>NC_056731.1:1733704682-1734439682 GCF_019279795.1 Protopterus annectens | reverse complement strand
CCCTACACCAACTAGTGAAACTGACACCTCCTGTCCTGCCTCGCATACAAATTCCAACATCCTGCATACCTTCCCTATTGCTATCCCACCAATCATTCCAACAGCCTACTATACAGTTACAATGTCCCCCCTCTACCTACCTACCTACTCCTTCACTATTCTCTTCTACTCTACCACACAGGTATGGCATAACTAAACCTAACAGAATACCTGAGTGTAACCTATACAGAACTGTTACACTGGAATATAACTTTACCTTAAACTGACCTTTGTCAACAGTCATACCTGACATGACATGTTAACATAAACTAAGCGTGAAGAATGAGGTACGTAGCTATGTTAAGTCTGTTACTCTCTGTGAATGTGTATGTCTCAGCATTACTTGTAATGTGTAGCTGGGGTTTACTGTGGAGCTCCACTACCTGGGCCACCGCTGACAATGGAGAAGCATCCAGTTAGAATGTCCCGGACAACAAATGTGAACTAAATACATGAAGTAGCATGGGGGTATGTGGCAGCAACCAGGGTTACACCTGTTTGGGCGACAGTAAGCAATGCCCACACTGGTTCAGCAATGTGGAGGCCAACTCAGTGTAAGACACCGTAACCAGAGGTCAGCAAGGCTGAGCCTCGTGCACACCAGTGCATACCTGTCTACACTTCCTCTACAGTGCCTTAGGAACTCTGTAGCCAACAGCTGTCATTGTGCCCATGAACAAATGAATCTGCACTCCCAGGTTCCAACCCATCCGCCCTGCACACTATAGCTTAAGTGAGTTACCACTAAGGCATGGCAGATACACATTCAGCTGCTGTTATCACAAACATATCATCCAGCACAATCACCAGTATAGGAAATGTATGTAAGTATGTAGATTAATACCAACAAACGTGCACATTGCTCAATCACAGTATCCCAAGCAGTCTATGTGTATTAATGAACAGTGCCTGTCCAAACATACTGTGAGAACAGTAGTCTTGCATAGTACTGAAGAGAAGAATGAAAAACAGTGCATGCCGTGGGGGCATGTGGGAGTGCTTCATGCACTGAATGTCACACCTGGGGCATTGGTTCTGTGGAACAGGGAGATGAGGCTGGCCCAGTGTGTGAGCAAACCGCTGCTTCTCAAACCCCTGGCAGGATGCTTCCTTTGGGAGAAACAGTGTAGATCAGCAAATTCTACTCATGACACAACAACAGGTCCACCCCTGGCGGGACAAACCAAAATTTGTGGTTCACATAGATGTTTCCACCAGTATTGGAGGAGGATCAAGGGAAGTCTTAAATGTATGTGGACTAAATGGATGAAGAGCCAGCAGAAGCTTGGATCAGGGCAGTATAATGGACAAGTACCGACACGTGCAGAGAGGGAAATGTGTAGAGGTGTGGTATGTTTGGGCTAGCAACTGGGGAATGGATGAATGCTGTGTGCATGGAGCTCGAGGGCTGGTTGAAGGAAACATGGGTATTATGATATGGTAGAAATATGCAAATTAAGCAGAACAGCAATAGTTTAGTGGGTAGAGAATCCAAACAATGAGCAGGCATTCCCGGTTTGGGTCCCACTGTAGCACAGTCTATTTTACATGGCAAAGCACGTTATAACCAATATTTTTGTTGCAAGACCAACTAAATAGCTAATATATATGAACTGGAGTACCACAAGAAATGCACATGTGACATATCAGAGTCAGATGGAATAAGACATTAGTAAGCAGGTATAAGCACAAATAGGCAATAATAGGCATACGTATGCACCACTAAGCGGGCGTAAGGCCTTAAGACTGCCTTAATCACTCTATTTTCAATGGGCCTTTGTCAGCCCGGCAACAAAATAAACAGCCATGCAGGTCACAAACTGAGGACCCTACAGACCATAGTCCCAGTAGCTATCCACCAAGCCATAACAGATGTACAGAAGAATGAGGTAGTAGTAAACATGTCCTCAACATAGTATAACCAAACTGAACCTGTGAAAGGCATCAGTATACAGTCATATGTGCCATAACTGACAACTGAACATACATACAGGTGAACAGGAGTACAGCAGTAAGTCCAGATGTGAGGTGTTAATGTAATAATGTGTAGAAGTTCCCAGTGATGGTGAGCACTGTGTACACAAAGTAAGCAATGTCGAGGCTAAACTGATGTAAGTAGATGTTACCTGCAGTTGGTGACGCATACCATCACGCAAACATGCTCATGACTGCTTACAAGTGCCTTAATCACCCTGCATCTCACCACCCTTGCTCAACCATGCAACATAATTGACAGCCACTGCACGGCCCGAACCCAGGACCCTGCATACCACAATCATAGTGAATTAAAACTACACCATGTCGGCTATACAGACATCCCATGTATTTCCAGATATATCATGCAGCATAGTCAATCTACATAAGGGGAATTGTACTAATATCACAACACTCAACCTCTTATTGCAAACATTGTGGACACAGTGTGACAAAAGTGGGTTACATATCTGGACACATGAAATATTGTTCATATACATGTAAAACGTTGCTAGTTAAATAGTGATCTGTTGTAATGCACATAATCTGAACAACATGATGTCTGCAACTGTAATGTATTGGCATTCCTGACTGACCACATGCCTGACATCATCCACGTCAATTGGCCAGACGAATGTGGGGCAGGCCAATATTGTGAGCCACTCATGCATGGACATATGGACAGTCATAGATCTGTAAATGTAGAGAGATACACAGGTATATAGAAATGTCTGACTCACACATATATCATATCACATCGAGGCATAACACAATCACATGCACACTAAATATCCATATACATTTAGATATAAATATATATATATATATATATATATATATATATATATATGTGTGTGTGTGTGTGTGTGTGTGTGTGTGTGTGTGTGAATTGCAGCACCAGATAGGAATAGCAACCAGAACCCCCACCACAAAATAACTGACCTTATGCACAGCTGATGGGGGTGGAGGCTCAGATGAGGGGAACCTGGTGATGACTATGTTCTCCCCACCACAGCCGTAACAGATTTGCTATGCAATGCAATATCCAGCACATGCAGTTCTTGACCCCAGGACCCTCCGCAACACAGCTACAATGGTCTAACAGTAGGCCAGTACAGCTGTAGAAAGTCAGAGCAATATCTGAAACATATCAACCAGTCAAGTCATGCAACTGTACAGAGAATGCTTACCATCATCTAGATGTATCTGTGTGTAAATATATTACTATCTGCACTGCTACAACATATCTGTATATGTTTATAAATATATATATATATATATATATATATATATATATATATATATATATATATATATATGCATAGCGTTCTAATACTATATACATAGATATTACCATGTATGGACATATATACATGCTAATGGCTACATCGACACATATATTTGTCTACACCTATATGTCTACATATACACAGCACATTACATATGTGTATGCAGATATACAGCTATGTAGATATATATGGATATAGTTACATATATGTCAGTAGATATATGTATATATATATATATATATATATATATATATATATATATATATATATATATATATATATATATATATACACACACACACACACATATATATGGATATACATGTGACTACACATACACACGCAGATATATGTACAATAGGATACATATGTAGTCGGTGCACACAATATGGAGCAGCCAATATGCCTAGAGCTAACCCCTGAACAACTGGACACTGAATGGGCCACCAATACAAATGACGACTGTTACCTGCAACATATACCCACATTGGGCATTGGGTAAACTCCACACACAGGTTTGCAGAAATGGAATACCTTTCATTGTGTACCATGACAGTTCTACATGCCATGTCATATAGCTGTTCAGACAGTGACATCCATATAAACAGAGGAATACAACCGTGAAACCATTATACTAAAGCAGTAGTCTGGAAAGGTTCACAACAATCGCTGTCCAGGCCAAGTCCTTAGATTTATACAGTAGTAAAGACTGACTGGGCCACAGGATACCAAACAGTGTGTAATGCAGGTATATAGTTCAGCAGCCGCTATCTACACTCTGTACAACAGCAGTGGGAGGTAAAGGCATCATGTGACCACATGGGTTGTAATCGTGACATAAGGCATAACTGACACAATCACATGCACACTGACAAATAGAACAGTCTGTCTGGCAGGTGGCAGTAGGCTTGCAGTAATGAAATATATGTACGTGATGTACATATAGGTGAAGTATACGGCACTTTACATCCAGATACCTCATGGCAACTCACCCCTGATGCTCCCACATATTTAACAGCCTAGGAAATTTATGGTGGCCCCCGACTCAGTAATACAGGGCCAAATACCACTGTTACATACATTGGCCTCTAGAATGGATAAGAGCACACACATATTGTGTAGGTAACACCCACACATATCTGGCCCCAGCCCCACCATATGTGTGGGGATACAACAGATGTGGACTGATGGCAGCATTGGCAATGTGATATACTCACAGCCCACTACAGAACACCCCACACACACACCCACAGCATGTCATATGTGCAAAGCTTGATACGTAGTTCATGTACTGACAGTACTCCACACATACACTGCCAGTGGGATATCAGACACAAGACCTGTGTTGTGGACAGACAACACATGTTAGGCACACCTCTGGCCACCAAGAGGATAGGCCCACAGTTGAGGGCTATGCAGGCACACTGCAGTCCAATGTAAGTAGTATGTACACATACACCCTGTAACACCAGTACTATATAAAGCATAACACTGCTTTACTCACACTCTGTCTGTAGTTCCTGTACCTCCTACACATATGTAGCTGTCCTGAGTGTGCCTGTTCTCCTGCAGAAGTTATTGCTACCTGATGTCTGTAACACTGATGCCCACACACACATAGGACTGTACAAACATCCACAGAATGTCCAGGTTATGTCATCAAATATAACCCCTACTGTACATAATAGTGAGGTGGTCTGATATCTCACTGGCTTGTTAGCAGATATGATGACACTGATTATGGGATACAGCATATACACACCATGACACGCACGACATATGTAGACAGGTTGGCAGAGTTGTGGCAGGCAGCACATACACAGGGCCAATAATGACATGTTGCTGTGATAACCTCATACATTTACTATTGTAACAGGGTTTGTGGCAACTTATGTCCTATGAGGGATAAGATGCCAGTAACGGTCATGGCTTTCACTATTTGCAGAAGGCAACCCTCACACTACCGTCTGCAGTCCACAGATAGATGCTCCATTGTTATCACATGGAACCAATGGCACAACACACTGCCCTGTCTGCAGATGACCCTGCAGATGGAGATTCCACATAAACATGGAACTGACATGGCAGGTATGGAGACATGTAGGAAAGACATATCCACACACACACTGTTAAACCAACAGTACTCCACATGCAGTATAGCAGCACTTACAGTCTGTAGGTGGGTCAGGCACATCCCCCTCCTGTGTGTTGCTCTGTTTCCACAGTGTATGTTATTGAAGGTAAATTCCCAATCCATCGCAGATGCTGGTTGCCAACCAACAGATCTAGTACCTGCTCACAGGGAATGACAAGGGGGAATGCCAACATGATGTTCCTAGATATCAGAGTGTGTTTCCATGCAATTGGCTATAGGGATTTTACCACAGCTGTTCCGCATGCAATTAGCTAGGGGAGGGCTGCAATTCATGCAGAGGCCATCAGCTGATCATGAGCATCACTTAAAATACACATGCTGCTGCCTAAGCAAAGCTTTTGTAGGTCTCCACATCCACCAGAGAAGGAGTGGGAGAGGCAGACAGAGGCAAAGACATATCAGGGAGGGGTGGGGGAGTAAAACTGCTGCTTGTTTTTGTCACACACCTACCAGCACAGGGTATTAAATGCCTGACAACTATGTACTGAGTTCACAATTCAATGCAGTTATTGGATGCACCACAAGGATTACGTGTTGTGGAGCCCTCAGAACATATCTGTGATGGTGCGTGACATCAGCAGTAAGGATACGGTAGCTATACGGTAGATGATGTACACGTGCCTCTCAGCATGAACAGGTGCCAGCATCAACAGAGCTACACTCTCACAGGGACACACGCACATCAACACACTTGGCAGGGCCAGTGATACAACCCATCAGAAATGGGATTGCCACAACACATCACTGTGCAGGTACCACATGCACCACACAGGTCATACGGAGGTTGTATGGTATGAGGAAGTGTCTGACATCTGACAACATCCTTCTCTATGTTCATGGAAGTTGTAGTGAGTGTGGTTGTGAACATACACACCATACAACACACAGACAAACACACAGGGTGCCAGTACTGACATGCCTGTCTGCACGGGTGTGTGGTGGTTGACTGTGGCAGCAGGCTATACAAGGGTAGGTGATGGGTATACCTTGGCATCAGGCCACATGACAATGGTCTGCATTGTGTCTCAGGACTGTAGTTTCCACTCTTGCCCACCATAGGTGGGTATTGTATCCCCCATCCAGTCACCTGGGTGACTATTGTGTGTGGCCAATGCTGTGCATCATTTGCCATGTATGTGTTCCTTACCCCATGACATGGACGGTGTCTGGGATGTACACATCTCCCACATACATGTACAGTGACATATGGAACTGTACCTGGGGTGTCTGGCCCATGTTGTGAACACAGATTACCATCATGTGTGCCAGTCTTGCCCCCTGTGGTGGGGACCGGTAATGGGCACCAGGTTTACCTGCACCTACATTGATAACATGCTGACAGCATTCTCTGGTGTCAGTGGCAACTGTCCATACAGGGCATGTTGTTAGTCATGGTATGTCCATTGTGGAACACATGTGATGGCAACACAGGTGGTGCAGGTGTCCATTGGGGAACATGGGGGAGGTGTACTGTCAGCATGTACATGCATATTGGACAGATGGACAGGGGACATGCCCTCTGTAGCCCACTGCTATCACTCCATGGTTACTATCAGTGGCCAATATGCAGTGTACTACCCACATATTGGCTGTTGCCTAGGCATGTTTGTGCATATGAGGCATAGGTTGACAGTGTGCTCTGGGTAATACTGGGGTTGCTAAATGTGATTGCCTGGCCTTGATGTCACATGTATTGGTATGGCTTTGCACCCCAGCCTCTCAGCTATTTCACATCTGTTATGTCTGTACGGTGGACATTGTGCTATATATTAGGGCTGCCATTTAAGACATATGCAAAACCCACTCCACATTGGCCACAGGTGTCATATGCTCACAACCACCTCTACACAGGATACAAGGTACAAACACACACACACACACACACACACACACACACACACACACACACACACACACACACAAACACACAAACACACACGCACACGCCTGTCATCTCTGGGAGTAGAACCCCTACCTAACTAGTTTATTACACCTCAGCACTACAAAGTTATAGTACTTGCCACACACATTACTGAAGCACTCCTTCCCCAAGGGTGTACTCCACAAAGAATGACATCGGCAGGATTTCCAAAGTAGGCCATTTGAAATGTACTGCGGGTGACTACCCTAAAATGCATTTCTGTCTACGCAGACAGTGAGACACACACAAAACATTCACGACTAACATGTGTGGGTATAGAACCCCTGACAGAGGTCTATATCACACTACAGCATGAAACTATTATAGAACGTACCATGGGAATGACTAGGGAATTCCTTCCCCAAAGCTGTCTTTCATGAAGAATGACATCAGCTGGATTGCTGAAGTGGGCCATGTGAAATGTACTGAGTGTGACTAGCATATAATGCATTGCTCCATATTCAGACATGGACACACACAAAACATCCAGAACTGCCATGGGTGGGGATGGAACCCTGCCACAGTTCTAAACCACAATCCAGCAGTACGCAGTTACAGGATGCACTACGGTGATTACTGGGCAACAGTCTTCTCTGAGGTGTATTTCTAGGTGGGTGACATCAGCAGGCTTGCCAAAGTCATGTATAGGAACTGTAATTTGTGTGGCTACCCTAAAATGCATTGCGCTTTACATAGACAGAGACAAACACACACACACACAGTTGCCACATCTGGGGTTAGAACACCTACCTAGGTGCTTTATTACTCTACACCAGTCCATAGTTATGGGATGCACTATGGTCATTACTGTGGTACATCCTTCCCAGAGGTGTATTTCTAGGTAGGTGACATTAGCAGGCTTGCCAAAGTCAAGTATAGGAATTTAAATTTGTGTGGCTACCCTAAAATGCATTGCTCTCTACACAGACAGATACACACACTAAAATGCAAAGTTGCCACATCTGAGGTTAGAACACCTACCTAGCTACTTTACCACTCGACAGCAGTACACAGTAACAGGATGTGTTACAGCAATTACTGGGGTACAACCTTCCCAGAGGTGTATTTCTAGGTGGGTGACATCAGCAGCCTTGCCAAAGTTGAGTATGGGATTGCAAGGAGTCTGGCTACTGTAAAAAGAATTGCTCTCTACACAGACAGAAATGCACACACACAGTTGCCACATCTGAGGTTAGAACACCTACATAGCTACTTCATCATTCTACAGCAGTACACAGTTACAGGACATGCTACAGAGATTACTGGACTACAACCTTCCCAGAGGTGTATTTCTAGGTGGGTGACATCAGCAGCCTTGCCAAAATTGAGTATGGGAATTGTAAGTAGTGTAGCTACCATAAAAAGCATTGTTCTCTACACAGACAGACAGACACACTGACATACACACACAGTTGCCACATCTTGGGTTAGAACACCTACCTAGCTACTTTGTCACACTACAGCAGTATGCAGTTTCAGGATGTACTTTGTAGATTACTGGGCTGCAACTTTTCCAGAGGTGTATTTTTAGGTGGGTGACATCAGCAGCCTTGCCAAAGTTGAGTATGGGAATTGTAAGGAGTTTAGCTACCATTAAAAGCATTGCTCTCTACGCAGAGAGACACGCACACACAGTTGCCACATCTGGGGTTAGAACACCTACCTAGGTGCTTTATCATATTACAGCAGTACGCTGTTACAGGGCAAGCTAAGTAGATTATTGGGCTACATTTTTCCCAAGGGTGTATTTCAAAGTGGATGACCTCAGCGGGTTTGTCATAGTAGGGCTATGGGGAGGGCAGTGTGTGTGTGCAGAGGCCATAACCCATTCATCTAGAGGTTGACGCACCACATGCGGGCATACGCAGGGTAATATTCCACAGGTACATGTATACAGCTGCTAGATGACTTCCTTGTACAGTCATGTTGCACAGCTTGCACTTGCACCACATAGTCTGTAATGCTGACAGATACCTGTGGCTAATGTCTACAGTGAGTGACATCTGAGCATCAAGTGGTTGTAGCCATTTGGCTGTGCACTGGGTGGGACAAGCCTCATAATAGCTGGCTCCTTGTCACAGTCACTCTCTCCCACACATCTATGTACATGTACGTTTGGCTAATTATAGTGTATTGTCCTTGGATATATGCATCTATTCCTATCCATTGTGTGTGCAAAGCATGAGTGGTGCATACTGAGGAGTGTCTGCACTAACATCTGCGACTGACAGATATGTCTGATCCACTGTTGTTTGCGGACATGGGCTTCTTTTGATTACATGTGTGAGCATGCCCAGTATGACCTTTCAGTATGTTGTTGACTGACAATGCCTTCATTTCTCTGTATGTGTGAGCATGCCCAGTATGCCCTTCTGTCTAGAATGTGTGGATCAATACTAGGTAGTTTGTACTCCAGTGCAGACCTTTGTGGTGAACACCTACAGGTAGCAAGGTGTTTTTGCTGGGTATCTATCAATCATTTGGCAATATTGGGACAAACTGTGCAGGGGATAGTGTGTACTGTAGGTGATTGTGTCTGTGCTGTTTCAGCTGCATGGTATCGCTGTTAGCAGAGATATTTAGACATGTGTACTGTTATACACAGTGATGTTTTCTGTCTTCATGTACTGTCAGGCGGACATTCTTGCTCACAGTGCTTTCTTGGGGGACAAGGGTGACAGCAGCTGTGGCCAGTATTGTGGGCAGACACCTACGTATTCATGGTAAGTTATGCCATTCTGGAGGGGGAGCTGCAGACACTTGTTGCTGGGTCAGTGTATCTGGTTAGGCACCTTGTTAGAGTGTTGGTAGGGGATACCATACTTGTACACCCATTGACAAGACAGTACGGGTTTATCTTGCTGTGGCAATGCCTCACAGCTGTACAGATTCACAGAGGTTTCCCAGAGGCAGAGGCCATAGGTCAGGACATTAACCCTATTGTGGTGTACGGGCATGTGTGTAGCCACCCATTTATGTATCTTCAGTCAGGGATAGTGTGGGCACACAGCTTGGTGTCAGACCCTGCACATTACATGCTGGCCATGCTCCCACCCTGTGTTATTCTAACCTCTTCCATACATTGTGCATAAGTTCTCTGATACTTTCCCCCAGGTTATCACCCCATCACAGGTGTGTGTTAGTGTTGGTCCACTGTTCATGCAGTGGGACATGGTGGACATGTTTCTGTAGTTTGTCCACATGGCCTTGCATATGGCTTATGTGGAGTGTATTATGTTGTTATTTGGGTGTCCATGACTTAATATGCATTGGCAGTACGTGTGAGACACAGGCCTTTGGCAGAGGCCTGTGGGGCATTAGGTTTTGCTGCGGGCCACATGTGGCAGGCTGTTGCATTCTGTCAGGCCTACAGTCACAGACCACCATACAGTATATTCCCCTGGGTAACAGGGTAGGTGTGATAGGTGTTCATGCAAATTCCTTCTATCAGTCTTGGTCAGGAGGTGTGGATGCTGGCAGAGTGCTACATACAGCTAGGGACACACTTGCATGGGACACCTGCATGGCATGCTGCATTCTTCCACTATTGCCATGTACAGGAGGGGGTCATACTGTACCCATTCCCCACAGCAGGGATATGGCCAGAGAGGTACCTGTGGCTGGTGTTTGCGTGAGCTGGGTGCATGTGTGCTATGGACACTACTTGCATCTGACACACAGATATGCATGGGGCATTCCAGGTATGCTGGCATGTGCAGGTACACCAGCTGTTTCCCAATACATCTGTCCTACCTCCTTTGTGATCTGCAGGTGTTTGGGCAGACATCACTGGTGTCCCTACTACATGACTGGTTGCTGTGATGCATACCTGTATGTACAATTCCAAGGATGTCTCCATTTCACAGTGATACAGTGTATACTGCATGTCTGGGGTACTTTCCCCTGTGTACTGCTTATATATCTTGCACAACAACCATGCCATGTCAGTCTTTCAGATGGTGACACATATTACCACCATACATTTACATTGGCTTACTGATAGAAGGTGGTATACTGGTGGAGATTGTCCTTGGCACTGCAGTTGTAAGGGCTTGTCCCTGTCATCAGCAGTACTGGGGTATGGCCACCAGGTCTTACCTCGCCATGCATACATACTGAACCACTAAAACACAATATGAAACACACACCATCCTAACACACACAGACCTGCATATTGTGCACATGCTACAACCTATCCTTCTACCTTGGCCACCTCTGGCCATCTCTGCTGCACTCATATTATACCTACTCATGCATGTTACTACATTTCTACACAGGATTGGGGGGGGACCTGACTGTTACTACATTTCTACACTGGATTGGGGGTAGGGGCACACAAGACTGTTTCTACATGCCTACATAGGAGTGGGAGGTCACACCTGACTGTCATTACACTGCTATGTAGGATGGGGGATCACAAGTGATACTTGTACACATTTACTATGACTGTACTGGTATGTCATGTACTCCATTTCATTCTGTATTGCTAACTATCATGCTGTCTAGAGGGACACCAGTGTACTACAGATCGTGGCTTTGGTTGCCCTATATATTATTGTCTGACGTCCTACCCTTCAGAACTGGAATCCCACTGCCTGCCCTTCTGTGGTCTGTCTGTGTAGGTCTGGGGGTGGGGTTAACCCTAGCCATCATTCTGGGGCCATGGCACAGGCCCTGTTTGGGTTTGTGTCCACCTGTCCTGCTGGTTGTGACTGTTGTTGGGTGTGTGAACCATCCTGACTGGCATGTGTGGGTCAGATGGACACAAATTTTGCACAGCACATTTCTTGCAGTGTTTTTTGTCACCCTGTGTAGTACTGGCTACTATGGTGACTCCAGTATGTGTTACACATGTCAGGGTGCCACTATGGGTGTCTACTTTCTGCTGCCATAACATTCAGCCACCAAATTCCCTTGCATGCTCACATCCATACCATAGCTACAGGTGATACACATTCTACTCCATTTGGCAACTGGTAGGTTGATTGACTTACCTTGTGGGTGTGCCAGACTTGCAGATGGTGCTGGAGGGCTGCCTATGTTGGATGCACATAGTACACTCCCTATACATGGTTGAGCACAGGTGGTGCAATGTTTGACATCCCTTTTACTGTATGTGTGAGTCGGAGAGAGGTGTCATTCCCTGGGACCCTACTGTGTCAGTGCATGTGCTATGCGTTGCCTCCTTGCCAAGGCCAGGGCATGCTGGGCATGCCTCCTTCTGCCTACTGGGGCAGGCTCATGTTCTTCCTCCTCTCGGTCACTCTGTGCCTGTGCAGGCCTTGGTATTGTTGGGGGGCTGTGTGGCCCTGACCCATGCAGTTCCTGCTGCAGCTGTTTCCGCAGGATCATATTGTGTAGCATCGCACATACAATAACAATTTGGGTACATGTAGCTTGTGAATACTGCAAGGCTCCACCGGATGTGTCCAGACAGTGGAACCATGACCTGAGCATCCCAACCACATGCTCTATTATATGTCTGGCCTGTGTTTGTACCTCATTATGGCATTGTTGTTCAGGTGTGTGTGCATTTCTGATGGGTGTCATCAGCCATGGCTCCAGTGTATACCTAGCATCCCCCACTAGGTGACCGTAGGGGATGTCCCCATTGGCAAATCTCTGGTACAGCTGTGTCAGATGCCATATGTGGGAATCGTCATAGCTTCCCAGGCAGCCAGCACACACATTCATTATAATGCCTTGGGCATCACATACAACCTTGGCAGTTGATGGAGAGGATACCCCTACAGTTGATGTAGGCCCTACCCTGCTCACCAGGTGGTGCTTTGATACATATGCGTGTGCAGTCTTTAGCACCCACTACTCCAGGGTATTCTGCTATTTGATGGAAGTGACGTATATTTCTGGTCAACACCTCACGGGTGTTGAGGAAATATACATGTTCACTGGAATCTGCTGACATGGCATCCAGGAAATGATGGGATTAGATGCTGATGCCTGTGAGATCCCCATGTTATCCCTAGTTGTGCTTTGGGAGGTACCTGTGGCTAGTATACCTAGGCCTACACATACCTTGGTATTCACTGGGATGGGTTCCCCTCGTTCGGTTTGGTGTGTCAGGTGTGGCTGGTACAGCTCAATTACTTGCTGTAGGAGGTCTCTGTCATGTAGCCCCTGGTAGGTTACCCTGGGTCTGTACACTCTTCTCCGTCTCCTCACTGTGGGTTTTTCGGCAGCATGCACATCCTCACCACCCTCAGCCTCTTGCACATGTTGTACTGTGTTACCTGCTGCAAACCTTCTCATTTTGTAGGTTTGTTAGTTAAAATTTTCCTGCTTGTATACACCGGTGGTGTAGAGTGTGGGAAAATCCAGTGGGGAAGGTGTTTGTTTAGTTTATAGTAGTGTTCTGGGCTGGGCTGCTGCCTGTGTAATTGCCTGATTCTGATACATTTCACCTGTCAGATATGCTAGTTCTCCTTGATTACCTTCCTTCTGCTGATTTCCCTTCCCATTGTCCTTCTGTTTGGGCCTGGGGCCACGCTGTGCCATGCAGAATACTCGGATGTGCACACTGCTGCTGTTTCTTGGTTTAAATTATTTTTTCTTCCTGTAAACCCCGGTATGTGGCACGCACACTCACTTACACTTTGTAAAGAGTGCTGGGCAGATTTAGACACACCCCCTAGCTTGGCTGTGCTAAGCTGGGAGCATACCCGAGCCACAGGGCTCCAATCTGCTTACAGTATGCCTGACACACCCACCCATGATGTCATCTACCTCCAAGTCTTGCACTCAGCTATTCATACTCTTACACTGTTGGGACCTGCCTCACATGCTTGGGAAAACCAGGATTCACTATCCTTCCCCTCATTTGCATAGGATTGCTTGCTAGTGCATAGTTACATGTGTCACACTGTGCCTCCCCTCTTAGCAACCACTATTCACTGGCCAGGTTGTCTTTTGCCTGCCATTGACTTGCATGGCAGAATACTGATTTTAATTAGACTGCTTTTTTTAGGTTTATTTTCTTATTTCCCCACCGATCCCGTTTGTGCGCTGCTGCCCTATGCTTCAACAGCCGTGATCAGCGGACATATAATAAAACTTGTATTTTGTACATTTTGCATTGTTTGCAATGCCAATGGCCTTATACATGGCCATTGGCATGCTTCCTCAATGATATGCAGCCTTTATTTGGAGCTGTCATGTCCCCATTTTGGATTTTTGCAGAACTGTACTTGGTTACTAACCGAGTACATTTCTGCATATTATGCTAGTCCTGCACCCCTGATTCCTACTTCCTGGATAGCAGATTTACCTCATTTGCATGGTTTTCACCTGCAAATGGGGTAATTTGTATACAGGGGCTGGGAACGTGCAGCACTAGTGCTAGAGCGCTCGCGCACGTCAAACGAGCACGTATGTGGATCGCTCAGCCGCCATATTGCCAACATTACCCCTTACACTGATCATGCATGCCATGCAAGCTTTTGAGAATCCGGGGGACAGTTTAAGACTATGCTGATTTATTTACAGACTAGGGATATTTGATAGGATTATATCGTATATACAAATTTGTTGTGATGAAATGTCATTGATGATGTTTCCCAAGGAATGAACCAGTAGCACTCTGAAATAGGAATGAGCAGGAAATGAAGCAAATAGCAATCACAGGCTTATCTCTCAACCTCTTTGAGCAAGAAATTTGGAAAAAGCTACAAATAATGGGGAACAAAGGCCCAAAAATAGGGACAATTTTTAAATATTGCTCTTACAAACTTCGAAAGTTGACAGAATAACAGGTATTGCATTGGCATGCATTTTCTGAAAGATAGGAGGTCTGAAAATTAAATGTCTACCATTATGTTCTGAGTTCACTCCTCAATGATTCCCCAGTGATTTTCTGGAAAACTACAATTTTACGATAAACCGGAGCAAACAATATAAGTAAAAAATCTGGACATTCTGCAAAAATCTGGACAGTTGAGAGCTATGATCGCAGGTGTCATTAAGAATCAATGAGATCCATTACAGTGGGTAAATAATATATTTACTGTTTTTGTATAGCACAACGAGATTTGTATTTGTACTGCTCCATGTGATTTGAATAAAATGCCTAAAGACAGTGATACCCCCTGCTCAGCTTTGTCTATACCTTTTACCATTGGGTGGGTAAGCTTGCACATCTGTCCAGGTGGTCTATATATGTAACCATACTGAAATATCATTTAAAGTTGCTAGAACTATTATTATTGCTAGTGTTACATAGCTATTTTTTATTGCTTGATAATAGTCTTAAAGAGCTGGGGTGGCCATAGGAATGGTTATGGCTCTGACTTTTGTGAATTTATTATCAACTGAGAGTATAAATTTATGTATAACAGTACATTAAGTAGTCATATATATGTTTATATCCATGTTTTAAATATGATGTTTTTATTTTGTGCCTGGGGAATGTTGAGCAATAACAGAATTTTATTGATCTTGTTAATAATAGGCAAAATATGTATTCTTTAAAATGAGCTGTAATAATGAAGTCATCTCCTTTTTGGATATATATGTACGTAAGAATTTCGATATGCATCAGTTTTTTTCTTAACTTTACAGTAAATATTACTGTAGTAATAGCTGAGTGTCCTTCTTAAAAGTATGAAAATGAATACCATTAAGAGTCAAGTTATACCGATTGGGCGATTTTTCTAGCTCTCATTATTTATTAACAATCTCCCCTGGGAACCCCCAACTCTGGAATGCAAAATGTATGCAGATGTAGTGGTCACTGGGAAATCAATTCATGAAATTTCTACAAAGCTGTAGCTTGATTATGAAGTACTTTTCAAGTGGTTAGCTAACATCAAACCGGTTGTGAATACCAGCAAGACCACCATCATGCTGTTTGGCACAGCTAAAAAGATTAAATTTGTCCCACCCCATCCCTGTTATCATTGATCCCTCTTCTACTATTTTGCCTGCAGCCATTTCTCAATGTTACTTAAGAACTGTGTTAGATCATTCTCTGTCATTTACTCTTCATATCACAAGTTAACAAAGTACTTAGGGCAACTTAAAGCCACCTATGCCATATCCATTCTCCTCATTCCAGAAGGCAGATATTCCGTAGCCACTGATGTACTCCTTCCTAGGACTGCATATGGACTGCCCCTTATTGTGGCAAACTCAGCTGCTAATGCCACATTATTACAAACCACTGAGAATAAATTACTATTTTAAAAAAATCTCATTGACCTAGCTAACAATAGCGAACAGCACTGCACTACAATAAGGAATGGCAGATGAGTTACAGTTTCAGCAGGAAATGTGCTACTGCTTAACACCCTTACTGTCTACCTTTAAAGACCAGGCTCTTTAATATGCATTGTAATTATAGTCTCAAAACTACAGATTGCACTCAGCCAGCCCCCATACAAATTAAGCACTACTGAAAAAGCTTTCACAAAAAATACAACTTTCAGTTGGAACAAAGTCACAGAAGAAATAAAACAAATTAGTGAACTTACTAGCTTCAAATCACAACAACAACAAAAAAAATAATATGATAAAACATCATGCCTATAAATGCTTCAGATATGTGAGTTAAAAAGCATTTATAATCAAAGAACTATTATGTATTCTAGTCTTGGGTTAATACTAATTCATCTGTTATCAAATTCATTGAAAAAGTTCATTGAAGTTCAACTATAACCTAATTTTTTCTGTCAGTAATGAATTATACCTACCTGAAAATTCAAAAGTATATGTTCCTAAATGAAAATTCTCTACTGTGCTACATCTACAACAATATTTCTGGCAATGCCAATGTAAATTTCTCTGCAAATAATTCTACATTCTATTGCATGTTTAGTTGTACTGACTGGCCTCTCTGGCTGCCCAGGTCATGACTGAAAAGGATCATTGGACCAGTTCATCTGTCCAGTTATCAATGTTAAATAAATAATTAGCACAGAGCTGCAACTGACTCATCTTGTACCTGATGACAAACCCCATTCTAGTGCCCCTTAACTCTGTTAGCTGAAAATCAGAAGAAAGTCCAGTCCCAAATCTGGTTGACTAGCACTTCTCACACAGAAATCAGGTCCCTTTTTATGCTTCTCAATTTGAGAACAAAACAATAATTCCTGCTCTCCTCACCACAGGAGCAAACAAGCAAGTTGGGTTCCTTTCTATATTCCTCGATTCCTAGAAAGAAAAAAATATATTGTTTTCTTTAAACTATAGCAGATCTCTTTCTACAAATGTAACAAGTACCTTGCTACAATTTAAATACCACACAAAGATTGCTTTAACCACACAGGGATTGCTTTAATCCTGACTGCTAATGCACTATTGGCATTCATTTCTGAGGGTTGGTAGTGCATTACCTCCCAATCAGCCATCTCCCAATTGTTCCCTGTAACATCATGTACCTGGGGTGGCTGCACTCTTTCCCCAACTTGGCTCCACTTCGGAAGTAGTGATGATGTTGATTTTTCAAAGAGTATAAATGATTGGTTTAAAGTATTTTTATGGAGGGGTTATCTTTCACAAAGCATGTACAAAACGGCAGCTTTCATGCAAGTTTTCAACTAAAACAAACAGATTGCACTATAGTCATGTATGTATTGAAGAGAAATCTAAAAAATGAAAAAGCAGAACCAATGTGACATAAAATAAATGGGAATACCTTGGTATCAGACAGGCTGTTTCGCCATGATGAAGTAATCACATATATGTGAGCACTTAGATTACCTATTGTCTGCAATATTTTACTCTTCAGTACCTTAAATAATTAAGGGACCTCATTAGCATACAATGGTTTACACTTTCAGGAACTGATAGCACATAACACCAAGGGCTGCAAACCCATGTTAAGTCCAAAACTATGTGTCTAAATCCAAATGCCTTGCAGAGAAAGGCATCTCTGTTGGTGCAGCAGGATAGCATCTTTACTTTGGCCAGAATAGGTGAATCTGCAGGTGTGGATTCACCTAAAGAGATATCCATGTCTAATGAGTGCTGTTTTAAGTTATGTCAGCATGGAGGGGATTGGATTTGTCTTTCCTTTGCCAAGCCACTCTGTGTGAGTAACAAAGTTGGTTACCAAACTCATGCCTCTCCTGCACTCTGTCTTCACCAGACCACACTAGCTGGTAAGCTTGACCTGGAGGGTTTAAATACTTGGGTTATGCAGTATAACTTTGTTATCACAAAGAGGTGGGCTGAGGAGAGCTGTGTATGTCTTGAATATTGCAGACATTGTACAATACAGTATGGTTATACCAGGATATACTACATGCAGCTGCTACTTGCTAATATGTGGTAGTTTGAACAGCATTATTCTATGTGTGTACATTACTGAATAATAGAATGCAGTGTTTAACATAGAGTTGGTATTAGTTCACACATATTAGTAATGCAGTTACTGTGCACATGTTAACTGTAGTAGTATAGTAAAACATCAATCCTAAGTAGTACTAGTAGTTGTACTAACCAGCATTTCATACTATTATAGGTTCATAGGTTTATAGGCAAATACTAGTCTAGCTGCCCTTGTGAGCCATTTTAAGCGTAGCCAATTTCCTTTTCAAAGGTGAGAATCAAACCCTGTAGCTTGTAACTGGAAGGTAAACATCTCAACCATTATACCAGCCACAAAATGTGTTAACTTATTCCCTCCAGTACAACTCCTTTGAGTGTGTACTTTTAACTCCTAGTGGGTGTGGCTTGAGCCTTTAAAAATAAGTTATCACCTTACAATTCTAACAAATACTCATTGCCAGAGGTCAAATACCAATAGTGTTTGCCATCATTTGTGCTTCAAGATAAAATATTCTGATACTTTGTATGTAGCATGGTTTTGGAAATACTAATGCAAATATGAACAAGTAATATTTGACACCTAGAGGAGCAGTAAGAGGTAATTGCAAATGCACCTGGAAGCGTCACTCGGATGTAATGAGTTAACCAAACCAGGGAGGAGTGGAACCTATAGTCTTCTAATCCATAGTCATATCCATTGCACCACTGGCCCTGCTTCAAGTCAGGTGGGAAAGGCGCTGACATACTGATAAAATGTATGGAGTTGAGCAGTTATGATTAGCATGCTAACCAATCATTCATGAGTACTTTTTGCATACTTGTAGGGAAGGTTGTATAATTACACAACAGAAAATTTGACATTTGGTGTATCCCTGTAGTGGCAAACACAAGTAAAATTAAATGCATTCTACACACATTATGGTTACACAGTTTAACAACCACCTATATAGTGAATATTATGGACTTCATTAGCACACAATCTTTGAGAATTTCAAGGAGTGGTAGTATACAGCATCAAGGTTTGGAGATCCTTGTTGAGTCTAAAACTATGAGTAAATATCCAAATGTATTACAGAGGAATCCAGTTCTATTGATGTAAAAAGATAGCCCCTGGGATTCATGAAGCTTGCGCCATGCGCCAGAGTAGCGTCGGCGATCTAACACCAAATATGGCCACCGGGCGAGTCAGGTATGAGCTGTTTCCACGTGCACTACCAGCGTACGCCAGAGCTGCGCAGCTCCTGGTGCATCTATGCTAATTACCCCATGTGCAGCAGTGTAGCATGCAAATGAAGGTATATAGTGATCCATGAAGTGGTGCAGGAGTAGCGTAAGCATGAAGAAATGTAAACCAAAAAAAGGTTTACATTTTTTCAAACATAAAATTTGAACCATGAAAGCAGACCAAACTTACGTATTATAATGTTAATATATGCCAATGGCTAAATATATAGTCAATGGCATAAAAAACATGCACAACACATAAAAAATAACATTTAATGTCATGGCCACACTAATGCAAAGTAAAACTGCAGTGCATCGGTGTGCAAATGGGATCACAATGATGTCATAAAACAGCAATGCAACACAATTCATGAATTACCCATAATAGTCAATGGCATGCATGCTACACCAAAACCATGACGCAAGGGTTGCTAAGGGTCTGTGACAGTGTTCTGCATGGTAACTAGGAATTAGTAGTCAATGCCATACAAATGAGTCAAGTAATACTGAATCGCAAACTCCCCGCCAGTGTAAGGCTGTACCATGTGGCATAGTGGTACAACACCGAGGTGTGGCCTGGAGGTAAACATGACATCAAGAGAGGGGTGCCCCACCGTAGCTGTAAGCACAATGGAGCATTGCTAATCTGGGTTGCCTGTTGCTAAGCAAAGCTGCAGGATAGGGGTTTGGAAGTAGTCATAGATTTGCTTAGCTGAGAGCACACAAAGTAACCGAAAGTGCATGTGAATGTGGATGAAAACACGCTCAAAACCTAGTAAACGGCTGTGCGCTGCGCACCACAGCTGAAACAGGAAGGATACAGGAAGACATTAAGAAAATGCTGCAGAATGGTAATTGGAGTACAAATGAGTAATTAACACCTAGGAACTCACAGTGGGCCATTGACAACAGCTAACAAGGCTGCTAGCATCTACCTGCAGAACAGGAAAGGGGAGGTGCCATACTGGAAAGAAAAGAGAACTGTCACAGCAGAACAAAGCAAACTTGCAGTAGATCAGCTACATAACACATTTCACAACACAATCCTGGGTTGTGAAAGTACAAAACAAGAAAGCAGGCAGCTGGATGCATGCCAGACAATGGGAGGGGAATCGGGTTGAAAAGTGAAGTATAGGGTAATAGATGAATCACAGCAGCCAAGCGTAAGTTAACACCAAAGGCCCCACAATAGCAGTACCTGCTGTAAAACCCATAATTAAGATACCCTGCAGCTGGAATTGTACATACACACCCAATTACACCAGCATCATCCATTGCACAATAGTATAAAGTGTGAAAGCCCCACACACACACACTTGTGTATTCCCAGACACTCTGCACCATTGGTGTATACAGATGGGGAACTTTTAATATGTACATTTTAGGGGCTGCCATAGCTTTGTTTCATCAGCATGTGTTGGAGATTAATGGTGGTGGTGTGGAGGATGATGCTGACAACCATCTCAGGCACCGGAGGAGGAGAAGAGTGTTCAGACCCAGGGTAACCTACCAGGGGATACATGATCTGGAGATAGTAGAGCATTACAGGGTGGACAGGGACACCATACAGCAAGTTGTTGAGCTGTGCCGACCACGCCTCAGATCCAGAAGTAACAGAGGGGAAACCATCTCAGTGGACATGAAGGTATGTGTAAGCTTGAGAATACTAGCCACAGGTACCTTCCAAAGGCCAACTGGGGATATCCATCCAGATCTCACAAGCATCAGCATCCAGGGTACTCCACCAGTTCCTGGATGCCATGTTACCACATGCCAATGAGCATATATACTTCCCCCGAACGCAGGAGGAGTTGGCCAGCAATATGCATCTCTTCCACCGTGTGGCAGACTACCCGTAGGTACTGGGTACAATAGACTGCACGCAAATACACATCAAGACACCACCCGGTGAGCAGGGTAGGCGCTACATAAACAGCAAGGGATACCCATCCATCAACTGCCAGTTCGTGTGCAATGCCCAGGGCATTATCATGGATGTGTGTGCTGGCAGCCCTGGAAGCTATCACGACTCCCACATCTGGCATGCCTCACAGCTGTATCAGGTATTTGTCAGGGGGGCCACCTGGTGGGGGGTGCTGGCTATGCACTGGAACCGTGGATGATGGCTCCCATCAGAAATGCACACACAGCTACACAAGAATGCCATAATGAGGCACACACAGAAATGAAAATCATCATAGAGCGTGTGTTTGGGATGCTGAAATCACAGTTCCGTTCCTTGGACATATCTGGTGGAGCCTTGCAGTACTCTCCAGGCACGTGTGCCCACATCTTCATAGTATGTGCCATGCTACACAATATGATCCTGTGGAAACAGCTGCAACATGGACAGAATGGTGAAGGCCCTCAAAGTCCAGCACCATTGCCAAGGGCACCACAGGCACAGAGGGACTCAGACAATGAACACTCTGTGCCAACCCCAGTAGGCAGACGGAGGCGTGCCCAGTATGCCCATGCCTTGGCAAAGAGGGAACATATAGCACACACACTGACAGTGTAGGCACTTATGGACTGACACCCTTCTCCACCTGCACACACAGCAAACACAGATGACACACACACATGACCACCTGTAAATTGTCATGTATAGGTGGTCTACTGTGTGCATCCTACATAGGTAGCCCTCAACTATTGTACACACAACTGCCACTGGCACAAGGTAAGTCAATACCTGAACAGTAAATTAAGCTATCAGCATGTGTCCATACTGTATGTATACATTCATAGATACATAGGTAGGTACATGCCTAACTGCCCGAGGCCACTCATAAGCATAGCCAAAAAGTGTCTGCTGTCCCCACCCCATTGATTAACTAACTGTCCCTCTGTGAAGCAGAGCCAATTGCGGGATCCCTGGGGTGTATCCACTGTTCCCCATCCACTCTGCAAGGATTCCCTGGAGTGTTAGTGAGGGGTTTGGTATAATGTAATCAGGGATGTAGTTCCAAATAATGGGAAGTATCCGTGACAGGAATCTTCTCAAATGATTTAAATGTTACATAGTATATCTTAACCACAGCTTGCATATACAGGTAGTACTCCACAGAAAAATAAACATTTGGAAGACACAGCTGCTGAAATGTGCGTTAATCACCCTTGCACTACCAATGCCTGCTCTGAGAGGTAAAATTACCACTTCCAGGATTAGAACACACAACCATGTACACAATCTTCACAATAACCTACCACTAAGCTACTTGAGATGTACCAATGGCAGTTGTGTGAATGTGTAGAAAAAGGACAAACCGGCATGTACCCAATGAAAGGTGTATGCTATATATATATATATATATATATATATATATATATATATATATATATATATATATATATATATATATATATATATATATATATATATATATATATATATATATATATATATATATATATATATATATATATATATATATATATAGAGAGAGAGAGAGAGGGAGAGATATATGTTGATATATGAGGATATACATATATATGTAGATATATAGATAGGTTAACAACATCTACATAACCATGGAGGTAAATATAAATGGGATACCTACCAGATACCGACTGCTTGACATACCGGCACGCGTAATCACGAGGCTTAAAGTCCAAAAGACCACAGTACAGAAACACCAGAAGCGCGAGGTTTAAAATCCCGATGTTAAGGGACATTTAGTCAGTGCTTCTGGTGTTGTGGTTCAGGTAGGTTACTGTGTGTAAGTGGGTTTCTGAGGGCTGTAGTGTGCGTAGGTGTGTGTTCTGAGTGTGGTGTGTGTTCCTGGGGGACTGTAATGTGTGGGTGTGGGTTTGCTTTGTGCGTCTGTTTGTGCGATCAAAGAGGTAGAATATTAAAGTAGAGGGGGTGTGGGGGGCGCAGACACCCACAAGGGGGGTGTAGGAGGGCTTGCCCACCTGCTCATACGTAGTGTAGGATGGTTTGTTTGGATGTGGTGGGTAGCAGTGTGTCTGTGTGTGCGTCTGTGTTCCATGTTTGTGTTACTTTCGCGAGTTACTGTCGCTGTTGGTAATGTGGAGTATGGGGGTCTGGGCCCAGTACTGTGGGCATTGGAATTGTGTGGTTTCGGGATTCCGTAGGTATCCCGTATACAGCAGTTGAAGTGTTCATATATAATTATAACATGGACTAATGCAATTACACATTCCGCCATGAATAAACTTTATGAACAAAGGATATGGAAATATATGCCTATACACTATTACAAATATGTGCTATGGACATGAGCCAATGATAGGGTTACCACCTGTCCCACTTTGCGAGGGACAGTCCCTCTTTGGGCGGTTGTTTCCTGACCAAAAATATTAAACGTGGCAAATGTCCTGAGATTGTAGGGCATAATTATGTCCCATATGTAATGTAATAGTTGCATACAATAGTTCCTTCTGTATCTAAAATACCTACATGTTACAAGAAACAGGATAAGCAACTAAACTGCTACAAGAATAAGCTTATATTTAGGCAAAAAAGGAAAGTTCTATCCCTTGTACTGACTGTGGGTTTGTTTCGGCCTGTAAAATCTGGTGTGTGTCCCGAAAATGTCCCACTATGGCCATATGAAAAGGTGGCAACTCTAGCCAAAGAGGGTCAGTCACCAACACAACTCCAATGACTGCAAATACCTATGACAGAAATACACAGCTTTCATGTAGCAACACTTTATTACATTCCGATATTTTGCCGAAAGGATTCAAGGACTAGCATCACCTGCATGCTATACAACAACCAATTAACAGTGCCTTAAAGAATCAGTTTGCAATTACCATAGTATTAGTCCACTAAAGGATAGTTGTTCAAATAAGGAAGGAACCCTCACGCACATATCAATTATGTATAAAAGCAGTTCCTATACACCTGCATCTGCTATGTACACCCACCAACATCACCCCCACACCAAAACAAATTACAATACAAACTGTAATAACATCACAAATCATTCACTCACTGTATGACATCTGCAGAAGCCTTAACATACCTTGTCAGAGTCAAACTAATATGGCCCTATGTGAAATAGTTGATGTTATACAATGGAACAGCTGCTGATGTTACAGGGTTTGTTTGCACTAATTCCATTTTAGAGGGATGTGTGTACACCGGGAAGTGTTACCAATTACTGATTAACAGCACAGTATGATACACATGTACACCAAACCAAGGATGTCTGGTGAGCACACTGTAAACCACCTAACAGTTCATGCATAGCCATACAGCCTTGAGCTGCCCAAACATCCTAGCCAGACTGAAACATCTGCAGAAGTATCAGGTACAAACAAACCCTGCATAAGTAGCAATGTTCTGAAATGTAACAGCTGTACTCACATATAGAACAACATCTTCTAGCCATTACACACAATCCACAGGAGTCATGAAGCTAATATATCCCTGTCTGTCTCCATATAGCTGTTGAAATACATCACAAACAACACCTCCAGGCAGTCTTCCTCGAAAGTAAGGCAAACAGACAACGCCCAAGTGGAGTACTCAATTATACACCACTGTTGCCATGGTATTGGCTAATGGAGTAGCTGCACAGCTGATGTGCATTTAATTAACTACTTTGGAACACCAACCAGTGGTCAGTATAGCACATGTTACCAATATTTAACTAGAAAAGGATGGCTTATCACACATTCAAACCATCTGTATATACCAGCAGAACATTACAAAGAAAATTGAAACACAAACTGAAAAGGATTGAATTAACAGTCAACGACACCTCGGGTTACTAATAAGGTATGTAGAACACTCAGTATGTCTGCATATGTAGTACCTGTTCTGTAATATTTAAAGTGCACGCAATCCATATAGTGGAAACAGTTATCTTGTAGTGATGTATTGTTCAGCATAGTAACGCTTGTAGTATTTATGTGTGTACTGCTGTAGCTCACAAGGCAAACACTGCATACACCACAAGAGATGCTATATAAGGGCTTTGAACACAAATATTCCTCACCAGCCGCTGTCAGTGGCAGGGCTGGTCCAACAAGTATGTGCTATAACAGGGGATAGTATATGATGATATATTGTAACAGTAGGCATATGTATGGGTGTATTACTGAGAATAACATGTTGAAGGTTGGCCCACTGTGCAATTATGATTTTCATTGTGGGATATTGTGCCAATAACTGTGTAATGTACAGTATTGTAGGCAGATATGTATTACAAGTTACATAGCATTACTGTTATGTTAGGCAAACATTAGTTATGTCTATTGGCATTTACAATACACAATAACAGGATACATATGACTTGTAGTCACCTAACAATTTATCAGCATGATAGCAAAGTAAAATGGCAGAACTAGTTAACTATCCATGCACATAAGACATGTAGCAAGTGCAAAGGTACTAGGCTGCCTGCCCAAGGGTATTTATAAGCCTAGCTGGAGTGTCTTGGCTTTTGCCACCCCCTTAGGTTAGTTCCCCATGCCTCTGAACAGCAGAGCCATTAGTTCCCTGTCCCTCTGTCCAGCAGAGCCACTGCAGTGATCCCCGGGGTACATGTCTGTCTCCCATCCACCCATCAAGGTTTCCCTTGAAGAATGCTAGTGAGGGGCCTTGCCTGATGTACATTGGAATCATGTTCCAAAGCATGGGGAGTCTCCGAGTCAGGAATCTATCCATCCAGCACGTCCTAGTCATCGTTGTGGTTAGGTGTGTATCCCTAGAGCATGTGGCTCTCAGGGGCTTCTGTTTAGTTGGAGCATATCCAGCAATACTGGGTTGGACATGAGCCTTGTATGTCAAGTAAAGATCATCTGTGAGTATGCAGTATGCAACTGAGTACAGCTGGAGTTTCTTAGGTTGGGCTGCATAGGTCATATGTTTGAGGTCAGTAATCCTCTTGGTGTGGTACTGTTGTGGTCTTCCAAGCTGTTGCAGTTGTCCTGTAAGGTACATCCCAAATGGGGTGTTGTATCCCTTAATGGGTCTAATAAGTCATGAGTAGAGAGGCACAATGGCCTCCTTTATTCTTGATGCGAACCCTTTAGAGATTAAGGGGCCACGTAGAAGGATATTCTAACCACCTTGTCATTATGGGTATCAAAGAAGAGATAGCTATCAACTGGGGTTCCCAGATCCCTTATTACCTTTTCAGTATGTAGGGGACTAGCACCTATGTGGTAGTCCATGGGTAATTAGTTATATCCAAAGGGGATGACTATGTACATTTTGTCATTCAGCTTGAGGCCATGATATTGACACCAGGTATCCATCTCAGTGCAACCCTTCTGGAGGGTGTCTGTATCAGCTGGGGAAACAATTATGGCCCCTAGTTTGCAGTCATCTGCAAACCTTTTCAGCCAAAGCCCTCCTGTGCTTTCCTGTACATCAGAGGTCCTAGGACTGAGCCCTGGGAGACGCCACTTGTAACTGGTATACAGTCGGACCTAGGGTATGCAACTCAAACTGTGTGGGTTCTGTCTGTGAGCCACTTTGCAAACCATCACATGATGTAGGGGTTAATGTTCAGGCAGATGGGTATGTCGATAATACCAGAATGGGGAATGCTGCTGAAAGCCTTTGAGAGATCTAGGTAAGCTGTGTGGACCTCCTTACCCTCATCTAATGCCTTGGTAACTGTCTCTAAGATGTCCACCAGGTTTAGGAGGCATGATCTGCCCTTAACAAAGCCAAACTGGGAGGGGTCAAAGGTTTGGAGGTACCCAATGTCTCTGTGACTGAGATTCATGATGATGTGCTCCATGGCCTTGCAGACCAGGCTAGTCAGGCCTATAGGGCAATAGGTCCCATGGTCCATTGTGGCGCCACCTTTGTGGAGTGGGATAACTGTTGCTGTGCACCATTCAGGGGGCACAATGCCCATTGTGAGGCTATTATTGAACATGGTGCATAGGTGGGGAGCCAGTACATTCTGAAGTTCGTGTAAAACGCAGCCTGGGATGTTGTCCAGTCCAATGGATGCTGTGATATTGGCTTCAGTGTGTGCAGCTTTTATCTGCATATTTGTGATTACAGGGACTCTGCACTCTTCCTGTATAGATATGGGCCCTTTATGGGGTGAGGGGGGGGGTAGCACTGAACCTATCTGCCAGGATGTTGACAATATCGGTTGGTTCTGTAATGTTCGTGCCCTTGTGCTGTAACTCAGAGCAGATCTGGGTGTTGACATTGAGATATTTGACATAGTTATAGTATGCTTTGTGGTTGTTTTTGGAATTAGTGGCAGTTTTGTTTCCACAGCTAGCTTTGGAGGATCTTATAAGGGATCTCACCTTCTTACTGAGGCTGACCAGGGAGCTCCTCCACGCATGGGATTGTACTCTCTTTTGCAACAGTGTCTTCCTCCTGTTGTACAGTTTGTTGATGGCAGGGGACCATCAGATTGGCTTCCTTAATTAGGAGTATAGCGTCTTGGTTCTGTTTGGGATAGCATGACCCATGCACTCGTGTAAGTGCTTATAGAGTGCATTTGTGTAAGATTCAGCAGTTGTAACAGTATTGTCCATCTGCATGGGTGTCATGATGTTCACCACGTCTGTCTTAAGAAGCATGAAGTTGGCTTTGTAGACATATAATACTGTGGTTCCCTTAATGGAGGGTGGGGGTGGGATGTGGATATCAAGGGTGTTTAGCTTATGGTCGGATCGGACCAACGAGGAGTTGACTTCAGGTGTGGAACACCAGTCACTCATGTTGGTAATGTCTAGGTCTAGGATATTGTTGCCCTGGTGAGTGTGTGGATATGTTGATCCAGGGCATTGGTGTTTATGAATTCCAGAAAGTGTTGAGCTAATGAGATGGTACACGAGTAGTTTTCACAGTTAATGGTGGGGTAGATTCAGTGAAACTATGTGATGAGTGTGGTGTGGTGCGAATGTTTACCTTCTCCACATGACTGTCACGGTCAGGCTTGGTTGGAGAGAGCTTTACCTCCAATTTGGCTAGATAAGTGCATCTCTCACAGGTTGTAGTGTTGGGTGGTAGGCAGAGAGGGTTGTCTGTGTACATGAGGCAATGTCTACATTGCCTCAAGATGTCCAGATTAATCAGATAGACAGGAGAGAACACTGGCATCTGGCCCTTGGATATGCCTGAATATAAAACTAATTTCCCCCTAGATAAGTGAAGAAAGTGAGTACAAGAGGTATTTTACTCTAAGAAAGTGAGAAAAGTATGTACAAAACCTGTTTACCTCTAGGTAATGAGGAAGATTGAGTGATATAGTAACTAGTAGCTTACGTAGTGCTTACAAGTTCTGAACAAGTGCTGAGCATGAATAAGCAATCCAGATAGGGTCTTGGATAACATAAACACACTGCCCCCCCAGCAGGTACACAATCATATATCCATGTACACCACAGAGCCCATGTACCCACAACTATGCAGGTACAAGCTGCACTCAGACTGCATGTTACCTGTCCACATCCCAGGTTGTATCATACACATATGGCAAAACAAGTTGATCTCCACATACACATCATGTAAAACATAGCTTTATGTCAGGCTGTGTACACACTGAATGGTGCACACCAACAGGTATCACAACCCACAAAGGGGGAGACACCACTGATAATGGGAAGTACTACACTACTACCCTGCTGAGTCTGGTCTGAAAGGCCATGAACCTTGATCAAATTATTTGATGTCAGCAGTACAGATGTAGATGACAGTAAGGTTAATTTCACACTGCATGTCATAACCTTGCCAGGTCATAAGACATCATCACCCATACTGTGTTCCACCTAAACTCTGTATGCTAGATGTACATTCCTATGTCACTGGAGTGTTTTGCAATGGGTCTGCTGTCAGAACCAACACTACAGAAGGTGTCTGAATAATGCATGCACATTGCACCAGTGCCAGCTACAGTAAGATAGGGTTAATTCATTGTACTCCCCCTCATTGTAGTCTATACCACACAGACTAACAGAAGACATCTGCATATTGTGTGTGTGTGTGTGTGTCTGTGTGTGTCTGTGTGTGTGTGGCTATTGTATAGATTGTAATGTACAGTTCTTGTCTGCCCCTCACAGGCGATGTAGGTCCATTGCCCTCCTGCAGTCCATCTGATGTTAGTGTCCCCACAGACTCTAGCAGTGATGATGAACATATAATTGAGGCACAGGCAGGGTTATCAGGGGCTGGATCTGTGCCATTGGTTGCCATTCCATCTATATCACCCTCATCCCCGCACACAGATCTCACGTCTAGCATACCTCATCACCCATGGCCATAGAGGAAGGACAGTTGGCATGTGGTAGCTTGGAACAGGAAAGTGTGGGGGCTATGGAAGGTGTGCCTGCACAACATGATGTCAGCCAACTGACTGGTGGTGCCCCCACTGGCACTTGGCCAGTGCTGCTCATATGAGGACCTCTGGCCAACATGCTCCTGCAAGACAGAGCACAGCAGCTGGTGTCACCAGCCACATGTTTCAGGCTGTAATGGAGGCACAGACATGTGCTAAATGGCACAACAGAGAAGATCAGAGACTTCAGAGGGCCGCTGTCCATTCTGTAAACAACATCCAGGCAATGGTAAATGCTCAACAGCAGATTGCTGAAGCTTTGGATAGATGGTTGGGTGACATGGTTGGAGTCCTTGACCGTGGCATGGCAATCCACAAGCGTGAGCTGTCTGTGTTGGAACATATGGTAAAAGTGAGGTGTCGGGCAGATGGACGTAGGCCTGCTACATGACCTGTTTCAGGTCTACGTGAATGAGCTACCTCACATGCCCGCTCCCATAGGGGTGGTAGCAGCAACAGTGCAGCTGGTGCTGTGCTGTCCACACCATGACACAGCAAGCCATGGGCACGTGGCCCTGGACTGTCCCAACAGGGACACGGTTCCAGTGGACAAGTGTCATCAGAGAGTACCCAATCTGCACCTCTGCCTGGTAGTGCTCGTGCAACCCCTGGCAGGCACAGGTCACATGTCTGCGGCTGGACGCAATGAACTGTAAAACCTGGCCTGTACAGTCCACAGCTGTCAATAATACCCATGTGTAGGCCAGACACATGCCAGAACTGTGTGCATACATACGTGCACACACCTGAAACATAAGTAGGGCACCGCAACATACACATGCATAACATCCAAACACACCCAATTAGATCAAAGGCCCTAACCCACACACATGATGTCATCCAATGGTGCAGCCTGGGCCTCTGGCAAATATTTTCACCCTGTGCATATGATGATGCCTGTGCTGCATCCATGACATCCACACTATTGGTGCAGAGACATGCTCATATGGTCTGATGCACAGGGTGAACAGACTAGGAAGATAAGTGTAGCTTACAATTGTTGAGTACTGTTGACAGGTAGCAGACATACCATGTATTACAGGTTTACAATGCATTTCATACTGTTAACAGTATGTGTCTTGTGTAACAACAGTAACTGCATGTTGGTCATGATGTTCTCCATTCATCCTTCAGGTCTAATTGCACGTGTCAGTGGATGTCAGTGTTTTCAGTTAGTGTCCCATATGTCAATGTGGACTACTCACAGGTATGTATAAATATACCAGCATGCACCGTGTAGCTGCCACATAACAGTGAGAATGTCCCACGTTCCAAACACGCCTACTGATCCAAGAGCATGATAGCTGTGTATTAAGCTACTGTGGCTACAGACGTGACATCCATACTGGGTGACATCACAGGTACAGTTACATGGAGAGGTGAGGTAAGAGAGCAGACTAGCTGATTACAAGAGTAGAGGTCAGTGGGAAGTGTGATGCCTCATTGGGAAGCAGTAATACACGTTCCCATGACAGGATGCCAGCACACAACTGCACCAACCCTCTCAGGTATTGACACACATGTATTCAGTGACACAGTAACACACCCACACACTCACGGATTCACCGACACAGTAATACACACTCACACAGTTGCTACTGTTGAGGTAGGGACCCCTGCCTATGTGCAAATCATCATTACAGTACTGTGCACCTACATGACACGTCACAGAGAATAGACAAGTACAGGAAGTCAGTATGGCCTAAGATCGGGGACATCAACACGGATAGTAGAATGCATCGCCTGGATGGGGGGAGGGGTCTTATCAGTTCAGTATGGCAACATACATCCTCACTCCAGGGACCAGACAGTCATACATACATACACACACACACACACACACACACACACACACACACACACACACACACACACACACACACACACACACACACTGTGGCATTCACTATTGAATACACCTATATCACGCACATACAGATACCTCACATGTGTGAGATACACACCCCTGCCTATGTCCTGCTTTCTACATTGCAGTCAGTACAGATGTGTACACTAGTGTACAGGAGAGTGAGTAACAATTGAAATGTATTCCCCACCATACGTGACATATATGGACACACACGCAACCACACATGCCAGTACTGTGAATCAAAGACCTGCCTAGCTCATGATATGTATGACAGACTTACAGTAGTATTGCACGCGGAACAAAGTATACTGATGCTTCTTTTGGCAACAGTGCTGATATATGCACACGTAACGTCTTAACTGTTAACAAGTGTCAAGTGATTTACCTTTGGTGTCACCCTGACCGCTGTCTAAGTTGTGTGTTATATCCTTCAATTAACAAAACCATTGCTTACCAGTTACACAGGTTATTGTAGGACCACTTGTGACACACCTGTGAGCTGTCCTCAGCAAACATCCATCTGTAAAGATGCCCCACCACTTGGTTATTTCCACACATCTGTCCATACCTGTGGTACATCTTTCCGTACATTCAGCATATCACCATATACAGTTGGCAATGTTGAGGCTGCATTGCAACTGCATGATGCACTAAGATACATGTCACCTGCATACATCAGCAACTGCACACGCATGGTATCTAAAAGCACACCACTACATGTACATGTGTGTAGGTCCTACAATCCTATCATTTGGGGATGTTTGTAGGCATTGCAACTGGTGGACATGTGTAATGACATGCATGACACATGGACTGTTGTATGATATGATAGATGTAATGGGTGATCGGTACAGAGGGAACATTACCTCTGTCAACATTGATATCACACGTTATGTACTGTTAGCATTCAGCAGCCATGGACCTACATTCCATGTGCATGTGTGTAATGGCTGTAGCTACCTGTCTGCACAAAGGACAACAACAGCTATGCTATTTACATGTATGCTGTGTGTGTGTGGCATGTAGATATCCAGGGCAGGCACATGTATGTCATATCCAAACATGAGGGTGTGTACTGGTGTACAGTAACAGTCATCTGCTAATGCTGTAAATAACTGAGGGCCCCTGGTATGTGTACAGCTGACCTGGTTACAGACAGTGGTATCATTGCATTGCATAACACATGATACAACTGTGTCAGTACATGGGTACTCCCTACAGTTGATGTAGAGCTTGGTACAGTCCACTGGTCAAGGCTCACATGGTGGTGTACTCTTATATGTCCTACAACATGTATGGATTTGTGTTGGTGGTCTGAGGACATGGTGGTGTCTGAGGTTTACATCCTAGAATGCAGCACTCGACACTGTGTCCTGCACCTGACTCATCTGTGATGCCTTTCATGGTGGTACCAGTCAGTACATTTGAGAAGCCTCTATGTATGTGGGGACACCACCACCTGGAGCAGTCCGTACCTGTGTTATGGCCCACATGTCTGGTTTTGAGGTATATGGTGGTAGTGCTATTGTGCACTACAGAGCCTTCAGCCAGGTGTTTCTCACTGCATAGATGTCAGTACTCCCCATTGTTGGATCTACAGTGAGCAGCTGTGATTATGGATGCTACACATCTAGCACTGGTTAGCATAAGCATACAATGCAGTTGTCCTCTAGGTGTCAGGGTGTTATCCTGTGTTTAGGACATTTGGCTTGGAATGGCACTATATGGGCAGATGTGACTTGGGTAATATCCCCACTCCCTTGAATCATGGATGCATGTGATATCTGTCAAAGGCCTGTCTACTGTCAGTCATGTCATCCCAGAATGACAAACACTGGGCAACCTCGTACTTACAGCAGAACATTGGCTCAATGTGTTGGTCAAGCAGTTGCCACTCCTAGCAAGGCTCATTGTGTTGGTCAAGCAGTTTCCACTCCTAGCAAGACATCACTGCGGGTGGTGGTATTGTGCTTGGTATAGGATGGTACATCTAGAGTGATGGACAGCAGCAGATGTTGAGTAAAAGACTGTTGACAGATATATGTAGAGCAGCTTCCCTGCTAACAATGACAACTACTAACACCAGAGCCCATTACAATGTGTTCTTTACGTCTAACTGTAATAGCATGTCCACTGTGGCCTTCCGTGTTTAGAATCAGAGTGCATCCCAGACAGCACTGTGCTACTAAGTGAATGAGCATGCCCAGTATAACCTTGTGTAGATGGACACATAGTGCATTCCGAACAGCCCTGTGTTACTAAGTGTGTGAGCATGCCCAGTGACACCTCAAGTTGGTTATGTGCCTCTGTGTATGGGCATGGCGATTGTAACCCTGTATAGTGATAGCAGTTGTCCATTCCACAGATGGGCATACTCCAGGTCAGGATGGATTCCTACTTAAGCACCCAGGTTCACAGGTATGTACATCTTAACTGCCAGCATCCCTGTTGATGTCCGCATTCCTAAAAAGCTGCCAGCATCCCTGTTGATGTCCGCATTCCTAAAAGGTCATAATGACAGCCTTGAAATGTGTAGTTTGTGTGGCGAGACTCATAACTATGTAGTATTGTAATAGTGATCTGTAGATAGCCAGGTGTTCTGTTCCCACCACTGGTGTGTGTGTGTGTGTGTGTGTGTGTGTGTGTGTGTGTGTGTGTGTGTGTGTGTGTGTGTGTGTGTGTGTGTGTGTGTGTGTGTTTGTCCCAGTCTGTCTGAGGACTAAATAATGCTTTTAGACTGCTCACACTCCATGCAATTCTTATACCCACCTTTGGCAAGGCTGATGGTGTCACCCACCTACAAATACACCTCTGGGAGTGCGGTGTCTTAGTAATCTTGGTAGCTCGTTCTGTAACTGCGTAATGCTGCAGTGTAATAAAGTAGTTAGGTCGGTGTTTTAATCCCACACTTGCCAGGTCTGTGCGTGTTTGTCCCTGTCTGTCTGAGGACTGAATAATGCTTTTAGACTGCTCACACTCCATACAATTCTTATACCCACCTTTGGCAAGGCTGATGATGTCACTCACCTACAAATACACCTCTGGAAGTGCTGTGTCCCAGTAATCTTGGTAGCACGTTCTGTAACTGCGTAATGCTGTAGTGTAATAAAGTAGTTAGGTCAGTGTTCTAATCCCAGACTTGCCAAGTGTGTGTGTGTTTGTCCCCGTCTGTCTGAGGACTGAATAATGTTTTAGACTGCTCACACTTCATACCATTCCTATACCCACCTTTGGCAAGGCTGATGATGTCACCCCCTAGAAATACACCTCTGGGAGTCCTGTGTTCCAGTAATCTCAGTGGCACATTCTGTAACTGTGTAATGCTATAGTATAAGAAAGTAGTTAGGTCAGTGTCCTAATCCCAGACTTGCCAAGTGTATGTGTGTTTGTCCCCGTCTGTCTGAGGACTGAATAATGCTTTTAGACTGCTCACAATCCATACCATTCCTATACCCACCTTTGGCAAGGTTGATGATGTCACCCACCTAGAAATACACCTCTGGAAGTACTGCAACTCAGTAATCTGGGTAGCGCCTTATGTAACTGCATCATGCTGTAGTTTGTTAAAGTACTTAGGTTGGTGTTCTAATCCCAGACATGGTGTGTGTGTGTGTGTGTGTGTGTGTGTGTGTGTGTGTGTGTGTGTGTGTGTGTGTGTGTGTGTGTGTAAGTGTGTAGGCCTGCGCGAGACAAATACAGTGCTTTGTAGATTATGCACTCTCTGTACAAATCACATGACCACCTTTGTCATTCCTGCTGTTGTCACCCCCTTAGGTATACATTTGTAGGTGTGCTGCAACCCAGTATTCACCATAGCGTGTGCCCTAAAAGCGTATTGCTGCAGTGTGATATGGTAGGTAGGAGTTTGTATACAGGACATGGCAAGAGTGTGTTTGTTTGTCAGAGCCTATGTAGAGGTGGCTGTGAGTGTCCTATCACTGGACATGTTGGGGAGCGGATTTTGTAGTTTTCTTATATGGTGTCCGTCTTATGACACATTGGCCACCTCATGAGGAGTACTGCTGTCAGTCAGCCATGGAACTGTGTTGGCAAGCCATACCCCTACATCTGGCAAAAGGCCTGGTGAACAAAGTATGCAACTCTACTAATATCCGGTATATGTCCCACACCCAAACAAACGTGCCTAAGATATCCCGCTATGTTGCTAGTACTATGCACATTGATGACAGATAGTAGGCATGGTGTGAATGCAGTGGCCTGCAGAGGACATGGCATCCTGTACAGTGGTAAAATAGGCACATATATGCGGACATTGTGCCTTCACTATGTTCCACACTGGATGCCTGCAACATATGTGGTGCCATTAAATGTGATCCACAGAGGCCATACAATGCTGTACACATGTGCCCTGTATGGGCCCATGCCACTGACACCATGGAATACCTGTATCATAGTATCAATGCAGGTACAGGGTCAACCTGCTCACTATAAGCAGGTTTCGCCACACCAGGCCAGTATTGGCATATTGGGGGATTACAGGCTGTGTACACATGTGCCTGCCAAACCAGGTACACCTGTACATGTCACTGTACAGTATTGTGGGACATGCACATCCCAGGCAATGTCCATGTGAATGACTATCAAACACAGGCATGGCATGCATTGCAAATCTATGGCCATGCACATTGGTATCCAGGATGTCAGGGCAGATCATGCAGTACACATCTGTGTGGGACATTGCAGACACTACACCCCTGCACTGCACACCATTGTCAGGTGACACGATGCCAAGGATTACCCCTCACCCAGCCTTGTACAGCCATCTTGCAAAGCCAACCACTACACACCCATGAAGCAATGTATACATGCATGCCAGTACAGGCACCTTGTGTCTGTGTGTGGGTTGTGATGCTCCCAACCACAGTCATTACCAGTATAACCCTCATTGGGATACCAACAGATGTTAAACACTTTCATATGCCCTAGCCCATAGAACCTCCAGATATCCCCTGTGGTGCATGTAGTCCTGTGCATTACTGCAGTGTGGCAAACTAAGTAATTAGGTTGTGTATTTGCGGCCCTGGCAAAGAGGGTCAATGCATGTTCATTAGAGAGTGTGGTTGTGGTGACAATGGCATCCATTCACGTGGACAGCCATGCATGCCACAACTAATGTATGTCTACTATGTCTCTGTTGCAGATGTCATTCACCTACATTTATATATGTTCTTACAGCACAGCAACGTCACCTTTGTGGCACATGTAGTAACGTCATGCAGATGTAATAGTAATGAATAGTCAGTCAGGGGTTTGACCCCTGTACTGTTAGGCGTGTGGTAGACGATGCTTAGGGTTAAGTCTCCAAGCCCTTCCCTGGTGTAATTTGCCTGTCCCACCCACACACTCTTTGGTGGATGTGAAGGAGTCCACCTGCACAGCAGCAGCGTGTGTATTGTAAGTGATGGACATGGTCAGGTGATGGCCTCTGTACCTATTGCAGTCCTCCTCCTCTAGCTGATTGCATGTGGAACAGCTGTGATGGTGTTTCCATAGCCATCCGCATGATAAACACAGTACACTATCTAGGGAAAACATGTTGTTATTTGGCCATGACAGTCGCTGTGAGTGGTACTTGGATGTAGTGTTCTGACACAGCATCATAGATGATATCTGAATGTACCTCAAACATTTTACACAGTGAGAAATAGCCTAAAGACAGGAGGGTGATGTGCCACACATAACTAAAGCATGTAAGTGTAGCTATGCTGCATTGAGACTACTGCCTGTTTAACATGTGTGTGGTAATGGCTTTTCTGCATGTTATATTACAGACATGACAGTACTCTGTTCATGAGGGAACCCATCTGTAGGGCTATCTGTGAACTGGTCAGTGTGTGCAACCATTTGTTTCCTGTGTTACACATTGAACACACATCTGTGCACAGCAGAAGCATAGTGTGAGGATTGCAGACAGTACATGATGAAAGGGATGTGTTACTGCCATCACATTCCTGACTGGACATGTGTCACATGAGACAGTGGTATGTCAGACACTGTCTGGGGTTCCCAGTGACAAGTCAATAATGGGCAACTGTTCATAGCTGTAGTAACACGTCTACTATACACTGTACAGATGGCTGCAGTATATATGCATGTGTTTTGCTCCCTCTGCAAATGTATACCATCTGTTGTGTTGGGTTGATGGTGATATCTATGCACACTGTTGTAGGTAATCCTGTATGCTGTTGTGTTGGGTTGACGGTGTTATCTATGCATACTGTTGTAGGTAATCCTATATGATGTTGTCTATCACTAAGCCATATGTGGGTTTAAACTGCAACACCATAGGCTGAATGGGTTGGGAGGTCCCGGCAGAACCTACTGTCCCACTTCAGCTGACCATGGCACCAGGCAATAGCATATCTGAGGCCCAGCCTTGGACATCAACCTCTGTTGGTTCTGCAGCACCTTCTGGTGGTACCACCACTGAGGATGGAGCATGTCCCCCCGGGAGCAGGACCATAGAGGTACATGTCTGCTGCAGTGCGGTCCTGGACATGTTGCGTTGGGGGCTCACTAAGGGGTTCCGAAGCCAGATACGCAAGCTCAAGGGCAGAGTGTCACATTTACAGGGTGATGCTGCCCCTCCTGGACAGCCCCCAGCACTGCCTCCTTTGCAGCTGTTTAGGTGCAGTGGCAGTTGCCCATAGCTGGGGACCTCCGTCCCACTGTTCCCATGGACTTGTGAATGCCGGACACCCATCCACGTCCGGGGTGTTTCCCCCCACATGTGTCATATACCAACCTTGTATGCTGTCTTTTCTGTGATCCTACCCTACCTATCCTCCACTGCAATACCTACACTCCTTCCCCTACATCCGACCCTAACCTACGGAAACATAAGGCCAATCGGCTCTTAGGACAACATCTGCCCTATACATAGCTGTCCATTTCACACACGTGCCCACTGGACACATGTAACCCTTGTAATATGCATCACAACATACTCCTGTTTCCCCACCCCTGTCCCTCAGGCGCACAATCCTGGTATGCACATCACTCCTACATGGTCCAGGTACATGTGATGAGGATAACCCCATTGTACACATAACACTACCGGTCCCTCTATGGTTACCCCATTTACCTTTATGATGATGATGATGTTGCACACAGCACCTTGCAAGAGTACTGTTCACACATAATGATTGGATAGGTACTGTTGTGTTAATGTACAATACATGCACAGAGTGATGTATACGGCCAATGTACAACTATTTGCTTGTATGAATGACACATGTCTGTCTGAGGGAGTCTTGAGATCACATAGAACAACACCACTACATAATACAGGCGTCACTGGTGTTTCCCATTTCATTCGTTTGTAATGCTTTGTTGCCACATGGTATGTTCCTGATATATCTCTATATATTTATGTACCTATATGCTGGATATAAACACTCACATATACATCTACATGATGGGATACATTCCTATACTGTTGAATGACTGCGCTGTATGATATGTTTGTGGTACTGTCTGTTGTCTGTATATCTGCCATGGCGTATTGGTAATTCACATTAGCTGTGTGTGCAGAGTCCTGGTTCCGACCCTTGTAGAGGACATTTATTTTGTTGCAGGGCAGAACAAGGCCATTTGATACGGAAGGAGTAAGGCACATTAAAGCATTGGGAGTGGGTGTGCATGAGTTTGCGCAGTGTTAAGCACTGCTGACCTCTGGGTACAGCTTCTTATACTTGGTTAGCCTCTACATTGCTTTACCAGTGCAATACTCGCATACTGGTAGCCAAACACACTTACACCTGCTCGCTCCTGCACTTGCAAATGCACCAACATTGGTGCTTGCATCTGTCACTCACACCCCTGGGTGGGAGCGAGGACCACAATATTACATTGTGATGCCTATTACATCGGACTACATGACTACAGTATCGGGAATGGCTGCCCATTAGGCGACGGCATGGCGTTTGACTGTATGGAATCAGCGGCCTGTTTGGTGAATTAACTTATTCCCTCCAGTGCAGCACTTTTGAGTGTTTACGTTTAACTCCCAGTGGGTGTGGCTTCAGCCTTAAAAAATGAATTTATCACCTTACCATTTTTACAAATACTCATTGACAAAGGTCAAATATCAATACAATTGTGTTTTGCTATCATGTATGCTTCAAGATAAAATATTCTGATACCTTGTATGCAGCATGGTTTTGGAATTATGAATGCAAATATGAACTTGACGCCTACAGGAGCAGTAGGAGGTAACTGCAGAAAGGCCTGGAGGCATCACTCGGCTGTAATGAGTTAATCATATTATTTATGTGTGCCTCATACAATTTGCTCTCATCTGGCTGATACATGGGATCCGAGACTCTTCAATACAAGCAAGTAATTGGGTTTTGGGAGCCACATCCGTCGGCCGAGTCATGCTACCACATACCTATTATAGGTTTGCAACCTTTTCAATTGGCCAAGGTGGGACTTCAGGGTTAACACCTGTCCCACTTTGTGAGGGACAGTCCCTCTTTAGGCAGTTGTGTCCTGCGAAAATAATCAAGACATAGCAAATGTCCTGATTACAGAACAATATTATAATCTAAGTTTCTTTAATAGTTGCATAAAACAGTTATTTTATATATGAAACTTCTATATGTTATTTGAAGTAGCATAGGCTATTCAAATGTTACTAGAATAAGCTTTTATTTGTGCAAATAAGTAATATTCTGTACTATGCATGGCTGTAGGAATGTTTTGTCCTGGAAAGTCTGACATTTTTACAGAACATGTCCCACTTTGGGCATTTGAAAGGTGGCAACCCTATAGGACCTTTATGTAGAGATGTCAGATTTTGCAGGGCAAAACATACCCACAGCCAGTACAAAGGAGAGTACTTCACTGTTTTGCCTAAATAAAAGGTTATTCTTGTAGCATTATAGTTGCTTATACTGTTTCTTATAACATTTAGGTGTTCCAGATACAAAATAATTGTTTTATGCAACTACTACAGATAATATAGGAAATCTTTGTCCTAAATCACAAGCCTTTTGCCATAATTACAATTATTTTGCAGGACACATCTGCCCAAAGGGGAGTGTCCCTCGCAAAGGTGGACAGGTGGTAACCCCAACCCTATTTATTCTATCATCTTTCTAAGGTAGTCGGCGGAACATGCACTTTCTCTCACTAGCAGATCTCTCATACGAATGGGGAAGAATGAACACTAAATCAGGAACACTGCATAACAACCTCAGGGACACATTTAGCAGTGTGGTGCTACTAACTTGACACATTGACAGACCCAGAACACATATGTATTCATACACATTGTCTGAGGTACATGCTGTTTATGACTCTTACATGTTGTCATTATTCATTATCTGTATTGCACCACCTTTTCTCCTAATATCACTAGTTCTAGGAGGGTTAAGTTGGGACTGAGTTAGATTCTGATTCGTAATCACAGACGTCCCTGGTAATTCAGGACAGTTCAATGATATGGTCCCTATGTGTTCCCCCAATGGTTTACAGACTATCCAGTAGATGTGCTCTTAAGGTTAGGGTGGTATGGGCGTCTGCTATACCCACATTGGAATATTACTTACAACCACGGGGTGGTCCTAATACAACTCTGCCAGCCAACACCTGCACGCCTAGGCCCATAATCGCATACCCATAGTTCTCCTACCTGCCACTCATCTACAGCACTCATCCTTACTATGGGCGCAGGTGGGGTATAAACACACCCCTACACACTGCCCACTCTCCCTGTGTCAGGACACATGACGTACGTTGTGTCATCCCATGTGTTATCAGGCTTGCACAACCTACTGGTCCATGTACAGCTACATCCTGGTCGCAGCAATCTTTACAGGGCTTGGCTACAAGAACTAAATTTTTGGTGTCCCACAATGGACATCACTGTCCATGTTTAAAGTGTAGACCTTGTAGATCTCTACCACTGGTAGTTTCCTGCTGGTGGTCTGGGAAGCAGTGGTGTATTTACCTTTATTGCGTGTCTGTATGTCTCACCAGTCTAGATGAGGGAGGTGGGAGGTAGACGTTTGTTTATTGGACCTCCCACCAACATATGCCTGGACTGAACATATGTTACCCATAACTGCTGTAACATATCCTAGGTATATACATGTGTATATTTACTGTAACATATATATTTCTATTTACATTAATATATACAGATATATCTGCATATGTATGCATACATGTATATTCATATCTTGCTGTATATATATATGTATATATATATATATATATATATATATATATATGTATATATATATATATATATGTATATATATATATATATATATATATATATATATATATATATATATATATATATATATATATATATATATATATATATATATATATATATATATATATATATATATATATATATATATATATAAATGTATTTGTGTGTATATATAAAATCTAATAACATATGGGTCTATGGTTGTCTGCATATGTATAGAGTCATATGTGGGTATGTATCTGTATTCTTTCTCTGTATGTATACATTGCATTCACGCCAGGAGAAGCATATCTCTATCTCGCTATGGGTACATATACACACACATAGCTCTCCTTATATACGTCTACATCTGGTTATTCCATTTCATGCCATATAGATTACACTTTGCTTTAGTGGGTCTCGCAGTGGGTGAGGCTGCTCGTTGGGTGACACCTCTGTCCAATGAACACATTCACTTGCATCCCTAGGGCTGTCTATATTGCCCAACATCAGCCAACACCTGCACACCTAGACCCATAAGTAGCTACCCATAATTCCCCCACCCTCACCTTCTCAACAGCACCCATCCTTACTCTGGGACCTGGTGGGTTCTGGACACACCACTACACGCTGCCCACTCTCCACTTCATGCGACCCATTTCATACAATTGTCTCAGCCCATGGGTAATCTGGGTTACCCCCCCTTGTATTCCGAGTCTGTATACACCACGGACAAAATTGATGATATATATCGCATTCCATGGTTTGGCCAATTTTTGGGGTGTCCCACAAGGGATGCTCCAGTATGTGTTCCATGATTAGAATCCAAGGGTTTACTGTGCCCCCCCCCCCAGGTCTATCCTGCCTGTGGTCTGGGGAGCAGTGGACACTTTACATTGCTTGCGTGTATTGTTCCCATGTCTGGCTGTTGGGGGTGGGGGTTGGGAGGGCATGCTGCGTGTGTCATGTGTCTTGCCTGGGCTCCTCACTTCCATTGCCATAGCCTGTGAACAATTGTCATTCCTGTGTGCTATTTCCTATCATAGCTGTATATCTCTATATATATCTATGCACACACACACACATGTATATATTTATATATGTACATATATGTGTGTGTGTGTGTATATATATATATATATATATATATATATATATATATATATATATATATATATATAAATATATATACATCTGTGTGTCTGCAAACCAATACATTCTCCACTCATACTCACTTACACATGCGTAATGGTGTTTATATATCCTTCACCAGCATACTAGTGCCTTATTCATTATAACACCGACACTTCACTACGGTTATCTTGTAATCGGTATTTAGCACGTTATACAGCAGACAGATGTTGCAATATGTTCATGTACGGATTACCAATGGTAATTGGAATGTGATACAGTGTGATTCGTCCCATTCCTCTTCTGCACAGCCTATTATTCCATCTACTCTTGATGTTTGTATGTGCACATTCCTGTTGTTTATGTCAACAAATGTTATGCATGTGTTACAGAGAATGTACTTCAACATATTGTTGTCTGCATGTGTGTATGCATATATACCTATTATGAACTAGTTGACCTCCACGGGGCGGTCCATTAGAACCAGGCCATCCAACCCTGGCACGCCTGGATCCATAATTGCATACCCATAGTTCCTCCACCCTACCCGTGTTGAATTTACATGCGTAACATCCATTATCCACTTGTTATCGCAGCCATGACACACCTTTACACATTGCCCTCTCTAGAGCATTTGGGGCCCTACACATATTTTGTCCCACCTCGTGTATTCACAGGCTCTCTTGCCATGTGATATTTGCACATACGTGCCTTTTCTGGGGTTATGGATTATGGCCATTTGCGCTTTACAATTTTTGGTGGTCTACGCATGGACTACATTCCATCTGTGTGTAAGGTAGACTTAGCAATTCAATGATGTTACTCCCACTGGTAAAACCCTGCCTGTGGTGTAAGTAGCAGTGCTCTGTTCCCTCCTGGGCAGATTTTTATGACATACGCTGACAGCACTATATAATACCATATTTGCTGTTGATTCCCTTCACATCCCTTATGTATGCTTTATTGTTATGACGTTCATTTTTCATATATATATATATATATATATATATATATATATATATATATATATATTTTTTTTTTTTCATGTATGTAGATATATATCTATACACACATATCTGTGTGTGTGTGTATATATATATATATACATATATATATATATATATATATATATATATATATATATATATATATATATATATATATATATATATATATATATATATATATATATATATATATATATATATATATATATATATATATATATATATATTACATCTGTACATATAAAATTACATTTCCTATGCTGAGAGCTGCTTACACCAACGCAGGCGCACTTGCCTATGTTTACTGTGCATTACATATGTTTACTGCCGCTTATTTGTACTTAGTTGTGCCTTATTCATTATGACAGCACCACTTTGATTGAAGGGATCTGGTTAATAGTCCCATGCGATACTCACGTTCACTTTTACATGTTTAAATGTTGGCTTTACAGCAGAGCGACATTCATTCCACAAGGAAAATGATATGTGCTATACTCGAACTTGAACCGTGAATGGATGTTCGTTAGGCGGATGTTTTAACCACTACACTATTGATGTTCTGCTTCATTTATATGTATACCCATGGTTCATAGTTACCTGAGCACATGCCTCAACACTTCACTTTCACAGCAGGCATCCATTTTCCTGTTGGGAAAACCACACTACTACACATGTGCCATTCCCTACTGCTCTGGACCCATGCCGCATGTTGACTCACTCTGAGTATATTCAGACCTCCAAAGCCTATAGTCCTGGCACATATGTGTGTTTGATTGTCTCAGGGTTCATGTGGTCATCTGGTTTTAGGCTTGTCCATCTGGGGACTGGGACTGCCCTGTACCTGTTTGAAAGTCAGATTTAGCATGTGGACAAGGTTACTCCCACTGTTAGCATCCTACCTGTGGTTAAGATGCAGGGATTTTAGCCACCTCTGACCAGCTTGATATGTCAGCACTAGATAATATGGATGTTCTGCTGCTATATTCCTTTGCATTCATTATGAATGCTGTCTTGTTCCCATGTTTGTTCTATATACATATATATATATATATATATATATATATATATATATATATATATATATATACATACATACATACATACATACACATATATGTGGTGGTGCTGCGGTAGCGTTGTTGCCTCACAGTAAGACGTTGATCTGTTTGATTCTCAGCTAGAGCATCTTCTGTGTGGAGACATGCGTGAATGAGCGCACCTTTGTTGAAGGTTGTGTGTCAGAGCTGGCAACTCGGCACGTAAAAATCTACTGCCAATCATTTGCGGACCGGAGTTCCGCTGTGGTGACCCCTAACCGGGAAAGGCCGAAAGACACAACAACATCTACATATGTAGACATATATATATATATATATATATATATATATATATATATATATATGTATATGGCTGCCACCCTTTCAAATGGCCAAAGTGGGACATATTTTGTACTAACGTCAAGATTTTACAGGCCGACACACACCTACAGCCAGTACAAAGGACAGAACGTCACTTTTATGCCTTATTGTCAGCTTATTCCTATAGCATTTTAGTTGCGTATTCAGTTTCTTATAACATTTATGTGTTTCAGATACAGAATAACTGTTTTATGCAACTATTACATTAATATAGGACATATTTTTGTCATTAAATCTCAGGACATCTGCCATTTGACACTAAGTGTACAGGACACATATATCGGTCTGTACATACACATGCATATACACCTACATGCTAATTTACATTTCCCATACCGTTGAATCACCACCTCTTATCGTCACACATACACGCTTGGATACCCGCTTACGTCTAGGGTTGCCACCTTTTCAAATGGCCAAAGTGGGGCATTTTTGGGACACACATCAGATTTTACAGGCCGACACATACCCATGGTCAGTACGAAGGTTAGAACTTTACATTTTTGCCTAAGTGAAAGCTTATTCTTGTAGCAGTTTAGTTGCTTATTCTGTTTCTTATAACATTTAAGTATTTTACATACAGAAATAACTATTTTATGCAACTGTTACATGAAATATGGGACATAATTATTTCCTACACTCTCAGGACATTTGCCATTTTATTATTTTTGGTCAGGACACGACTGCCCAAAAAGGGACTGTCGCTCGCAAAGTGGGACAGGTGGTAACCCTACTTACATCTGCTTTAAAGTGCCTTAATCACCCTATGTCCGACTGCCACTATGTGAATGTGAAAGGTATATATTCCCGATAATGCATGTGGGGAGAAGTGCATCATGGTCAGGTGTCTAATCCCGGGTCGTAGGTTTTGCAGGACCGGCTGGAGGCTGAGCAGGTTGTGGATAACTACTGCTCATACAACTTGTGTCCAGATGTCTACAGGACTGGATATTGTGGCGTGACACCAAGTGTAATGTTTAGAACAGATACTTATCCCTTGAGGGATATCCAAAAATTGTGGGGACCAATGACCTTGATTCTTTTGGCTTTATGAAAATGAGATAGGGTTATACATTCAAGGGATAAATTGTTTGCAATCCTGAGACTGCCTAGAATGAGACTGCCTCCTAGGTATGAGTAGGGGTCACTATGTGCAGATACGGCTGCGCCAAGCTAGCAGCCCGAGTATGGGTGGTTTTGGTGGACGTTCAGGAAGGGAGGTGATGTGCTGTGGAGGGCATGATGGGTATTCAGTTATGTATCCAGGTGTGTTTGGGTTGGATGGCTCAGTTCAGGCCAGACCATTATGTAGGTGTGAGCCGGTAACATTTCTGTACATGTGTATCGTACATTTTAATGTTCATATGTTTGTGGGACTGTGTTCTACAATATGGCCTGTCAGGTTGTATTGCAGATGTGAATGTTTATTCTTTGGTTTTCTTTCTGATTCACCCACTGCTCCCTCGTACACCTCTAGTTTACCTATTGTGCATCTGACCCAGTCTCCCCTTGCCGAATTATTGCATTACCCGTCCCCCCCCACACCCATATTACACACACACCATCCATCCCTTCTCTGCTTGATGGCCCATGGCACAGTCAACAGAACACATATCGTACACTACATATCTCTGGTACCAATATGGTTGTGAGGACGACCCTAGCATTTTTGATCTTCCACATGCTGTACTTCACGCACATAGGTACACGCAAATACTTATCTTTCATGAAATGGTAGGTAGACCTGGGTAATACCCATTCATCATTGGGCCATCCAGAGAAGAACAACTTGGACTGTGAATGGGCAGATATTGAGCAAATGCTCTGACCATTGGTAGGGTTGCCACCTTTTCATATGGCCAAAATGGGACATTTTCGGGGCACACATCAGATTTTACAGGCCAACAAATACCCGTGGTCAGTACAAAGGACAGTACTTTAGTTTTATGCCTAAATGAAAGCTTATTGTTGTAGCAGTTTAGTTGCTTATTCTGTTTCGTTTAGTTGCTTATTCTGTTTCTTGTAACATTTAGGAATTTTACATACAGAAATAAGTATTGTGTGGAACTATTACATAATATATGGGCCATACTTATGTCCTACAATCGCAGGACATTTAACATTTATAATTGTTTTGGTATGGGCACAATTGCCCAGAGGGGGACTGTCCCTCACAATGTGGGACAGATGGTGACCCTAATCATTGGGCTAGGCTTAGCAAATGGCAGTGGCACGCTAACATGCTGCGTTTCACTTCCACTTGGTATAACAATCAACACTACAATGGAATATGGGCACGAGGTTTTAAATTTAATTTGATCGAGGGATGGGCACTCAATATTCAGCTATGTGCCTTTGTGTTACTTTTCATTTTGGTGTTCGAAAAACTGTTTTGTATGCTTTGCATACCTTTCAGTATCCATGGACACTGACAGGAGTGATTATTATTAGAGACAGGCTGTACTAGTCAGCATTTTAGGTTGCGTGTATGCAGCCGACATGTTCACGCCTCCGTGCAGGGCTTAGACACACCCCCTGCACTCGCACACATTTCCTCTGCACGTGGACATTGTGGCAGCACGCCTTCTTTAATATGCATGTGGTGCTGCTGTGCCATCTCTACGCCGCACGGTCAGCGCAAGGCTAATGCTGTCCTTGCGCCGAGCTTCATGAATCCCGGGGAGCATCTTTGATATGACTCAGGAATGCTAGTTTTAATTAGCATCCTAAGCACAACTCACATAAAATGTGTTCACATCCTCCACGATACTAATACAGGTATTTTCAATGTGCTTATTGGTTGAATTTTTTTTATTTTTTTTTTACCTTTTTGTGAATGAGCTAGCCCATTGGTTATATGGCAGCATTCAAAGTTAACTGAATTATGCATCACTGCTTTGACATGTACATTGTAAGGTGTACAACAGTAGTATGCTGTTGTTGGATGTGTTACCAGTTTTGTATGACTGCATGTGGCATGTACAGCAGCTATGTTCTTCTGACTTTTCTGGAAGTTATGATGTTGATTATGGGAAACAATACTAAAATAAGATGTACTGATGATGTGAGCAAAAATAAGTACATAGAGCTACAACCTAGCACTGAGACTCTGAGATACTAATCACTTTTCTAGTGCTACGCAGCTTAAGTATTTCACACCATTAATTTGCATATTCCCCAGGAGTTTTTGTCCTATAGCTATAATAATGTTCTTATAATAATATCAGTCATCTAAATTAGCAATATTTATTTTCTAACTGAAAGATATGCAAATGTGGGCATGCTATAGCTTTCATGGACCTGACAATATCCCTGGCTGTGTTCTACATGAACTACAGAGTGAACTGGCACCTCACCTGCGTGCCCTGTTCAATCACTGCCTCATCTCAGGCTTTGTCCCTACCGAATGGTGCACTGCTACAGTCATCCCTCTCCACAAAGGAGAAGCGACTACAGACCCTGGGAACTATTGCCCCATTAGCCTGACAAGTCTGATATGCAAAACTATGGAACACATTATCATGGACCTAATAAATAAGGATAAAGGGAATCTCCAAACTCTGGATCCCACGCACTTTGGTTTTGTGAGGAGAAGAGCATGCCTGCTCAACTTGATCGACTTCTTTGAGTCAGTCACCAGAGCTGTGGATGAAGGCAAGATGGTTCATACAGCCTACCTTGATCTGGCGAAGGTGTTTTATACCATTCCCCATTCAGGAATCATAGAAAAACTCTCTTAGCTAGGCATCGGGTTGCAAATTGGCTCACAGATAGAACACAGTGTGAAAGTAGCGGACTCCAAGTTAGACTGCAGACCAGTCACGAGTGTAGTCCCACAGGGTTCGGTCCTGGGTCCTCTCCTGTTTGATATCTACTTCTCTGAAGTCCAGGCCAACACAAAGGGTCTCTGGCTGACAAAGTTCACAGATGATTGCAAGTTGGGAGCTATTATTAACTCCCCACGTGATGTTGGCCTCCTACAGAAAGGCCTCACAGAGACCAATGACTGGTATCAGAACCATGGCCTTAAGCTCAATGCCAGGAAATGTGTCTTCATCCCCTTTGGGAAAAACCTGGTTCCCATGAATTACCACATCGATGGTAGTCCACTGGACACAGAAGGTGTTATAAGAGATCTGGGAACACAGGTTGACAGCAACCTCTCTTTTGACTACCACATTGCCACTGTGGTCAGTAAGTCCTTCTATGTGGAACATCTCATTACCAAGGGTTTTGCATCCAGGAAGAAAGAGATCATTGTCTCCCTCTACTCTTCCCTCATTAGGCCAATCATTGAGTACAATGCCCCATTTAGCATGTACCTCACTAGCCACCTGCAACAACTGGAGAGGCCGCAAAATTACCTCACAAAGAGTATCCTAGGCCTTAAACATGTGTTCTATATGGACAGACTCAAAAAACTCCAACTATTCTCTGTCTCATATCACCTACTTAGAGGCAATCTCTGCTTGACATACAAAGCCATGTCTGATCCAGCTCTGTTAGAAATGACACATCTAAAGAAATCTCAATCTTTCTGCACCACATGCTCCAGTGACCTCAACCACATTACCACAATCAGCAGAATGTGCTGGAGGGACAGGTTCATAAACCAGAGACTGCCCTTGCTATGGAATAGACTTCCCAAGTATGTCAAACAGAGCACCTCACTGGCCCTCTTCAACAGAAACCTTGATGTATGGATGGGAAATAGAAAATTCACCCTGGGGATCACTCCAGTGGCTCTGCTTGACAGATGCACTGGGAAATAAGGTCAGGTGGCATGATGTCAGAGTAATCCTATGGGATATGTTTTTAAAGGCTCCAGGGCCATTAGCCTGGTACACACCTATGAACCTATGACCCTATGAACATATAGTACAATTATAAATTATAGTTAGCGCATGCATAATGCACATTGAAAATAGCTGTATCCATTTGTGGAAACATGGATATTTTACAAATATCGCAATGCTTTATATGATAGCTGTGTATGTGTAGTATATAATGCTTGTTGTAGTATTAGTAGTAGTAGTAGTAATTTGTGCTCTCTTTAGATACTTCTACAAGCTAAAAATAGCACCTGCATAATTTATGCTGTCTTTAGATATGCTTGCAAGATAAAAATAGCACCTGCTTTCTATCTGTTACTGTATTTTAGCTTCAGGCATTTCTTACAGCTTGTTAAAATTATATTTAATTGTGATTTTATACAAAAGCATACATAACTAATGGGACCTTCATATGGTAAGAACATTGATCAAAGTATCTCAGATTAGGAAGAAAATATGATATTGTTGTGAGGTTAAAGTTCAGATTTGAATAAATGCAATATTAATTTCAGTTATGGCAGGTATTGATGCTTTGCCAGAGATGGCCTCTACCTGTCACCACTGGGTTTCCAGATCCTGGCCAATGCTCTTGCCTCCCCATTGTGCCTTTTTTAGGCAATGTCCCAAAGACAAATCTTCCAACATAAAAGGTCTGTCAAAAAGCAAATTAAAAGTCATGCTGCTTAATACTAGGAGCCTTAACCTGAAAATGCACTCACTGTAGTGTTCTCCTTGCACTGGAAGATGCCGATGTCTGTGTGGTCACATAAACTTGGTTCAGGGCTGCGGAGATCACCCCCACCTTACCAGGCTCTACCTTATTCCACACATTCCAACCTCAAAATGAGGTCTGGAAGACTAAGGGTGACTTGAGTTGCTATCTTCATTAAGGACAGGCACACTGCCAGACTGGTTTGTCAGCATGATGCACTGGAACTACTCCAGGTGCAATTGACTGTTTTCAAGACACCCACCCAAGTTATAGCAAGCTATAGACCCTCCTCCATGACCCAGGATACCCACTGCTCTTACCTGGCTCTACTTGACTCCATAAAGGTAGCCCCTAACACCGTCATCCTTGGTGACTTCAACTACCCCACCATAAACCGGCAATTAACTATTCCTGTACTAATGTGCTCAGTCAATGATTCCTTGACTTCATCAGTTCTAATACACTAGACCAGCTCATCTCATTCCCCACAAGGGGAGATAACATTCTGGACTTGGTTCCCACCAACATGGGTGACCACTGCACCATTCCCATAGTATGTTCTTCCCTGGTGAGATCAGATCATCAGACTGTCTCATTTGAAGTTTCTATCCCACCTAACCTCCCCCAACTATAATCAAGCTAAAATACTTCTCAAAAGCTGACTACAACCTCCTAAGGGAGGGTATCTGCAGCTTCATATTACCACTTCCCTCAGAGAATGCAGACAACTATGTTGAACAGTATGTCAATGCAGTATACAAGTACCTGTAAAACTGCATGGACTCAGCCATACCCGATAGAACTAAAACCCGTTCCTCAAGGAAACACAAACCTGTTTGGTGGACATCCGCTATCAACAGGCTTTATAACAAAAGGAAGAAACTGTTGTCCAAGGGTAAAAAAGAACATATTCCAAATTGGAAAAACTCCCTCCTTAGCCTTAAAAAGCAAATTAAATCACTAGTAAAAGCCTTCAAAGCCAATTATGAATTGAAAATAGCCTCTGAAACAAAGGGAAACCACAAAGCCTTCTACAGTTATGTCAGGACCCTCCATGGCAAAATCCAGGTTCATTCCGAATTAGTACTTAATGGTATCACTTACACTGATCCTGTTGACTTAACCAATCTGCTAGCAGATAGGTTCAGTGCAAACTTCACGCCTGTCCCCCCTCAAAGGCCCTTTCAACATCCCCATTACTTGTCCCACACGGATTGTACTCTACTTTGCAACAGTCTCCTCCTTCTGTTGTACATTATATCCATGGCAGTGGACCACCAGAGTGGTGTCCATTTTCTGGTGGGTACCATCATGGCTCTGTTTGGGATAGCATGATCCATGCAGTCATGTAAGTGCTAATTAAGTGCAGTTGTGTATGATTCAGTGGTTGTAACTGTATTGTCCATCTGCACGGGTGTCATTATATTTACTACTGCTGTCATAAGAAGCCTGAAGTTGGCTTTGTAGAAATATTGTACTGTATTTTCTGTAAAAGGTGTGGTGCTGGAATGTGGATAACAAGGGTGATTAGCGTACGTTCGGATCTGTCCAATGAGGAGATAACCCCAGGTGTGGAACACCAGTCACACATGTTGGTAATATCCAGGTCTAGGATATTGTTGGCCGTGGCGGTGGTGTGGATAAGTTGATCCAGGCAATTGAAGGTTATGAATCCCAGAAAGCGTGGGCCTAATGTGTCGGTACATGAGTAGGTATCCCAGTTAATGGTGGGGTACTGTCAGTCGCACATCAGTAGTGTCTGTTTGAACCCTACTTTCCAGTACACCAAGAAATGGGACCGTTAAACATGGGGTATGGTGTGGAATCTGTAGCAAGCTACAATTTGTATAGCATTTATGGCCAGAGTTACTTGCACTTGGATTACCTCTGATGCATTGTGCTAAGCAACCAGCCTGGAGGTGTGGATATCCTTGGGAGATATGGACACACCTCCACCAAGGGTGTTCTGGTCCTGGTTACATGACTGAAAGGTGTGGTATGAGTAATAGCCTGGTAGTGCAGGGGTGCTCTCCAGAGCCTAGAAACAGGTCCCAGTCACTGCACAGATATCGAAGTGGTCCATTACAAGGAGTGCCTCGGGTGAGTGCGTTTGAGATGAAGATGTCAAGCACTGAGTAGCATTACCCTCAGGTTTTGCTTGCCTGTTCCTGTTATGGTGGTGAATATGTTATTTCAACCATGCCTAAAACAGGCACTATAAGAGCAGCAAGAGCCTTAGCCATTATCCGTAATCCCAGGGCCGACAGGTGCAAGCCATCTGTGCCAAAGCATCGTGTTCTGTTGACCATGTCATTCAAAGCAGACAGATACTGGATACCCTTGGAATGACACAAGAAGCATAGCCAATTGTTGAATTAAATAATTCAGTCCTTGTACTGCGTTATCAGTCTGGACGATGGCCGAATGCTTCTTAGGGCTAGGGCGATACCTGCCTGGGCTACAAGATCGGACAGCTATTCCATGTCTCTTTACATGTAGTCCAGGAAGGTACATCTCAGGGCATTCACACTAACATGGAGAATAACACAGTCATATTGTACCTGTTGAGGAGTGACCTGAGTGCATAAGTTATGTTGCGGATACTGTTACCTGACAGGCAGCTGACAGTAACTATCACCTTGTGTAGTCTGCTGAGTGGGACATTAGTGTGACCGCCTATAGAGTCACCTATGACTAGTGTGTTGGGTACGTTATATCACCCTATTTGCTGTGGTTGATGGGCACACTGAGTCGGTGGACTATAAGTAATTGGTGCTTTGTTGGATGATGGGGGCTGCCTGCATTTCTGCTTTGGAGTTCTCTGTTGCCTAGACAGAGTAGTATTGAGAGGCTCCGCAAATGTTGTAGTCTTACTATGTGTGGCCTGTAGTGGTGGAGATCTAGTGAGACTATAAGATGAGTGCGGTGTGGTACAAATGTTTAACATCCCCACATAATTGTCAGGTTCAGTCTGGGTTGGAGAGAGCTTTACCTCCAGCATGGCTAGATATGGACATCTCCCACAGGTTGTAGTGTTGTATGTTAGGAGGGGAGTATTGACTGTGTACACGAGACAATTTCTATATTGCCTTATGATGCCCATATTCATCATGTAGACAGGCGATAACACTGGGAATTGGCACTTGGGCATACCTGATTATTTAACTATTTCCCACTAGATATGTGAGGAAAGTGTGTACAAGAGCTGTTTTACTCTAAGCAAGCAAGAAATGTAAGTACAAACAGTGTTTACTTGTAGTTAATGAGGATAATTGAGTGCTATAGTAATTAGTAGCTCAATAATTGCTTACATGTTCTGAATAAGTGCTGAGCATGAATATGCAATACAGATAGGGTGTCGGATAAGATAAACACACCGCCTCCCCAACAGGTACACAATCACATATCCTTAAACACTACAGAGCCCCTGTAACCATAACTATGATGGTACAAGGTGCACTCAGGCTGCATGGGACCTGTCCACATCCCTGGTTGTATCATACTCATATGGCAAAACAGTTTGCTCTACACATACACATCATGTAAAACATAGCTTCATGTCAGTCTGTGAAAACACTGAATGGTGCACACCAACAGTTATCACGACCCACAAAGTGGAGACACCACTCATAATGGGAGACACTGCACTACTACCCTGCTGAGTCTGGTCTGAAAGTCCATGAACCTTAATCAACGTATATGTTGTTAGCAGTACAGATGTAGATGACAGTATGGATGATTTCACACTGCATATCATACCTGTGACAGGTCATAGGACATCATCACCCATACTGTGTTCCACCTACTCTCAGTATACTAGATGTACCTTTGTAAGTCATAGGAGTGTTCTGTCAGTGGACTGTTGACAGAACCAACACTATAAAAGGTGTCTGAGTAATATGTGCATATCACACCAGTGGCAGCTACAGTAAAACAGGATTAAATCCTTGTACTCCCCCTCATTGTAGCCCATACCACACAGACAAATGGGAGGCATCTGCCTATGTAAGTATGTGAATGGCTATGACCTAGGAGCAATAGCTGACTCAGTGTTGTGGACAACATACAGAATGGGCTTTGTGGGTGAGGTGTGTGACATATGTGCACAATCTGACAGCTGCATATTGCATTGTCACCGCTAGGTTAATAACCCTGTACCCATGAACTACAACCTAGGCAGTGGTCAACATAATGGACACTGTGTGTAAGGGATGGTGCCGTGCAGTTTTTCTCCCTGAGCTAGTGATGTCACCAAGCCTATTAGGTAGTCATAAGAGGCAACCCTAGTCATGACAGGGTGCCATCCATGAGCATGCAGATCATTATACAGCCATACTCATCACTCAAGTGACCAATATCGGATCACATATCACCTTTAAGGGGTATTGCCCATGTTTGGATGGGCGTCACCAGCCTTCACAATCCTCATCTCCACTATGTAGCATGATGCCTACCCTGCATAATGACATGTCCAACACTGTGATATTGGACATGCTACACGTACATATCCTGATCTGAAATACATACGTCATGGACATCCACCTTCCTAGTACAAGGATTGCCACATGCTGGACAGATCCTTGTGCCATACATGTTATATACTCCTGCCATACTATGCAACCGTGTCCAGCAAAGCTGCACATTTCACCTCTATCAGACATGGTGTGATGACCGCATGGTAGATGTATCATAAACAGTCTGGATCAGTTATGTGGCACTGTTTCACCTGGCACCAGAAACATGGCTGTCAGCTACAGCTAGGTAACCTTACATCCCATGCTCATACATGGCCCAGGGCATACAGACTACTACATGACCTTGGCCGTACATGCTATAGTTGATAACCATCCCTGCAAATACCATCCGGCTAGCCAGTGTCCCATGTGTATCACTTGTGCAACACAGGCGATACGTGGCAGGATGTTGAACTGCTGTACAGTGATGTGTAGATGTATATGGCAAAACATATGCATGTAAAGGCTTCCGGGAGCATGTCTGCATTGTCACAGGTCATGTCCATTAAGGCAGTGTATGTGTTGATATGTGACATATACATAGCATCAAGGTCGACAGCATTAATGTGGACACATCCAGGCATGTGCTGATAGGTAAGAACACCAGTAGAGGCAAACAGACATGCCCATATCAAGACAGCATCCACATGGAGCATGAGCAATGTAATCAGGTGACACACATATATGGTGATAATATCCAATCCCCTTTGGGTGTCACATATGTGTGTGACACAAACATGTCAGTAGTGTCAGTGTCATGAAGATTTGCAAAGACAATTGTTTATATGTAATAAATGTGATACACATGTATGTACAGCTGTATATCTGTGCATCTCTGAGATACTGTGACCTGTCTCCATCATTATGTCTTCCAGATGTGGTGCGAACAAGGTTCCCAGCCTATACCTGCTTGGAGGATGAGGCGCTTATACCTTACTTCCAGGACAACTATGATGTCCTGCTTAGCCATATGCCACAGCATGCACAGCAGCGGGATGACCTGTGGCAAGAACTTTGCAGGAGGGTTAATGACGTAGGTGGCCATAACCGCACATACCAGCAGGTGCACAGACACTACACGGACCTGATCAGATGTGCGAAACAGCGTGCAAATGCAATTGCCAGGGAACATGGTGCAACAGGTGGTGGGCTACCAACCCATCCCCCACTCACATGTACTGAGGAGCTACTGGCCAACCTGAGGACACCGTCAGAACAGCATCCACAAACCTTAGCTGCCATTGTGGAGGTGGGTGTCTCTCAACCACCGAGCCTGGAGTGGCCTGGTGAGTCACTACTGCACATATAACTATTATGTCCCATATAGTTGCATGTGTCACTGTACAATATGTAATGTAACATCATATGCAAGGCATGTATACACACATGCCGCATACTATAGTATGCTACTCTGTGTATGCACACATGTGCATACTCCATAGTATATCCTATTGCACTGGCGACTGTGTTAGCATGCACATTGCATACTGTAGCTGTCATACAGGCGTAGATAATGATCATACTGCTGTGTCACCCCTATATAGGTACCTCTGGTGTTCCACAGAGATAGCAGGCCATAGCAGGTGAGACAGTTATAAGTATCAGGCATGTTAATGCACAGATCTATTCGCCATGTGGCCAGTTAACACATGTACACATAATGTATGGTCCAGTCACAATATACAGGTCACATCTTTAAGCCATCACACTGGCTACCCATGTGCAATACATACAAACTAAGTGAAACACCGACATGAAACCTCAGAAACTGTCCTTGCTAGATGTGTGGACAGCTGTGCATACAACGGTGGAGGTGTTGTTCAATGTAGGAACATGTACTATACATCAGAACTACACATGTGGGGTACACAAACAGTAATATACAGTGCGCTGGAGTATGGGCAGCCCACAGGATTCACCATTGTGGATTATGCCCCTACTATGAGTGCACACATTGTGATGTGCCATCTGACATGTCCATGACATGTAGTGGTCCGGCTGCAACATTGTCTCACTATCCCATAAAACATACCCCATATACCAAACATACAACCCTTTGTCTGCATTACCCTGTGGACAGTGGAGTATATGACATCTATTGGTGTATGTCATTTGGGACAACACAGACATGTGAGATAGATGGCCATCACAACCGTTTGAGCAACACATGTTCACACCTGGCAATGGAGGATGGCCAGAGACATGTAGCAACACACAGTAGATGTGATGTGTTTGTGTGTACACCCTGTTGTTCATTGGCTACACCTGGTCCAACTATAGTCTTTGTTGAATGGTTATATTACAGATGTGGAACACTGGACATCCTACAAGCCTGTGCACAGCTTGTGGAGGCGTAACTTCATCTGACCACATAAGATGTGTTGAACATCATGACTGTGCCACAGCATGACAGTAGTCACCTGTACAGCATCCACATACATACACAGGCAACCACATCAGGCCACAGATACAGTACATTTTCCTTGCTGCTGTTGGACATCACTGTCAGCCGTGCACCTCGTGTGTGTGTGTGGTACACAAATGTCATGTGGTACATGGTGTATTGACAAGTCTGCCATGTGTGGACATGGTTGCCATGCAGCTATAATATGTTTGTAGATGTGCAGGGGCGTCATCCTTATGTCCTATGACCTGTGTTACACATTATATATCATGGTTTACTGTGTATACACCTCAGCAATGTGGGTCATAATCCACAGTATATATGTATTGTGTATGCACACAGTCATGGCTATGCACTGTGTGTGTAATCCACACTGTATAGCAATAGAGACGCCTCATGATTCCATGCAATGGCACTGTGTCTGTACTTCACACTGTATAGCAATATAGACTTCTCATAATATCCTTCAATGGTCATGCACATCTGCCAAAAGTGCATTTTATCTGTAGGGTGGACAGACAACACTGCAATGTGACACCATTACACCACTGTATATGTCACAGGACACCATTGTGTCAAACATGTATGCATGGCAATGCACACGTCAGCAGATTACATGACATACTACATGTTAATGTCAAGGTCATATGCCACACATCAGCCATGTGTATTTTTAACCTGTGCTGGTCCACATGGTGTAACACAGGGATGCATGCTTACTACTATGATTGTGTGAAATGCATGGCTTCTGCTATGACACATGCTTGCTGTTGTGTGCAACCCAGGGATGTATGATAACTACCACTATGATTGTCTGAGCTGCATACCGTTTGCTGTATCACATGCATGTTGCATGCCTTCTGTCAAATCATATGCATGGTGTGTGTGTGTGTGTGTGTGTGTGTGTGTGTGTGTGTGTGTGTGTGTGTGTGTGTGTGTGTGTGTGTGTGTCTGTATTGCAATGTAGAGTCTTTGTTTGCCTTTACAGGTGATGTAGGTGCGTTACCCTCCTGAGGTCCATCTGATCTTAGTGTCCCCACAGACTCTAGCAGTGAAGATGAACATATACTTGAAGCACAGGCAGGGTTGTCAGGGGCTGAATCTGTGCCATTGGATGCTATTACAGCTATATCCCCCTGATCCCCGCACACAGATCTCATGCCAACACATACCCCATCACCAGTGGCCATAGAGAAAGGACAGTTAGTGTGTGGTAGCTTGGAACAGGAAAGTGTAGTGGCTATGGAAGGTGTGTATTCACACCATGATGTCAGGCAAATGACTGGAGATGGGCCATACAGGCATGTAGCCAGTGCTGCTCGTAGGAGGACCTTTGGCCGACATGCCCCTGCAGGACAGAGTGCAGCAGCTGGTGTCACCAGATGCATGTTTCTGACTGTAATGGCGGCACGGGCACATTCTGAACAGCAGAACAGAGAAGGGCAGAAGCTTCAGAGGGCTGCTATCCATTCTTTAAATGACAACATCCAGGCATTGGCAAATGCTCAACAGCAGATTGCTGAGGTTTTGGACAGACGATTGGGTGACATGGTTGGAATCCTTGACCGTGGCATGACAATCCGCGAGTGTGAGCTGTCTGTGTTGGAACATCTGGTAGGAGTAAGGTGTAGGGCACATGGACATAGGCCAGCTATGTCACCTGGTGCAGGTCTACCGGAATGAGCTACCTCACATGCCCACTCCCATAGTGGCGGTAGCAGCAGCAATGCAACTGGTGCTGCGCTGTCCACATCAGGACACAGCAGGCCACGTGGACATTGCCCTGGATGGTCCCAATGGTGACATGGTTCCAGTGGACATGTGTCATCGGACAGTACCCAATCTGCACCTCTGCCTGATAGCGCCCATGCAACCCCTGGCAGGCACAGGTCACGTGGCAGTGGCCAGACACTGTGAGCTGTAAAACCTGGTCTGCACAGTCTGGAGCTGTCAATAATACCCCTATGTAGGCCAGACACATGGCAGAACTGTTTGCACACATACACGCACACACCAGAAACATCTGTAGGGCACCGCAACACTCACATGCATAACAACCACAAATGGACAATTAGATCACAGGCCCTAACCCACACACATGATGTCATCCACTGTTGCAGCCTAGGCCCCTGGCAAACATTATCACCCTGTGCATATGATGATGTCTGTGCCACATCCCTGTCATCCACACCATCAGTGCAGGGACATGCTCATATGGTCTGATGCACAGGGTAAACAGAATAGGGAGGTAAGTGTAGATTACAGTTGTTGTGTACTGTTGACACGCAGCAGACATACCATGGAGTACAGGTTTAGAATGCATTGTTTTCTGTTCACAGTATGCGTCTTGGTAACAACAGTAACAGCATGTTGGTAATGATCTCCTGCTTCCCTCCTTTAGGTCTAATTGCATGTGTCATTGAGTGCCAGTGTTTGCAGTTTCCCATGTGTAAATGTGGACTACGCACAGGTATGTATGGCAATACCAGCATGCTATTCATAGGTTCAACCTCACTGTTAGAAAGGCTGACATTCCAAAGATGTCTACACATCTACTGATCCAGGAGCATGGGAGCTGTGTACTAAGCTACAGTGGCTAGAGATGTGACATCCATACCGGGTGACATTACAGTTACATGGGACGGGGAGTTTACATAGCGGTCTAGCTGATGACAAGGGTAGAGGTCATTTGATAGCTTGAGGCCTCACTGTGTAGCAGTAATACACATTCACATTACAGAATGAGAACACACAACTCACACACACACACACACACACACACACACACACACACACACACACACACACACACACATACACACAGGTATTTGCACACATGTATTCAGACACACAATAACACGCCCACCCTCACGGGGTCAATGACACTGTAACACACACACTTGATAGTGTTGAGGTGAGAACCCCTGCCTATGTGGTAATCGCCATTACAGTACTGAGCTCCCACATGATGCGACACAGAGAATGAACATGTACAGGTAGTCAGTAATGCCTAAGATCGACGGCATCAACAGGGTAGTGGATTGCATCACCTGGAGGGGTTAGGGATCCTATCTGTTCACTATGGTAACATACATCCTCACTCCATGGACCAGACAGCCATACACACACACACGCACACACACACACACACACACACACACACACACACACACACACACACACACTGTGGAATCCTCAGTTGAATGCACCTATGTCATGCACATACAGATAGCTCACATGTGTGTGATACACACCCCACCCCTGCCTATGTCTTGCTTTCTACACTGCAGTATGTACAGATCTCTACAACAGTGTAGAGGGGTGTGAGAAGCAATTGGGATGTATTCCCCACCATATGTGGCATATATGGACACACAAGCAAACACACATGGCAGTACTGTGAATCAAACAAACAAAAAATCTTATGATACATATGACAGACATGCAGCAGTATTGCCTGCATTACAATGTGTACCGATGCTACCTTTGGCAATTGTGCTGATATATGTACACGGGAGGTGATAAGTGTTACAGGTGTCAAGTGATTTACAGTCAGTCACACCCTGACTGCTGTGTAGGTTATATGTCTTCACCTTCAATTAACAGAAACATAGCTTAGAAACATAGCTTAGTGTTTGCACATGTTATGGTAAGACAGCTTGTGACACACCTGTGAGCTGTCTTCAGCAAACAGCCATCTGCAAAGATGGCCCACCACTTTATATCCACACATCCTTCCATACCTGATGTACATCTTACCGTACTGTCAGTATTTCACCATATACAGTTAGCAATGATGGGGCTGCGTTGCAACTGCATGTTGTAGTTAGACACAGATCACCTGCAAACATCAGCTACTGCACATGCATGGTAACTGAATGCACACCACTACATGTACATGTGTGTAGGTCCTACATTCCTGTCATTTAGCCATGCTTGTGGGCATTGCAATTGGTGGACATGTGTGATGACATACATGACACATCGACTGTTGTATGATATGATAGTTGTCATGGGTAACCAGTACAGAGGGAATGTTAACTCAGTCAACATTGATATCACACCTTATGTACTGTTAGCATTCAACAGCCGTGGACTTACCTTCCATGTGCATGTGTGTAATTGCTGTAGCCACCTGTCTGCAGGAAGGACAGCAACAGCTATACTATGTACATATGTGTTGTGTGTGTGTGTGGCATGTACATATCCATGGCAGGTACATGTATGTCATATCCAAACATGAGGGTGTTTACTGGTGTACAGCAACAGTCATTTGTTACAGCTGTATATGACCCAGGGCCCCTGTTATGTGTACAGCCGACTTGGTTACAAACAGTGGTATCATTGCATTGCATAACACATGGTGCAACTGTGTAAGTACATGGGTAGTCTGCACAGTTGCTGTAGAGCTAGGTACAGTACACTGGTCATGGGTCACATGGTGTTGTACTAATATATGTTCTACCACTAATATATGTTCTACCACATGTATGGATGTGTGTTGCTGGTCCAAGGACATGGTGATGTCTGAGGGCTACATCCTAGAATGTGGCTTTTGACACTGTGATCTGCACCTGACATATCTGTGATGCTTTTTGAGGGTGTACTGGTCAGTACATGTGAGTAGCCTTCATGTACGTGGGGACACCACCACCTGGAGCGGTCCGTAATGGTGTTATGGCCCATGTCTGTATTCGAGGTATATGCTGATAGTGCTATTTTGCACAACTGAGCCTTCAGCCAGGTGTTCTTCACTGCACAAATGTCAGTATTCCTCATTGTTTGATATACATTGGACAGCTGTGATTACGAATGCTACAAATCTAGCACTGTTTAGCATACACATACAATGCAGTTGTCCTCTAGGTGTCAGGGTGTTAACCTGGTCTCAGGACATTCATCTATGAATGGCACTATATGGGCGAAGTAGCCACTCCTGGCAGGACATCACCATGGGTGGCATTAGCATGCCAGGTTTAGATTTGTACGTCTAAGATGATGGACAGCAGCAGGCGTTGTGTAGAATGTATATGTAGTGCAGCGTTCATACTAACAATGGCAACTATCGACACCACTGTGCCCTTCCATGTTTAGAAGAGTGCATACAAGACAGCTCTTTGCTACTAAGTGTGTGAGCATGCCCAGTATGATGTTGTGTTGATGGACACACAGTGCATTCCAAACGGCCATGTGCTACTAAGTGTGAGAGCATGCCCAGTGACACCTTGTGCCAGTTATGTGCCTCTATGTGTATGGGCATGGCCATTGTAACCCTGTATAGTGATAGTGGTCATCCAGGCAACAGATGGCCATACCCCACTTCAGGATGGATTCCTACATTGAACACACTGGTTCACAGGTATGCACATCATAACTGCCAGCATCCATGTTGATGTCTGCATTCCTAGAAGGTCATATTGACAGTCTTGAAAGCTGTAGTGTCTGTGGCACAGCTCATATCTATGTAGTATTGTAATAGTGGTCCATAGATAGGCAGTTGTCCTGATCACACCACTGGCGTGTGTTTTTTTCCGTCTGCTCGGGGACAGTAATATGCTTTTAGACTGCTCACACTCCATACAATCCCTATCAGTGTCTTTTCCATTGCTGATGATGTCACCCACCTAGAAGTACACCTCTGGGAGTGCTGTGTCCCAATAATCTTGGTAGCGTGTTCTCTAACTGTGTAATGCTGTAGTGTGATAAGGTAGTTTGGTCTGTGTTCTAATCCCAGCCATGCCAACTGTGTGTGTGCCTGACTGCCTGAGGACAGTCATATTCTTTTAGACTGCTCACACTCCATAAAATCCCTATCGGCATCTTTTCCATTGCTGATGATGTCACCCACCTAGAAGTATGCCTCTGGGAGTGCTGGGTCCTAGTAATCTCAGTCGCACGTTATGTAACTTCTTAATGCTGTAGTGTGATAAGATAGTTCAGTCTGTGCTCTAATACCAGCAATGCCAACTGTGTCTGTGTGTGTGTCCATCTGCCTGGGGACAGTAATATTTTTTTAGACTGCTCACACTCCATACAATCCATATCGTCATCTTTTCCATTGCTGATGATGTCACCCACCTAGAAGTATGCCTCTGGGAGTGCTGTGTCCCAGTAATCTTGGTCGCGTGTTTTGTAACTGTGTAATGCTGTAGTGTGATAAAGTAAGTAGGTTTGTGTTCTAATCCCAGCCATACCAAGTGTGTGTGTCCCTCTGCCTGGGGAGGTTATATGCTTTTAGACTGCTCACACCACACTCCATACAATCCCTATCAGCATCTTTTCCATTGCTGATGATGTCATCCACCTAGAAGTATGCCTCTGGGAGTGTTGTGTCCCAGTAATCTTGGTAGCGTGTTCTATCAATGTGTAATGCTGGTGGGTGATAAGGTAGTTTGGTCTGTTCTCTAATCCCAGCCATGCCAACCGTGTGTGTCTCTGGCTGCCTAGACACAGTCATATGCGTTTAGACTGCTCACACTCCATAAAATCCCTATCGGCATCTTTTCCATTGCTGATGATTTCACCCATCTAGAAGTATGTCTCTGGGAGTGCTGTGTCTTAGTAATCTCGGTAGCCCATTCTGTAATTGCGTAATGCTGTAGTGTGATAAGGTAATTCAGTCTGTGTTCTAATCCCAGCCATGCCAACTGTGTCTGTGTGTGTGTCCATCTGCCTGGCGACAGTAATATGCTTTTAGACTGCTCACACTCCATACAATCCCTATCATCGTCTTTTCCATTGCTGATGATGTCACCCACCTAGAAGTATGCCTCTGGGAGTACTGTGTCCCAATAATCTCCATAGCACATTCTGTAACTGCGTAATGCTGTAGTGTGATAAGGTAATTTGGTCTGTGTTTTAATCCCAGCCATGCAAACTGTGTGTGTGTGTGTGTGTGTGTGTGTGTGTGTACGTCTGCCTGGGGACAGTCATATGCTTTTAGACTGCTCACACTCCATACAATCCTTATCGGTGTTTTTTCCACTGCTGATGATGTCACCCACTGAGAAGTATGCCTCTGGGAGTGCTGTGTCCCAGTAGTCTCGGTAGCGCATTTTGTAAATGCGTAATGCTGTAGTGTGATAAAGTAGTTAGGTGTGTGTTCTAATCCCAGCCATGCCTTGTGTGTGTGTGTCTGTCTGCCTGGGGACAGTTATATGCTTTTATACTGCTCACACTCCATACAATCCCTATCAGCATCTTTTCCATTGCTGATGATGTCACCCACCTAGAAGTATGCCTCTGGGAGTGCAGTGTCCCACTAATCTCGGTAGTACGTTCTATAACTACGTAATGCTGTAGTGTAATAAGGTAGTTAGGTCTGTGTTTTAATCCCAGCCATGCAACCTGTTTCTGTTTGTATCCATCTGCCTGGGGACAGTCATATGCTTTTAGACTGCTCACACTCCATACAATCCCTATCGCTTTCTTTTCCATTGCTGATGATGTCACCCACCTAGACGTACGCCTCTCGGAGAGCTGTTTCCCAGTAATCTCGGTAGCGCTTTCTGTAACTGCGTAATGCTGTAGTGTGATAAGATAGTTATATCTGTGTTCTAATCCCAGCCATGCAAACTGTGTGTGTGTCATTCTGCCTAAAGACAGTCATATGCTTTTAGACTGCTCACAATCCCTATCACCGTCTTTTCCATTGCTGATGATGTCACCCACCTAGAAGTATGCCTCTGGGAAGGCTGCATTTCAGTAATCTCGATAGCACATTCTGTAACTGTGTAATGCTGTAGTGTGAAAAGATCGTTAGATCTGTGTTCAAATCCCAGTCCTACAAACCATGTGTGTGTGTGTGTGTGTACCCGTCTGCCTGGGGGCTATCATATGCTTTTAGACTGCTCACACTCCATACAATCCCTATTGCCGTCTTTTCCATTGCTGATCATGTCACCCACCAAGAAGTTCGCCTCTGGGAGTGCTGTGTCCCAGTAATCTTGGTAGTGCATTCTGTAACTGTGTAATGCTGTAGTGTGATAGAATTGACAGTTAGGTGCTCTATACCAAGGCATAACAGGTGTGTGTGTGTGTTTGGCAGTCATATCCTCTGTGTTGGTATCTGTGAGTGGCTAGTTCCAGGATGTGTTGAGGAGCGTGTTTTGTTGTTTTCCTATATAGTGTCCATAAATGCCACAATCGCCCAAGAGACTGGGTTGGCAAGACATAAGCATACATTCACTAATAGGTCTGGTGAGTAATGTCAGCAGTCTAATCTTACCCTTAATGCAATCTGAACCCGTGTGATGCACAGAAACACACTTGCCTTGATAATAACACAAGTACATAATGCAGGAGATGCATGCGGCTTCCTTTTCATTCTTCTCTAATGCTTAGGTGTCACGTGGTCTGCTCTTGTGATATATATTCTATATCTATGTATGTGTGTGTATATGTATATGTGTGTGTGTGTGTGTGTGTGTGTGTGTGTGTGTGTGTGTGTGTGTGTGTGTGTGTATATATATATATATATATATATATATATATATATATATATATATATATATATATATATATATATATATATATATATATATATATATATATATATATCTGTGTGTGTGTGTGTGTGTGTGTGTGTGTGTGTGTGTGTGTGTGTGTGTGTGGACATTAGCACACATAAATCTACATGATGGAATACATGTCCTATACTGTTGAATGCCTGTGCTGGATGATCTGTACGTGATAACCTCAGATCTATGTATGTCTGCCATGGCTTAGAAGTAAAGCACATCATCTGTGGTGTGCATGGTCCTGGGTTTGAGGCGTGTAGAGGCCAGTTATTTTGCTTCTGGGAAGAACAAGGGACATTGAATACTGTGATAGTAAGGTGCTTTTAACCAGTTGTGTGTGGATCTGTGCGACAGTAAGAAGTGGTTATTTTTGTGGAGGCTCAGTATGGGTCATGTAACTATGCATTAGAAGACAATACTATGCAAACGAGGTGGAAAATAGTGAATCCCATTTATCCCCAGGGTGTGATGCAGATCCCAAGAGTGTATGTGTATAGATAGCCAGGTGCAGGACTTGAATATAGGTGAAAGCAATGGGGGGGGGGTGTCAGGCATACTGCACGTACATTGGAGCCCTGTGTCTCAGGATTGCTCCTGCCTTAGCACGCCTAAGCTAGGGGTGTGTTTGTACATGCCTAGTGTAATTGGGAGGGACAACAGCAGTAGGAGAGTAGTCAAGGTGAACAAGCTCGGCAAACAGTTGATATTTATCACAATAAGCAGATTACAGGCCCAGCCCGGCCCAGAACACTACGATAAAGTGAGCAAGCACCATACCCACGGGTTTTTTCCACACTCTACACCACCGGTGTAGACATGCGGGGAAATTTTATGAAACAATCCAACAAAATGAGAAGGGCTGCAGCAGGCAACATAGACCAACATGTGCAGGAGGCTGAAGGTGGTGAGGATGTGAATGTTGCCGAACAGCCCTCAGTGACAAGACAGAGAAGATTGTACAGACCCAGGGTAACCTACCAGGGGCTACATGAGCTGGAGATAGTGGAGCGCTGTGGGGGGACAGAGACCTCCTACAGCAGATTGTTGAGCTGTGCCAGCCACACCTGACACATTTAACAGGCCGAGGGAAAACCATCCCAGTGGATACCAAGGTATGTGTAGGCCTAGTATACTAGCCACAGATACCTCCCAAAACACAACTGGGGATATCATAGGGATCTCACAGGCATCTGCATCCAGAGTATTCCACCAGTTCCTGGATGTCATGTCACCACATGCCAGTGAGCACGTACATTTCCTCAACACACGTGAGGTGTTGACCAGCAATATGCATCTCTTCCACCAAATGGCAGACTACCCTGAGGTAGTGGGTGCTATAGCCTGCATGCACGTATGCATCAAAGCACCACCTGATGAGCGGGCTAGGGCCTACATTAACCGCAGGGGCATTCCCTCCATCAACTGCCAGGTCGTATGCGATGCCCAGGGCATTATACTGAATGTGTGTGCTGGCTGCCCTGGAAGCTATGACAATTCCAGTATATGGCATCTGACACAGCTGTACCACACATTTACCAATATGGACATCCCCTACGGTCACCTAATGGGGGATGCTGGGTACCCACTGGAGCCATGGCTGATGACACCCTCAGAAATGCACACACACCTGAACATCTATGCCATAATGAAGCACAGGCACAGGCAAGACATAATTGAGCGTGTGTTTGGGATGCTCAGGTCACGGTTCTGGTGTCATGACATATCTGGTGGAGCCTTGCAGTATTCACCAGCTACATGCACCCAAATTGTTATGGTATGTGCTATGCTACACAATATGATCCTGCAGAAACAGCTGCAGCAGGAACAGCATGGGGCAGGGCTACACAGCCCCCCACCAATGCCAAGGTCTGTACAGGCACAGAGTGACTCGGAGGAGGAACTACCTGAGCTGGACCCAGTAGGTGGAAGGAGGCGTGCCCAGTATGATCTGGCCTTGGCAAAGAGGCAACGCATAGCATATGCACTGACACAGTAGGTACCCAGGGAATGTCACCCTCTCTGACTCGCACAGACTGTAAAAGGGATGCCAAACATGACACTACCTGTGCTCAGCCATGTATAGGAAGTGCACTGTGTGCATCCGACATAAGCATCCCTCAAGCACCATCCTCAGGTCTGGCACATCCTCAGGTCTGGCACACACAGGTCAATCAACCTACCAACTGGCAGTTGTATTAGAATATGTTGCTACCTGTAGCTATGATATGGATGTGAGCATGCAAGGGAATATGGTGGCCGAATGTTAAGGCAGCGGACAGTAGACGTTCATAGTGGCACCATGACATCTGTTGCACATACCGGGATCACAATAGTAGCCAGTAGTACACAGGGTGTCCTAACCCACTGCGGGTAATGGGCTGAACATCATGTGTGTCCATACAGCCCACACAAGTCTCAACCAGCTGGATAGGTGTAGACCAACACAGACAAATGCTGTACAATGGCCTCTGAGTATACCCAATGGACCCCCCCCCCCCACAGACAGACTACAGCAGGCCAGGCAATTGCATGTAGGTTGTGAAGGTTAGGATGTCTGAAACTAATATGTTGGTAATTAAAGCAAAGATCTGAAGTACACTGGTATGCTTCTAGCCAGCACATTAGGTAGGTCTACACACTGAAATGGAGTACCTGACATACCAGTACAGTAGTAGCAAAGGTGTACAACTGTCAGCTGTGCCCCCCTTCCAACGTACACATGTAACAGTCAGGTGCACCCCCCCCCCGGAGCTATGTAGGAATAGGGATACAGTCAGATATCTCCCCATGCTGTGCAGAAATGTAGCAACAGTCAATGCCACATGACCGATGGATTCCCTGCAGACACAGCATGCCACCTGTCAGTGTACAACGCAGAGGTCGGCACCACAGTACTGACTACCTGGACATGTAACACATGCGATCCAGTTGACCATACTGGGCATGCTCAAACACATGAAGGTATGACGGCAATGTCAGTCGACAACATGCGGAATGGTCATATTGGGTATGCTCACACACATAAACACAACATGGCCAGGTCTACAAACATCAATGGTCCGGACATATCTGCAGGTACATTACTATACTGTTGCATGACTGTGCTGTATGGTATGTGTGTGGTACTGTCTATTGTCTGTATGTTTGCCATGGTGTATTGGTAATTCACATTAGCTGTGTGCACAGGGTGTTGCTACCAACACTTGCAACGGACGGTTCTTTGTTTGCGGCCAGAACAATGCCATTGGATACGGAGTGAGTAAGGCACATTGCAGCAGTTGGGAGCAGTTGTGTGTGGGTTTGTGCAGTGTTAAGCACTGCTGACCTCTGGTTACAGCTTCTTATACTTGTTTAGACTCCACATTTCTTTAACAGTGCAATACTCACATACTGGTAGCCAAACACGCTTACACCAGCTCGCTCCCTCACTTGCACATGCACCGACATTGGTGTTTGCATTTGTCACTCACGCTGGGTCGGCCTGATCCCTTGTGATGCCTATTACATCGGACTACATGATTACAGTATTGGGTATGGCTGACCATTAGGCAAAGGCATGGCATTCGACTGTACGGAATCGGTGGCCTGTCCAGTGAGTTAATCATATTATATGAGTGTTCCTCATACAATCTGCTCCCATCTGGCTGATACATGTGAACAGATACTCTGCAATGCAGACAAGTAAATGTGTTTTGGGAACCAAATCTGTCTGCCGGGTCAAGCTACTACATACCTATTGTAGATTTTCTACCTTTTAAATTGGCCGAGGTGAGACTTTAGGATTAACACCTGTCCCACTTTGCGTGGGACAGTCCCTCCTTAGGCATATGTGTCATGCAAAAATAATCTAGACACAGCAAATGTCCTGATTACAGGACAATATTATATTCTACATTTCTCTAATAGTTGCATGTAACAGTTATTGTATGTATAACACTTCTATAGGTTATGTGAAGTAGCATAAGCAACTTGACTGCTGTTAGACTAAGCTTTGATTTGTGCTAATACATAAAGTTCTGTACTATGCACTGCTGTAGGTAAGTTCTGACCTGGTACGTCTGACATTTCTATGGAGCAGGTCCCACTTTGGCCATTTGGAAAGGTGGCAGCCCTATAGGACCTATATGTAGAGATGTCAGATTTGGCAAGGCAACACATACCCACAGCCAGTAGAAAATAGACAACTTCACCGGTTTGCATAAGTAAAGGTTATTCTTGTAGCATTAAAGTTGCTAATACTGTTTCCTATAACATCTAGGTGTTTCAGATACAACATAATTGTTGTATGCAACCAATACAGACAATATATGGATTCTTTGCCCAAAATCACAGGCCATGAGCCATAATAACATTCTGTTTGCAGGACACAACTGCCCAGAGGGGAATGTCCCTTGCAAAGGCAAACAGGTGGTAACCCCAACCTATTATGCTATTATCTAATTAAGGTAGTCGGTGGAATATGCACTTTCCGTCACTAGCAGACCTCACATATGAATGGAAGAGAATGAACACTGTATCAGGGACACTGCATAACACCCTCAGGGACACATTTAGATGATTGGTTCTATTAACCTGTCACACTGACAGTCCCAGGGCATATGTATTCATTCACATTTGTCGAGGTACATGCTGTTTATGACTCATACATGTTGTCATTAGTCATTACGTGTATTCCACCACCTGTCCACCTAATATCACTAGTTCTGGAAGGGTTTAGTTAGGACTGTGTTACATTCTGATTCGTAATCACGGACATCCATGATAATCCGGTACAGGGCACTGATATAGTCCCTATGTGATCCCCCAATGGTTTACGGACTATCCAGTAGATGTGCTCTTTAGGTTTGGGAGGTTTGGGTGTCTGCTGTGTCCACATAGGAATATTAATTACTTCCATGGGGCGGGCCTAATACATCTCTGCCAACCAACGCCTGCACACTTAGGCCCGTTATTGCATACCCATGATTCCCCTACCTGACACCTCTCTACAGCACTCATGACTCATACTTACTGTGAGTGCAGCTGGGGTATGAGCACACCCCTACACACTGCACACTCTCCCTGTCTCGGGACACATGTTGTATGTTTTGTCAACCCATGTGTTATCAGACTTGCACAACCTACTGTTCCGTGTACAACTACATCCTGGTCGCTTCAATCATTACTGGTTCGCCTACAAGGCAAATTTTTGGTGTCCCGCAAGGGACCCGTGATCCATGTTTAAAGTGTAGACCTTGCAGATCTCTCCCACTGGTACTTTCCTGCCGGTGGTCTGGAAAGCAGTGGTGTATTTACCTTTATTGCATGTCTGTATATCTCACCGGCCTAGCTGGGGAGGTGTGGGAGGGAGACGTTTGTTTATTGGACCTCCCACTAGCATATACCCGGTCTGAACAGGTTACCCATAATTGCTGTAACGTAACCTAGTTATGTACATGTATATATCTACAGTAATATATATATATATATATATATATATATATATATATATATATATGTGTGTTTTGTGTGCATATCTCTGTAAATATCTATATATGTTGTATGTATATATATATATATATATATATATATATATATATATATTTGGATATATATATATATATATATATTTGGATATATATATATATATATATATATATATATATATATATATATATATATATATATATATATATAGATACATAAACATCTTTGTGTCCATTGACCAATACATTTCCCGGCCATACGCACTTACACATGCGTATTGGGTTTTATATCTGCTTCAACAGAATACTATTGCCTTAGTCATTATGACACCGACACTTCACTCCAGTTAAATTGTAATCAGTATTTAGCACATTATACAGTGGACAGATGTCGCAATATGTTCATGTACGGATTACCGATGGTAATTGGAATGTGATACAGTGTCATTTGATCTGTTCCTCGTCTGCATAGCCTATTATTCCAGCTACTGTATTTGCTTGTCTGTGCACATTCATTTTATTTATGTCAATAAATGGAGTGCATGTGTTACAGACAGTGTACTTCAACATATGGTTATCTGCATGTGTGCATGCATATATACCTATTACGTACTAGCTGACCTACATGGACCGGTCCATTGGAACCGGCGCAACCAACCCTGGCACTCCTGGATCCATAATCACATAACCATAGTTTCTCCACCCCACCCGTGTTGAGTTTCCACGCATAACAGCCATTATCCACCTGATATTGCAGCCATGACACACCTTTACACATTGCCCTCTCCAGAGCGTTTTGGGCCCTATACACATTTTGTACCACCTCGTGTATTCACAGGGTCTCCCGTCATTTATATTTGCACATACGTGCCTTTCCTGGTGTTATGGATTACGGCCATTTACGGTTTACAAGTGTAGGTGGTCACAACATGAACTACATTCCGTCTGTGTGTAATGTAGACGTAGCAGTTCAACGATGTTATGCCCACTGGTAGAACCCTGCCTCTGGTGTGAATAGCGGTGCTCTGCTCAATCTTGGGCAGCTTTATCTGACATATGCTGCAAGCACGCTGCAAGCACTATATAATACCTTAGTTGCTCTAGATTCCCTTCACAACCCTTGTGTATGCTTTATTCTTACGGCATTCATTCTTCAAATATATATATATATATATATATATATATATATATATATATATATATATATATATATAAATTTCATGTCTGTGGATATATATCTATACACACACACACATGTATATATAGATGTGTGTGTGTGCGTGTGTGTGTGTGTGTGTGTATGTGTGTGTGTGTGTGTGTGTGTGTGTGTGTGTGTGTGTGTGTGTGTGTGTGTGTGTATATACATACATATATATATATATATATACATATAAGTTACAGCTGTACATAAAAAACATACATTTGCTATGCTGGGAGCTGCTTACACCTGTGCAGGTGCACTTGCCTATGCTTACTGTGAGTTACATATGTTTGCTGCCGCTTCTTTGTGCTTACGTGTGCCTTATTCATTATGACAGTACCACTTTGATTGAAGGAATCTGGTTAATGGCCCCATGCAAAGCACACGTTCACCTTTATATGTTTAAATGTTGGCTTTACAGCACAGCGACATTCATTCCACAAGAAAATAATATGTGCTATAGTCAGACTTGAACCGGGAATGTCTTTACGTTAGGCGGATGCTCTAACCACTACACTATTGGTGTTCGGCTTCATTTATATGTATACCCATGGTTCATAGCTACCCTAGCATACGCCTCAATGCTTCAATTACACAGCAGGCATCCATTCTCCTGCTGGGAAAACTGCAGTACTATACATGCGCCATTCCCTATTCCCTACTGCTCTGGACCCTTGCTGCATGTTTCCTCACTCCAAGGATATTCAGAACTCCATTGCTTATAGTCCTGGCACATACGTGTATTTGATTGTCAGGGTGTTTATCCTGGTTTAGGTTTGTCTGAGTGGAAACTGGAACAGTCCTTTATCTGTTTGAAAGTCAGCATTAGCATGTGGACAGAGTTAGTTCAAATGTTACCATTCATATTGTGTTTATAGACGCAGGGGTTTTGCCACTTCCGGCCAGATTATTATGTCGGCACTACATAATATGGGTGGGGGGGGTTCCACTGGTGTTTTCCTTCACATTTGTTATGACTGCTTTGCTGTGACCATGTTCATATATATATATATATATATATATATATATATATATATATCTGTCTGTACATACATATACACCTACATACCTATTTACATTTCCCATACAGTTAAATGTCGGCCGCGCATCCCTACTGTCTTTACCTCCCTATATCCGAAGGACATTATTCTGGCTGTCACATAATATTAGTGGCCCTTGCATGGCTTGGACCCAGAAACAGACACACATTAGTCACCGGTTTGACCACTACACCATCCGTTGGTTGGTGTACATATGTGTACGGACCTGTCAACCACTCAGTGGCTAATTTCAACAGGGACAAAGCAAGGACAAATAAGGGACAATCACGGACACTTTTACAATATTAGTACTATTAACTTGAAACGTGTTGACAGATTCAGAGCATATGTATTAATACTTATTTTCTAAAGTTAAAAACATCTTTTACTCTTAATTATTGTCATTATTCATTGTGTCATTCAACACCTTTCCTCCGAAGGTCACTGGTTTTAGGATTGATTAAGTGGCTGGCCAGTTATTGTGCAAATGCTCTGACCATTGGTAGGGTTGCCACATTTTCATATGGCCAGGATGGGATATATTCGGGACACACCAGATTTTTCAGGCCAACACATACCCATGGTCAGTACAGGGTTTAGAACTTTACTTATTTTCCTAGATGAGAGCTTATTCTTATAGCAGTTTAGTTGCTTATTCTGCTGGCAACTATTACATGAAATATGGTACATAGTTATTTCCTACTATCACAGGACATTTGCCATTGTATCATTCTTGGTCAGGACACACCTACCCAAACAGGGACCATCCCTCACAAAGTGGGAGAGGAAGGTACCCTGCTTACCTCAGTGCCTTAATCACCCTATATCCAACTGCCACTATGCAAATGCGTAAAGTATATTTTCTCGATAATTCATGTGGGGAGCCGTGCATCACAGTCAGGTGTTTAATCTCGGGTAGTAGGTTCTGCATGACCGGCTGGAGGCTGAGCAGTCTCGTGAACCACTACTGCACATACAACTTGTATCCAGATGTCTACAGAACTGGACATCGTGTCATGATACCAAGTCTGATGTTTACACAGGATACTTATCCCATAAGGGATATCCAAAAATTGAGCAAGACAATAACATTCAATTTTTTTGGATTTACAAAAACGTGATATGATTTTACATGCAAGGGATACATAGTTTGCAATCCTGACACTGCCTAGGGTGAGACTGCCTGCTAGATATGAGTAGTGGTCACTATGTGCATATCTGCACATAGTGGTCACTATGTGCAGATATGGCTGTGCCAAGCTAGCCACCCGAGTATGGCTGGATTTGGTGGACGTTCAGGAATGGGGGGGGGGTTGGTTGTGTACTGTAGAGGGGATGATGGATATTCAATTATGCATCCAGGTGTGTTGTAGCTGGATGGCTCAGTTCTGTCCAGACCATTATGTGGGAATGTGCCGGTGATGTTTCTGTACATGTGTATTGCACATTTTAATATTCATATGTTTGTGTGATTGTGTTCTACAGTATGGCTTGTCAGGTTGTATTGCAGATGTGTATGTTTCTTCTTTGTGTTTCTTTCTGATTCACCCACTGCTCCCTCATACACCTCCAGTTTACCTATTGTGCATCCAAAACAGTCTCCCCTTTGCGGATTATTACATTACCCGCCCCCCCCCACACCCATATTCCACACACTCCATCCATCCCTTCTCTGGTTGATGACCCATGGCACGGTCAAGGGGAACACATTGCATACACTACATATCTCTGGTACCTGTATGGTTGTGGGGACTACCCTAGCATTTTTCACCTTCCACATGCTGTACATAGGTACACGCAAATACTTATCTTTCATGACATGGTAGGTAGACCCGGGTAATATCCGTTCATCTTTGACCCATCCTGACAAGGACGCATTGGACCGCAAATGGGCAGATTTTGGCCGAATACTCTGACCATTGGTAGGGTTGCCACCTTTTCATGTGGCCAGGACGGGATATATTCAGGACACACATCAGATTTTACAGGCCAACACATACCCACGGTCACTACAACAGATAGTACTTTTGTTTTATGCCTAAATGCAAGCTTATTGTTGTAGCAGTTTAGATGCTTCTTCTGTTTTGTTTACTTGCTTATTCTATTTCTTGTAACATGTAGGTATGTTACATATGGAAATACCTATTGTATGTGACTATTACATGAGATGCGGGACATAATTATGTCATACGGTCACAGGATATTTTACATTTATAATGGTTTTGGTATGGGCACAACTGCCCAGATGGGGACTGTCCCTCACAATGTGGGACAGGTGGTAACCCTGGCCATTGGGCTAGACTTAGCTATTGGTGGCGCGCTAACACGATGTGTTTCACTTCCACTTGGTATAACTATCAACATTGTATTAGAATATGGGCACGGGGTTTTAAATGTCATTTGTTCGAGGGATGGGGACTCAATATTCGGCTACGTGCATTTGTGTTTGTTTCTTAATTTTGTGTTCGCAAGAACTGTCTTGCATGCTTTGCATACTTTTCAGTATCCACTGACACTGACAGGTGTGATTACTATTGGAAGCAGGCTGTAATATTCAGCATTTTAGGTTGCACGTAAACAGCCGACATGTCCACGCCTCCATGCAGTGCTTCGACACGCCCCATGCATTCGCACACATTTCCTATGCACGTGGATGTGGCGGCAGCGCACCTTCATTAATATGCATATGGCGCTACTGCGCCATCTCTATGCTGCACGGTTGGCGCAAGCCTAACGCCATCCTTGCACTGAGCTTCATGAATCCTGGGGTTAATTTCAGTCTTTCTCATAATCTTGTTACTTATCTGGTATTTAAATTTCAATTATTGTCTTGTGGTTGTCGTCATGTTTTAATACAGTTCAATTTATTTATAAATACATGTTTTCTAGATTTTTTTCCTGCATACCAAGTGTATGATATGATAGCAGTGAGCATTCATGAGAAAAAAGAATAAAGTTTTCACAGTAAATTTTAGTCAGGTATGGCAACAATCCCCCGGATTTACTAATCTTACGTGCAGGACTAGTCTAGTCCTGCATGGAAGAGGTTGCTTAGGAGCAGGATGGCAGCGTGCCATGCATAGTAATGAAAGCGCGCTGCCCGAGCTCCCAGGCTTACATGGAGTGTGTACAAGTGCAGGGGGCGTGTCTGAGAGCAGAGCTCTCAGAATAAACATGCCCCTGCAATGTTGAACAGCAGAAAGTGGAAATAAATGAGCGAGACTGCACATAGGTGTCCACATATCCCAACCAACAGTCCCACATGTATACAATAGCAACAGGACATAAAAATCAAAAGAAGAAACCCCTGTATTGTCTTCTAAAACTCTGAGTACAGCTAACCATAGGTGCGTGGGTGTGCCCATTACTTAGCAACAGTTAAAGCAGCCTAAAAGGCTGAAGAGGATAACAAGGACAACATATGCAAATGAAGCATCTCAGCAATAGTGTAGTTGGCAGAGCATTTGCCTAATGAGCAGACATTCCCAGTTTGAGTCCCAGTGCAGCAGTGTCTATTTTACATGGTATAAGCAATATTTGTATTGCAAAACCCAGTAAATAACATATATTCATAAACTGGATTACTGCAGGAAATGCACCTTTGAAGAGACAGTATCATAATGAAAAAGGCAGCAGTAAGCAGGTATAAGCACAGATCAGCAGTAGTAAGCATATGTAACTGTGTGCAAGTGCATTTGCACAAGGGTAAGCACTGCTGACACAGATCAAGCAAAGGAGAAGCTAACAAGGTGTAAGAAACTGTGATCGGAAGTTAGCAGTGCTTACCACCGCTTTAAAGTGCCTTAATCACTCTGTATCCAATTGTCGGTGTTCTGGCCAGCAACAAACTAAACAGCCTCTGCAAGGCTTGACCCCAGGACCATGAACACCATACATGAAATGATTTACAACTAAGCCATGCCAGATATGTGTAAAGCATATGTTGTCAGAAACATAACCCCAGCCCAGTCATGCAACAGTACAGAGAATGTAAACCTACATCTAGATGTAAGTGTGTGTAAATATATTACTATCTAATCAGATAAAACATATCTATATATGTAGTTACATATATATATATATATATATATATATATATATATATATATATATATATATATATATATATTTATACTGAAAAAGAATATATATATATATATATATATATATATATATATATATATATATATATATATATATGTGTGTACACAAATATATGAACATATATACATGAAAATGCTGATATCTACCCATATATATGTCAACACCTATACATCCACATATACACAGCAAGTTACATAAATATACACAGATATATATCTCCGTAGGTATATACGGACAGACGTATAAATATGTAAGCAAATATATATATATATACCCATATAGGTATATATGGCCAAACATCTGTAGATAGCAATAGTAGATTAACAGAAACATATATGTCCACATGCACCATTAATGGGCTTGAGAGGTCCCAAACAATATACGTCTCATACGAATTGGCATACCTCCCCAGCAAAACACATCAGTCCTGCAATACCCTACCAAGCTCATTTTATTGTAAGTGTGTCATTTACATAGGGATTTAAATTAGTCTACTGTTATGTTTCACATGTTGATATCACATTCCCCTCTCCCCTACCCACTACGTGGACTGCCCAGTACACGCCCATCCAACCCAGGCCACCCTCGACCCATACATTCATTACCCACAGTTCTGCCCCCCCCCCCCACTGCACACACGCAGCCACCATCCCTTCCATGGTTACCGGCCCATAGCTACCACACCACCGCACATTGCCCACCCTCCACAACTCCCCCGGGACCTATCCTGCATGTTGTCCCGACCCAAGTATCCTAGGTCTGCCACACGCTGTAGTCCTTGTACATAGCCATGAGTACCTTTGCAGCTCTGTTTTTCGATGAAAGGTGAATACCCAAGTTTTCTGTTGTCCCACATGGGATGGATGTATCCCTGGTGCCAACAATAGAATGTACTTGTGACTTTGTGTACACTAACAGTATTATTTGTAGGCATCGCAAACCATATGTGGCACATAAGGTTGGCCGGTATGCACACGAAACATAGTATCCAACAATACCAGTCTACATTATGGGACATGTAGCTAAATACGTAGATGTATGTGTGTGTGTATATATACCCATAACTAAATAGATATATACCTCTCACTCTCTGTAGTACATATGTATAGATATATACACATACATACATATACATACCCACATATAGATATATACATATGCAGACAACCATACATCCACATGTCATTAGATATATATCTATATATATATATATATATGGATCTACCTGACTAGATCGAAACTTCATAACACCGACACGCACTTCACCGACACCACATAATCGACAGTTCACAAACACGACACCACATACACTCAACACATCATAACAACAAACAAAACAAATCCCCTATCCAAAACCCACACACACAACACAAGCACACCAAAATCCTTACAAACCAACACTAACCCTTACATACACAACTATCTACAACCCTAACCGAAACCCTAACCCTAAGGTCCGTCACTATCGCACACTCACCTAACCCGCGCCCTAACCCTAACTAACTTAACCCGCCCCTAACCCAAAATATATCACTACTGCACCCTTACCTAACCCGCGCCCTAACCCTAACTTACTTATCCCACCCCTACCCCTACAGACCGCCAACATCACACACTTACCTTACTCGCACCCTTACCTAACCCGCACCCTAACCCTAACTCACTTATCCCACCCCTACCCCTACAGACCGGCAACATCGCACACTTACCTTACTCGCACCCTAACGGCCGTCACTACCGCATACTTACACATCCTTTCCCCATCTCAGTGTTCTCAGCGTCGGTGTCTTCCTCCGTCGGTCTTCTGCCTTGTCGATCTTCTGGTGATTTGTGTCGATGTTCTGACGTTTCGATCTACTCAGGTAGATCCATATATATATATATATATATATATATATATATATATATATATATATATATATATATATATATCTATATATGGGTCTACTTTAAGCTCTCGAAAGCAGTAAAACCCGAATCCGAATTGCATGACATGGAAAGAGCGAACCGTGAATACGTCGAACGAATGAAACCACGAAAGGGGAAATATCAAAATCGCATAATTGGCCCATCTGCAGTATAGCTCCATAAGGTAAGTGCGCGATAGTTACGGAACTTAGGGTTAGGGAGGGGTTAAGGTAAGTGCATAGGTAGGTAGTGTATTTAAAGTTTTGTGTAGGTAATGTATGTAATGTTTAGTGTAGGGTTTTAAGTGTATGTGTGTGGAATATTTAGTTTGTTTGGGTATAGCTCCATAGGGGAATTGTGCGGTAGTTACGGACCTTAGGGTTAGGGAGGGATTAAGGATAGTGCATAGACAGTTGTGTATGTGGGGTTAGTGTAGGGTTAGCAGTAGGATTTTGGTGCTTTAATTTAGGGTTAGAAGTAGAGACTTGGTTAGTGTATGTATGTTTTTTTTTTATTGTGTTTGGGTAGGTAGTGTGTTGCGGGTGGTGGGTTGGCTGACTATGACAGTTCGAGGTTTACATTTTCGCACTTTAGTACATTCAACATTTCCGCGGTTCACTCTTTATGTGTCACGCGATTTGGATTCAGGTTTTTCATGTTTCGAGGGTATAAAGTAGACCCATATATATATATATATATATATATATATATATATATATATATATATATATATATTGAGGGGCCCAATCTACATATGTGTAACATGGACCATTACCTCCCCCAGCCAGACAGGGGAAACATACAAAGACACAAACAATGTAAACAATCCACTGCTCCCCAAACCACAGGCAGGCTACAACCATAGGGGCAAACACTGTGGACCCGCTAAGTCTAATCTTGTAACAGAGACAGGAGTTTCCCTTGCGGGACACCCCAAAAATTGACTTGTGATTGGAGGCCCATCGGTGCAATGACTTTTCAAGGCAGGGCATGTATGTACTTGGACTACAAGGGTGGGAAAGCTTGATGACCCATGGGACAAGATAACGTATGAGATGGGTTCCGAGAAGTGGAGAGTGGGCAGTGTGTAGTGGTGTGGTTAGACCCGACCTACACCCAGAGTAAGGATGAGTGCTTTAGAGGAGGTGCGGGGAGGGATCTATGGGTATGAAATTATGGGCCGAGGCGTGCAGGTGTTGGCTGGAGTGGTTCAATTCGGACCACCCCAGGGATGTAAGCAATAGTGTGCATTGGGTAGAGCTGCTGCCTATTGAGCAGACACTCCCAGTACGAGTCCCACTGCAGCATAGTCTATTTTACTTGGCAAAGTACTATATAACCAGATGTGTTGTAAATCCCACTAAATAACACCAAGGAACACATGGTCACAACACCCCACTGTAGGCTTGTAAGCCAATCTAATTGGCATCACGAGGTATTATTGTTGTCCTCTCCCCCACCCAGGGGTATGAGTGTCCAAACCTACCTCCAAATGCAGTGTATATACACAGCTGTTGCTGTAGTAGAAATGGCCAGCTGTGGACCTTCCTGTCAGCCTTCCTGCACATCCCTGGATATTTCCCCTACTATCTTTCCCTCTTTGTGCCCCATTAACACCAGTTAACTCTCAACCCCTTTTTCATTACTATTAATGTTTACAGTTACAAGTAGGTGACACGCTCTTCCCCAACTATATTGGCAGAATCTGGAACCTCCTACCCACATGTATTACCTCAGCTGTCCCACACGACACATGTAAGTAACACATGAAGGAACACCTCAAGCACACTTGGATCAACACATGCTCATCACTTGGCAAACCCCCCACCCCAACTTACACTCTATACCCCTACATCAACTAGTGAAACCGACACCTCCTGTCCTGCCTTGCATACACATCCCAACTTCCTTCAAACCTTCCCTATTGCTCCCCTACCAATCATTTCAACAGCCTACTATACAGTTACAATGCCCCCCCACCTACCTACCTACTCCTTCACTATTCTCTTCTACTCTACCACACAGGTATGGCATAACTAAACCTAACCGAATACCTGAGAGTAACCTATCCAGAACTGTTACACTGGAATCTAACTTCACCTTAAACTGACCTTTGTCAACAGTCATACCTGACATGACATGTTAACATAAACTAAGCATGAAGAATGAGGTACGTAGCTATGTTAAATCTGTTACTCTCTATGAATGTGTACATCTCAGCATTACTTGTAATATGTAGATGGGGTTTACTGTGGATCTCCACTCCCTGGGCCACTGCTGACAATGGAGAGGCATCCAGTTGGATTGTCCCAGTCAACAAATGTGAATTAAATATGGGAAGTAGTGCAGGGGTATGTGGGAGCAAGTGGGTTTAATCCTGACTGGGTGGTGGTAAGCAATGCCCTACCAGTTAAGCAATGTAGACGCCGACTCAGTGTAAGACGCCATAACCGGAGGTCAGCAATGCTGAGCCTCGTGCAAACAAGCGCATACCCGCCTACACTTGCTCTACAGTGCCTTAGGCACTACTGTAGCCAACAGCTCTCACCGTGCCCATTAACTAAATAATCTGCATTAACAGGTTGCGACCCCCAATCCTGCACACAATAGTCCAAGTGAGTTACCACTAAGCCATGGCAGATACACATTCAGCTGCTGTTATCACAAACATATCATCCAGCACAGTCATTCAACAGTATAGGAAATGTATGTAAGTATATAGATTAATACCAGCAAGCATGTGTACATTGCTCAACCACAGTATTCTGAACAGTCTATGTGTATCAAAAAACAGTGCCTGTCCAAGCATACTGTGAGAACAGTAGTCTTGCATAATACTGAAGAGAATAATGAAAAACGGTGCACGCTGTGGGGGGCGTGTGGGTGTGCTTCATGCACAGAATGTCACACCAGGGGTGTGGGTTCCGCAGAACCAGGAGATGAGACTGGCCTGGTGTGTGAGCAAACCACTGCTTCTCAACCCCCTGGCAGGATGCTACCAGTGAGAGAAACAGTGTAGACCGGCTAAGCCTACTCTTGACACAACAACAGGTCCGTCCCTGATGGGACGAACCAAAAATTGTGAGTCACATAGATGTTCCCACCAGTATCAGAGGAGGATCAAGGGATGGCTTGTACATACATGTACTAAATGGATGAAGACCCTGCAGAAGCTTGGGTCATGACAGTATAATGGAGGAGTACCAACACGTGCAGAGAGGGAAATGTTTGGAGGTGTGGTATGGCTGGGTTAGCAACTGGAGAATGGATGGATGCTGTGTACGTGGAATATGGGGGCCAGGGGAAGGAAACATGGGTATTACATTATGGTAGAAATATGCAAATGAAGCAGAACAGCAATAGTATAGTGGGTAGAGTATCCGAACAATGAGCAAGGATTCCTGGTTCAAGTGCCACTGTAACACAGTCTATTTTACATGGCAAAACATGTTATAACCAATATTTTTGTTGCAAAACCCACTAAATAGCTTATATATATGAACTGGAGTACCACAAGAAATGCACATGTGACTTATCAGTGTCAGATGGAATAAGGCACTAGTAAGCAGGTGTAAGCACAAATAAGCAATAGTAAGCATTAGTAAGTGGGCTTAAGGCCTTACAACTGCTTTAAAGTGCCTTAATCACTCTGTATCCAATGGGCATTTGTCAGCCCAGCAACAAAATAAACAGCCATACAGGTCACGAACCCAGGACCCTGTACACCATAGTCCCAGTAGCCATTCACCAAGCCATAACAGAAGTACAGAAGAATGGGATAGTAGTAATCATGTTCTCACCATAGTATAACCAAACTGAACCTGTGAAAGGCATCAGTATACAGTCATATGTGCCATAACTGACTACGGAACATACATATGTGAACAGAAGCACTGCAGTAAGTCCAGATGTGAGGTGTTATTGTAATTAAGTGTAGAAGTTCCCAGGACCCTATACAGTGTACATACACATGTGTCAAGGATACATGACACATATATAACAAGTGATGAAAGGGAAATCAATGCCAAAAGGCAAATATCATGCAAATCTAATAATATGCACCACTAGGCATAGCACAGCACTGGCTCCCAGACTACTGGAAGGATACTACCAGTGGAAGAAACAGTGTCAACCTGCTAAGTCTACTCTTAAACAAATGCACGTCCAACCTTGGTGGGACAACCCCAAACTTCTGCTAAAAAGAGTTCTTGGGGTAACATACCATGCCTCAAAGGTAATTAAAGATGGTAACGTATGTTTGCGGATTAAATGTGTGGGAAGCCTGAAGATCCATGAGTTGGAACAACATGCGTGAAGGGTCCCGAGAAATGGAGAGTGAGCAATGTGTAGTGGTTTGGTTAGATTTGGCTGGAACCTGTAGGAAGGATGACTGATGTGGAGGGGGAACGGGGGGAAGGGAATGATGGGTGCGACATTATGGACTGAGGCGTGCTGGGGTTGGATGAACCCGTTCTAATGGGACCAGCCAGTGGATGTCAGCGAGAAAGGAAGGGGAACACAGGGAAGGTACTGGAACATACCATTTCCCATGGCAAACCACGTTATGGGTAATATGTATGTTGCATAACCCACGGAATAACATATATATATGAACTGGAGTACTGCAGCCACAAAATAACATATATATATATATATATATATATATATATATATATATATATATATATATATATATATATATATACATATACATATATATCTATATCTATATATATATATATATATATATATATATATATATATATATATATATATATATATATATATATATATAGAAACAGGAGTATTGCAGGAAATGCACATGTGAGGTGTCAGTATCATAATGCATAAAGCAGTAATTAGGTTAAGCAGCAATAAGCTGCTGTAAGCATATGTCAGCACTAGTAAGCGAGTTTACATTTACAGGTTCTGCAAATCTGACGCAAATTATCAGTAGGCATATGTAACTGGAGGTTTGTGTTTGCATGGCATTGAGCACTGCGTACACAAAGTAATCAATTTTGAGGCTAACCTGGTGTAACTGGATATTACCTGCAGTTGGCAATGCTTACTGCCGCACAAACATGCTAACAACTGCTTATAAGTGCCTTAATCACCCTGTATCCCACCGCCCTTGTTCAACCCTGCAACGTAATTGACAGCCACTGCACGGCCCAAACCCAGGACCCGGCATACCACAATCATAGTGAATTAACACTACACCATGTTGGATATACATACATCCCATGTATTCCCAGATATATCATGCAGCACAGTCAATCTGCATAAGGGTAATTGTACTAATATCATAACACTCAACCTCTTTTTGCAAACATTCTGGACACAGTGTGACAAAAGTGGGATACAAATTGGGATAAATGTGAAATATTATTCATATACATGTAAAACATTGCTAGTTAAACAGTGATCTGTTGTAATACACATAATCTGAACAACATGATGTCTGCAACTGTAATGTATTGGCATTCCTGACTGACCACATGCCTGACATCATCCACGTCAATTGGCCAGACGAATGCAGGACAGGCCAATATTGTGAGCCAATCATGCATGGACATATGGACAGTTATAAATCTGTAAATGTAGAGAGATACACAGGTACATATAAATGTATGACTCACACATACATCATATTACATCAATGGTATATAGGTAGATGGATAAATATGTCCACATATATTTAGATATATATATAGAAATAAATATACCCCGGGATTCATGAAGCTTGGCTCAAGGACGGCGGTAGGCTTCCGCCGACAGTGCGGCGTGAAGATGACGCAGTAGCACCAAATGCATATTAATGAAGGCACACTGCCGCCACAGCCACGTGCACAGGAAAGGAGCGCGAGTGCATAGGGTGTGTCGAAGTGCCGCACAGAGGCGTGGAAATGCCAGCTGTCGACGTGCAACTTAAATTGCTTGCATATAACAAGTTGCAAGATAGTAATCACATCTGTCAGTGTCCGTGGATACTGAAACTTATGCAAAGCATGCAAGAAACTTCCTGCGAACACAAAATGAAGAAGCAAACACAAATGCACGGTAGGGAATAACGGGTCCCTATCCCACGAACAAATGACATGGAAGACCGTGTGGCCGTAGTCCAATGCAGTATAGATAGCTATACCAAGTGGAAGTGAAATGCATCATATGTTAATGAGCCGCCAGTAGGTACGTCCAGCCCAATGGTGAGGGTCAGCAGCTGACCCATAATGTGCGGGAGGGTACACAGCTGGGCAGATGTGTCCATAACAAAATACATGATAAATGTACATATTTAGCGACCATATGTCCGAATCATATCCCACAAGGCATGTAATAGTCACATGCAAAAGGTATGTCCGCATTTCACATACCAAATGTGATAGGAAATAGAATAAGCATGTAAACAAAACAGAAGGAGCATATAAACAGCTACAACAAAAAGGAAACATGTAGGCTGAATCCGTACCGTCGACTGTGGGGACGTGTTGTCCAGTACAGTTGGATATGTGTACGGAATATATCCCATCCTGGACATAGGAAAAGGTGGCTTCCTTCCAATGAGTAGAACAGTCTGCCAAAATCCTGAAATCAGCGGTACAAGCCGAACTTGACAGGATGTGTCACAGTTTAATGGGTAGTACCCGGGTATACCAACAATGTAATGAAAGTTAAGTATGGGCGTGTACTTATGTGTGTGAGGTATAGCATGTGGAAAGCAAACATGGCAGGGTAGTCCACACAGCCATACAGGTACCCAACACATGTAGGGTATTCAATGTGTTACTCTGGCCGTGTCATGGGCCAACAACCAAAGTAGTGATGTATGGGGTGTGAGGAATCTGTGTGTGTGGGGGGATGGGTGATGGTACAATCCTCCAAGGTGATACTGTGTCGTATGCAGAATAGGTGAAACAGAGGTGTATGAGGGAGCAGCGGGTGAAGCTGAAAGAAACACAAACACATGTATAAACAGCTGCAATACAACCAGACAGGCCATACTGTAGAACACAATCCCACAAACATATGAATATTGAAATGTGCGATACAAATGTATAGATATGTCACTGGCACATACCCACAGATTGGTCCTGATGGAACTGGCCATAACAAATGCAACACACCTGGATGCATAATGGACTACTCAGCATCCCCTCCACATCACACAACCCGCTCCCTTACCTGAATGTCCACCAAATCCAGCCATACTTGGCCTACTGGTTTGGTGCAGCCACAGCTACACATAGTGACCACTACTCATATGTAGTAGGTAGTGTCACCCTAGGCAGTTGCAGGATTGCACACTATGTATCCCTTGCATGTAAAACCCCCAGCACATTTTCGTAAAGCCAGAAAAATGTTCGGTATTCGTCTTGTTTTGGACCGGTCCAATTTTTGGGATATCCCTCATGGGATACGTAACCTGTGTAAACATTAGAATGGAGGACACGAAGTCCAGTCCTGTAGATATCTGGACACAAGTTGGAATGTGCATTAGAGGTGCATGACACTGTCCAGCCCTAAATGGTCATGCATAACCTACTACCCAGGATCAAACACCTGCCCGTGACGCACGTGTCCTGACACGAATAAGCGGGAGAATATATTGCATACATCCGCATAGTGGCACATGGTATAAGGGTGATGAAGGCACTGACGTAAACAGGATACTCCTGATCCACTGTGTGAGGGACAATTAATGTGTGTGTAGGTGTGACCTGACCAACAATGGTACAATGCCAAATGTCTTGTGACTGTAGAAAATAACTATGCACCATACTGCATGTAACAGTTGTTGAAAGCAGTCATGTCAGGATAGAATAAATGTAATTCGTACAAGAAACAGGCAAATAACAAAAGTGCCAAAGGTATAAGGCTTACAGCTAGGAAACAAATGACTGTTCTAAACCTGCAGTGACCGTGGCTATGTGTTGGGCCAAACAATCTGGTGTCCGCAGTAGGTTTCTCATCTGTCCTGCTTTGCGAGGGATAGTCCATCATTGGACAGTTGTGTCCTGACAAAAGACATTGCAAATGGCAAATGTCCTGGGATTGTAGGACATAATCATGTCCCATATGTTATGTAATAGTAGCAGAAAATAATTATTGCAGTATCTACAATACCTAAATGTTACAAGAAACAGAATAAGCAAATAAACCGCTAGAACAATAGGCTTTAATGTAGGCAAATAAGTAAAGTTCTATCCGTTGTACTGACCGTGGGTATATGTCGGCTTGTAAAACCTGGTGTGTTCCGAAAATGTCCCATCTTGGTCATATGAAAAGGTGCCAACCCTAGTCACCAGAATACAGCACACCCATACATATGACAATGTCAATGATACCAATGGTCAGAGCATTCGCACAATAACTGGCAAGACCCTTAAAAACTCACAAAGCCAGTGCCCTTTGGGGGAAAGGTGTTGAATGAGAATGACTACTTACAACAATGAAGAGTACTAGATGCATTCAACTGCAGACAATTAGTAGTATTACGAATCTGTCAACATGGTCCAAGTTAATAGTACTAATATGGTAGAAGTGTCCATGATTGTCCCTGAGTTGCCTTGTCCCTGTCACTGTAGACACGAGAGGTCCGTACCAGGGCAGTGCTAGTCACCAGTCAGCCGAGCCTAAACCCAGACCAGCACATGAAAACCCTGACAATCAAACACGCGTATGTGTGAGGACTATAAGCGTAGGGGTTATGAATATCCTTGGAGTGAGTAGACTTGCAGCATGGGTCCAGAGCAGTAGGAAACAGGGAATCTCCTAATTGTAGTACTGCGGTTTCCCAGCAGGGGAATGGATGCCTGCTGTGTAAGGGAAGTGGTGAGGCATATGTCAGAGTAGCTATGAACCATGGGGTATACATATAAATGAGCCAGAACACCAATAGTGTAGTGGTTACAGCATCCGCCCAACGTAAAGGCATTCCCGGTGCAAGTACGACTATAGCACATATTAATTGTGTAACCAATCGAAAAGCTGACAGTTTCAAACCCAAGAACAAGGAAGGGAGAAACCTTTCAGGTCCAAAACCTGAGAACTCCGTTTGCAATAAAAGTGTTTTAACGAACTGCCAATAGCTTGAAGATAACAGTAACAATGCAATGTCCAATTGAACTGAATAATAATACTCCAAATGGTCAAAGTAATCCAACCTCAGACAAGCCAACTGCTTTAATAGACAAGAAACCAAAACATACAATAAATTTTTCACAAGCGCTTTCGCACTGTCTTACCGGGCTTTTTCAAGTGTGACAAATTAAAACCCAGCACAGTATTTTATAGCGCAAGTGCGTTACATTAATTGGTTAATTGTTTGAAACATTACCAACAATGCAATGATGCCTCAACAAATCAAACAGACAAAGTTAATTTAAAATTAATTACACTTATATATAAATACGTTTGCATATAGAAAATCATTTTAAAACTAAAAAAATTTGTTTTAAAACAACGTGTCCATTACAATATAAAACCTATTAATATTGCCAATAATAAATAATAAATGTAGACCTTAATAACATTCAAAATCACTATTTTGTCTGGTTAAAAATGGCTAGCTGCCAAAATTAAAGAAGGTAGTGCTTGTTAAACCTGTAAAAAACCTAACTACCTAAGCTAACTCTACTAATAAGTGTTTAAAATTCTGGAAAAGAAAAATACCAGTATAATGTAATGTTGAATGCTAATGTTTCATGACAACCATGTAAAAATGTTGTGTTAAGGTCAAAAGTACAAGTTAAAATCTTCTAACCAATATATACAACTTAGGATGAATTTAAAGTACATTTCTTTTTGTTTTAAGTATGGGAGCGAGACTGGTATTGTCATTTAGTCCTGGGTACTTAGTGGCATTCAATTTTAACTGCCAAATAAGTTCTCTAGTACCCAGTAAAGTTTCCCAGTCACCTCCCCTTTGATCCTGACATATCTTTGATAATGAAAAATTTTATGGACATTTGCGGACAATCTAGGGAATGCTTATAAAAAGCATTTGTTTCTTTCTCTTTGCTGATGTCGTACAAGTGTTCATAGATCCTACGTTTTAGAGCCCTTTCAGTTTTGCCAACATAAAAAGCTGGACAAAGTTGGCAAAGGCCTATATATACCACCCCTGTAGTGTTACAGGAGAAATGGCCTTTGGAATATAAAGTGATGTTCCATGACTGAATACGTATATGATCCACTTGCAAAACGTGTGGACATTGATTGCATTTGCCACACTTAAAAGTCCCTAGTTGTTTAGTAAGTCTGTCACCAGTAAATAGTTGTTCACTAGTTGGGTTTTGCTCAAATATACCTTTAAGGTTAATACCACTTTTTCTAACAAACCCAATCTTGGTAGGTAAAAGCCCAGAAGTCTCTTCTTGCAGAGTAACCATAGGCCATACATTTTTTATAGTGTTCTCTATAAAACTAGCATCTTGCGTGTAAGTGTAAACAAAATTTTTTCTAACATGAAAATCATTTGCCACTGCCTTATTAAATGTATTTACCTGAGTACCTAGTAAAGGGAAGTACAAGTCATCTCTTTTTAATATAATTTCAGTTAACACAGTTTGAAATAAGTTCAGTGGATAGTCTCTTTCCAAAAATAATTTCCTAAGTAAATCAACTTCTTCGAAAAAAAGCTGAATCGTACTACACATTCTTGACGCTTGAATGAGCTGCCCCTTAATAATACCTTTTTTTGTGTAAGGGGGATGTCCACTTTCAAAATGTAAGAATGTGTTAGAATAGGTATCTTTCCTATAAATGTGTGATACAAATCCAACTCCACTGAGATCTTTTGTTAATTTAACATCCAAATAATGCAGTGTGCTATCACTTACTTCATAAGTACAAGTGAGAAAATCAGTTGAATTATTTAAATAGTCCATAATGGCCAAAAATTGTTCTTTCGAACCTTCCCAAAGCATACAAATGTCGTCTAAAAATCTTCTGTAGTGTATAATGTGCTGTTTCCAAGTTGTAGAGTGGATATAAACCATTTCCCATTTGTGTAACACTATATTAGCATATGCGGTGGCGCAAGGTGCCCCCATCGCCACTCCACTTTTTTGTCTGAAAAATTCACCATTACAAAAAATAAAGTTATTGTATAATATGGTGTCCATAAATTCAATTATAAGATTGATCAAATTATTATTTAAATTAGCTTCTGTAGCTATCATTTGACTAAACCATTCCATACCTTGCGTGTGCGGTATACTGGGGAAAAGTTCTACTATGTCGATGGTTACCATTAAAAAATTAGAATTGTTTATATCCGCTGGTAAAGTGCTCAAAAATTCCCATGAATCCTTACAGACATAAGGAAGAGTGGCGGTATATTTTTTCAAATGTTGGTCCACAAACTTGCTAAGAGGTTCTGTTATGCCACCTGCACCTGCAACAATGGGCCGGAATTTTAAAGGGTTTAGCCCTTTGTGGACTTTAGGTATACCAAACAATGTTGGTGTTCTTGGTTTAGGTGCCAACAGATAATTATATAACTTTTCATCTATTGAACACTTCATTAAATGGTCATATAAAAATATTTAATTTTATCAACTGAAATGTTTAATTCATTAGCAGAAACAGGTTCACAAGTGTAATTATCCTGTAACATGTCGTGCAAATAATTTTCATAGTCTTGCTGGTACATCAGCACGATGCCTCCCCCTTTGTCGGGTTTCATTACCCTTATCTTTTGCTTTTTGATAGTGTCTACCGTAGTTTGTAAAGCTTGGGGAAAATTGGTTGGTAAATCCACCTTGTAGTTACCTAGATTTTCCCTCCACATTCTCTCCTCCATTTCTTCAAATATTTTTAAGGTGGGATGGGTGGGGGGGGTTAAAGGTGCTGCTCCTAGCTAATGTACTAGTACACTCTACTTGCTTCTTAAAGAATAAGGATAAATTCAAATTCCTAATAAATATCTTGAGCTCTATTAGTAACCTTGGGAGGTAACTAGGCTTACTGGGAACGAAATGCAAACCTTTAGTAAACAGTTCAAAATGGTTGTTTGTGATGGTTAAATCTGTGTAGTTAAAAATACTAAAATTATTCAAACTAACCACCTTGTAACCCACCTCTTCCTCCTCCAAATTGTAAGAAGTTAACCCAGTTGTACTCAAGTCTGCCTCTTCTACTTGCGTCCCCTTCCCCAAGAGCATTGTTGATAAAAACTCGTTTTCCCCCCTGGTCTGCCCTGGGGAATTGAAAACCCTGCTGTGGGTTAGACATTTCCTTTTGAGCGATCCATTTGCTTCTTCTAGGTAATTCTTGGTTAGTCTCCTCATTATGTTTACTAAAATCATTTGTACCGTTATGTTCTGCTTCAAATCTTGTACCTCTAACTGGGGCCGGGCATGCAAGACCCTGCCTATATTCATTAAGATCCCTTTCGAGCTTCCTAGCTTTCCTATCCAACACTTTTAAACAATGCACATCCAATTCCATATTAATTGTGTAATGAATGCCTCTGTGCTCTAAAGCCAACAGTTATACATGTAAAGGTGACCGCGTTCGCATGGGTCCATTAACCGGATTCCATCAAAGTGGTACTGTCATAAGGAATAAGGCACATGTAATCCTAAAGACATGCCTGTAAACATATGTAACTCAGAATAAGTAGATGCAAGTGGGCTTGCGTAGTGTATGCAGCTATTAGCATAGCAAATGTATGTTGTCTTCTACAGCTGTAACTTTCATATATATATATATATATATATATATATATATATATATATATATATATATGTATAGTTAGATAGATGTGTGTTTAGAGAAATATCCACAGACATAACAGAAATATGCAATTATATAGCTACATATCTATATATATATATATATATATATATATATATATATATATATATATATATATATATATATACATATATATATAGATATATGTTTGGAACGCTGAAAGACAAAAGCAAACCTAAGGGTTGTGAAGGGAATCCAGAGCAAGTTAGGAATTATGAAGTGCTCGCAGCATATGTCACATAAAGCTGCATAAGTGTGGGTAGAGCACCGCTCTCCACACCAGAGGCAGGGCTATACCAGTGGCCATAACATCGTTGAAGTGCTACGTCAACATTGTAAACAGATGGAATGTAGAACATGTTGTGACCACCTACACTTGTAACCCGCAAATCGTTCGTAATCCATAACACCAGGAAAGGCACGTATGTGCAAATATGAATGGATGGTGAGCCTGTGAATACACGAGGTGGTACAAAATGTGTGTACGGCCCCAACGCTCATGAGAGGGCAATGTGTAAAGGTGTGTCATGGCTGCGATATCAGGTGTATAATGTCTGTTATGCGGGGACACTCAACACTGGTGTGCATGAGAAACCATGGATATGCGAGTATGGACACAGGAGTGATAGGGTATGTTGCGCCGGGTGCAATGGAGCGGTCCGTGGAGGTCAGCTAGTACTAGGGTTACCACCTTTTCAAATGCTCAAAGTGGGACATTTTCTGTATAAATGTCAGATTTGCAGGCCAAAACATACCCATGACCAGTACAAAGGATAGAACTTCACCTTTTTACCAAAATAAAAGCTTATTCGTGTAGCATTTGAGTTGCTTATGCTATTTCATATAACATTTAGGTGTTTCAGATAAAAATAACTGTTTTATGAAACTATGAAAGAAAACTTAGGAAATATTTCCATACAAAATTCTCAGGACATCTGCCATTTTTTTCGCAGGACACAACTGCCCAAAGAGGGACTGTCCCTCACAAAGTGGGACAGGTGGTAACCCTAGCTAGTACGTAGTTGCGATTCCCAGACAGAGCGTTGTTTGCATGGAGACATGCGTAAATGGGCGTATCGTTGTCAGACATTGTGCATCACGTCTGGCAGCCCGGCATGTAAACCTATACGCCACCCATGAGCGGAACGGAGTTCTGCTGTGACAACCCCAAACTTGGAAAAGCAGAAAGACACAACTACATGAAGACAACAATTTGTCGAAGTACAGTCACAGTTACACAAACACACATCCTATCAACAGTAATAATATGATTGTGTACAGAAACAAACACAGTAGCAGGAATAATAGGCTGCGCATACGAGGAATAGGTCGACTGACACTATCACAACCCAGTTGGCAGTGGCACCCCAGACATGAAAATCCTGCGACATCTGTCCGCTGCATAATGTGCAATATACTGAGCACAACTTCACCGGAGTGAAGTGTCAGTGTCAGAATGACTAAGGCAATAGTATGCTGTTGAAGCAGGGATAAAACCAATACTTATGTGTAAGTGTCCATGTCCGGGAAATGTATAGGTTAACGGACACACAGATGTATATATAGATAAAGATGTATATATACACATAGTTATAATAATTTACATACACATATATATCCATACGGATATATATATATATATATATATATACACACACACACACAAGGATATACTACGGATATATATAGATAGATATATATACACAAACAACAGGTAGTGATATATACACATACACACAAGACAAACTATATGTCAGTGTAGATATACACATTCACATAAATAGGTTACTTCACAGCAATTAGGGGCAACATATTTACAGCCTGGGCATTTGTGACTAGGAGGTCCAATAAAGAAACGTTGTACCCTCCACATCGCCCAGCTAGGCAAGACAGACATACAGACAGGTAATACAGATCAATACACTGCCGCTGTCCAAAACACCGGTAGGAAAGGACCAGTGGGAGAGTTATGCAAGGTCTACACTTTAAACATGGATAACAATGTCACTTGCGGGACCCCAAAAAGTCAGATATGAAAGAATCTGCCAATGCTAATACAAGCAGGATGTAGGTGTACATGGAACAGTAGGTTGTGCGAGTGTGATAATACATGGGTTGACAAAATGTATGACATGTGTCCCGAGATGGGGAGAGTAGGCAATGTGTAGGGGTGTGCTCATACCCCAGCTGCGCTCACAGTAAGTATTTGCCATGACTGCTGTAGAGGGGTGCCAGGTAGGTGGACCATGGGTATACATTAATGGGCTTAAGTGTTCAGGTGCTGGTTGGCAGAGATGTAGTAGGCCTGCCCAGTGGAAGTAATTAATATTCCTATGTGGGAATAGCATACGCCTACACCTCCCAAACCTGAAGAGCACATCTACCGGATAGTTTGTAAACCATCGGGGAATACATAGAGACCTACACAGTGCCATGTACCCGAGTAGCATGGATGTCTATAGTTGTGTATCAGAATGTAACAAAGTCCAAATAAACACTGCCAGAACTACTGATATTTGGTGAACAGGTGGCAGAATACAGGTAATGACAGATGACAACATGTATGAGTCATAAGCAGCATGTACCTCGACAAGCATGAATGAATACATATGTTCTGTGACTGTGAATGTGTCTGGTTAATAGAACCAATCATCTAAATGTGTCCCGCAGGGTGTTATGCATTGTTCCTGATACGGTGTTCAGTCACACCCATTGGTATGTGAGTTCTGCTACTGACGGAAAGTGCATAAGTTGCTGACCACTTCAGGTAGATGATAGCATAATAGAAGAGTTTAAACACCCATACGCCTGCAAGGGACACACCCGTCTGGGCAGTTGTGTCTTGCAGAACAACAGTTATGGCACATGGCCTGTGCATACCTCTCAACTGTCCCTGATTTTCACAGACATCCATGATTTCGACTCAAATTTAACTCTGTCCCTCTTAATCCCACCTAAAACTAGTGACTTTTGGAGGAAAGGTGGTGAATTACACTTAATGAATAATGACAATAATTAAGAGTTATAAACTTCTTTTACTTCAGAAAATGTGTATTAATTCATATGCTCTGATTCTGTCAATGTTTCAAGTTAATAGCACTAATATTTTAAAAGTGTCCCTGATTGTCCCTGATTTTTTCCTGACTTGTCCCTGATTCTGTTGAAATCTGTCCCCAATTGGTTGAGAGGTCTGGGCCTGTGAGTTCGGGAATGGAGGCTATATAGTGTGCGTAGTGGTGTCAGACATCAATCTGTTGTATCAGTAACAGCTACATGTAATAGGAAACAGTATTATCAATTATAATGCTACATGAATAACCTTAACGTATGCAAACCGTGGAGGTCATCTGTGTACTACTGGCTGTGGGTCAGACCTCTCAACCAATTGGGGACAAATTTCAACAGAATCATGGACAAGTCAAGAAAACACAAGAACAATCATGGACACATTTAAAATATTAGAGCTATTAACTGGAAACATTGACAGCATCAGAGCATATGAATTAATACACATTTTCTGAAGTAAAAGAAGTTTGTAACTCTTAATTATTGTCATTATTCATTAAGTGTAATTCATCACCTTTCCTCCAAACGTCACTAGTTTTAGGAGGGATTAAGAGGGACAGAGTTAAAATTTAATTCAAAATCAGGGATGGCCCTAAAAAGCAGGGACAGTTGAGAGGTATGCTGTTGATATGTGTTGCCTCGACACGTGTGATAGCTCTACATATAGAGTCTATAGGGCCTCCACCAGTCTGAACGGCCATAGTGGAACTTGCTCTGTAGAACTGTCAGATGTACCAGGGCAGAACATACTTACAGCCATGTATAGTACAGAAATATACACATCGGAGCAAATCAAAGCATAGTCTAGCAGCAGTATAGTTGCTTATGCTACTACATATGACATATTGACATGTCAGGTATACAAGACCTGTAACAAGCAACCAGTACAGACACCTACAACAAGAGAAGGTCCCCTAATCAGGACAGTTGCAATGGCTAGAGTATTGTCCATACCACTCAACTGTCCCTGAATGTCAGGTACATCCCTGAGTTTGACTGAAAGTCTGTGTCCTTCTTAATCCCTCCTAAATGTAGTGGCTGTTGAAGAAAAGGGGGTGAATTACACTTACTGACTAATGACAATAATTAAGAGTTATAAACAACTGTTGCATCAGAATATGTATATTATGTCATATGCTCTGATTCTGTCAATGTGTCAAGTTAATAGCACTACTTTTGTAAAAGTGTCCCTGTTTTTCATGACCTGTTCCTGATTCTGCAGAAATGTGTCCCCGATTGGTGGAGAGTTCTGGTATTGTCACATGTGATTTGTGATGAGGGACTGTCCCATGCAAAGTGGGAAAGGTGTCACTCCTACAGTCTCCCATCATGCAGTCTGAAAGGTGGTCAACGTGCAGTTGGTATGCGGTAGCATGACTTGGCAGACAGCTGCGTTAACAAACTCAAGTCACATGTCAACATTGCAGAGTATCGGTTCCCATGTATCAGGCAAATGGGAGCAGATCGTATGAGGAACATGCATATAATATGATTACGTCACTGAACAGGTTGCCGAGTCTGTACAGTCGAACGGCTGCCGTCACAAAATGGTTACACATACTCAATACTGTAGTCATGTAGTCTAATGTAATATGCATCACAAGGGATCGCACACACCAGTGTGAGTGACAAATGTAAGCAGAAATGTTGGAGAGCGAGCGGCTGTGTGTTTGTCTACCAGTATGCCAGTAGTGCCCTGTCAAAGAAATGTGGAGTGTAAACGTATATAAGGTGCTGTGACCAGAGGTCAGCTGTGCTTAACACTGTGCAAACCCACGCACAACAGCTCCCACCTGCTGGACTGTGCCTTACCTGGTTTGTATCCAAAGGTGTCGACCTGTCCGCAAACAAAGAACCGCCCTATACACGTGATGGTAGAAGTACCCTGCGCACATAGCTCATGTGAATGAACAATCGACCATGGCATATGTACAGACAATAGACTGCCAACACCATACAGTGCAGACATCCAACAGTATAGCAATGTACTAGCAGATATGTGGAGCATTTCTCCCCGGGCCTCCGCTGAAAATGGACATGTATCCAGACGGATCATCCCGGTCAACAAATGTAAAATAAAATAAAATAAATAAATATGTCTGGACCACTGGTGTGTGCATGCCTGGCTGTCCTGTGTTTCAGTGTGTGAGCATGCCCAGTATGACTGTTGCTCATGTTGTAGACTGACAATACCGTCATGTGTGTGAGCATGCAAAGTATGGTCAACTGTATTGCATGTGTCACATGTCCAGATAGTATTGTGTTACTGACCCCTCCATTCTACACAGACAGGTGATATGCTGTGTCTGCAGGGTAGCTAATGGTCATGTGGCATTGACAGATGCTACATGTCTGTATAGCGTGGGTGGACATGCAACCACAGTCCTACACAGCACCGTGGGTGGTGCACATGACTCTCACATGTGTAGGTGTGACGGGGGCACAGCCAACAGTTGTACACATCTGCTGCTACTGTACTGGTCTGCTGGGTACTCCATGTCAGTGTGTGGACCTACCTAAATTGCTGGTTGGAGGGATACCCGGGTACGTCAGTTCCCAGCATTAATTACCAGCACAGTGGTGTTGGATGCCCTATTACACATCCTACATTAAACAGCCTGGCCTTCTGTCATCTGTGTGTGTCATACAGGGTTGGGGTCAGTCATTGAGCATACCCATAGGCCATCGTATATCATTTGTCTGTATTGGTCCACATCTGTCCAGCTGCATGGAACGTGTGTGGGCTGTACGTTCACACATGATGGTCAGCCCATAATCTGCAGTGGGTAGGACACCCTGTGTACTACAGGCTACCATTGTGACCCCAGTATGTGATACAGAGGTCATGGTGCCACTATGGATGTGTACTGTCTGCTGCCCTAACATTTGGCCACCACAGTCACTTGTATGCTCACATACATACCAGAGCAATGGGTAAGTACACATTCTAATACAACCGCCACTTATTAGGTCAATAGACATACCCTGGTTGTGTTACGGACTTGAGGACGGTGCTGGAGTGCTGCCTATGTCGGATGCACACAGTGCACCTCCCATACATGGCCGAGCACAGGTATTGTCATGTTTGGCATCCATTGTACTGTGTGCGGGTCAGAGAGGGGAAATCCGTGGGTACCTACTGTGTCAGTGCATATGCCGTGTGTTGCCTCTTTGCCAAGGGCAGGTCATACTGTGCACGGGCTTTTGCCGACTGTGCTCTACTCAGGTAGTTCCTTCACCAAGTCACACTGTGCCTGTACAGGCCTTGGCAGTGGTGTTGGGCTGTGTGGCCCTGCCCCATGCTGTTCCTGCTGCAACTGTTACTGCTGGTTAACATTGTGTAGCATAGCAAATAACATAACAACATGTATGCATGTAGCTTGTGAATACTGCAGAGCCCCAACAGATGTGTCCGGATACCAGAACTGTGAACCGAGCATCCCAAACACATGCACATGTATATGTCTTGCCTGTGCATCCGCCTCAGTATGGTGTGAGTGTTCAGGTGTGTGTGCATTGCTGATGGGTGTTATAAGCCACTGCACCAGTGTTTACCTAGCATCCCCCACTAGGAGACTGTAGGGGATGTCCACATAGGCATTAGTGTGCTACAGCCGTGTTAGACGCCATATATCGGACACATCACAGCTTCCAGGGCAGACAGCACACACATTCAATCTCATTCCCTGGCCATTGCATAGGGCCGAGCTGTTGGAGGGTATGCCCCTGCACTGACTGTAGGCCCTACCCTGCTCCCCAGGTGGTGCTATAGCACCCAGTACCCCAGGGTACTCATCCATGTGGTTGAACAGATTAATATTGCTGGTTCACTAATCACATATGTGGAGGACCTGTACGTGCTCACTAGCATGTGTTGACATGGCATCTGTGAACTGGTGCAATACTCTGGATGCAGATGCCTGTGAGATACCCATGATATCCCCAGTTGTGTTGTGTGAGGTACCTGTGGCTAGTACACCTAGGACAACACATCCCATGGTATCCACTGTGATGCGTTCCCCTCGGCCTGTGTGATGTGTTAGGCACAGGTCAACAAGCTGCTGTAGGAGGTCTCTGTCCACCCCATAGTGCTCCAACATCCCCAGCCCATGTAGACCCTGGTAAGTCACCCTCAGTCTATAAAGTCTTATGTCACCCCAGTAAGGGTTGTTTGGCAGCATACACATCCACACTGCCCCAGCCCCCTGCACATGTTGGTATATGTTGCCTGCTGCAGCCTGTGTCATTTGGTTGGACTGTGTCATGAAATGTCCCTGCAGGTGTACACTGGTGGTGTAGAGTGTGGATGAAACATGTGTGTATGCTGCTTGCTCGCATTAATGTACTGTTTATGTGCGGGCTGGCCTTGTCATCAGCTGATTGTGCTGATCAACACCTGTTTGTGCACCCTGGACACCCTGACTACCCCACCACTGCTGTCATCCCTCCCAATGTTACCAGGCAGGTATAGACACACCCCTAGCTTAGGTTTGCTAAGGCAGGAGCAGTCCCGAGGCACAGTTCTGCAATATACGTACAGCATGCCTGACCCCCCTCCCATGCTGTCAACTATATGCGAGACCTGCACCTGGCTGACTACACGCATACACTCCAGGGACGGGCAGCACACCCTGGTGATAAATGTGATACACCATAGTCAACCTCATCTGCATAGTATAGTCTTCTAAGGAATAGTTATATGACCCATACCGAACCTCCAACATATTAACCACTGCTCAGTGTCGCTCAGATCCACACACAACTGGCAACAGGTGCCTTACCATCACCATATTCAATGTCCCATGGTCTTCCTAGCAACAAAATAACCGGTGTCTACATGACTACAACCCTTAGCCCTGCACACCACAGACGATGTGCATTAACACCACACCATGGCAGATATACATAGATCCCAGGTTATCATGTACAGATCATCCAGCACAAATAGTCAATAGTGCTGAAGTCCCCAGACATATGTTCACATCTATGTCCACCTCTACATCTACATATATCACATATATTATTTGTAGACATATATACATGGACATATATATATATATATATATATATATATATATATATATATATATATATATATATATATATATATATGTATGTATATACATACACACATATACATGTACACATATGTAGATATGGCATTTATGTCACAACAGCAAACCACATGACAGCAATGCATTAGACAGGAATGGAAAGGAAACTACATGTGCCACCTGCATCATGTAGTGTTGTTAATATCATGGCACGTGTGTTATGTTGCGTCACATGGGTCAGACCGTAGCAAGGGTAAGAGTAGGGCTGCTGACAGTTACTCACCAGACCTATTGGCGACTGTATGTGTTGACAACCCAGTGTCTTGGCAGAATATGCGGGCTGTGGACATTAAATAGGTCAGCAACAAAACAAACTGGACACAACCTGCAGCTAGCCACCCACAGATACCAACACATACGGTATAACTGCCAAACACACACCTGCCATGCCCTGGAATTGAGCATCTACCTGTCTAGTCTACCACACTACAGCATTATGCAGTAACAGAACGCACTACCGAGTTCCGGCATCACCACACTCCCACAGGCATACTTCTAGGCGGATGACATAATCCGGAAAGGCAAAGACACCAATAGGGAATGTATGTGGTGTGAGCCATCTAAAAGCTTTACTCTGTCCCCAGGCAGCTGGAAACACACACACACACACACACACACACACACACACACACACACACACACACACACACACACACACACACAGGCAAAACACCTGGCAGGGCTGGGAGTCGAACATACACCTAACTAACTTATCATACTACAGCAATACGCAGTTACAGAACTCGCTACCAAGATTACTGAACACAGCACTCCCAGAGGCATACTTCTAGGTGGGTGACATAATCCGCAAAGGCAAAGACGCCGATAGGGAATGTATGTGGTGTGAGCCATCTAAAAGCATTACTCTGTCCCCAGGCAGCTGGAAACACACACCCACACAGAGACACACACCTGGCAGGGCTGGGAGTCGAACATACACCTAACTACCTTATCATACTACAGCAATACGCAGTTACAGAACACACTACCGAGATTTTACTGAACACAGCACTCCCAGCGGCATACTTCTAGGTGGATGATATCATCCGCAAAGGCAAACACACCGATAGGGAATGTATGTGGTGTGAGCTGTCTAAAAGCATTACTCTGTCCCCAGGCAGCTGGAAACACACCTGGCAGGGCTGGGAGTCGAACATACACCTAACTACCTTATCACACTACATCATTACGCAGTTACAGAACGCGCTACCTAAATTACTGAACACAGCACTCCCAGAAGCATACTTCTAGGTGGATGACATCATCCACAAAGGCAAGGACGCCGATAGGGAATGTATAGAGAGTGAGCAGTCTGAAAGCATATTACTGTCCCAAGGTAGACGTAGACACTCACACGGCAGTGGTGTGATCGGGGCAACTAAATATCTACAGAGCACTACAACAACACTACATAGATAGGGGACGTGGCACAGACAATACACCTTTCAAGACAGTCAACCAGTGTGTTCAATGTAGGTATCCATCGTGATGTTGTAAATGGACATCTGTTGCCTGGATGACCACCATCACTATACAGGATGTCAATGGCCATGCCCATACACAGAGGTACATCACCAATGTAAGGTGTCACTGGGCATGCCCACACGCTTAGTATCGCATGTCAGTTTGGAATGTACTGTGTGTCCATCTACACAATGGTGTACTGGGCATGCTCACACACTTAGCAGTTGCAAAGGGCCATCTTGCATGCACACGGATTCTAAACACAGAAGGGCACAGTATGGTGTTACTGTCCCCACGTACATGAAGGCCACTCACACTCAGGAGCCTTCACAGATATCTCAGGTGCAGATCACAGAGGTACACACCGCAGTCTACAATGTATCCCTCAGACATCACCATGTCATTGGACCAGCAATACACAGCCATACATTACCACAACACTGTGTGACTCATGACCAGTGGACTGTACATAGGATTACAGCAACTGTGCAGACTACACATGTACCAACAGGGTTCCATCATGTGTTATGCAATGCAATGATACCACTGTAATAACCAGGTCGGCTCTCCACATATCAGGGGCCCTGGGTCTTACACAGCTGTGACAGATGACTGTCACTGTACACCCAAGAACACACATGTTTGGATATGACATACATGTAATCGCAGTTGATATGTGCATGGACCAAACACACAACACATATGTACATAGCATAGCTTTTGCTGTTCTCCATGCAGATAAGTGGCTACAGCAATCACACGCATGCAAATGAAAGGTGGGTCCATGGCTGTTGAATGCTAATAGTACATGAGGTAGCAATGTTGATCGAGGACACATTCCCTCTGTACTAGTTACCCATGACACCCATCATATCATACAACAGTCCATGTGTTATGTATGTCATCACACATGCCCACCAATTGCAATGCATACAAACATGGCTACATGACAGGCATGTAGGACCAACACACATGTACAACTTGTAGTGCACATGCAGCTACCATGCATGTGCAGTAGCTGATGTATGTAACTCATCTGTGCCTAACTACAACATGCAGTTGCAATGCAGCCCCATCATTGACACCTGTATATGGTGACATACTGACAGTACGGTAGGATGTACATCAGGTATGGATGGATGTGTGTACATAAAGTGGTGATCCACCTGTGCAGATGGATGTTTGCCGGGGACGGCTCACAGGTGTCACACGCCATCCTACCATTACATGTGCAAACAGTACGCTATGTTACTGTTACTTGACAGTGAAGACATAAAACCTACACAGTGGTCTGGTGTTACTGACTGTACATCACTTGACACCTGTAACACTTACATCCTCCCATGTGCATATAGCAGCACAATTGCCAGACGTAGCGTTGGTACACATAATGCAGCCAATACTGCTGCATGTCTGTCAGACATATCATCATATAGCAGGTGTATCATTCACAGTACTGACCATATATGCCACATATGGTGGGGAATACATCAAATTTGTTACACACCCCTGTACACTGTTGTAGAGATCTATACATACTGCAGTGTGGAAAGCAAGACGTAGGCAGGGGTGGTGTGTGTATCACACACATCAGCTATCCGTATGTGTATGACATTTGTGATCTCCACAGTGTGTGTGTGTGTGTGTGTGTGTGTGTGTGTGTGTGTGTGTGTGTGTGTGTGTGTGCGTGTGTGTGTGTGTGTGTGTGTGTGTGTGTGTGTGTGTGTATGTATGGCTCTCTGGTGCATGGAGTGAGGGTGTATGCTACCATACAGAGCACACAGGATCCCTAACCCCTCATGGCGATGCAGTCTACTACCCTGTTGATGCCATCGGTCTCAGCTGTCCTGGCTACCTGTACATGTTCTTACTCTGTGTCGCATCATGTGGGTGCACAGTACTGTGAAGGTGATGACCACATAGGCAGGGGTCCTCACCTCAACACTATGGGGTGTACTTTATAGTGTTGTTAACCCTGTGAGCGTGGGCATATTCCTGTAATGTGACAGGGTATTATTGCTACACAGTGAGGCCTCATGCTATCAAGTGGCCTCTAACGATATCATCGGCCAGACCGCTGTGTACAACCCCTGCACTATGTCAACATACCTGTGATGTGACCTGGTATGGATGTCACATTTCTAGCCACTGTAGCCTATTAAACTGCTCACATGCTTCTGGATCAATATATGTGTGGACATCTGTGGCATGTTAGCCTTTCCAACAGTCAGGTTGAGGCTACGTATAGCATGCTGATATTGCCATACGTGCCTGTGAGTACTCCACAGTTACACATGGGAGACTGCAAACACTGCTACCTGTAAGCACATGCAAGTAGACCATAAGGAGGGAACCAGGGCATCATTACCAACATGTTGTTACTGTTGTTACTGAGACACATACTGTGAACATATAACAATGCCTGCTAAACCTGTACTACATGGTATGTCTGGTGTGTGTTAACAGTACACAACTAATGTAATATACACTTCTATCACTATTCTGTTCACCCTGTGCATCAGAGCATTTGAGCATGTCCCTGCACCGATGGTGTGGATGACAGGGATGCGGCACAGGCTTCATCATATGCACAGGATGATAATGTTTGCCAGGGGCATAGGCTGCACCAATGGATGACATCAGGTGTGTGGGTAAGGGCCGGTGATATGATTGGACATGTCTGTTCAGTATGCATGTGGGTGTTGTGGTGCCATACAGATGTGTTTGCTGTGTGTGTGTATGTGTGCACACAGTTCTGCCTTTTGTGAGGCCTACACAGGGGCATTAGTGACAGCTCCAGATTGTACAGACCAGGTTGTACAGCTCACTGTGTCCGGCCACAGCCATGTGACCTGTGCCTGCCAGGGGTTGCACGGGCACTACCAGTCAGAGGTATAGATTGGCTACTGTCCGAAGACACATGTCCACTGGAATCGTGTCCCAGCTAGGAATGTCCAGGGCCACGTCCATGTGGCCTGCTGTGTCAAGGTGTGGACAGGGCAGCACCAGCTGCACTGCTACTGCTACCGGCACTATGGGAGTGGGCATGTCAGGTGGCACACTCACATTGACCTGCACTGGGTGGTGTAGCTGGCCTACGTCCACATGGCCCATGCCTCACTCCTACCAGATGTTCCAGCACAGACAGATCACACTCGCAGATTGCCATGCCACAGTCAAGGATTCCAACCATGTCACCCAATCGCCTGTCCAGAACATCAGCAATCTGCTGTTGAGCATTTGTAAATGCCTGGATGTTGTCATTTAGGGTATGGATAGCTGCTCTCTGCAGCCTCTGCCCTTCTCTGTTCTGCCGTTCAGCACGTGCCTGTGCCGCCATTATAGTCTGGAACATGCATCTGGTGATACAAGCTGCTGTGCTCTGTCCTGCAGGTGCATGTCTGCCAGAGGTTCTCCTACGGGCAGCACTGGCCACATGCCTTTGTGGCACATCTGCAGTCATTAGACTGACACCATGATGTGGAGATACACCTTCTGTAGCCACCACACGTTCCTGTTCCATGCTAACAGACGCTGACTGTCTTTCCTCTATGGCCACTGGTGATGTGGTATGTGTTGGCAGCAGAACTGTCTGCGGGGAAGAGGGGGACCTAACTGGGATGGCAACCATTGGCACAGATTCTGCCCCTGACAACCCTGCCTGTACCTCATGCATATGTTTATCACTGCTAGTATCTGTGGGGACACTAACATCAGATGGACAGCAGGAGGGTAACGCACCTACATCACCTGTGAATGAAAAGAAAGACTCTAAATTACAATAGACACACACACACGCACACACACACACACACACACACACACACACACACACACACACACACACACACACACACATACAGACACACACACAGACACACCATGCATGTGATTTGACAGACGGCATGCAGCATGCCTGTGATACAGCAGACGGCATGCAGTTCAGACATTAATAGTGTTAGTTAGCATACCTCCCTGGGGTGCACATTACAGCAAGCAGGTGTCATATCAGTAGCCATGCAGTTCACGCAATCATGGTAGTATGCATACATCCCCATGATACACCATGTGGATCAGAACAGGATAACAGTGCACATGGCTGACGTGACCTTGACATGTAATCTGCTGACGTGTGCATTAACATGCATACATGTCTGACACAATGGTGTCCTGACACATGTACAACGTCGTAATGGGCATCACATTGCGGTGTTGTCTGTATGCCCTACAGATAGAATGCATGTTTAGCAAATGTGCATGAGCATGGAAGGGTAGTGTGAGCCATCTACATTGCTATACAGTGTGAAGTACAGACACTGTGCCATTGCATGGCATCATGAGGCATCTATATTGCTATACAGTGCATAATATGTACACATGTGGCCAGTGTGAATGATGGGTGATGCGACCTGTATATTGTGGCTGGACTGAACATCAAGTGTACAGGTGTTAACTGGCCACATGGCGAATAGATCTATGCTTTAACATGCCTGATACTGATGGCAGTCTCACCTGCAATGGACTGATGTCTGTGCGGCATGCCAGAGGTACCTGTATAGGGGTGACACAGCAGTTTGAACATTATCCATGACTGTATGACAGCCACAGGGTGCACTGTGCATGTTAACACATTCGCCTGTACGATAGCATATAGTATGCACATGTGTGCATACACAGGGTAGCATACTGTAGTATGCGGCATGTGTGTAAACATAACTTGCCTATGATGTTACATTACATAATGTACAGTGACACATGCAACTAAATGGGATATAATAGCCATATGTGCAGTAGTGACTTACCAGGCAACTCCAGGTTCATTGGTTGGGAGACACCCACCTCCACGATGGCAGCTAGTGTTTGTGGATGCTGTTCTGAGGGTGTCCCCAGACTGGCCAGTAGCTCCTTGGTGTGTGTAAGTGGGGCCTGGGTTGGTGGCCAACCAACTATTCCACCTTGTTCCCTGGTGATTGCAGTGGCACACTGTTTTGCATGCCATATCAACTCAGTAAAGTGTATGCGCACCTGATAGTAGGTGCGGTTATGGCCACCCACATCATTCACCGTCCTGCAAAGATCCTGCCCCAGGTCGTCACGCTGCTGGGCATGCTGTGGCACATGGCTGAACAACACCTCATAGTTCTCATGGAGGTACGGGATGAGGACATCATCCTCCTGGTGGCTGTATGCTGGCAGGCATGTAGAGGCATTATCTGTAAGACATAATGATGGTGACAGGTCACAGTATCAGAGATGTACAGAGATACTGCTGCACATACATTTCTAGTAAATCTAGTACATCTGCACAGTTATCTTTGCAAATCTTCATGACACTGACATGACTGACATGTTTGTGTCACACACATGTAACACCCGTTATGCATTGGATATCATCACCATATATGTGTGTCACCTCATTGCATTGTTCATACTCCATGTGAATGCTGTCTTGATGTGGTCATGTCTGTTTGCCTGCACTGGTGTTCTTACCTTTCAGCACATGCCTGTATGTGTCCACGGTAATGCTGTTGACCTTGATGCTTTGTATGTATCACATATCAACACATACACTGCCTTAATGGACTTGAGCAGTGACAATGCACATATACACATGGAAACCTTTAAATGCATGTGTTTTTCCATATACATCTACACGGCACTGTACAGCTGTTCAACATCCTGCCACGGATCGCCTGTGTTGCACATGTGATAGTCATGAGACAATGGCTAGTCGGACGTCATTCACAGGGATGGTTATCAACTATAGCATGTATGGGCAAGGTTTCCTAGCTGTATCTGACAGCCATGTTGCCACCGTGTGGTGCATCAGTGCCACTTTACTGATCCAGACAGTTGATACTACATCTACTATGCGGCCATCACACCATGTATGACAGAGATGACATGTGCAGCTTTGATGGACAGGGTTGCATGGTATGGCGGAAGTATGTCATATGTATGGCACAGGGATCTGTCCAGCATGTGGCGATCCTAGTAGTAGGATGGTGGCTGTCCATGACGTATGTCTTTCAGATCAGGATATGGACATGTAGCATGTCCAACATCACAGTGTAACACATGTCTTTATGCAAGGTAGACAGCATGCTGCATAGTGGAGGTGAGGATTGTGAAGGCTGGTATCGCCCATCCACGCATGGCCAATACCCCTTAAAGGTGATATGTGATCCAATATCGGTCACCCAAGTGCTGTGTATGCCTGTCCAATGATCTCCATGCTCATTGATGGCACCCTGTCATGACATGGGTACCTCATATGACAACCTAAGGGGCCTGGAGACGTCAGCAACTCAGGGAGATGAACTGCACAGCACCATCCCTTACACAGTGTCCATAATTTTGACCGCAGCCTAGGTGGTAGTTAATGGGTACAGGGATATTCACCTAGAGGTGACAATGCTGATATCATCCATCAGAACGTGCACATATGTCACACACGTCACCCACAAAGCCCATTCTGTATGTTGTTCACAACACTGAGACAGCTATTGCTCATAGGTCATGGCCTTTCACATCCTTACATACACAGATGCCTCACATTTGTCTGTGTGGTATGGGCTACAATGAGGGTGGAGTACAACACATTAACCCTATTTTACTGTAGCTGGCACTGGTGTGATATGCACATGTCACTCTGGCACCTTTTGTACTGTTGATTCTGTCAACAGGCCACTGGTAGAACACTCCTGTGACATACGAAGGTATATGTAGTCAAACATCCATACTGTCATGTACATCTGTACTGCTAACATCTACATTGATAATGGTTCATGGACTTGCAGACCATTCCCAGCAGGGTTATAGTGCGGTGCCACCAATTATGACTGTCGTCACCACTTGTTGGTTGATATTATCCAACACCCTATCTGTATTGTATTTCCATGCCCAGCACTTGTTCAGAACTTGTGAGCACTTCATGAGCTACTGATTAATATAGCACCCATTCCACACCATTTCTCACAAGTACACTGTCTGTCCTTACATTTCCAGCTTGCTTACAGTACAACAGCTGTTGTACACATGTAACTCACATATCTTGTAAGACATGGTTGTATATACAGGCATATCCAACTGTCACGTACCAGTGCTATTGCCTGTCTATATGATGAATATGTCGTACATGTGGCAATAGAGCAATTTTCTCATGTACACAGTCAATGCTCACCTCCCAACATACGACACTACAGCCTGTGGGAGATGCACATATGCAGCCCTGCTGGGGGTAATGCTGTCACCAACCCTGACTGCACTTGACGATCATGTGGGGATGTGTAACATTCACAACACACCCCACTCATCACATAGTCTCACAAGATCTCCACCACCAGAGGCCACACATATGAGTACAACTTGTGCAGTACCTCTCCATACTCTGTGTAGGCACCAAAGGCAGCCCCCATCACCAAACACAACAACAATAACTTATAGCCCACAGACTCATGTGTGCCCATCACATATAGCCAATAGGGTGTTATAACATACACAACACACCTGTCATAGGTGACCCTGTAGGCGGTCACACTGATGTTCCAATCAGCGGGCTACACAAGGCGATAATCACTTACATCTTGCTGTCGGGTAACTGGTTCTGCAACATAACCTATGCACCCATGCCACACCTCACCAGGTACAATTTGACTGTCATTCTCCATGTTAGTGTGACTGCCTTGAGATGCAACTTCACAGACTGCGTGTGCACGGACATGCAATAGCTCACCGGTCTTGTAGCCCTGAAGGTATGGGCCAAGCCCTGGAGAGCATTATGCATTCATCCGGACCTGATACCACTGTACAATGACTGACAGTGTCACTTCAACAGTTGCCTATGCTTCTGCTGTCATTCCACAGGCATCTGGTATCTTTCTGCTTTGACTGACATGGTCAACAAAACACGATGCTTTGGCACAGATGACCTGCACCTGTCAGCCCTGGGAGTACAGATAACATGTAAGTCTCTTGCTGCTTCTATACTGCCTGTCTTGCACAGTTTCCAATAATATTCACCACCAGAACAGGAACAGGCAAGCAAAACATGGGGTCATGTCATGCAATGCTTGACATCTTCATCTCTGACACACGCAAGCAAGGCACTCCTTATAATGGGCCACTTCAATATCTCTGCAGTGACTGGGACCTGCCTCTAGGCTCTTCAGAGCACACCTGCAATGACAGGTTATACACAGACCATACCTTTCAGTCATGTAACCTGGACCGGCACACCCACGGCTGAGGTGTTCCTATATTCCACTATATTGTACACACATCTTGGCTAGTTACTTAGCACAATGCATCAGAGGTGCTCCATGTGCAACTAACTGTGGCCAGAACGTCTATACCCATTGTAACAAGCTACGGATTCAACAACATACCCCACGGTTACCAGACCTCATTTCTTGGTGTACTGGACAGTAGGGCTCAGACAGGTACTACTGATGTGAGACTGACACTACCCCACAATTAACTGGGATAGCCACTCATGTACTGACGCATTAGGCCAACGCTGTCCGGGATTCATAACCTCCACTCGGCTGGATCAACCCATACAGACAAACACACAGGGTGCCAGTACTGACATGCATGGATGCATGTCTGCACGGGTATGTGGTGGTTGACTGTGGCAGCAGGCTATACAAGGGTAGGTGATGGGTATACCTTGGCATCAGGCCACATGGAATGGTCTGCATTGTGTCTCAGGGCTGTAGTTTCCCACCTGGGTGATTATTGTGTGTGACCAATGCTGTGCATCACTTGCCATGTATATGTTCCTTAGTCCATGACATGGACGGTGTCTGGGATGTGCACACCTCCCACATGCATGTACAGTGACATGTGAAGCTGTACCTAAGGTGTCTGGCCCATGTTGTGAACACAGATTACCATCTATGTGCAAGTCTTGCCCACCTGTGGTGGGACTGGTAATGGGCACCAGGTTTACTCTGCACCTACATTGATAGCATGCTAACATCATTCCCTGGTGTCAGTGGCATGTGTCCATACAGGGAATATTGTCAGGCATGGTATGTCCATTAATGGACACATGTGATGGCACCACAGGTGGTGCAGGTGTCCATTGGGGAACATGGGGGAGGTGCACTGACAGCATATACGTACATTTTGGACAAATGGACAGGGTGACATGCCTTCTTTATCCCACTGCTATCACTCCATAGTTACTATCAGTGGCCAATATGCAGTGTATTACCCACATATTGCCTGTTGCCTAGGCATGTGTGTGTGTGTGTGTATGAGACATGGGTTGAAAGTGTGCTCTGGGTAATACTGGGGTTGCTAAATGTGATTGTCTGGCCTTGATATCACATGTATGGGTATGGCTTTGCACCCCAGCCTCTCAGGTATTTCACATCTGTCATCCCTGTATGGTGGACATTGTGCTATATAGTAGGGCCACCATATAAGAAATATGCAAAATCCACTCCACATTGGCCACTGGTGTCAGACGCTCACAACCACCTCTAAACATGATATGAGTTACAAATACACACACACACACACCTATCATGTCTGGGAGTAGAACCCCTATCTAACTAGTTTATCATACCACAGCATTACACAGTTATAGTATGCACCACACACATTACTGAAGTACTCATTCCCCAAAGGTGTATTTCACAATGAATGATATCAGAAGGCTTTCCGAAGTAGGCCATTTGAAATGTACTGTGGGTGACTACACTAAAATGCATTGCTCCCTACAAAGACTGTGAGACACACACAAAACATCCACAATTGACACGTGTGGGTATAGAACCCCTGACAGAGGTCTGTACCACACTGCTGACTAGAGCTGTTATATGATGCACCACAGAGATTACTCAAATACTCCTACCCCAAAGCTGTATTTCACAATGAATGACATCAGCAGGAGTGCCAAAGTGGGCCCTTTGAAATGTACTTTGTGTGACTAGCCTATAATGCATTGCTCTGTATACAGACATTGACACACACAAAACATCCAGAATTGCCATGGAACCCTACCACAATTCTAAATCACAACTCAGCAGTACACAAGTTACAGGACTCACTATGGAGCTTACTGGGCTGCAACCTTCCCAGAGGTGTAAGTCTAGGTGGGTGACATCAGCAGCCTTGCCAAAGTTGAGCATAGGAATTGTAAGGAGTGTGACTACCCTAAAAAGCATTACTCTCTACACAGACACACAAAATTGCCACGCCTGGGTTAGAACACCTATCTAGCTACTTTATCACACTACAGAGTTACAGGACACGCTATGGAGATTACTGGGCTACAAATTTCCCAGAGGTGTATTTCTAGGTGGGTGACATCAGCAGCCTTGCTAAAATCGAGTATAGGAATTGTAAGGAGTGTGGCTACCCTAAAAAGTATTGCTCTCTACACAGACAGACATGCACACTAACACATACACGATTGCCACATCTGGGGTTAGAACACCTGCCTTGCTACTTTATCACACTACACAGTTACAGGATGTGCTACAGAGATTACTGGGCTTTAACTTTCCCAGAGGTTTATTTCTATGTGGGTAACATCAATAGCCTTGCCAAAGTCAAGTATAGGAATTGTAAGGAGTGTGGCTAAAAGCATTGTTGTCTGCAGAGACAGACAGCCATGCACACCAACACACACAGTTACCACATCTGGGGTTAGAACACCTACTTAATCACACTACAGCAGTGCACAGTTACAGGGGGCACTACAGAGATTACTGGGTTACAGCCTTCCCAGAGGTGTATTTCTAGGTGGGTGACATCAGCAGCCTTGCCAAAGTCAAGTATAGGAATTATAAGGAGTGTGACTACCCTAGAAAGTATTGCTGTCTACACAGACAAACATGCACACACACACACAGACACACACACACACACACACACACACACACACACACACACACACACACACACACACACACACACACACACACACACAGTTGCCAAGTCTGAAGGTAGAACACCTACCTAGCTACTTTATCACACTACAGCAGTATGCTGTTACAGGACATGCTACGGAGATTACTGGGCTACAGTTTTCCCAAGGATGTATTTCAAAGTGGATGACCTCAGCAGGATTGTCATAGTAGGGCTATGGGGAGGGCATTGTGTTTGCATGGGCTATAACCAATTCATCTAGAGGTTGACACACCACATGTGGGCACACACAGGGTTATATTCCACAGGTATGTGTATACAGCTGCTACATGACTACTTCCTTGTACAGTCATGTTGCACAGCTAGGAGTTGCACCACATAGTCCATAATGCTGACAGATATCGGTGGCTAATGTCTACAGTAAGTGACATCTGAGCCTCATGTGGTTGTAGCCATTTGGCTGTGTGCTGAGTGGGACAAGCCTCATAATGGTTGGCTCCTTGTCACAGTTACTCTATGTTTGGCTTATTATAGTGTATTGTCCTTGGATATATGCCTGTATTCCTATCCACTGTGTGTGCAAAGCATGAGTGGTGCATACTGAGGAGTGTCTGCACTAACATCTGTGGTTGCGAGATATGTCTGGTCCACTGTTGTTTGCAGACATGGGCTTCATTTGTTTAAGTGTGAGAGCATGCCCAGTATGACCTTTCAGTATGTTTTTGTCTGACATTGTCTTCTTTTCTTTAAGTGTGTGAGCATGCCTAGTATACCCTTCTGTATAGAATGTGTGGATCAATTCCAGGTAGTTTGTACTCCAGTGCAGACCTTTGTGTTGTACACCTACAGGTAGCAAAGTGTTTCTGCAGGGTATCTGGCAATCATTTGGCAGTATGGGAACAAACTGTGCAGGGGATAGTGTGAACTGTAAGTGATTGTGTCTGTGCTGCTTCATCTGCATGGTACTGCTGTTAGCAGAGATATTCAGACATGTGTACTGTTGCACACAGTGATGTTTTCTGTCTTCATGTACTGTCAGGTGGACATTCTTGCTCACACTGATGTCTTGGGGACAAGGTTGACTGCAGCTGTGTCGGGTATTGTGGGCAGAAGCCTACATATTCATGGTAAGTTATGCCATTCTGGAGGGGGAGCTGCAGACACTTGGTGCTGGGTCTGTGTATCCGGTTCAGCACCTTGGTACAATGCTGGCAGAGGATCCCATACTTGTACACTCATTGCCATGACAGTATGGGCTTATCTTGCTGTGTCAATGCCTCACAGCTGTACAGATTCACACAGGTTACCCAGAGGCAAGGGCCATGGGTCAGGACATTAACCCTATTGTGATGCACGGGCAGGTATGTAGCCACCCATTTATGTGTTTGCAGCCAGGGATAGTGTGTGCACACAGCTTGGTGTCAGACCCTGCACATTCCACGCCACCCATGCTCCCACCCCCTACTCCGTGTTATTCTAACCTCTTCCATACATTATGCATACATTCTCTGATACTTTCCCTAAGGGTATCACCCCATCAGAGGTGTGTGTTAGTCCACAGTTCATGCAGTGGGACATGGTGGACATGTTACTGTGTTTTGGCCACATGACCTTGCATATGGCTTATGTGGAGTGTGTTATGTTGTTATTTGGGTGTCCATGACATAACATGCATTGGCAGTATGTGTAAGACATAGGCCTTTGGCAGAGGCCTGTGGATCATTAGGTGTTGCTGCTGGCAACATGTACAGGCCATTGAATTTTGTCAGGCCTACAGTTGTAGACCACCATGCAGTATATTCCCCTGAAGTGACAGGGTAGGTGTGATAGGTGTTCATGCAAATACCTTCTATCAGTCTTGATCAGGTGGTGTGGATGTTGTAAGGGTGCTATGTACAGCTAGGGACACACCTTCATGGGACACCTGCACTGCATGCTGCATTCATTCACTATTGCCATATACAGGTGGGGTCATATTGTACCCATTCCCCACAGCAGGGATATGACCAGAGAGGTACCTGTGGGTGGTGTTTGTGTGAGCTGGGTGAATGTGTGCTATGGACACTACTTGCATCTGACACACAGATATGTATTGGGCATTCCAGTTATGCTGGCATGTGCAGGTACATCAGCTGTTTCCCAGTACATCAGTCCTACCTCCTTTGTGATCTGCAAGTGTTCGGGCAGACATCACCAGTATCCCCTACTACAGGACCAGTTACTGTGATGCATACCTGTATGTACAAATCCAAGGGTGTCTCCATTTCACAGTGACACAATATATACTGTAGGTCTGGGGTACTTTCCCCTGTGTACTGCTTGTATATGTAGCCCAACAGCCATGCCATATCAGTCTTTCAGATGGTGACACATATTACCACCATACATTTACAATGGCTTACTGCTAGCAAGTGTTATACTGGTGGGGATTGTCTTTGGCACTGCAGTTGTGAGGGCTTGTCCCTGTCATCAGCAGTAGTGGGCAATGGCCACCAGGTCTTACCTCAACATGAATACATACTGATCTCTCTCACACAATATGAAACACACACCATCCTAACACATACAGACGTGCATATTGTGCAAATGCTACAACATATCCTGCTACCTTGGCCACCTCTGGGCATCTCTGCTGCACTGGTATTATACCTACTCATACATGTTGGGGATGATATTTAAATTGAGTGTAATGGGAAACTGTTTTATCTGATGAAGTCTTCTTGAGAGACGAAAACGTGTGTGGTGCTTGTCGCTGGAATCTTTTGCACGTTAATAAATTATTTGTGATTAATTTGTGCCTTATCGTGAGCTTTTTGCCCTGACAGCTACTGGACTGGCGTGGCTGCTTCTTTCTTTTTGTGTGGTACTCATAAATGTTGCTACATTTCTACACAGAATTGAGGGGGCACACCTGACTGTTACTACATTTCTACACTGGATTGGGAAAAGGGGCACACCTGACAATTTCTACATGTCTACATACGAGTGGGGGGCATAAATAACTGTTATTACATTTCTACATAGGATTGTGGGGGGACATACCTGACTGTTTCTACATTTCTACACAGGATTGGGGGGACACACCTGACTGTTACTACATTTCTACACTGGATTGGGGATGGGGGCACACCTGACTGTTTCTATATGTCTACATAAGAGTCAGGGGGCACACCTGACTGTTATTACATTGCTATGTAGGATGGGGGACACAAGTGACACTTGTAAACATTTGCTATGACTGTACTGGTATGTCTTGTACTCCATTTCATTTTGTATTGCTAACTATCATGCTGACTAGAGGCACAGCAGTGTACTACAGATCATGGCTTTGGTTACCCTACATATTATTGTCTGACGTCCTACCCTTCAGACCTAACAGCCCACTGCCTGCCCTGCTGTGGTCTGTCTGTGTAGGCCTGGGGGTGGGGTTAACCATAGCCATCATTCTGGGGACATGGCACAGGCCTTGTCTGGGTTTGTCTCCACCTGTCCTTCTGGCTGTGACTGTTGTTGGGTATGTGAACCATCCTGACTGGCATGTGTGGGTCATATGGACACACATTTCGCTCAGCACATTTCCTGCAGTGGTATCTGTCACCCTGTGTAGTACTGGCTACTATGGTGACTCCAGTGTGTGTTACACATGTCAGGGTGCCACTATGGGTGTCTACTATCTGCTGCCATAACATTCAGCCACCCAATTCCCTTGCATGCTCACATCCATACCATAGCTACAGGTGACAACACATTCTACTCCAAATGTATGTGCATGCAGTCTATAGCACCCCAAATGGCAATTGGTAGGTTGATTGACTTACCTTGTGGGTGTGCCAGACTTGTTGATGGTGCTGGAGGGCTGCCTATGTCACATGCACATAGTACACTCCCTATACATGGTAGAGCACAGGTGGTGTCATGTTTGGCATCCCTTTTACTGTATGTGTGAGCCAGAGAGGAGTGTCATTCCCTAGGTCCCTGCTGTGTCACTGCATGTGCTACGCTTTGCCTCCTTGCCAAGGCCAGGGCATACTGGGCATGCCTCCTTCTGCCTACTGGGGCAGGCTCAGGTTGTTCCTCCTCTGGGTCACTCTGTGCCTGTGCAGGCCTTGGCACTGGTGTGGGGCTGTGTGGCCCTGCCCCATGCTGTTCCTGCTGCAGCTGTTTCTGCAGGATCATATTGTGTAGCAACATACCATAACAATTTGGGTACATATAGCTGGTGAATACTGCAAGGCTCCACCAGATGTGCCCAGACACCAGAACCGTGACCTATGCATCCCAAACACATGCTCTATTATATGTCTGGCCTGTGCGTGTGCCTAATTATGGCATTCTTGTTCAGGTGTGTGTGCATTTCGGATGGGTGTCATCAGCCATGGCTCCAGTGTGTACCCAGCATCCCCCACTAGGTGACCTTAGGGGATGTCCCCATTAGCAAAACTCCGGTACAGCTGCATCAGATGCCATATGTGGGAATCATCATAGCTTCCAGGGCAGCCAGCATACACATTCATTATAATGCCCTGGGCATCACGTACGACCTGGCAGTTGATGGAGGGGATGCCCCTGAGGTTGATGTATGCCCCACCCTGCTCACCGAGTAGTGCTTTGATGTGTATGTGCATGCAGTCTATAGCACCCACTACCCCAGGGTATTCTGCTATTTGGTGGAAGAGACTCATATTTCTGGTCAACACCTCACGGGTGTTGAGGAAATATACATGCTCACTGGCATGTGCTGACATGGCAGCCAGGAACTGGTGGAATACTCTGGATGATGATGCCTGTGAGATCCCCATGATATCCTCAGTTGTGCTTTGGGAAGTACCTGTGGCTAGTATACCTAGGCCTACACATACCTTGGTATCCATGGGGATAGGTTCCCCTCGGTCAGTTTGGTGAGTCAGGTGTGACCAGCACATCTCAACTACTTGTGTAGGAGATCTCTGTCCACCCTATAGCGCTCCACTATCTCCAGCTCATGTAGCCCCTGGTTGGTTACCCTGGGTCTGTACACTCTTCTCTGTCTCCTCACTGTGGGTTGTTCAGAAGCATGCACATCCTCACCACCCTCAGCCTCTTGCACATGTTCTATGTTACTTGCTGCAGCCCTTCTCATTTCGTAGGTTTGTTTGTTAAAATTTCCCCACTTGTATACACTGGTGGTGTAGACTGTGGGAAAAACCAGTGGGGAAGGTGTTTGCTTAGTTTATAGTAGTGTTCTGGGCTGGGCTGTGCTGCCTGTGTAATTGGCTGCTTCTGATACATTTCACCTGCCAGATAAGCTAGTTTTCCTTGATTACCTTCTTAATGCTGTTTTCCCTTCCCATTGCCCTTCTGTGTGGGCCCGGGGCCATGCCGCACAAACAGAGTACTCAGATGTGCACACTGCTGCTGTTTCCTGGTTTAACTTCTTTTTTCTTCATATAATACCCAGTGCGCAGTGCGCACACCCACTTACACTTTTTAAAGAGTGCTAGGCAGGTTTAAACACACCCCTAGCTTAGCTGTGCTAAGCTAGGAGCGTACCCAAGCCACAGGACTCCAATCCACTTACAGTATGCCTGACACACCCATCCATGATGCCACCTAACTTCTAGTCTTGCACTCAGCTATTCATACTCTTACACTGTTGGGACCTGCCTCACATGCTGGGGAAAACTAGGATTCACTATCCTTCCCCTCATTTGCATGGGATGGCCAGCTAATGCATAGTTACATGTGTCACACTGTGCCTCCCCCCATAGCAACCACTATTCACGAGCCAGGTTGTCTTTTGCCTGCCATTGACTTGCATGGTGGAATACTGATTTTAGTTAGACTGCTTGTTTTAGGTTTATTTTCTTATTTTCCCACCGATCCTGTTTGCGCTCCACTGCCCTATGCTTAAACAGCCGTGATCGGCGGAACTACAATAAATGTTTTATTTTTTACTTTTTGTGTTATTTGCAATGACAATGGCCTTATACTTGGTCATTGGCATGCTTCTTCTATGATATGCAGCCTTTATTTGGAGCTGTCATCTCTCCGTTTTGGATTTTGCAGACCCATACTCTGTTACTGGCCGAGTACATTTCTGCAGGTTACTCTAGTCCTGCACAGCCTGATTCCAGCTTCCTGGATAGCGGATTTACCTCCTTTGCATGGTTCTCACCTGCAAATGGGGTAATTTGCATATGGGGCTGGGAATGTGCAGGACTAGTGCAAGATCGCTCATGCACATCAAACGAGCATGTACGTGGGTCGCCATATTGTCAACATTACCTCTTACCCTAATCATGCACGCCGTACAAGCTTTTGAGAATCCAGTGGAATGAGTCAGATTACAAAACAGTTTGGCATAGTGTGACATGCCCAAATGAACAAGTCACACCATGTCTGATTTCAAAAGAAAAGGCTCTGGCATTCTACATTCAGAGTATGCTAATGGGTGATGGCAGTGACTTACACCCCATTTAAGAGAGGAATCATGTGTCATGCTGAACTAATTTGGCATTGTGCATTGGTTAGGCTTGCTGCTGTACCTGAATTAAAGGCAAAGCCCTTTGACATAAATAGGTTTCTCTATGTGGCAGAAGTTACATCTGTATGTGAAAACAGATAATGCAGGCAGCAGTGAGAAGAAAAGTAGACTTCCTGCAGTACCTAATTCCAAATAAAGGTGGTGCTGTAATGCAGCTATCCAGAAAATGTGTGTGTGTGTGTGTGTGGGGGGGGGGGGGGGGTTGCACTGGCTACAATCTCTCAAATGTGCAGTGCTGGACAGTGATACCTATCCACTATCCTCATTAGTTAACAGCTCATTGGCCTGTGTGTTTACAAACAGATACAATTCCTATGCATGACCATTCCTGCCAGCATGCCTGCATTCACATGTAAGCTCCACAAATGGATCTGTGGTGCTGAATGACTCTGCAGCAGATCATCACCCCCTTCAAGACAAAAGTGGTACTGCAGGTAGAGTCTCTGCGTACAGCACCAATTCCTTGAAACAGTTGGAGTTGCTTTGTCTGAGAACTTCAACTGGACATAGTAGCCCCACAAAGACCTCCGGCAACTTCACTCAATACCCTGATAAGATAATGTATTTTATTTAGAATAGAATGTTTCTGAATTGCCTTATTTTAGATGTGCATAGTGGTTCCTTATTGAATTCAGCACAGTGAGGAATTCAATTTAGTGAATTCTGCCCCTTGAAATGCTGTCAATCCAGGAGGGATGAATTTTAATATTCAGAGTTCTGAGGGTACAATGGTGGGGGTCATGCATCCACACTACTACACTATTTTGAAATCCAGCCCATTGACTAGAAAGAAGATAGCTTCTGGCATAAACTCTGCAGGTGGAGAAAGATGGTGCAGTGGTGTAGCAGTTTGCGTTATTGCCTCACAACAAAAGGTTCTCTGATTTGATTCTCAGCTGGGCTGCCTTCTGTGCAGAGTCTGCATGTCCTCCCTGTGTTTATGTGGGTTTTCTCCCATGTTACAAAGACATGAGTCTGGAACATTTCTCCCCAGGCCTCTGCTGAAAACTGGCTTGCTCCAAGTCAGACTTAAATGTAAAATAAATAAATACATAAGATGCAAGTAGTCAACTGTATTTCCAGAGGATATTTTGAGTAAATAAATAATATTTGTTTCCAAAAAATGAATCAAGCATAATTATGCTCCCTTTATAAAAAACGGGGATTAGCTACTTGGCTGATGTAATATTTGAAATGAAGCTTGTTTTTTTCCCTTTTTTATATACAAGACTACGTTATCACAAGATTGATGATTTAGTTGAAAAGTATGAATTTATTTCTTTAAAATAGTTTAGTTTTACTTTTTTTGGCAATAAAATGTCAGAATATTTTGATTAAAGGAATTGCAGATTTTTGAAGTAAGGGAACTACTTTATAAGTTCAAAGTGTCTGGATCTTATTGGCTTTCTACATTTTAGCCTATCCTTATGCCACGTCTCTGTATTTATTATTTTTTTATTGATTTTTTTGCAGGTTACAACAGATTCTGCAATTGATAATGGATGCGTTTATATACATACAGCCATCTATATTTTTCTATTATATCTGCAACATATTTCCAATATCTGTGGTTTTACAGGACTATTGCTAATGAACATTTTTCTTTTTCAGCTCCCTATTGAAATGTCAGCACTCAAAATACTGAGTGCTGACAAGTCAAATAATAAAAGACCAAAATCACAGTAGAAGACTGAATCTTGAGTATTGCTCTTCTCTTTTAAACTCCGCACTCCCAAACTTATATATAACATCTCCAAGCATGCCATACCTCCGAGAAAAGGTAACATTCCAAGAAACAGAATCTCAGCTTCAGTATATGTAAGTCTGATCTTCCAGCCATTCAGTCTCCATAGTTTGGGACAGTGTCTAGTGGGTTACGACATTTCAAATGGTTACTCAGTTTGGTGAGACAGTAGCACAGCAGATAGTGTTGTCGCCTCACAGCAAGCAGTTCCTTGGTTCAGTTCTCAGCTGAAGTACCTTCTGTGTGGACTCTGCCTGCAGTTGCGTGGGTTTCCTTTGGATGCTCTTGTTACCTCCCATATTCCAAAGACATTCCATATGTGGATTAGACACCCTAAATTGGCCCTAGGTGTGTTTGTGGTGTGGAAGAATTACAGCAGCAGGGCTAGCCACATGGTGGTGTAAACTTTGGCTCTAGACGATCATCACTGTTGAAGTGACACCCTGACCCCATTAGCAAAATGGGAAAAAGGGGTTAAGGCTGGATGGACTGATGTTCTATTGTGTTTGTCTTCCTGTCACACAGGTACATTGCTAATGGACATATATCACCTCAGAGACAATTTTTCTTTGGAATAAAATGTTGCAATACCTGACTATAGTGGCACTGATATCACTGGTTATCTGTTATGTCTGCACTGTGCTAAGATATGTTCCATAGACTGGGACACATTTGCATATTTTACTTGATCATACAAACATAGCAAGTTACTGGGCTAATGACCTTGGGGCCCTTACAAGCCTAGCCAAGAGTTTATCCCCAAAAAAGAAACCTCAGTCAGCACCTGTCACCCCTGTCAATGAGGGACACAGGTGGGAACCCTGGGACAAATTTGTGGTTTCCCACTCACTCATTAACTTAGCCCAAATCTTATGTAGAACTCAATGCACTCAGCTACATTCCATGATCATTTTGCAACCAAGCCTAATGCTATCACTGATGAATTCCTTTGCCATTTGGAATTAATTTTCCTGTGAGGAAATCATTTAGGAACTTCATCTTGGATTAAGTATTTGGAGGTAGAAGCAGCACACTGAAGACAGGATATGTATGTTTTTGTGAGGTTAGTTGTCTCCAGGAATGATTTTGAAATAAAGAACAAACAGAGGCAGTATGTCATGCATCTCTAATTAGCTTTTCCATTTATTCTCAAATTAGCATCCTGAAATTCCACAAAATTGGGCATTTTGATAGGGCATGTATCAGAGCAGAGACAATAGTGCCAAACATGCTGCAGCAGGAAAAAAGGCTCACACAACTACCACACATTTCTTACAAGAATACAAGAGTAAATAATGATTTAGCTTGCCTGAAAAATCACTCCAGCATAGCACCTTTACTTCAAATTTCAATAGCAGCAAAGTCTACTTCTAAATCTATATTAATAAAATATGAGTTAAACATGGCTCATGACTTTATATTCAGTCTGCCAAAGATATAACAGCCAGCCATCTTCCAAAGCTTCAGGCCACCTTCCGCATGCCCAAACTGTTAAGCGGCACAAGCTGAGCTGACAAAAAGACATGTTTGGGCACTTCAGAGCTTTCCTGATGGCCAAGACTGGGACACTGAGCCCTGGATGGGCAAGGCTAGGAATGACAAAAAATAAGTACCCACAACCTGGCATAAAGAACACCAAAAACAAAGTTGATGGAGGGAGGGAGCATCTACTGCAGCAGCAATCACTCCGACATTTACTTTTATAAGTTCAATAAGTTCAAGTTATACAGCTGTACTATGGTCCTCAGACTGATCACTGCTGCACTAGCCATAGTTATATGGGTAGATAACCATAGCTAACTATATTTGGGAGGTGGAAGGAGAAAGGTCCAGGAGCCCCTGGGGAATGGTCCTGGCAAAGCATGATCTAGACTAAGAGAAGGAATCCACCTTATAGTGCTTTGGAAAAGTATATACAGAGGACCAAGTACCAGCTTCTAGAATACTTCAAGAATTAAACCCATTCCAAAGAGCCATAGAGGAAGCCAAGACCCTTGTAGAGTGAGTCTTGACTGTGCCTGGAATACATTTGTCATGGTGATTACAACACAAAGTAATAGCCTTGTACATCCATTTGGAAAGAACCTGTTTTGACACTGGTTGCCTTTTCTTATAGGTTCATAGGTTCATAGGTTTATACTAGGCTATCTGCCCTAGGGCATTTATAAGCCTAGCCAGAGTGTGTGTGGCTTTCACCACCCCTTAGGATGAGAATACTATACCCATTAGTTTGCTGTGCCTCTGTCCAGCAGTGACACAGAGATGATTCCCGGGGTAAACCTACGATCTCCCATCCACTCGTCAAGATTTCTCTTGAACAGAGTCAGTGAGGGGCTCTGCCTCACATGGACTGGGATTCTGTTCCATAGTGTAGGGAGTCTCTGGGTGATGAATCTGTCCCTCCAGCACGTCCTATTTATATCCGTGTTGAGGTTTAAGTCTCTTGCTCTCGTGGCTCTGGTGGATTTGGATTTTTTGAGGTGGAGCATGTCCATTAATTCCGGGTTGGACATGGCCTTGTATGTCAGGCACAGATCACCTCTGAGCAGACGGTATGCGACTGAATAAAGCTGGAGTTTCTTCAGTCAGGCATCGTATGACATATGTTTGAGCCCCTTTATCCTTTTGGTGAGGAACTTTTGGGGTCTTTCCAACTGCTGCAGGTGTCGGGTAAGGTACATTCAATGGGGCGTTGTACTCAATCATTGGTCTGATAAGTGAAGAGTACAGGGGTACAATGACCTCTCCTGATCTGGATGTGAATCCCTTCATGATCAGGTGGGCAATGTAGAAGATCTTCCTAACCACTTTGGCAATGTGAGTGTCAAAAGAGAGGTTACTATCAACTTGGGTCCCCAGGTCCCTGATAACTTCTTCCGTGTTTAATGGATTACCACCTATGTGGTAATTAGGGGTTACCTTGTTTTTCCCAAAGGGTATGACTATACATTTTTTGCCATTTAGCTTAAGGCCATGGCTCTGGCACCAGTTATCCATTTCTATGAGACCTCTCTGGAGGATGTCTGTGTCTGATGGAGTGTCAATTATGGTGCCCAGTTTGCAGTCATCTGCAAATTTTGTCAGCCACAATCCCCCTATGTTTGCCTGCACTTCAGAAAAATAAATGCCGAACAAGAGGGGACCCAGGACTGAGCCCTGTGGGACACTGCTCGTGACCGGCTTAGAGTCTGACATGGCACCAGCAACTCTAACCCTGTGTGTTCTGTCCTTGAGCCAGTTTGCAACCCATCTTGTGACATATGGGTTTACATCTAAGCTGGTGAGCTTTTCTATGATGCCCGAGTGGGGTATTGTGTCGAACGCTTTTGCTAGGTCAAGGTAGGCTGTGTGAAATGCCTTAGCCTCATCAATGGCCTTAGTGACTGTTTCAAAAAAGTCGACCAAGTTCAAGAGGCAGGATCTGCCCTTGACAAAGCCAAATTGGGTAGGATCCAGTGTCTGTAGGTCCCCAATGTCTTTATTTATGAGTTCCATTATGATCCTCTCCATAGCTTTGCAGACAAGGCTCGTCAAACTTATGGGGCAGTAATTTCCAGGGTCCGTAGAAGCACAGCCTTTGTGGAGTGGGACCACAGTTGCCATATGCCATTCTTTGGGTACGTATCCTGTAGTAAGGTTAAGATTAAACAGCAGCCTTATGTGTGGGTTTAGTTCCTCATTGAGTTCGTGTAGCACACAGCCGGGGACACCGTCCAGTCCCATTGATGCTGTGTTTTTTGCTTTAGAGAGAGCAGCTCTCACCTGGGCATCTGAGATGTTTGGGAGGCTAGACTCTTCTTACCTTTACAAGAAATAAACAATTGATCCAATGATCTGAAAGATTTAGTTCTGTCAAGATAGTACCTGAGTTGTCTGAGGACATTAAGATATGGTGTATCCTTTCTCCCTCATTTTAGGTTCAGGAAAGAAAATGGTTTGATAGCAGCTTAGTGTATCTGCCTATGTCTTTTACCAACTAGAATTTTCATATGAACTGCTAAGAAAATGAGAGAATACAGATGCAATTAACACATTTTGCAGACCTACAGGCATGTTCTGTGTTATCATCCATGAAAGAGTGGATGGAAGTCATTGCTCACAGCCAGGACAATAAACTTCTGGTTAGGTGCTTTAGTGTTCCCTGTATCATACAGAGGCAGTAAATCAGCAAATGCCAAATAGTGTCTCAATCCCAAAGCCTTACCTTATTCAAAAAAAAAAACAAAAAACAGCCTATACTATACAAATGAGAGAATGCTGTCATTCATGCTAAAAATCTCTTTGAACATAAACATATTGAAAGCAACCTAATATGCATCAGTTCCACAAAGTAAATTTATCAAAAAGAGTGACTCTGGCTGTCATCCCTCCAAATGTTGATGTATTAAGTCTGAGGTCACATAGCCTCAAAGCAACCTGGAGTACTTGGATGGGTCAGGAAACTATCCTCCTGATTATGTTTTGCTGTACATTATGTAAAATAAGTTTGCATTATTGACCCGACAATGTAAAATATCAGCTTTCTTAAACCATCAGACTGGCAAATATACATTTAAGAGAAAACTTTCAAACAACTGAATGCATCCCCAAGAATCTGAGACAACCTGCATGATAACATGCAGGAGAGGAAGAAATATACGTATGATATCAGGCTCTTCATGTATTTTAATGCAAAAAAAAAAAAAAAATTCAAGGAATGATTTCCCCCTAATAGATTTGGTGACTATAATCTTGTTTTTCTTCCTAGCTGTTTGAAATTACCAATGAAAGACTGTTGTCACTGTGCGGGTCAACAGGAAAGTTTCTTTTCTTTCCATTTTACAGATTTAACATAATTTATTTAATATTTCTTTACTGGAAAGTTTGATTGGGACAGAGCCTATTTTCAGTGGAGACCAGGAAGAAAAGCTCCAAATGCATGTCTTTGGAATGTGGGAGGAAACCCATGCAAATGCAGGGAGGGCATGCAGACTCTGCACAGAAGGCACCTCAGCCAAGAATCGAAGTGGAGAACCTCTTGCTGTGAGCCAACAATGCTAACTGCTGCAACACTGCACTGCCTTATGATGTAGCTGTATTAAAAGCAATATGCCATTCATATAGTCTTACATACTGTTATTCTCACCACGTATTTCTCTGAGTTATTGTAGTTAATGTAAAAAAAAACTTGTTTAATGATTTATGACAAACAGAGATAAGTTAATAGAACACGGGACCTGAGAACTCCTACTTATTTATAGTTGTGTAATAATTACATCATTTTTCCTCTGAAATAGGTTTTGTTACAGGGAACATCAGGTAGTGAACTGCAAATATTTCAGTGAAGCAATGTTTCTGTTCTATATTGCATTCAGTGACCATAACATGACTGATAAATGAGTACCTATGATATGACACAATTTGATGCAACAGATGATATGATATTGTATGGTATGCTAATAAATCATACTCAGATATATAGCTAAAGAAACTACAATGATGCATATATGTACAAAGGCTCATTCATTTGATAGTGTCACTGATATAATGATCCACCATTATGTATTTAAAAGTATGTGCAAAGTTTAGTAAGCAAAACAATTCAATGGTTTCCACCCAACTTATTTCATTTTTGCTTGTCTCAGCTGAAGAGAATATGACTTTAGGAAAACAAGTTTAAAATAATTAGCCCAAAAGCCAAATATGCAAATATATTGCACATATCCAACCTATACCTGACAGACAATGTGGAAAAAAGACTGAAAACAGTTTTTGTTAATTAAGTACAGCAGAAAAAATGTAAATGTCACCTTTGTCTCTGAAGAATTGGTGTGGCTATATTTGCTTCTAAAGTATATTAAGTTATGTTGAAGTGTGTGACAAGAGATTATACAGGACAGTAAAATGTCAGCAGAGCTGTATGAAGCTAACAATAAAAAGTGTGAGAATATAAATGGTCGGCTATATGAGTACTGGGTAGTTAGTTCGCTTAAGTAACAACTTATGCATAAAATAGAAACCTTCGAACATAATATTTTTTTTGGTCTGCTGTTATCCCACAGCAATAGCAAACTATGATGTTTTAAGGCAGCCAGTGGAAAACAAATGAACAAAACAAATGTTGAAAGGACAGTCATTTATCTATTCCAGGATAAGTTGGTGCACTGGAATTGAATGACAGATTAGGCCATATAGCGTTTTTAAGAAATAAACAATAAAATAAAGAAAATACCAACTAATGCTTCTGGCAGTTTTCGCAGAAGGTCAAGGCTTAGAAGTGTTAATGAGCTTCCTCTTATAACTAGTGGTTCTGTATGCAGATAACTTGAAATTGGATAAACTGATTACGTGTTACAGACGGGCATGTCTGCAAAAGAACTTGACTAAACTGACCATTTGGACACAAGAGAATAATAAGCTGATAAATTCATCAAAAATTAAGCATGTAAGACTTGGGAGACATAAATTGAAAGGTGAATATTTAATACAGCACACAGTGATTGAAACTGTAGATTCACTTAAGGACCTGGTTATAGGGGTAGATCCAGCTTTGATTTTCTTCTGATCATATCAACCAATTAGTTAATAATAGTTATAAAACTATGGGTTTATAAAATTATGGGTTGTATAAAAATATTTGTAAAGTCTAGGAAATCAGCACTGATTAAGTGAACTTGAGTATGGAACAACAGTATGGAAACCTTATAAGAAAACAAGCATGAGTAAACTGGAGCAAGTACAATGGAATTATACCAAGGGCACCGATGGATGTGAAAATTTAAGTTATTATGAAAGACTAAAATCTATGAACTTGTATAGTGTCTTATATAAATATCTAAGAGGAGACCTTATTTAGGAATGTAGGGCACTTAGAGACAACTACCTCTGGGAATGTTTGGGGCTGTCAAATAGTAGCAGAGAATCACCAGGCAACCTATGTAGAATATGTTACAGGAATGAGAAGTGTGCTAATTGCTTCTCTGAGAGAGCAGCTGATGCATGGAATAGACTACCAAATTACATTAAAGCAATCACTAATTTAGATATTTTAAGAACAGCATGGCACTTATTATGGGAACAACTGTTTTGGTATATCTGTAGGCTTGAAAGGTATTAATGCCCGTGCATGAAATATTTGTATGCATGTATGCATGTATGTAAGGTTTGATTCACTCTGCCTCCATCTGAATGCTGCTTGACTCTCAACAAATTATTTAATCACACAACACTCATGGTAAGACTGAAAAAATTCCACTTGGAGCAGTGTTTTTTCCTGATTAACAAATGTGAATAAATAATAAATGAAGCAATGCATATAGTAAGGCTAGTCATTGCTTTGAAAAGAGACTTTTCCATTCACTAGATAATGTTCATTTGATACAACCGTATCATTAAATGTATTGGGTTAGTGTTAGAATTTTGTATTACTTGCACTGATTACATTACATAATAAGAACATTTGTTTAACAGATGTATGTAAAAGGAGGCAGGAGCACACAAACATCTGTTTGAGTTGAGATATAGGTTCTAACTTGTAGTAATACACTTACAGAACCTCTACTGCCAGAACACAATGATTAATGTGGTGTTATAAAGGGTCAAAATGCCTTGAAAACAAAGCATGGGTGTGAAGATAAATGAAAACAGTGTACAACACATGTTTTATGTCTTAATAATGAAATGGAGAACGCAACATAACTGACTTTGTGACCTTAAATTCAGCTTGTAAGACTTATCAAAATGAGCTGTGCATTTCTGTTGTTGTGAACTTTTTCAATGTGATAACTGACAGCTCATAGAATGATGTTATTATTTTTGTATTTAAATTATTTGTGACAATAAAAGTCTCAGTTTCAGTTTATAGTCCCTTAGCTTTTGAACACCTTTATAATACATTTTATGACAACTAGTGTAGAGCATTAAGACTCTGAGCTGATAATGAACTGATTGTACTAAGCGACTATACAGGGTTTGAGTGTTTCTGTCTCCATTTGCAAATGGTGTTTGACTTTGTGCAAGTAACTTGATTAGACCTCTCTCCCAGATTGCCTCAGAAAAGGAACATTGGTATCCGTAGGACCTACTTGGTTAAATATGCATTAAAAATCTGCACTGTCTTACATAGTAACCTTTCTACTGAATGAACCAAGAGTCATGTTTTCCTTAAAAGTTCTACATTCACTACATTTGCATGTAAGCAAGAGTTCCTACAACTTGAGAAATATATACTGGAGTATTTAAAATGCACTGTTTGTAGACATACATGCTTCTCCAAACCTTTATTTTAGTTATTTTTCTGGATGTATTGCAATTCTTTAGTTAGAATCTGTTATTACTACCTCAGAGTAACCAATATATGAATGTTAGCAACAGTGATTCGCTCATCATGACTACAATCTCTTACCAATATGTATCTTCTAACTAATAAACATGAGGAGTTTTATTCAGATTACAGTCAAATGCTGCCACTGTTTTATTGTGCGTTACCATTGAGGGTTAACCTAAAAGATAAACACAGTAGTCAGCTTTTACATTCTCTTTTTACATTTTTCAGTACAGTGGTGTTTGCAGTAAATTACTCTAAACTCATTGGTAATAACAAGTTGCACATACAAGTGCTTGTAGGTTTCTCGACCACGGATTGGATTCCATAACTATGGGTTGGATTGCATAAATTTCACAGAACCCAGCAGAGTGTACCAAACTGTGTGCAAAGGTAACTAAGTAGGATGCAAATATGCCTCAGTGTACGGAGAATAACTCAGTGCAAAGCAAGCATAACCAGCAATGTCTGCATAACCTCAAGCAGTCATGTCAAATCTGTATGCCAGGAAATGTTGTACACAAAGTGAGATTTATATATGTGCATTATCAATGGGTATCTATGGAAATTATACTAGCACAGTACAACTTACTGAAAATTACTAAAGCAATAAAAATGTGCAGCAGTCTGTCTGGAAAGTGACAAATATCCAAAAACAATTATGGATACCATTGTAATATGTAGGTAGAACTATGTCAATATACACTCATCAAAATTTGCGGAATCCAATGGAATCTGCAAAATTTCTAATAAAAAAAAAATTAAGTAAGTAAGGAAAAGGCAATAATGGATTCTTTTGCCATAGCTAACTAGTAATATACACAACCAAGGTAATGGGTTGATAGAAAAGCAGATGTAGGGTGAAGGTGAAAAAGAGGGCCACACAAGATGTATGATGGAAGAGGAAAACCAGTGGGAGAGGGAGAGGGGAATGGGCATTTTATTCTTTTTTTGTGGGAATAGCCCCCATTTTTTGTTATTTGGAGAATAGAATGAATAGGAAAAACACAGAAAAAGGAAGAGTGCAAAAGAGCAAGTATAAACATACAACAGATATCACAAGATATGACAGACAGAGGATGGAAATACATATAAAGGAGAAGTCAGGTACACAGACAGCACACATAAAGACTATATAACACAGGTGAATGAAACTGACATGATAGGGATGCATACAAGCCATGGTGCAATGCAAAAATACATATGCACCAACACAGAAATCATTTCTATTGCTGTGAACTGTGAGCCAGTCATAACAGAATGTGTATTACCTATGGTAGGTGTGTGTTGGAGAACACTAAATAGGGAGTGCAATCATTGCAGTACACAGTGGATATACAATACAGTCATCCACTAGGCTGTCAACAGTGCAAGTGTACACCACAAAAAAGCAATGATAAGCAAATGCAGGCAAGGAAGTGCAGGAGATGGCAAGCAGAGGGTGGACTAGAACCACCAGCCCTTCATGTGAAAGACAAACAACCAAGCACAGTGCCAAACAGCATTACTATAGCAATGCATTAATGTGGCTGCGTAATACACAAATATGTGTACACAACACAAACACAGGTAAAATGGGATCCCTTTGTCAAATATATATGCTATGTCATATGTAACACAGATGAATTGTCAGGTAGACAATGTCTTTATGTGACACGCAATGGAATAACATGATCCAATTAGAAAGAATACATACACATACCAATGACATAGAAGATAAAGTAAATGATGATTCATATAAGAGTAATAACAGTTCTGGAATGCAAGTCTGTGCTTAGGCAGGAAGCAAAAAAATCCCAGGGTAATGCACAACATACAAGTTCAACATGATCAATGACAGAAACAAATCAATTGCTACCACCTTGTTTCCATATGCCTTGCATATGTATGATACTCAACATGGTGGCACAAAGTAATATTGTACCAGTATATCTACATAACAATAATAATAATGTACAGGTAGGTAAACATGCTCATACCATGCATCGAGTATGTGCAACATGCAGGCCAAAGCTATATGGGGAAGAGTGTTGGACATCATAGGCCCACATCAGTGAGAAAATGCCTGCAAGACAAAGTAGGCACAGAATAAGGCTGGACAACCCTAGCTAAGGAGACACAGTACACGTATGTGCCCACAACACTAGATGGACTGATATTCCTAGCAAGGTACATTGAAGCAAATGGCCATCATATGACACATGGGCATAGTGGATTGATAATGGCTATAGACATGTCTATGTACAAATGACACAAACAGCAACACAGTAATGTTAAACAGTTAAACAGAGTGTGACGTAAGTACACAACAAAGTACTTTTGAGTATCACACACACACACACACACACACACACACACACACACACACACACACACACACACACACACACACACACACACAAACACACACACACAGATATGCTCACGTATATATGGAGATATATATACTGCCATTCAAACATAATAGAACAGGTGTCACAATCACTGGTCTTGATATAAATAGCACTGTACAGTTGTAGGACTAATCAAAGGGCACTCCTTTGCTCAACAATACAGCAAATAAAAATGGAAAAAGTGCATGTAACCAGTCAAATTTTAAAGGGGTTGTTGTGTGTTGATCATAATACCATAGATTTCAGCTTCCATTTTTTTGCAGAATATCCAGATTTTTGCCTCATACATTTGGTCTGTTCCTCCTAAAATTCGTGGCTTTCTAGCAAATCATTGAGAATTGAAGTAGGAAATAATGACAGAAATTTGAGTTTCAGAATTCATAACCTTCAGAAAATACATGTCAATTTACTATCTTTTATTCTACTAACTTTATAAGTTTATAAAAGCAATATTTAAAAATCTGTCCTTATTTTTAGGCCTTTCTCTCCCCATTAATTTTGGCTTTGCCCAGATTTTTTTTTCTAAGAGGTTGCAAGCTATGCATAATGCAGTCATACACATGTGCATCCTTGTAAATCAGCACATATGCACTACAAATGCATACACATGGACATGTATGGAAATCAGTGTATATGTGTCATAATATAAGCTATTATCAAAAATACTGGCTATTGACATATGCAAGAAATAAGCAAATGAGGGAGTCAGAAATAATGCTAAACAAAGCGTCACATATGTATATTCACTATTGGACCAGTGAATGTCAGTGTGGTATGTGAAGGATACATACTCATAGATATATATGTATATATATATATATATATATATATATATATATATATATATATATATATATATATATATATATATATATATATATATATATATATATACCAGTTACAATACTGTAATACAATATAGCACAATTTTTGCCAGTACACACCACACACAGCAATGTTGCATGAATGCCAAAAGCAAGGACATGTCATATTGTTGAAAAGCCATAACACATCAGCAACAGATACAGAAATGGGTGCTATGCATACATAAGGATAACATGTAAATAAACTCACCAGACCCGCCTCACTGTCTTATGTAAGAAAAAAGAGAATAATGTAGTATGTAAGTTGCTGTCATCCCCCTAAGTACATACTATGACAACATAAGCTAAACAACTATACCCATTCACAACATGTTAACTGCAAGTCACGGGTTTATAGATGTTTACTAGGCTAATGACCAAGGGGCCTTTTTAAGGCTAGCCATGCACCCCAAATCCCTGGCAAGTTCTGATACCCTTGATAAGTATAAGCAAGGGCTTAATGGATGAAACATTTACAAGCAGGGGCTTAGGAGATGAACCATTGCATGTTGCATGTGTCCATTAGAGAGATAGGTGCCAAACCAGGGGTGAATTTCCTGTTCCCCATCCAATTGTCTAAGTTACACTTAAATTGGTTTAAGGAGGACCTCTGCTTCCCATGATGGGGAACCTGGTCCAGAGACAGGGTTGTCTCTGGGATACATACCTGTCTTTCCAGCAGGTCCTATTTATATCACAGATAAGGTTTAAGTATTTAAAGAGGGTAATTCTGGTGCTGTTTGTTTTGTGGATAAGCAAGAGGTCCATCAGAGTGGGGTCTAACAATGCCTTGTATGCCAGGCATAGATCTCCCCTGAAAAGCCTGTAGCTAACAGAATGCAGAGATAGGGCCTTGAGGCAGTCTGCATATGATATTTTACTTAAGCCCTATATTCATTTAGTGAGAAACCTCTGTGGACATTCCAATAGTTGGATATACCTGTTTAGGTACATACCAAAGGGGGCATTGTACTCATTGATAGGTCTGATGAATGCCGAATACAGTGGAAGAATGAGTTCATTGGACCAATATTGCATACCTTTGTTTATAAGTTATACGACATAGAATACTTTTCTCACTACTACAGACACATGATGGTCAAAGGCTAGATTATTGTCTATGTGTGTCCATAAGTGCCTGATTAGTGGGTCATCACTAAAGGGTGTTTTGTCAATATGATAGTTACCGGGGGTGGATAACTTTCCCAAAATATACTATTACGCATTTCTTGGCATTTAGTTTTAGTCCATGGCTCTGACACTAGTTGTTTTTCTGTTTCAGCTCTTCCTGGAAAACATTTGTGTCAGTATGGGATTCATACAGGGCCAGAGTCTATCAGTCATAAAATATCATGCTGCAGTGCTCACATAGGAGTGTATACACACACACACACACACACACACACACACACACACACACACACACACACACACACACACACACACACACACAAACACATACACACTTAAGGAATAGCACCCTGCCCATATGAAGCAATGCATGCAGTAATGACAGCGTGATCATGTAAATAATAGTGCTTATCGCATGTGTCATTTGATAATGTGTGTTATACTGCAGCAAGGTAAAGCTAAATATTACATGATATGTGCAGTGTACATCATGATGTATGTCAGAAAAAACATGACAGCATTATGAGAAGCCTAAACAATAATGCTTATACCATACATAGTTGGATATGAAAAACACCACCAGGGCAGCATTACTTAACTGGATCACACAGACAATACTTTTTGTCCTGAGGGACTACCCTGATGTGGTCAAACATCATGAAAGATCTATCTAAGAATTTCCTGGAAGGAGTCGAGCATGGCCTATGTCATGTCCAGAAACTAGTTTTCAATCAGGTCCCTCATCTGTACCTCGAAGACATCTGTCACTATATCCCAGATCTGATCCAGAAAACCATCTGCCTAGCATGATGGCGGACATCTTCTGTGGTAAGCAGCAGGAGCAATGGCACATGTAGGTCTGTTATCAACATCATCCACCACATCATGGTCATCATCCAGGTCCTTGGAATCTAAGTTAGCTGGTATTGGTCTGGCATGTCAATGATCAGTGAGCCAGCACATGTCCTATGCTCTGTAAAAGCTCATCACAGGAAAAAAATACATACATAGATTATAGGTTAATAAAATAATTCAAACATAGGGAACAGGAAATGCATTGTAGTTTTGAGTGATTTTTTTTCCTTTTCTTTTTTCCTGTTCCCTACACTTGACTTATTTTATTGTTTTATTGTTTTAGTAGTTGCTCGTGTGCTGTGTTTCCCTTTTTGGTCTACATAGATAATAGGCGTCAACAAAAAACATCGATCTATTAACATATCATACAAACTTATGCAAGCTACATGTGGTTACTACTATGTATGTGATATTACAGTACTGTATGTCGTTATCCAACGGTAACACCATATGCGATATAAGGCATGAATTCAATCCATATCAATGTACAAAACTGTGTGTAATGTACATCACAGTCATATGCCAAACTCCAACTGTAACACCATATGCGATATAAGGCATGAATTCAATCCATATCAATGTACAAAACTGTGTGTAATGTACATCACAGTCATATGCCAAACTCCAACTGTAACACCATATATGATATAAGGCATGAATGCAATCCATATCAATGTACAAAATTGTGTGCAATGTACATCACAGTCATATGCCAAACTCCAACTGTAACACCAGAAGAGGAACTCAAGAAGTACATGCCAGTGTATGTCTGCCAACAGCATTAAGAATACTGAAACAGCAGACACCCACTCAATAATATAACAGTCAGGCTCCTCACAACATATCATAGACTGAGGACCACTTCCACACATACAAGTTTGCCACTACCTGGTGATCAAACTGCAGTACACTACAAGCAATTTATATAAGAAACACTCAAGCCAAAATCAATATGACAGATAAACACATAAATCTTTTTTTTAAGTTGTGCCATCAAACATCACATGAACTCGTGTTGTCCAAAAAATCCAGCTGATAACTCCTAAGACAACATTCAGCTTAAATTTATGTACATATCAAAACACGATCACATCAGTCTAAGTATGCTCAATGCCAGATGTCACAACAATAAGATCTTAATATCTTTATCAATGACATCTGTATTTCTCTAAGTCCAGCCTCAATGTGGACAAGTAATAGTTTCTTTGCATTTGTTGTGCTCAGTGCTACTGTTGTGGGGCAACATGCGAACATAACTGTTTAGTCTGTGCACATTTGTACGTTTGGCTTGCCATGAAACAAAGGTGTGTGTCAGATGCTACCATGTTTCCTGCGCTAGGGCATATAGCTACATCCTCCATCCCCCACAACTATTTAGACTCATCCCTTTGTCCTCCTGATCATCCCATGACAGCTCTGATATGTCATCATCAGACACTTGGGATTCTTGGGGTAGGTCATCCAAATCTGCACTTGGCAGGCTGCATGGTACACATTGTAACCATCTGTGTTGCCTTTTCTGGTATGTATTATAGTGCACCCTTGAATGTGTCCAGATATCTGAGTCTTGTTTTAGCACACCAAACACATGCTCAGCAGAGTTTTTTGACACAGTGTATGCTCTATTGTTTGTATCCTCAGCAGGAAATGTTAGGATTCTGAATAGTGTCATTAGCTAAGGTTCCAGTGGGTAACCACAGTCACCTGTTTGTAGGAAGGAGATACATATTTTGTCCTCATGCTTAATGTTGACAGATCTAGAGTCTGCTTATATAATACCTGTTGCCCTGTACTTACCAATTAGCAATTCCTCAGGAATTTCATGTTGGAAAGCAGCCCTCAGACCTTTTTCCCTCCATATTGCACACTACCAAGGTATGTTGTCATAATATTAGAAATGAGTCCATCTGCTGAGCGCACCACCTAAAAATTGAGCAAAGACTACCCCTTTCTATTGATGTAACATTCAGCATCAGGTATACCTGGGGGTTTAATTGGGATTTGGGTGCAGTCTATTACACTGAGGACTCAGAGAAGTTGGAAGGCTATGGCATAAAGTTATTGCTTGTTGTTCTGCAGTGCATGGTTGTTGTTGGCCAGTGGATATATTCATCCACCTTGGTGAACATTGATGCTAGGAACTGTGTGATAATGCAACTGACAGCTCTCTGGGACACTTCTAGGCATCTCTCATATGCCACTGAAATTCCCCAGAGTCCGGTACACCTAGACTTGGCACATTTTTGTTTCTATCAACACTGAGTTAAACTGGAGACTGTCAGTATACATGTGGGCTACACATATCCTGCACACAGCCTGAAACATCTGTTTGTCTAATCTGTATTTTTTATTTCCTGGTCAGAGAGCTGGCTTAACCTTAGCCTGGCTCAGTGCCCAGCTGGATGCCTTCTAGGATGCATTTGCTGCAGTCCATTGAATGCTATTTGCATTTTTTTAATTTATGTTTGTGGAATCCACAGGATTCCCTAAGAATATGTTATATAGTGGCATTAAGATAAAGTATATATAACCTGTGAAGGCTGGTAGAGATGAGTGAAGGCTGCTAGCCTAGCCAGATAGAATTTTATAGATAATTCTATCATTTGTAAATACCGTGAAATGTTGAAATGCAGGCTTGCTTCTTAAATGAAAGAATATTTTGTGAAATGTTGAACTTAAAACAATGTGGCAACATTGCCCTCTGCTTTAAAGAAAGCTAAGTCAAGCATTTCTTGTTGGTCCTTTGAAATTAAAATGACTTTACATCTGTTACTTTGAAGTTAGAATTTGGGGTCGATGAGTCTGGAGTAAGCATCCTGCCTATTGTTTTAACTTAAGGAATTATTACCAGAATTTACATGTGGAATATCCTTTATTGCTCTAAGTGTAAAAAGAATGTAAATGCAGTTTCTGTCAGCCTGGGAACACCAGGAAAGTGTGACATGATGTAATGTTTTATCAGAACTGCAGTTTCAATTTAAACAGAGGGAAACAGAAGGCATTAAGCATTTTTGTCTAGAATATCCAACTCAGCACGGCCTTATGCTCTATGTAAGTAATTTATTTTAGAAGTGTGTTTTCTTTTAGCAATAGCTAGAAAATTAGAAAGATTAGACTAAGTGTTTTTCTGTGATGTCAGAACTGTAGTACTGATTTATTTTAAGTATTTCTGTGTGATCTCTGAACTCTTGACTAGCACTGACTGTGTAGTAGAAAGCATTGTCTTATGGTTTTAATTATTTATTATTAAATATTTTAAAACCTTTTAACTGTGGCTGGTTTGTGTAGAGATAATTTAAGCTCTAGAATACATTGTATATTTATAGAGTTTACTGTCCAGGTCACTCCATATAAGTTTTGACTGCTTAGTCACCTCTACCAATTGGATAATAATATTGCACAGTAATAATTGGACGCCCTTTTAAGGGCCTTTGAGTAGCTCATAAATATTAGCTGGGTGGTGGCAGTAATTACTACCGTATAGTCTGGGTAAAAGGGGCACAGCTGGAGAACCTGTGCCAGCCTTCCCCAGAAGTGTCTGTATGGTTGTGTAAACTCTTATCTTAAAGTGTGTGTGTGTCAGCTACTTGGGCAGGGACACAAAGCACTGGTTGGACAGAGAGGGTGCTAGAGGTTTTAGCTTGCCCACTAGGCTGAGATCTGGACCCTATAGCTGTGCCAGTGGGGAGTCTTACTGGTGACCTGGAGAGCAAGGGAGCAACCTGCCCCGGACTGACTGTGATCTCTGTATGCTCTTAAGGGAAATTGCACTTTACTGTGTGTATTTGTTATCCTTTCCTTATATATGAGATGCCCTCTCTGGTGTTAGTGGTGAGGATTGAGGCTCCTTGATTGCTGGGCCAGGGCATAGGCATCACATATTAATTAGTGGCAGTGGTTGGGATATCCTCATATTTGTGTTTGGCAACGGTGGGATATCCACATCACATATTAATTAGTTGGCAAATACTAATTGTCTTGTAGTGGTGTGAGTAGAGTCAAATCTGTATCTTGTGTACAGTGAGCTTTGAAAGTGTTTTGTTCTGTAAAACAGCCACACAGTGAATACTCAGAGTTCACATCACAATTGTTTTATTTCTTTTGTTAGCTTAGTTAGTCAGGGTGAGCAGGAAGCATGTCAGCAGAGGAGTATGGAAAGCTGACAAGGAGTCAGCTGGCAGAGATGTGCCAGGCTAGGAGACTTGTGCATGGAAACCTGACTAAGGAAGACCTGATTGCAGCCTTGGTTACAGCTGCATCAGAAAACAGCAACGAGGAGGACAATCAGACTGGTGGTGGAAATATAATTCCCTCAGAGAATGGACAGGTCAACCTTTCTACAGAGGACTTAACACTCCAGCTGGAGCTAAAGAGACTTGAGTTGGAGGCCAGGCATGTGGAATTAGAAGCAAATGAGAGACTGTGACATTTGCAGGGTGAGGAGAATGAGAAACTGTTACGTCTGCCAGCTGAGGAACAAGAGAGGCAGAGACATCATGAGAAGGAGATGCTGACTCTTCGCCAGAGTCATGGAAGTAATGGGAAAGGGAATAACTGGACCCTAAAAGCACAAAAGGTCAGTATATTTCTTCCACAGTTTAAAGAGGGGGATAATTTTGATAGTTTCATTCATATGTTTGAGGAGGTATGCAAATAGTATGAAGTTGACCAGGGGCTCTGGGTACGGATCCTGACCCTCTTTCTCCATGGTAAAGCTGTAACTGTTCTGTTCAAAATGTCTGACGTTGCATGTTTCAATTATACTGCTGTAAAACATTGTCTTTTAGAACTGTTTAAGCTAATACCTGAAACGTATAGGAAAAAGTTTTGTGAGCATAGACGCAAGGCAGATGAAAGTTTGCATGAATATGTTGCTGACTTGAGCACTTATTTCCATAGGTGGGTGAGTGGATGTCAGGTCACCACTTTTGAAGGGCTGGTAGACCTTTTGTTGAGGGAACAAGCCCTTAGCACTTTGCCTGAGGACATGAGGATATGGTTAGCTGATAGACAATGTGCTACTTCAGATGAATTGGGGAAGAAGGGAGACCTATACCTGGCAAGAAGGGCAGCCCTGCACAGAAAGGGGACCCCCAGTACTGCTCATGGGTCTAAAGGAACCTATGGTTGGCAGGACAGACTGCCTCAACAGAATCTTCCAGTAGCAGGGGAAGCCACTAGTCGAGGTACACATCCAGGAGCTAGGGTTAAATGTTTTGAATGCAACCAGTGGGGCCATGTGGCATACAGGTGCCCACAGAGGCAAGGTGGAAAAACAAAGGTGTGGGAGCAAGTAAGTGGGAAAGACAAAATGCCAATAGTAGTTTGTCCTGAGACAACAGGGGTACCGATCTACCATCCTGAAGATGTCCTGATAGGGAAGGATTTCGATAAGGCAGTACCATGTGCTTATGCAGTTACACGCAGTCATGCTAGGAGACAAGCATGTGGGTCTGGTAGCCTGAGGGAGACCCAGACAGACTGCATACTTGCAGCCAGGACTGATGAGATGGTTACTTCAGGGCGGGAGCTACTCTGTAGCAGTGAAACTGAATGTGACTCACAGCTGCTTGTGGGTACTGATGTTTCTTTGGACAGAGTGACTGCAAAGGTAGAGGTGAGAAGTAGTACCCAGGCTGACAGTGAGGCACAGCAGTCAGAAGATGCCAGACTTCCTGTAGAAGGGGAGCTGGGAAGGGTTACAAGGAGAGAGTTGAGACAGGCTCAGCTCTCAGACCCTATATTGCAAGGCCTGAGGCAGGTAACTAGGGAGGCACATGATTTTCAAGGAAAGGGGGAATCTGTATACTAGGACAAAGGGTTACTATACAGAGAGTGGACCCCTGAGAGAGGGCTAGAAGGTGAGAGAGTACAGCAGTTGATAGTGCCTAGAGCCTACCATCTGGCACTTCTAGCCATAGCCCAGGGCATTCCCTTTGCAGATAACATGGGCATAAAACATAAAAAGAGGTGTATTATGCAGCACTTCTATTGGCCTGGAATTTCCAGAGATGTAACAGGGTACTGCAGGACGTGTGAGCAGTGCCAAAAGGTAGGCAAGGCAGGAGACAAGGTCAGAGCTCCTTTGATGCCTTTGCCTGTGATTGTGGAGCCATTTCAGAGGGTAGCCATGGCTACTGTGGGTCCTCTGAGTACCCCAAGTTTCACAGGGAAAAAATATATCCTAGTGGTAGTGGATATTGCTATACGATACCCTGAGGCAGTGACTTAGTCCTCATTAAGGCAGAGAAGGTGGAAAATGCTTTGTTAGAGATGTTCAGCAGGGTAAGTTTCCCGAAAGAAATACTGACTGACAGAGGTGCCAATTTAATGTCAGATCTGCTGGCTTGTCTGTGGAAGTCCTATGGGGTGAAGCACATGAAGACCACCCCCTACCATCCCCAGACTAATGGTCTTGTTGAGAGGTTAAACTCTACAATCAAGTCCATGCTACTGGCATTTGCAGATCAGTTTAAGAGGGAGTGGGACAAATATTTGCCCCATCTATTGTTTGCTTAAAGAGAGGTTCCCCAGGATTCCATAGGTTTTACACCATTTCAGTTGCTGTATGGGCATAGGGTGAGGGGACTGCTAGATTTAATTTGAGATTAGTGGAAAGGTGAGTGCGAGTATCACAAGGAGTCTGTTGTGGCATATGTCCTAAACCTCAGGACAAGGCTCAGGGAACTCATGGAGTTGGCCCCGGAGAACCTGGCAGAAGCCCAACAACAGAAAAATGTGTGGTATGACAGGAATGCTCAAGCTAGAGAGTATGCTGTAGGGCAGCAGGTAATGGTTCTCATTCCTGTCAAATACAACAAGCTGCAAGCAGCTTGGGAGGGACCCTACAACATAGTAAGAAAGGTAAATTCTTGGTAAGACTATCTCCAACTCACTACTGCACATAGACTCATATTTCACCCAACAAAATGTCCAGCTCTAACTAACATCCTTCCTCCTTATACACCCAACAGAGCTCTCAGATCCAAAAATCAGAATTTAATTACTATCCATAAACCTAAACGTCCCGCTGGCCAACTTCTCCTATCTTTCTCACTAGACAAAAAAATGGAATTCCCTTCCCTCCACACTAAGAACCATACCAAACTCAGAAAACTTCAAAACCCAACTATTCAAACACCTGTCCACTAAATGGAAATGTACCTGCCTTCACCCAAACTAATCCAAGGGGGTTCTCGCTCTGGTTCCCAAGCTTTGCAACTCTCATAGTTATCTTCCTATGAGCCTATCTAAGCTCTCAACAATTTCTATAGCTTCTCTTAAGCTCTCACCTCCTACAGCTACCCTCACACAGCCCAACCTTGTAAATATTATAAATAGCATTCTACTGTTGATGTGTGTATGTAAAGCGTATTTATATTTTCTTAAAAGGTTTGTATGTAAACTGTTTCCACACCTAACCCATATCTGTTTTCCTCAAATGAAACTGTGTGATCCCTTCCTTCAAGCTTAATGAATTTGTTAACTATGCATGATACTGAATGCATTTCTGAGTAACTATTCTACATAAGATCTTTAATATTAACTATCATTTGTGTCTAAATTGTATAATGCATCTTGGAGCTTTTCTCCCCGGGCCTCCATAGAAAATGGGTTAATTCGGCCCAGTGGACTTCCCTGGTAATCAAATTGCAAATAAATAAATAAAAATAAATAAAAGTGATGTTAACTACATTGTGGAACTGCTAGGCAGATGGCAGGGGCACAAATTGTACCATATTAACATGATGAAACCTTACCATGATAGGGAGGCCCTTGTACTGAGCATTTGCAGTGCATTGCAGGAGGAGTCTGAGGGAGATATGGGGACTGATCTCCTCAGTGAGGCTTGGGCTGACACCTCAGTGGAAGGGGTAGCAATGTGCCAGCAGCTATTTCCTGCCCAGGTTCGAGAAATCTGAGCAGTTTTGCAGGAATTTAGGGACATATTCACTGGGAAACCAGGGTGCACCCACCTTGTGCAGCACCAGGTGGATACAGGACCCCAAAGGCCTATTAGGCAGGCCCCTTATAGGGTACCTGAGAGAGTCAGACAGACTCTGAGGGAGGAGGTACAGGCGATGTTAGAACTAGGGGTGATTCAAGAATCCAACAGTCCCTGGGCCTCCCCAGTGGTGCTGGTTCCATGGTGCTAGTGCCAAAGAAGGATGGCAGCACCAGGTTCTCCATGGACTACAGGAAATTAAATAGTCAGATGCTTACCCCATGCCTGGGACAGATAAGGCCTTAGAGCAGCTGGGTGGGGCTAAGTATCTTACAACCATTGATCCTACAAAGGGTTACTGGTAGGTGCCCTTGACTCCCAGTGCTAGAGAGAAGTCAGCCTTTGTGACTCCTTTTGGTTTGTATGTGCTCGTAAAGATGCCCTTTGGGATGAAGAATGCCCCAGTGACTTTCCAGAGGCTGGTAGATTGTATCCTAGCAGGAGCAGGAGGATTTGCCCTTGCTTACTTAGATGATATTGCCATCTACAGCCATTCCTGGCCAGAGCACCTTCAGCATGTCAGGAAGGTGTTGGACAGACTACAGAGGGCAGAGCTGACCATTAAGCCAAGCAAATGTCAGGTGGGTATGGCAGAGGTCTCCTACCGTGGACATAGAGCGGGGAGTGGTAAGATAAGACCAGAGCCTGCCAAAGTGGAAGCCATTCAGGCATGGCCTGCACCTGCTACTAAAAAGCAGGTGAGGGCATTTTTAGGGACAGCATGGTACTACAGAAAGTCCGTCCCCAGTTATAGTACCATAGCTGCTCCCCTCACAGACCTGACAAGGAGGAACAGGCCAGATAAGGTAGTGTGGACCCCAGCATGTTAACAGGCATTCCAGAAGTTTAAAGAAGCTTTGGGAGGACTCCCTGTGTTAGCCAGTCCAGATTACAGCAAGGAATTTGTTGTGCCGGTGGATGCTTCAAACCATGAGAAGGGGGCTGTACTTAGCCAGATTTCGTCAGAGGGGGGAAGAACACCCAGTGGTTTATCTCAGTCATAGGCTCCAACCCAGGAGAGGAATGCTATGCAGCTGTAAAAAAGGAATGTCTAGCCATAGTGTGGACATTGCAGAAACTTCAGCCTTATCTGTATGGAAGGAAATTCACTGTTATGACAGATCACAACCCCCTAACTTGGTTAAACAGAGCCAGCCAGCAAAATGCCAAGTTGCTAAAATGGAGCCTGGGGTTGCAAGCATATATGTCAGTGCAGCACTGCAGTGGGGTTAGCAATGCCAATGCAGAAGGGCTCTCAAGACAGGGAATGGGGTGAGGTAAATTCAGATAGACCTAACCCACTCAAGTGGCATTTCTCTCAAGGGTCACTTGAAAACCTAGCTTGAGTTCTCTGGTGGTGAGAAATGTGAAGACTGGTAGAGATGGGTGAAGGCTGCCAGCCTAGCCAGATAGGATTTTATATATAATTCTATAATTTGTAAATACTGTGAAATGTTGAAATACAGGCTTACTTCTTAAATGAAAGAATATGTTGTAGAATGTTGAACTTAAAACAATGTGGCAACATTGCCCTCTGCTGTAAAGAAAGCTAAGTCAAGCATTTCTTGTTGGTCCTTTGAAATTAAAATTACTTTATATCTGTTTCTTTGAAGTTAGAATTTGGAGTCGATGAGTCTGGAGTAAACATCCTGCCTATTGTTTTAACTTAAGGAATAATTACTAGAATTTACATGTGGATTGTCCTTTATTGCTCTAAGTAAAAAATAATGTAAATGCAGTTTCTGTTAGCCTGGGAACACCAGGAAAGTGTGAAATGATGTAATGTTTTATCAGAACTGCAGTTTCAATTTAAACAGAGAGAACCAGAATGCATTAAGAATTTTTGTCTTGAACATCCAACTCTGCACGGCCTTATGCTCTATGCAAGTAAGTTATATTAGAAGTGTGTTTTCTTTTAGCAATAGCTAGACAATTAGAAATATTAGACTAAATGTTTTTCTCTGATGTCAGAACTGTACTACTGATTTATTTTAAGTATTTTCTGTGTGATCTTTGAACTCTTGACTAGCACTGACTGTGTAGTGGAAAGTATTGTCTTGTGGTTTTAATTATTTATTATTAAATATTTTAAAACCTTTTAACTGTGGCTGGTTTGTGCAGAGATAATTTAAGCTCTAGAGTACATTGTATATTTATAGAGTTTACTGTCCAGGTCACTCCAAATAAGCTTTGACTGTTTAATGACATCTACCAATTGGATAATAATATTGCACAGTAATAACTGGGCACCCTTTTAAGGGCCTTTGTGTAGCTGATAAATATTAGCTAGGTGGTGACAGTAATTACTACCGTATAGTCTGGGTAAAAGGGGCACAGCTGGAGAACCTGTGCCAGCCTTCCCCAGAAGTGTCTGTGTGGTTGTGTAAGCTCTTATCTTAAAGTGTGTGTGTGTCAGCTACTTGGGCAGCAACATGAAACACTGGTTGGACAGAGAGGGTGCTAGAGGTTTTAGCTGGCCCACTAGGGTGAGATTTGGACCCTATATATGTGCCAGTGGGGAGTCTTATTGGGGACCTGGAGAGAAAGGGAGTGACCAGCCCCAGACTGACTGTGATCTCTGTGTGCTTGTAAGGGAAATTTCACTTTACTGTGTGTATTTGTTATCCTTTCCCCATATATGAGATGCTCTCTCTGGTGTTAGTGGTGAGGATTGAGGCTCCTTGATTGCTGGGCCAGGGCATGGGTGTCACATAGCCTATGTTGATTGCTTTCAAAAAGTTGACAGTGAAGTACATTGCCACATTTCAGTTGTGTTGGGTGTGCCTATTGTGTTTTGGAATCCTGTGGATGTGTATGAAGTTTGTAATTATCCTATAGTGAATAGAGAATTACTTGGTCTTGTTTTAGTATATGTTATGAAATTGTGTCTGCTGCTAATGTGCTGACTTCTTTTAATAACTGCAGAAAAGTACATCACAGTAAACTAGTAATGAAATAAAAGTAGTGATCTATGTTGATGAAACCATTACAGTATAGAGTGACATCGCTGACATATCACACCATGGTCTGCTCTGCCCCTACCATGTACAGAAACACTTGTCTCAGGTTTTTCCACAGAGGAGACTGATGGGGTCACAACAGCATGTTGAGGTGAAGGAGCATGCCTGTGAGTTGAAGGTCTTGTTGTGGCTGACATGACCATAGCAGATGAACCATCAGTGGAATTTGTGCATGTTGGACCACAGACACTGATGCTCGATGGGCAATAATGGTTCTGGTGAGAGGTGTCCTACCTCTCCCATGCTGCAATCAACTAAGCACAGTAAGGGCATTCAGAACCCTGTCTCTACTATGACACTGCTGTAGTACCTTTGTGGCCAGAGTTTTTTTTTACTAACCATGCCAGAGCTAGCATACTATCATTTTGAGCAGCCAGTGACACCATTACCTCACCATGTCTCGGCTCTTTTCTTTCATCCATCACATGCAGCGTGTATGTAACATGATCTGTGGCATGGGCAAGTATATGGGTGTCTGATCCATGATGTTGCTTGAATGTTTATTTGCCTGTAGCAGTAGGCAGACACGTGGTGACACCTGGCCTTGTGCACCCTCTGCATACCTACATTTACTATGAGCCTCAGTTTCAAGGTGTTGTGGAGAAATGGCAACTTTAGCAGTCTCAACTTAGGTATGCGGTTTAATGACCTCATATTGTTCATCATCTAAAAATACCATCAGTATTACAATGACCATACAAGTTTCCCTGCATATGAAAGGCTACAGCTGTATCAACATTACTGTCAGCATATTGGATGGACTCAACACATCAATGTCCTGTGTGCCAGGGCCCATGTAGATCCCACATCATAATCACTGGTTAGGCTAATGGATATAGATTGTTGATGTATTAAAAGAAGAGACAGATGCAACAGATCAGGACAGTGTGTGTACATCAGATGCTGGATAGCATCAAAGACATATGACATATACATGTCACTGCAATGTTACAAATTTATTTATTTTATTTATTTATTTTTTTATTTTACATTTGTTTACCGGGAAGGTCCGACTGGACACAGGTCCATTTTCAGCGGAGGCCCGGGGAGAAAATCTCCAAGTATAGCAAAATACACAACAGTATACAACAATACTAGAAAACACAATACAGTGTTGTACAAAAACAGTGGCTGAATGTTCACTGAAGTTTGGTAGTAGTAGAATATAATACAGTGATGAACTTATTTACAAGATAAGACATAACTTAGCTTGGTAAGGTTGAGCATACTTAGGAAACAGTAAAGTAGAATACAGTACAGTGAGAAATGTATTCACAGGGTAAAACATAAAGTAGCTAGATGTAGTTGAGCATACATAGCAAACAATATAAAAAAATGGGTTCATGTCAAACCAATGACATATTAAAATAACGAAAGTCACTACAGCGAAACGAAACCATCGACAGTTGAAAACATCAACAGTACATGTATATGAAAGTACAGCGGTAACATGGGTCTTGCAAGGGGGAAGTAAAGGATATGATATGATACTGCACCCATACTACTTCCCCCTTGCAGGACCCATGTTAGCGCTGTACTTTCGTATACATGTACTGTCGATGTTTTCAACTGTCGATGGTTTCATTTCGCTGTAGTGACTTTCGTTATTTTAATATGTTGTTGGTTTGACATGAACCCAAAAAAATTATCATTGCTGTCTAAATGAGGGTTAGTATAAGCTAACCTGGGGGGTGACATGGGCATAGCCATTTCTTTAAATAATGTGTTTTGAGTCATTTTTTGAACTGGTTAGTTGAGGATGTAGAAGTGAGGTGCTCTGGGAAAGAATTCCAGCATCTGGCAATGGAACAGGCAAAGAGAGATTTTCCAGCTTCATTTCTGTGTTTGATGACATTGAAGTGGTTCATGTGCGCAGATCTTAAGTTTCTGGAGGGTTTATAGGGGCTGATTAGTTTTTTCAGGGCGGGGGGTTTGTCAGGATGGTAGTAGAGCATATGTGTGATTGTTAGTTGGATGAGCAGAAGCAGCTGTGGAAACTCTGGCCAGTTCAGTTGCTTTATTACTAGGCAATGATGGGACCTATGGGTGGCCTTGGTAGTGAACGTAGCAATCTTATTGTAGCAAGATTCCATCTTGGATAGTTCTGTTTGGTGGAGGTTAGTTAAGAAAGGGGAGACATATAGGAGGATGGATAGTAGATGAGTTCTAGCTATGGTGGCTTTGGTATGTTTGGTCATGTATTGGTGGTTCCTATAGAGGAGTCCCATCTTATTGTTGACCTTTTTGATTGTTTGGGCGATATGGAAGTCAAATTTCAGATTACTGTCAATTTCAATGCCTAGGAGTTTAGTGTGTGGAATTGGGGTGATAAGTGTGTTATCTTTAGATTTTATGATGAAACTATTGTGTATGGGTGGAGATCAACCAGGGTAGAAGAGAATGGCTTTGTTCTTTTGGGATTGAGTATAAGCTTGATGTTAGTGAACCATTCTTCTGCTAAGGTAAAGTTTTTTTGGGTTATGGTTTTTAGATTGTTCAGGGTGGGTGCAGCGCATATGAGAGTGGTGTCATCTGCATATTGCACTATAGTAGCAGAGAGTGAAGATGATGCAATTTGGTTGGTAAATATTGAGAATAGCAATGGACCGAGGATGGACCCTTGAGGGACACCTAGAGATATTGGCAGTAAGGGGGACAGTTGGTTCTGCCATAGGACTGCCTGTTGACGGTTAGATAAGTAGTTGCCAAACCAGGATATGGTAGACGAGCTTTTGTTAAAGGTGGTGAGAGTATTCAGGAGCATATTATGGTTGACCATATCAAAGGCTTTGGATAGGTCTAAGAATATGGAGGATACTAGCAGACCGTTGTTTCTGTGGGTATTGACAATGTCGGAAAATGAGAGCAGAGCAGACGTTGTGCTGTGGGAAGGTCTAAAGCCATGCTGGGATGAGAATATTAGGTTGTGTTTTAGGAGGTAGTGCATAAGCTGGGAATGGACTATTCTCTCTAATATTTTTGATAGGGGTGATAAAATTGCTAAAGATCGATAGTTTGAGTTCATGGGATTGACCACCTTTATGCAAAGGTATAATGTGAGATATTTTCCAAGAGTGGGGTATTTTGCATTCTGTAATTGATCTGTTAATGAAGATGGACACAGGATAGGCTATAGCTTCTGCAGTAATCTGTAGGAATTCTGCAGGTAGGTTGTCAGCTGCTAGTGCTATTGGTTTAAGTTTTCTGAGGAGATTAGCAATTGTATTAGTGCCAACTGGGTGCAGGGAGAAACTGGGTTGGGTATTATCTGCATTGGAAAGGGTGGGGGTTGCTGGTATTGTGGGTTTGGTGTTAGTGGTTTGTGTATTGGCAAGGGCTTGGATTGTATCAGTGAAGTATTTGTTAAATTATAATTGTTAAATTATAAATAATAATGACTTTACATGATTTCTTCTGCATGTATGTTTCACGGATTGTACATGACATTGAGTATACAATTAGGTTACATAGCCAACATATATGACATATAAGAGGAATATAAACAAAACACGTCTAACAACTCCTCATGGGAAGATGGTGCTGTTGAAAAGTGATGAACTTTAACTATTGTACGGGAAAAAATAAGCATTATTGATCACATCATTGTCACCATTAACCATTTGACTACAGTTAAAACATACAGAAAGTCTGATATAGACATAGCACTTGTTTGTGCAGTTGATGAAGTTGATATCAGGCATAGGTATGAGAAGAAGGACACAATATTAATGGAGGACAACAACAGAGGTAAAAACAATGACATGTATGAAAGATAGTTAATACCATACCATTGACAGACCCCCGCTATTAGGTTCATAGGTTCATACTAGGCTATCTGCCCAAGGGCATTTATAAGCCTAGCCCATAGTTATGTGGCTTTCGCCACCCCTTTAGTTTGAATAAAAACTATGCCTATCATTTTGCTGTGCCTCTGTCAAGCAGTGACACTGAAGTAATCCCTGGGGTATATCTGCAATCTCCCATCCATTGGTCAAGATTCCTCTTGGACAAGGCCAGAGAGGTGCTCTGCCTCACATGTACCGGGATTTTGTTCCACAGCATAGGGAGTCTCTGGGTGATGAATTTGTCCCTCCAGCACATTCTATTTATAACCGTGTCAAGGTTTAAGTCTCCCGCCCTTGTGGTTCTGAGGGATCTAGATTTTTTGAGGTGAAGCATATTCATCAAATCTGGGTTTGACATGGCCTTATATGTCAGGCACAGGTCACCTCTGAGCAAGCGGTATGAGACTGAATAGCGCTGGAGTTCTTTCAGTCGGGCAGCATAAGACATATTTTTGAGACCCTTTATCCTTTTGGTGAGGAACTTTTGGGGCCTTTCAAGCTGCAGCAGGTGTCTGGTCAGATACATTCGAACAGGGCATTGTACTCAATCATAGGTCTAATGAGTGATGAGTACAGGGGACGATGACCTCCCTTGATCTAGATGTGAATCCCTTCATGATCAGGTGGGCGATATAGAAGGTTTTCCTAACTACTTTAGCAACATGAGTGCCAAGCGAAGGCTACTGTCAACCTGGGTCCCCAGATCCCTGATGACTTTTTCTGTGCTCAGTGGATTGCCATCTATATGGTAGCTAGGGGTAACCTTGTTTTTCCCGAAGGGTATGACTATGCATTTTTTGGCGTTTAACTTCAGGCCATGGCTCTGGCACCAGTTATCCGTTTCTGTGAGGCCCTTCTGGAGGATATCTGTGTCAGATGTGTTTTCGACTATGGCCCAGTTTGCAGTCATCTGCAAACTTTGTCAGCCATAACCCTCCTGTGTTTGCTTGTACTTCAGAAAAGTAGATGCGAACAAGAGTGGACCCAGGACTGAGCCCTGTGGGACACCACTTGTGACAGGCTTTGAGTCTGACATGGCTCCAGCAACTCTGACCCTGTGGGTTCTGTCACTTAGCCAGTTTGCAACCCATCTTGTGATGTATGGGTTTACATTCAAGCTGATGAGTTTTTCGATGATACCTGAGTGGGGTATTGTGTCAAAGGCCTTTGCCAGGTCAAGGTAGGCTGTATGGACTGCCTTTCCCTCATCAATGGCCTTGGTGACAGTCTCGAAAAAGTCAACCAAGTTTAAGAGGCAGGATCTGCCTTTGACAAAGCCAAACTGGGTTGGATCCAAAGTCTGCAAGTTCCCTATGTCTTTATTTAAGAGTTCCATTATGATCCTCTCCATGGCTTTGCAGATAAGGCTTGTCAAGCTAATGGGGTGGTAATTTCCAGGGTCTGAGAGTATGTGGGTTGTACTGTGTATACTGCAGTGAGAAAGTAAATAGAAAGACAACACTGTCATGTATTAAGCCAAAACAACACTTACAGCATCACATATACAACACAGTAAAATGAACTGCAGATATGTGATGGACATTTCACCTGTAGGCCAGATGGCCCTGGATTGAAACATATTATCATTAATGTCATGTATTACATGTGTGCTACATATTGATGCAAGCTCGAAACCTGTTGCAGTAACATACCATGTCTGTCTGAACCTGAACCTGCACAGCTTGAGCCCCATTGGTTGTACCTGTAGTGTGCTATGTTAGGAAAATAACAATATGACAGTAAACATCAGTGTAATTAAATGAGGCTGAGGTAATGACAGGTAGTGGTCAGAGTAACACAGTATGGAGACACTCACCTGCCATTCGCTGGTGTTGTCCTGAAGTAGATGGACCTGTGAATATTAATGCAAACAACATTACATGTGTTGGTTGGACTGTTCTGTAGGTACTGCAGTTGTATGACCGCATTTGTCATCTTCACCCTGTTTAGATCTCTGTGCATGGCTCAAATCTGCGGCTGTAAATCAAAAATGACAATACATGAATATGCATGCTACAACTATATGCAGTGATTTTCTCTATACTCAGCTATATCAGGGAAAGAAAGACATACATGCTTGGCTTGGAACTCCAGCTCCTATCCCAGCCCTGGGTATGCATTGCTCCACTCTTGCTGTATGTGGTGATGCCAGAAATATTGTTATGTCAGTGGGAGAGTCAATGGTAGACAACCACCATGGCATCCCCTCACATTCTTGTATCATCTTAATCTGTTGGCTGCATGGAGGATCATGTCTGAGTAGTGTCGACAGGTATCAGAGGATCTGTTGTGACCTGCAATCATGTTTATCATGTTGATGAGGTCAGTCTAGATTTCATTTCCTGAAACTGTATTGCCAGAATGACCAAGGAGTCTCTGTCCATGCTGTCAGAGAGCATCAGATATTATGTAATTTTCTTGTGGGGAGATACTGTCACCACTAGGATGGTTGGCCATCTGAAAGACAGTGATATGCACATCATCATATTCGTGTGTGACCCTATTTATGCAGATGATTATGTGGGCATCATATGTCAACATAAACAGTATCCATTCACATGCAATGCAAAAGTCTGTAACATACTGTGTGTGACAAATATTAATGCAACATATAAAAAGTTACAAAAAATGCATGCATACCTTTGTAAAATAAACATATAACTTGTAATATCTTTAAAGTCTGTGTGTGGGATTAGAACCCCTCTCACTCTCTCTCTCTCTCTCTCTGTGTATATATATATATATATATATATATATATATATATATATATATATATATATATATAGGTGTGTGTGTGTGTGTGTGTGTGTGTGTGTGTGTGTGTGTTGAATGGCGGTCCAAAGAAAACAGAATCATGCCACAGCACAGGAGTCTTCATGCATTCCACCTGAAAATACTACATAAACTAACAACTGAACAACATACAGAAAGCATCAGAAAACCTCAGGATCTGTAGACAGGCCACAGATAATACAGATCCTTTGTATACTGAGCCAGCAATGATAAGACTTTTGCTAGGAAGCATCAATGAAGAAATATCTGTAACAGCAACAGAACATATTATTAACACTTTGGTTAAGAAAGATTAATGAAGAAATATCTGTAATGTTGTTGTTGTTGTATCTTTTGGCTTTTCCCTGTTAGGTGTTGCCACAGCAGAACTCCGGTCCGCTAATGATTGGCAGCAGATTTTTACATGCCGAGTTGCCAGCTCTGATGTACAACCTTCAACGAAGGTACGCCCATTCGCGCATGTCTCTACACATAAGATGCTTTAGCTGAGAATCTAACGGGGCAACATCTTGCTGTGAGGTGACAATGTTACCACAGCAAATACCTGTAATATAAAAAAAATAGTACATAATGGACAGTGTTGGAATCCATAGGTTTCCACAGTTGCACCACAGAGTACAGGGAATTAACAGTACAAAATATGGATAATCTGTAAATTTGTCCTTATTTGCTGTTTACATTTACACTGAAAATTTGTCTGTACAACTAGATATGGGAATGAAATCACTTAATGAAAATAGCAACACCTGTATTCACAAAGGTCACTCAAACATCAGTCCAGTAACTTACAAGTAGTTCTATTAAAGTACACATTTAAAAAAATTAAACAGGTACATTTGAGAATGAGTAACTTTAACAGATGTAATATTCACCCAAACAGAAATGCTACAATTTGCCAATGTACCTCTCACTCCAAATCACTGAAAGTAAGTGCACTTAATTTGCACCCATCTGTAAGTACCATTTGTGCCATACATAATTAATGAAGTTCATTAAAATTCTAGGTTCTGGAATGCCATTTGTGCACCTCCATGCAAACTGGCTACATGCAATTTAACACACAGCTGTACTGCATAAATACCCAGTAGGTATCAATAAACTCTACCATGTGTCGCACATGCCAGTTATCTTCCAGTGATCATAGGATCATAGGAGGTTACTAGACTAATGGCCCCAGGGCCCTTACAAGATTAGCCAAGTTCAAACCGTGTTCCCAATGGTGTCTGGTTCAAGCAGACAGTAAACTCAGCACCTATTGTCCTGAAATCAGCACCTATTGCCCCTGAAATGTTTAGTATTCTGTTAGGTTCATAGTTAGTACAAGACTAGCTGTCTTTTGGCCCATTTTAAGTCCAGCTAATTTCCTTTCCAAAGATGAAAATTAATCCCTGTACTTTATGTCTGTGAAGTAAACACTCTAACCAGTATGCTAACTCCCCAGTGATCTGATTACATGGCATTAGCACCACTTTCAAATATTGATTTTTGACACATTTACAGATCAGACCATTGCTGCCTGCCAACTGAGTGAGACCTCAGTGGACATTTTTCTGATTTTGCATTTATCAGACATTTTCTATTAGATGACCAAGATGGCTATTTCAAGGAGGCTGAGATATGCCCATCTGCCCAAGTGGGACATGAAGGACACCACCTAGATGTTGACCACGTACACTGGAGTGGAGCATCGGATGAGATCCATGCCAAGGAACTTTGTGATAATAGATAAATGGAAATGGACTGTGAGGGAGCACTGACGACAAGACATACATAGATCTACCACACTGGAGTGCAGGTTCACCCCTGCTATGATGACCTGCTTCTAACTGATGCAGAGACGTTTCATCAGAGTGTCACCAGGGTGCACAGACAGCCCTTGGATCCCTACAGTAAGCGTGACTATCTTACATATACTTGAGCAGTCCTACAGAATTTAGAGCTATATCTCTGTCCCATATATATCAGACAGATGTTTTTTATAACCGTTAAGCAGCTGTTGTGACAATTTAGCTCATGGGGATGATTAAGTGAACTTGGTAACTGGTGTCCCTATAAGTCTGGGTTTGATTCTTTTGTTAATTTACTTAATAAGGTTTATAATATACATAATTATGAACTTTGTAGATGTACATATGTTTTGCAACACATAACATCACCATTTCACACATTCACTGTCCTTGTGCATCATTGATGCCTATAGTGCCTAGGCCACTGATGACTGAGCATGCTGTAGTTGCCCATGATAGCACCACAGTATCATCTACTGCAGTGTTATATGTCTGAATAAAAGCTCGTACATAAGTTCTTTAATTCGTTCATCCTAATAAAGTAAAACTTCTTAATCCAGTCACATTTATGTAAGCCAAAGGGAATGCCTGTCCTACTGCTTATGCATATGTTTTCAATTATGCATTGATAACTGTTATTTATTCAGAATAAAATGCCCAATAAGTTTTTGAAGTTTCTGTATTGGTCCATTCTGCACAGGAATTCAAATAAACAGCAGCAGTACCTGCTTGCTAAGAGGAAGCAGTTGCTGCCTGTTAGCTTGGCCTGTAAGAAAACCAATCAACTACCCAACATTTTGGCATGCTGTGGGTTCCAATCCACATAGACAAAACATATCTGAAATTGTTATTTTGGTTTACTTCACACATAGCAGTTACACAGAGAAACATAATCCACATATTGATACCAATGTTTGTTTGTGCATGGTTATGAATATCTGAGTTGGACATTGAATTTCCATGAATATGCCTGTAATCTGTAACACTCCGCAAACATCAGCTCTTTAACTGCAGGGTTAGTAAAGCTGTACTTGTTAAAAAAAAGTGTGATACCTGTTAGCTTGGCCTGTAAGGAAACTGGCCAGGATGCCTACAGTTTACCATGCTTTGGTTTCCAATATACATATGGGAAACATATCTTAAATTGTTCTCTTGGTTTACTTCACCCATAGCATTCCTTTAGAGAAACATATTCTACTTATTAATATTAATGTTTATTTTGTGCATGGCTATGAACAATTCAGTTATTCAACAAATTCTTATGAATATATTCATCATTCATAATGGTCTGGTATCAGCATCTTTTTAAATGAAGGATTAATAAAGCTTACTAGACAGTGTTATATATCTGGCAAATGTTTTTGGCAATATGGTATTATTTTTAAAAGTGCTATCAAGGTCCATTCTATCATTAATTATTACACTCAATTCAAACATCATCTTTATCTTTTGAGGGAGTGGGATGGGTAGACTTACAGGTGAAATCCAGATCAGGGATGATATATGTATTTGTTAGTGATGTGTACTTTACAAAGAATATCTGAGTCCTCACACATACATTATTGTGTTGTGTAAAACAACTTGTATGGCTCTGTTAACAGAAGCTCTGTGATACATGACACTGTCCCACTGTCTGAGGAACAAATGTTTTCCATTACTGTTAACGTTTCTGACCATGGTGCCTACATTAATTAATTTTTGCGAACTCTTTATCTACATGACTAGCACATGTTCATTCTTTGAAATCCTAATCCAGGATCCATATTAGTATAAAATCCCCAATTCAACCAGGTGATGTTATAAAATCAAGTCTTTTCCCTGCATTCAAAGCATGGAAGTTTAGTCAAGATGGATTAGCTAGGTAGGTAGTCATCAGAGTTAGAATTTGCAAGCACATATCCCCCAGTCTATATTCAAAGATGTGTATGGTGATTATCTAATGTCCTTCAGAAGTAAATTGTTTAGAAACTGTTCTGACAAATGTATATCACTATTATTTGAAGAATACATCATTCATAGTTGCTCTATTCTTTTTTTAGGAGATAAAGACAGGAGCAGGAATCATGCTGTGTGCATTGAACAGATGTGCATGCTTGAAGGGCAGCAGAGGGAGAGATATATGTTGATTACTTTTTCTATTTTGTGAAATGAAATGCATCTGATCCTTGTTATAGGTAATACCCATCATGCATCAGTAAGTTAAGTGAAATAATCACACTATAACTGTGGTTAAAACTCTGATTTAAATCCAAAAATTTTGAAATTTCATGTAGCATTAAGCCATTTTTCAGCACCCAGTTTTTGATTTGTACTCCACAACCTAAATAACAGTAGGGTTTATTTATCAGTCACAGATATTGCATAACAGAGATTTAGTGTTTAAGTTGTAAGTGTTTTACTGCTGCCTTATTCAGGTTGGTATACTTGTATGTGCGGCTGTGTTTTGAGTGCTTGATTTGTTTTGTATTGCCTATATATTCCCAGACTGAATTGTTGTCTGCTGTGTGGCTATTTGTGCTATTGTTTGTCGGCTGTGTGATATGCCCTTCAGTTTGATATTACTATTGCATCTGCCTGTAACAGTTTTGGTTTTGTCGATAGACATTTCTTTGCAACATTTCATAGTTAGCAACCTCTTCAGTTCGACATTAGTATTTCATATGAATACATCACCTTGGGTGTTTTTGCTACAACACAGTTACATTCTAGGTTTGCTAATATTTGCGCAGATAAACATTTCTTTTTAACAGTTCATAATCATCAAGCATTTTCAGTCTGTTTGCATTTTTAAGTTTTAAGTGTAGTGAATTTAACGATCTTATTGTAGAATATTTCTAATTTTAATTTTAGGGAAGAATGCAGGTTGGTGAGCAGTGGAGCACCGTAAGTTACAGAAGACAACAAGAATGCTTGTGCTAAAGTTAGTTTTGGATGTGAGGGAGAGGTATTTCCTATGTGAATAGAGCAGACCTAGCTTCTTATGGGTCTTAGATATATTATTTTAAATGTATAAATCAAATCTGAAGTTTTCAACTATTATTACTCCTAACAATTTGATGTGGGCCACTAACTTGAATTTTTGTACTGTTGACAGAATAAATGCTGAAGTCGGGTTTATTCATATGGGAGTGTTTCTTGGGGGTGAAAATCATTAAGTTTAGTTTTTTGTGTGTTAAGAGAAACATGATTAGTGTGAAGCCAATTGTCCACAGAAGAAAAGTCTGCTGGGTATCTTGGTAAAGCTTTATGGCATTTGGTGCAGAGCAGACAATGGTTGAATCGTCTCCATATTGGACAAGAGAGCCCTGTGGGTTAGCCAAGTGGAGATTGTTAATGAAAATATTAAAGAGCAAGGGGCCTACGATGGAACCTTGGGGGATGCCTATGGGGTTAGGAAGATAGGGGGAAATGGAATTGTGCCACTTTACAGCGTGCTCTCTATTTGAGAGATAGCTTTGAAGCCAGTTGACTGCCTGGGAGGATAGCCCAATATTAGCTAGTTGGGATAAGAGGATAGGGTGAGAGATGGTGTCAAATGCTTTTGACCGATGCAAGAATAGGGCAGGGACAATGTGTCCTGAATCCCAAGCTTTGTTGACTATGTCTAGGAATTAAATCAATGCAGCGGATGTGCTGTGACCTGGATGGAAGCCATGCTGTGTTGTGTGCTTACTAATGTTTTCACCATTTTAAACTGAACTGTGTTTTAAATAAGAACTTTTATGTAAACTACTAAACCTTTTGTCTCATATTTGTATTTGTATAACTTATCCATGGATGGTATGTTGATTAAGTATGTTATATTGTACTTATGCACACCATTTTCATATTAAGGTCTGCTATGATCTTCATGTGAATGTATATGTGATAGACATTTGCTTTTAATTTCTGCTGTGTTTTGTGGCACAGTGGTGTAGTGGTTAACGCTGTTGCCTCACAGCAAGAGGTTCTCCAGTTCGATTCTTGGCTGGGGTGCCTTCTGTTTGGAGTTTGCATGTTCTCCCTGCTTTCGTGTGGGTTTCCTCCCACATTCTAAAGACATGTTTCTGGAGCATTTCTCCCCGGGCCTCTGCTGAAAACAAGATCCGTAGAACCTAGTCGGACTTTCCCGATCAACAAATGTTAAATAAATAAATAAATAAATAAATAAATCTTGACAGAGCATGTGACCCATGGACATTCTCCTATCAGGAAATGAGCACATGACAGGCAACTGTCAGCGTTGTCATATGATGATGATGACAGAATAGAGATGATTATCAGGATGAGATCTGAGAGATTGTGATAGATGTGTTTTGAACACAGATGAGGGACATGATGGGAACATTCTTCCAGGATATGGCACAGGCTGTGTCCAACTCATCAACTTGTTTATGGAGATAGCCCAGGAGATCATTCATTAGGCTTAACCCCATCAGCCTAGTTCCTTCAGTCCATAGGTATTGTCTCTGTGCTCCAATTGTGTTATGCTGCCAACATGCTGGTTGCCATATAATTCAGTCGACTGTTTATGCACTCTTGTGCATGCATACCATGTACTTGACATGCTAATGTGTTACTGTCATATGACATTTAATTATGTTTCAATATGTGCATGATGCACATTAACACATTACACTTGCTGCCCACATTTAGCTGTCCATGTACTGTGCCAATTAACCTGAAACTTACTGATGCAAAAATTAGCCTGTAAATGTGTGTTTTACTGAGGAAAAATGACAGACAACAGATGGTGTCCATAATCCAGCTCTACCACTGTGGTATGGTTTGGAAATGTGAATTGACATATCATGTATGTGCAACAGAAGGATATGTCATTTCCTATGCGTTTTGCATGACATTTGTTGTCCCACTGGCATAATGTGGTGTTCTGTGCCATGTATTGACTATGCTGATGACCTGTGGAGTTATATTCAGGTATGTAATTGCTTTAGGCAGTCCTACTTTTCTGACTGAATCAAACACAAATATAGCATTAATGTATATACATTGTTACACATAATTTATTCTGTAACAGTACATTATGCCATGTTTGCTGCATCTAACATTTCCACTTCCATTACTTATTCGCATAAGTTCATACCTTCCACAAATGGTTGTACACATTAACCGATTGCACATGTCTGTACACAAAGTCTAATCCATAGTGACACGCAACTGTACCTTTGACGTGAGCATTTACTGACTTACTGCTGATGTGCTGTAATGATGGTCACTGGAGTGTTCTCGGCTCAGTAATAAGCAGGGTGCATGACATACATATACCTGCAGTTGGTTATTCAATATTTGCATGACAGTATTTGTGTATGTGCTGGAAATTCTTAGCTTGCTTACCAATGCATGTTGATGTTACATGATTGCACATTACTGTGTATGTATGATTTATACATAGCCATTTTTGTGGACATTAAAAATCATTCTGCCCATGTGACATACATTTGCTATTTGCTTAAACATATCTCAGTTCATTGTGGTACATATTACATTGTTATCTGCACGTTTAGTGCTGATATCGCCATCATGTGCTGATAGCCTTGAACATTACAGAATCTGGCCCCTTATTTGTATAATAGCCATCAGTGAGATTCTGGGACTCTTTCTCCAAGCTATTCCAAGGCATTCTGTTTTAGCTTCCTATGTGTAAAGCAAACTTAAGTATAGTATCTCACTCTAATTTATACTAGAGCTTTTGAAATGTCATCTCACATCTACGTACTTCTGCATTTACCTCAGGTCATGTCTGAAACAGGTTCCTTTTAGATCAACTGACTTACTCCATTAGCAAGCAAACAATAAATATTTAAATAACCAATGATAGCCAATCACTATTAAATAAATTTAAAATAAATCATTTTTTTTGGTTTTTTTTTTACTACTAAAGTGTAATATTTCAGATTTTACTTATTTTCTCTCCTAACCAATTTATGACTCCACTCCATAATAGACATATAAGACTGCTCAAGAATCATGCATTTCAAATGTGCTCCCATAGTGGCTCATGTATTTAGTACCACTTAAATTGTTATCATTATATGCTTAGATCCACAAATGCACCCACACTAATGCTTAACAGTATACATACTATTGTTTTGCTTATTTGAATACTATTCAGTTTCCTCATGTATATTTATATAACCTTAATCAGTGTATAATAGAACTCAGTTCTAAATTCCTTAAACTTCAAGGAATTTGGAGTATTATACTGATGTCCATGTAAAACTTTTGGCAAGACAAGCTATATGCAAATGTGCCATGGTCTAATGAACATAACTCAGCACAATGCACACACAAAAATAACCTGCAATGTCAGCATGAATACATTAATTTATTGCAAATTTATATTACAAGGAAAGTGATATAGGTTCATAGGTGTGTACTAGGCTAATGGCCCTGGGGCCTTTACAAGCCTAGCCATAGGATTACCCTGGCATAGTGCCTCTGACCTTAGTCCCCAGTGCCTCTGTCAAGTAGAACCACTGGAGTTATCCCCGGGGTGAATTTTCTGTTTCCCATTCACTCATCAAGATTTCTCTTGAAGAAGCTCAGCGAGGTGCTCTACTTGACATGTATGGGAAGACTGTTCCATAGCATGGGCAGTCTCCGGGTTATAAACTTGTCCCTCCAGCATGTTCTGTTAATTGTGGTAATGAGGTTGTGGTCTCTGGAGCAAGTGGTGTGGAGGGATTTGGATTTCTTTAGAGGTGGCATTTCTAACAGAGCTGGGTCAGACATGGCTTTGTAAGTCAAGCAGAGATCACCTCTAAGTAGGCAATATGAGACAGAGAATAGTTGGAATATTTTGAGTCTGCCCATATAGGACAAGTGTTTAAAGCCTAGTATCCTCTCTGTTAGGTACTTTTGCAGCCTCACCAGTTGTTCTTAGGTTCATAGGTAAGTACTAGGCTTTCGGCCCAAGGGCATTTATAAGCCTAGCCAGAATGTGTTGACTTTCGCCACCCCCTTAGATTAGTTCCCTGTGCCTCTGTCCAGCAGAGCCATTAGTTCTCTGTGCCAGTGTCCAGCAGAGCCACTGCAGTTATCCCAGGGATAAATTTTCTGTTTCCCAGCCACCTGTCAAGGTATATCTGAAGAGTGTTAGTGAGAGGCTCTGCCTGATGTATATTGGAATCCTGTTCCAAAGCATGGGGAGTCTCTGGGATAGGAATCTATCCCTCCAGCATATCCTATTTATCGTTGTGGTGAGGTTTATATCTGTAGAGCGTGTGGCTCTCAGGGATTTGTTTTTTTTTTAGATGGAGCATGTCCATCAATTCTGGGTTGGACATGGCCTTGTATGTCAGGCAGAGATCACCTTTGAGTAAGCGGGATGCAACCAAGTACAGATGGAGTTTCTTGAGTCGGACTGCATAGGGCATCTGTCTGAGGCCAGTAATCCTCTTGGTGAGGTACTTTTGTGGTCTTTCCAGCTGTTGCAGGTGTCTTGTAAGGTACACCCCAAATGGGGCATTGTATTCTATGATGGGGCTAATGAGTGATGAGTAGAGAGGCACAATAACCTCTTTTGTTCTAGATGTGAACCCTTTTGTGATTAAGTGGGCCACATAGAATGATTTTCTAACCACCTTGGCAATGTGATTATCAAAGGAGAGATTACTATCTACTTGGGTCCCCAGATCCCTTATTACATTTTCTGTATTTAGGGGACTACCACCTATGTGGTAGTTTGTGGGTAATTTGTTTTTTCTAAAGGGGATGACTATGCACTTTTTGGCATTTAGCTTGAGGCCATGATTTTGACACCAGGTATCCGTCTCAGTGAGACTCATCTGGAGGGTGTCTGTATCAGCCAGAGAATCAATTATGGCCCCTAGTTTGCAGTTGTCTGCGAACTTGGTCAGCTATAGTCCTCCTATGCTTTCCTGTACCTCTGAGAAGTATATACTGAACTGGAGGGGTCCTAGGACTGAGCCCTGGGGAACGCCACTTGTAACCGGTTTAGAGTCGGACGTAGAGCCTGCAACTCTCACCATGTGGGTTCTATCCATGAGCCAGTTGGCAACCCATCTTGTGACATAGGGGTTTATGTTCAAGCTGGTGAGCTTGTCTATAATACTAAAATGGGGAATGGTATCAAAAGCCTTTGCAAGGTGTCTAGTGAGGTACATGCCAAATGGGGCATTGTACTCGATGATTGGCCTAATGAGGAAAGAGTAGAGGGAGACAATGACCTCTTTCTTCCTGGATGCAAAACCCTTATTAATGAAATGTGCCACAGAGAAGGACTTTCTGACCACAGTGGCAATGTGGTAATCAAAAGAGAGGTTGCTGTCAACCTGTGTTCCCATATCTCTTATAACACCTTCTGTGTTCAGTGGACTACCATCAATGTGGTAATTCATGGGAACCTGTTTTTTCCCAAAGGGGATGACAACACTTTTTTTGGCATTCAGCTTAAGGCCATGGTTCTGAAACAAGTTGTTGGTCACAGTGAGGCCATTCTGTAGGATGTCAACATCACTTGGGGAGTTAATAATATCTCCCAACTTGCAATTGTCTGTGAACTTTGTCAGCCAGAGTCCCTTCGTGTTGGCCTGGACTTCAGAGAAGTAGATACCAAACAGGATAGGACCCAGGACTGAACCCTGTGGACTCTACTCATGACTAATCGGCAGTCTGACTTGGAGTCAGCTACTTTCACACTGTGAGCCAGTTTGCAACCCACGTAGTGATATAGGGGTTGATGCCAAGCTTAGTGATTTTTTCTATGATTCCTGAGTGTGGAATGGTATCAAAAGCTTTGGCCAGATCAAGGTAGGCTGTATGAACCACCTTGCTCCACATCTCTGGTGACTGACTCAAAGAAGTCGACCAAGTTCAGCAGGCATGATCTACCCTTCACGAAACCAAACTGTGTGGGATCCAGAGTTTGGAGATTCCCTATATCCTTGTTTATTAGGTCCATGATGATGCGTTCCATAGCTTTGCATATTGGACTCATCAGGCTAATGGGGCGATAGTTCCCAGGGTCTGTAGTTACTCCTCCTTTGTGGAGATGGATGACTGTAGAAGTGCGCCATTCAGTAGGGACAAAGCCTTTTGTGAGGCTGTGATTGAACAGGCCATACAGGTGAAGTGCCAGTTCACTCTGTAGTTCATGTAGAACACAACCAGGGATATTGTCAGGTCCCATAGAAGCTGTATTCTTGGCTTTGGACAGTGCTGGTTTAACCTGTGCAGCAGTAATACTTGGCGCCTGGCTATCTACTGGCATTGTAATTGGTCCTTGGGGGGGGGGGGGTAAAGTTGGCACTGAATCTGTTGGCCAGTATACTGGCAATATCTGTTGGCTTGGTATAGGAGGTACCATTAGGCAGTAGCTCAGAGCAAATCTGGGTATTGCCGTGGAGATTCTTTACATAACTATAGAAGGCCTTGTGGTTATCTTTACTATCTGCTGCAATTCTGTTTTCATACCTAGCTTTAGAGGATTTGATGAGGGATCTCAACTTTTTGTTGAGGCAGATAAGGGAGTTTTTCCAGTCTTGGGACTTCACCTTATTCTGCATCAGTTTCCTCCTTCTGTTGTAGAGATTGTTTATGGTGGGACCACCAGATTTCTTCTTTTTTTGGGGGGAGAGTGTCTTGGTTCAATTGAGTATAGCAAGATCCATGCATTTGTGCACGTGTTTGTATTGTGCATTAGTGTATGATTCTGCAATCATGCAACTATTCTCCATTTGCATGGGTGCTGTGAAGTTAGCCACCTCTGTTTTTAGGATCCCAAAGTTAGCTTTGGAGAAGTTTTTCATGGTGGTTTCCTTTGATGGGAGGGGGTGGGAGGATTGTGGATTTCCAAGGTGATTAGTTTGTGGTCGGATCTAACCAGGGAGGAGATGACTATTGGTGTAGAGCAATGGTCGCCCATGTTAATAATGACCAGGTCAAGGATGATGCTACCTCTAGTGGGGGTAAGAACGAGCTGGTCCAGGGCATTGGAATTAATGAACTCCAGGAAACACTGGCAAGTGTATTGCTACATGAGTAGTTTACCCAGTTAATGGAGGGGTAGTTGAAGTCGCCTAGTAAGAGAGTGTTAGGTTGGACCCTAATATTCCCCAGGGTGCTTAGGAACGTGGAGTGTGAGTCTTCAGACATGGTTGGGGACCTATAACAGGCTATGACCTGAATCGCTGACTTAGCCAATGTTAGCTGCACCTGAAGTATCTCTGATGCATTATGTTGGGCTACCAGTCTCTAGGTGTGTGGATCCTTTATGAATATGGAAACACCACCATCTTTGGAGCTTCGGTCCAAGTTCTGGGCCAAGAGGTGTGGAATGGGTTTTAGCATGGTAGTGCAGTGGTGCTTTCTGCTGCCTTCAACCAGGTCTCTGTTACAGCACAAATGTCGATGTTCTCCATTTTAAGGAGTGCATCAAGCGAGTGCATTTTGAGATTTAGACATCTAGCATTCAGCAACATGACCCTCAGATTGCATTTGTTTGTTGCTGTTACGGTGGTAATTTGGTCTTTGGAACACCTCCTAAAAAAGGCACTATAGAGGTGGCAAGATCCTTGGCCAGTATCCAGAAGTCCAAGGGTGACAGATGCAGGCTAGCTCTGGCAAAGCATCGAGGTCTGTCAATCATGTCATCACAGGCAGACAGATACTGGATCCCCTTAGAGTGACAATTGTTAAAATCAATCATTTTCTGCTTGCACTGTGGTATCATTCTGGGTGATGGTAGGATGCTGCTCAGGGCTAGGGTTATACCCGCCTGGGTTACATAATCCAAGAGCTCTTCCTTGTCTCTTTTCATGTAGTCCAGGGAGGTACATCTCAGGTCATTCACACCTACATGTACAATGACAGAGTCATATTTGTACCTGTTGTTGAGCGACCTGAGTGTGTGCATTATGTGTTGGATCCTGACACCTGACATGCTGCTGACTGTCACTTTCTCCTTATTCAACCTAGTGAGTGGGACATCAGTGTGCCTCACTATCGAGTCACCTATAACTGCTGTGTTGGGCATGCTGTTTTGCCTTAGGGGCTTTGGTTGAGTGGCACACTGTTTAGGAGAGTTATGTGTCTCATGATTAGTATTGTGTTGTAGTGGTTGAGTGCATTTTTGCCTTGGAGATCTCTGCTGCTTGGGTAGATTTTTATTGAGAGCCTCTGCGAAGGTAAGTGTGTGGTTTCTGTTTTTATGTGAAGGCAGTGATGGTGTGTGTTTGGGAGGGCTATGTGTTCCATGTGGTGTGGTGCAAGTGTTGACCTTCTCCTCTTAACTAACTATTCCAGTCTTGGCTGGAGAGTGCGCGGCTTCCAATTTGGATATATAAGTGCATCTCTCGCAAGTCTGAGTGTTGGAAGGTACGAGAAGAGAGTTGTCAGTATACATGAGGCAGCTGCTACATTGCCTCAGGATGCCCAAGTTCACCAGGTTAATAGGAGAAAGCACAGGGAACTGACCTTTAGACATGCCTGGGGGGGTGGGCATTGATAATAAGTACTAGATCTGTTTCCTTGTAGAACATTTAGTGATGGTAGAACTTGTGTGCTACAATAATTGCTACAAGAACTCTGGTAAAGTGCTAGACTAATAAGCTAGTATAAGTGCAGGAGAGGAGAGAACTAGTAGATCTAAGGGAAAAATTGAAGAGCAAACTCTGGCACTATTCAGAAGCTTTCATGCAGTCCTGGATACAGCAAGTCTGTATCTGGACTAGACTAGTTACAGCAAAGGCAGGAAACAAGTGCAAATGCAGGCTTTTAAAGCAGAAATTGAGAGAGATGGAAAAACTGTCCAAACGGCCAATAAACTACAATTTCTGGGCCCGGAACCACTTCTCTTGTGGTAGATAGGCTACCTAGTGCTTACCATTCCCACTGGTAAGCTAGAAGGCTTTCCTCCAACACAGAAAGGCTTGGGGTGCTCAGGAGCTTACAAACAGTTCTGGATACAGCAAATCTGTATTTGGACTAGACTAGTTATAGGAAAGGGGGGGAAACAAGTGCAAATGTGGGCTTTTGAATCAAGAAGTTGAGAGAGATGGAAAAACTGCCCAAACGGCCAATAACTACAATTTCTGGGCCCAGAAACCACTCCTTATGTGGTAGATAGGTTACTTAGTGGTTACCACTCACATTGATAAGCTAGAAGGCTTCCCTCCAACACAAAAAGGCTTGGGGGGGGGGGCTCAGGAGCTCACAAACAGTCCTGGATACAGCAAATCAGTATCTGGACTAGACTAGTTACAGGAAAGGGGGGAACAAGTGCAAATGCGGGCTTTTAAATCAGAAAGTTGAGACATATGTAAAAACTGCCCAAACGGCCAATAACTATAATTTCTGGGCCCAGAAACCACTCCTTATGTGGTAGATAGGTTACTTAGTGCTTACCACTCCCACTGATAAGCTAGAGGGCTTCCCCCCCCCCCCAACAAAGAAAGGCTTGGGGGCTCAGGAGCTTACAAACAGTCCCAGATATAGCAAATCTGTATCTGGACTAGATTCGTTACAGGAAATGGGGGAAACAAGCTTAGAATTTTTTTTTTATTATCAATGTATGTGTGTGAATTTTAGACAACCTCAACTGAACACATCAGTGATATGTGGAAACCACTGACTGAATACAAATGTGCATTAGCAATAGTCCTATGAAATGGCAAATATCTGCAATATGTTGCGGATATTGTTGCAAAATGCAGATGTACATCTACATATACATTTTAATTTGTGCAATTCATTGTAATCTACAAAAAGTTAAATAAAATAATTTATTAACCATGGTGAAGTGGCACCCACAGCCATATCACCAGTGCTAGCAATAGCTAACAATGGGTGCAGGATGTGTGCAGGAAACATAAGTAATGCACACACCCAAGGAAATAGGGTGATAGCAAAGCAGATGTAGGGTTAGAGGGCCATCAGTATTTTATTTTTTGGGTGGGAATAGGGTAATTTATTTATTTATCTATCTATTTATTTATTTATTTATTATTGGGGTTTTTTTTGAGAACAAAAGGTATGGAAAAGCATAGCAAGAGGAAATGGGGAAAAGTGTGGGTGCAAACCTATAACAAATATCACAAGGCTTGGCTGACAAAGGTGAGTAACATAGATGAAGGACAGGTGAGGTACACAGACAGCACACACATATGGACTATACAGCAGTGATTAAGGTAAGATGAAAAACAGGGTAGAGATGCATACCAGCCATGGAACACATCAATAAGACATGTACCAATGAACAAAGCAGTGCTGAGATGTAGCAACTTTTCTTACAGTAAGATCAAAAGGAGTATGACTGGTGGTAGGTGTGCGAGAGAGAATGCAAAATTGATATTGCTGGCATTGCATTACACAATGGGCATAAACATCATCATCCATTTGACAGTTGGCAATGCAAGTTTAAGCCATACAGTAGCAAGTCTAATAAAATCCAGTAATGGAAATATAGGGGCAGAAAAGCAGGGGACAGATTAAAACCACCAACTCTACATACAACATGCAAATGAGTAAGTACAGCACCAAGCTGCATTAATACAGCACAAGAGTAATGCAGCTATGTAATAAGACTTGACAGAAATCCAAAAAACCGCTGATAGTCCTGTACTCAAAAACTTTTATTCGGGAAACCACAACAGTTTAAGCACTTTTGTCAGCAACCTCAGGCTGACTTCATCAGAACCCTTGCTTATCTAAGTTTTTCTAAAATGTTCAGCATGGTCCTCCCTGTTCGCTGCAATCTCCTGGATGGCTGGTCATCCAGCTGTTCTTCTGTCTTGTTGGCAGCCCTCCTCGTTTAATGTCTAGTTTGCTGTGGTATACACAATAATAAGGTTACACACACAATACCACAGCAAACTAGACATTAAACGAGGAGGGCTGCCAACAAGACAGAAGAACAGCTGGATGACCAGCCATCCAGGAGATTGCAGCGAACAGGGAGGACCATGCTGAACATTTTAGAAAAACTTAGATAAGCAAGGGTTCTGATGAAGTCAGCCTGTGGTTGCTGACGAAAGCACTTAAACTGTTGTGGTTTCCCAAATAAAAGTTTTTGAGTACAGGACTGTCAGTGGTTTTTTTGGATTTCTGTCAAGTTTTTTGTAGGTTCTTGGTTTCGTGTTTGCAGCTATGTAATAAACCATTAAGTATACACACCATTAAGGAGAAATGGGATTACAACATCAAAGAAGACATTTCAGGCCAGAGGCAATGCAGGTGGTGTTCAGGTATGTAACAGATATAGGGAATGCAATGCAACACACAAGCCAAACATAAAGATGGTTCATCACACATACCCACACCAGTGACAATGAAATGTGAAATGTACATGTAGAAAACACAAAGTGATACATACACATTATGAAATAGCATGTGAATAACAAAAAACAAGGAATGTAAGCCTGTGCATACATAGCTATGCAGGAAGCATACAAATGACTAAATTACTGAGGAATATACTGCATATAAGTAAGACATGAACAAAGATGGAATCTACTCAAGAATCATGACACCATGTGTATATAACTTGCATGCATATGATATCATGGTGACACAGTGTCACATTGTCCCAGTATGCCTTCATTGCAATGATGATACATTACACAAAGGTGTACATGTACATATGTGTGTGTGTGTGTGTGTGTGTGTGTGTGTGTGTGTGTGTGTGTGTGTGTGTGTGTGTGTGTGTGTGTATATATATATATATATATATATATCTATATATATATATATATATATATATATATATCTTTATGCCATGTATATGTGAAACATAAGGCCAAAGCTACAAGGGGGAAAAGGAGTGGACAACATATGTCCACAGCAGTAAGAAAATACATGCATGAAAAACTTGACACAGAATAAAGAAGCAGGACTAGCATGTACAAGTAAATAAATTGTAAAGTACATGCAGCAAAGGGCCCATGTCTGACATGTGTGCAGTGTGTATTGGTGATGGCTATTAACATGTCTATGTATAAATGACACAAGCAAAAGAGTAATGTGCACCAGTTAAACAGCAATTAGCTATAACTAATGTCTTTCAGCTTTTCCCTGTTAGGGGTCGCCACAGCAGAACTCCAGTCTGCTAATGATCAGCAGTAGATTTTTACAGTGCCGAGGTGCTAGCCCAATGCTCAACTTTCAAATAAAGCACACCCATTCATGCACGCACATGCCTGCATGTCTTTAACATCACTCAGCCATGGGGAGGACATGCAGACTCCACACAGAAGGCATGCTAGCTGAGAATCAAACTGGAGAACCTCATGCTGTGAGGCGACAATGCTAACCGCTGCACTACCACAGCTGATTAGTTAACCAGCAATTAGCATAGGTACAAAATAAAAGTAGGGTTGAATATCACATACCCATATATACTGCCATGTTAACATAAGACAACAGGTGACACAAATGAAAGGGATAACAGCAGAACATGCAAATGTGTATGACTTGTCAAAGGACAGTCAGATATATGAAACTATGTCGCATCACATATGCGATTAAATTACTCATCCTTACTATAACATTACAGTAGGTAAATATTTTGTTTGAGATGTTAGGGGAATATCAATGTACAGCCATACAAAACAATGCAGCCATTGTATACTTAATGAAAATCGGACATGTATGGTAACATGTACACAGCCATGGTGTACATGTATCAGAATACTAGAGTAGATCCAGTTCCTCAGATCTTCTGGCTAGTGTGATTGAGGATGTCATTGCTGTCAGTGCACTGGAACAATGGCATGTGCTGGTCCTGGTTTTTCACATCTTGGTCCTCAGAGCCAGACTTAGCTGGAAGTGGTTGAGCATGTCTTCCTTGTCTTTGATGGATGGGTGGACCGTCAAGGTTACCACACTTTGTAACATGAGAAAAACTGTGCATCCTTACATATTTCTAAAAGAGTCTTAACAGTAACAAAAAAATAGCAATATGTACAGCAATATACGAGTCAAACATCCTGTAAAATATACAAGTCTTCTGAATATGAATCTTTACTATCATGAGAATTAATCCATCAGTTATGATTCTGTGAAAACATGCAATATATTAAACTCTAATATATTGCACACTTGTATGATAAGTAAGTTAGATTGTTGTGAGAAGCACATTTATAATACATTTGTGTCATATGTGATGCATTTACATGTTGTAATCAATATATCAAACAATATAGCCATAGTCTTATCTACTAATATGCATCATAAATCATGTGACAGTGTAGTACCTGCACTATCAAAGTGATGCAAGAAAGCCTGCCAGTAATAATGGAAATGTAACAGAACAGAGATATGAGACATCAGCATAATCTGAGAAGCATATAAAATGGCCTGTAAAAGAGGACATACACACATGCATATCTTAAAGTATATAATTCACATGGCAAGGGTTATCATAGCCCAAGGTGTAACTGCTGTATTATCAAATCTATTTACAATTAGGAAGGTATGTAAACATAAATGAATAATGGTAGTCACAACTTTGAACTGAATATAATTACATGACGTGAAGATAATGAAAGAGAAAAACAATATATGATATATGCAATTGGCAGCATCAACATTCTGTATACGTGATTAATGTAATAATTGTCTGCCAAATATTATTGTCATGTAAAGATGTACTGCAAGTGTAAAGGTCATGTGACTGGATGGTGGAAGTGATTTAAATACGCAGAAAAAAATCTAGATATGTTTACTCATCACATGCTGAATTGCGGGCATATGAAGCGATGACTCCATCACAACACATACATGTTAATAATCTGTACACTCTGATTAATGAATAATCATGCCTAGTAAAATATTAAACCTCATCACTCAGTGTTGTCATTTGCAATAAAGCACACAAGAGATTGGGATGATATCTATTCTTACAAGTGCATGTTTGGCAGTATCAGCATACTGCATGTCAGCAAAACACACATAAATGCGAAGACTAAACATCTACTGCAGAAAAATATAATAACAAATAGGGCACACCACTCTGTGTAGTTTATATATAGATATAGATATAGGTTTAGATTTATTTATTTATTTATTGCATTTGTTGACCGGGAGAGTCCACTGGGCCATGTCAGCTCATTTTTAGTAGAGGCCCGGGGAGAAAAGCTCTACAAGAAAATTATATTACATTACATTAATATCAATAGTGACAAAGATATTTGGTAATAGTCAATTTTCAGAGTCAGAAGCATTAGGTAGCATTAAAGTAAGCCATAGGCTTACATCAAAAACATGAATTACAAATGAAAAGTGAGGAATAATAAGGTTACATATTTACAGCAGTATTTGGTATAAAAACATTATAGTATGCTATAGGTTTTCATGAGAAACATTCATTGCAAAAGCAAGGGAGGTTTAGAAGAATAGGAAATCAATTTATACACATTTAAACAAATCTGGCAAAGAAAATGCTCATTAGGTATTCATGTATCTATTGATTATTTTGGAAAAAAAGAGAGAGAGAAAAAAAAAGAAAAAAATAGAAGGAGATGCTTTAGATAGGAGCATGAGAAGGACGTTCCCATTTGGAAGACAGGTGTGAGAACAGGTGGGTCTTGAAGTTATCATGGTTAGACATGGTGCGCAAGTGACAGGGGAGAGAGTTCCATAGTTTAGCTATGGTGCAGGCTAGCAATTGTTGGCCTGGGGGATGAGAGGGTTTGTGTACTTGAAGCAGATTTTGGCTCTCGGATCTTAGGGAGTGGGAGGATGTGTAGGGCATTAGGGCTGTGGCCAGGGATGGACAGTCAGCTGGTTTGAAGATGAGCTTGTGGGTAGTGGTAAGTTGCAAATATCTAAGGTAGTTGGGGAGTTCTAGCCATTTGAGGAAGAGTAGAGAGAGAGGCAGTGATGAGATGAATTTTTGGAGTTGGTTGCGAATTTGCTAATTTTGTGGTATCAGGATTCCAGTTTGGAGTGCAGGCTTAGTTGGAGGTTGGTAAATAGGGGAGTGTCATATATGAGAGATGGGAGGAGGAAGGTAGTTGCAAGTGTTTGTTGGGTGGAGGGGCTGAGATAGCAGTTGTGTCTGTATTGGATACCTATTTTTTATGGGTTTTCTTAATAGCAGTGTATATGTGGGAGTCAAACTTTAGGTTTTCGTCAATAATGATGCCTAGCAATTTGGTAGTGGGAACTATTTCCATTGGGGTTTTTTTTGGCTTATAATGTAGAATAGGTTTCTGTCTAAAGTGGAATTTCTAGTGGGGGTAAAGATCATTAGTTTTGTTTTGGTAGTGTTTAGGGCAAGGTGATTGGATTTCATCCAGGATTCTGTTTTGGATAAGGCAAGTTAGGTTTTTAGTAGCAGTTCAAAGGGAGAGGAGGCTGAGGAGATGATGGTGGAGTCATCTGCATATTGGATAATGCAGGCTTCAGGGATGGAGAGGTGGAAGTTGTTGATAAATATGTTAAAGAGCAGAGGGCCTAGTACTGAACCTTGAGAAACACCGGTGGATGTAGGTGAGAAAGGAAAGGTAGATTCTTTCCATTGGACAGCTTGTTGGTGGTTGGATAGGTAGCTGGTGAACCTGGCAAGGGTTGAGGGAGAGAGCTGTAAGGATGAGAGCTGGGATAGGAGTAAGGAGTGGGAGATGATGTTGAATGCTTTTGTGAGGTCTAAAAATATTGATGATACGTATTTGCCATTGTCACATGCTAGGCTGATAGTCTCTAGAAAAGAAAGGAGGGCAGTGATGGTACTGTGGCTGGGGTGGAAGCTGAGCTGGGTGTGGGAGAGAAGTTTGTTTAGGGTTAAATATTGCATGATTTGTGCATGGATAGTTTTTTTCTAGTATTTTTGAGAGAGGGGAAATTATGGTTATGGGTCTGAAATCGGTTGTGTCTATGTTTTTACCACCTTTGTGTAGTGGGATGATGTCTGCTTGGCACCAGATGGTTGGGATGTATGATTCCTGTATTGATCTATTTATGAGAATAGATATGGGATAGGCGATGGTTTCAGCAGATTGCTTGAGGAAGGTGGGAAGTAGATTGTCTGGTGCATTACGACAAGGTTTTAGCTTGAGGAGAAGTCTTTTTATTGTGTTTGTAGGGATGGGTTTTAGGGTATAGGGGGAGGTAGGAGGAGGTTTGCTGGTGGGGAGGAGGGGGCAGGAGGGGGGATCAGGGAAGGAGGTGGATAGTTTTACTATGCAATCTAAAAATAATTGTTTTTAATTAGTGGCAGTTTCTAGGCTGGTAAGTGCAGGGTCTGGGCATAGTTTGCTTTTATTGCCAGGGTGAAGAATGGAGGAAATGGAGTTCCAAAATTTTTTTGGATTGGATGAGTGCTTGGAGTTTGTTGTAGAAGGTTTTGCGATCTTTAGTTATTAATTTCTTGGTTAAGTTCTGCAGTTGTTTAAATTCTAGGAGGGAGTTGGTGGTGTTTTGTTTTTGATATTGTTTCCATTTTATGGCTCGTTGATGCATGATATGTTTAGTTTCATAGGATAGCCAGGGGCAGGGATTTGATTTGATTCATTTGGATCTAAGGGGGTGGCTTGTTGATTTAGAATGGTTAGGAATGTATTGTTGAAATAGTATTCTGCACTGTCTAGAGGGAGAGTTTATAGGGGTGACCAGTCAGTGTGTTTTAGGCATTCTGAGAATATTTCAGAGTTGAAGGAGGCTAAGTTGTGGGTTTGGATATATTTGTGATGTTTTTATGGGGTGGAATATGCGGTCAACGAAGATAGGTAGGTGGTCACTGAGAGGATCGAGTAGAATACCAGCATTTGAGGCAAGGTAGGGTTGGGTAGTCAGTATCCAGTCTATGATGGTACCAGAGGTTCCATCTTTGTTTGGCCTGGTTGTAAGATTTATAAGTTGGGTGAAGTTGTATAGCTTGATTGAATGGGATGGGGTGTCAGAGTTGAGAGAGGCCCAGTTAATGTTTACATCACCAAGAGATAGCGGTTATGTTGGGTTTGTTGTGAGTAAGCCAAGCATGTAGATTGGGGATTTTATTTTTGAGGCTTTGTGCATTGAATGTGGTGAGTCGGATGGCTTTGGATTTGAGGGGTTTGTTAGGGTGGCTACTTAGATTTCTGGTGGAGTTGGGTCCAGGGTTTGAGTGGATGTCACCTGACAGAGAGAGGGAGATATAGAGGAAGAGTTGATGGAGGTGGTGTATGGGAGATGGGGAGGAAGGGTTGAAAAGGGAGATGTTTTTTTTTTAGAGTTGATAATTTGAGAGGGGTGATGGAAAGGTGGAGTAGGGAGTATAATGGGTTTGAAAAAATGGGTTGGTTTGAAGGAATAGAGTTCAGGTGAAATTTGGCTAAAAGTAGTAGATGTAATTGGGAGGTAGGGAATGGTGGCTTGGGGGTTTTGAGGTGGGTGTGTGTTAGGGAGACGTGTAAGGAAGGTTAGACAGGAGAGGGGAGATAAGTAGGCTTGTTAGGATTAATGTGTGTGAGGAGAGATTAGTCATAGTTATTGGGGTGTGTGGGGTTAACATGTGACTGGGCATGGGTCGGGTCTGTTGGAGGATGGGTGTGATTGGAGGGAAGGGTTTGATTAGGTATAAATGTACAGGTAGTGGGGTGGGTGGGAATTGGGGGCATGGTAGGGGAGCGGAGTGAGCCCATAGGGCGAACTGAGTGGGATGAGCCAAAAAGGAGTGAGAAGTTCACAGAATAAGCAAAAAAAAAACAATCAGTTACTGGGAATCTGTAGTTGGGATGGTGCTATAGTCAGAGGGTAAGTACTTGAAGCAGTTCAGAGGGGAAAGCTTGAGACTGCAGTGGGATTTAACCAGATTCAGTGGTATAGGGCAGAGCAGGTATATCTCTGTAAATAAAAGTATTAGATTTAAAATCAAAATAATGTATGGGTGTGAGAACAGCAAGCATGTACAAGTGTGCGTTTCAATGTAGTGGATGCATGCTGCCACCTAGTGGCGAAATGGGGATGGGAGAGAGAGGTTTAATAGTTAATAGTTGGTCGTTACAAATGTATCTCCTTTGGTTATTCCGTAAGTATAGCAGAAGCTTTTAGGGAGAGATTATGTTAAAAAGCAACTGTGGGGTAAAAGGCAGCAGTAGGCTGCTAACATGCTCACTGAGGGTAGGTTATAGTTAGCATTAAATAGTCTTTCAAATGTAAGATAAGTTACATAAACTCTAGGTTTTGTTGTTTTGAGGGGGAACACACTTTAGAGCAGGCAGTCCGAGGTATTCTTCCTGTGCAAGGGGGTATTCCTGGTTTATAATTTATAGTGGGGGAGCACCCAAGGAAGCAAGCTGTAGAGAGAGAGAGAAAGAGAGAGAGAGAGAGGTAGGTTAGCATTTATAGAGCAAGTGGGATAGGTAGCACTAGTAGGGGGGGCTCGAGCAAAAGCTGGAAAAAGAGTGAGTCTAGGTAGGGGGTTACAGCCAAGAAGCAAAAAGGCAGACAACACATATACATTCAAAGCAATTCTCCTTCAGTTACATGAGTTCATTGGTTAACACAATACATTCACATGAAAAACCTAAAGGCAGATATACACTTTTCAGAAGTTCTCTTTCAGCCACAGAAGCTCGTTGGTTGTTAGCACTATACAAGCTCTAGAACTACCGTATTCAGCTATGCATGGATGCTGCCAAGATTACTGGGATTCGTGAGTTACTTCAGCCATTGAGGCAGAAGGACTGAGAGAAAATAATTATCAATTGCTAATGTTTCACGTAAAACTCAACGGTTATTCACTGAATATCACTGAGTGCTTAGCCACAGTAGTTAAACAAACAATTCCTGATCAGTATCTGGTAGCACAGTTTAGAGGGGTTTATGCAGCAGCTGGTACAAAAATAGCACAGGATTTTGCAGCAGCAATTTAAGTCTTTCTAAACACTAGCAGTTGCTACTTCATTGTAGCCAAAATGCACATTGATATCTCGGCTAGTATGCTACACAGTAAAATAAGGGTTGCTAGTTGTACAATAGGCTTAGATATAAAGAAATTTAGAGCATTACATGAAAGCAATGGCAGCAGTTGTTTTAGTTAACAAATGAGTTATTAACTACATACATAAGTCTGATAAATAGCTGATTCCAGACCTACCGGGAAGTGAGACAAGCAGCCTAACCACAGGAGTGTTTCAGGGGTGGAGGACACACTATCTCTTAGATATAGATAGAGATAGATAGATAGATAGATAGATAGATAGATAGATAGATAGATAGATAGATAGATAGATAGATAGATATGCAAGTTTATTGTGGAAATATTTACATAAATGATTTTAACAGTGTATCATGGATAACAGATGACATCACAACATACTCGCATCCAAAATGGATCCCTGTTTAACCACACCCTGCAAACTGGCTATGTTCCAGTGGAATGGAAGACAACAACAAAAATTCCTATGCACAAAGAGTGACCATAAATCGACCTTGGGAATTATAGGTCCATAAGCTTGACTAGCCCCATCTGCAAGGCTATGGAAAGAATCAGCATGGACCTTATTAACAAGGACATAGGTAATCTCCAAACTCTGGACCCAACACAGTTCAGATTTGTTAAAGGTAGATCATGCCTGTTAAATATGATTTGAGAAAGTTGCTAAGGTCCTGGGTGAGGGAAAACATAGCATATTGCTTATCTTGACTAGCCGAGGCATTTAGCACAATCCCCCATTTAGGCATTATAGAGAAACTTTCCCAGTTGTGAATTAATCCCTACATTACCAGATGAGTAGCAAACTGGCTCACTGACAGGACTCATACTGTCAAAGTGGGTAACTTCACTTCTAACAAATGACCAGTCACCAGTTCCATACCACAGGGTTCTGTGCTGGACCCCTTACTGTTCAGAATTTATTTCTCAGAAGTCCAGGCAAACTTGCAAATTTAGACAGCCTGTGAATGACCAAATTCACTGACAATTGCAAATTGGGAACAATCATTGTACCCCACAATGATGTTAATATACAGCAGACAGGCTTAATGCAAACAAATGATTGGTGTCAAAGGTATAGATTAAAGCTAAATGCAAAAAATGCATTATTATTCCCTTTGGGAAAGCTGACATTCCTGATAATTGCACAGACAGCACTTCTAAATATAGAACCAGTAGTATGTGATCTGGGCACTCAGGTTTATAGAAATCTGAACTTTGACCACCACATATCCACAGTAGTAAGGACATCTTTCTATGTGGCACAACGTTTAAGTAAAGGCATCGCATCTAGATTTAAGGATTTTATAATTCCATTATACTAGGCCCTAATCAGACCCATAATTGAGTACAATCCTCCCTTTTGCATGTACCTGACCAGACACCTGCAACAAGTGGAGAGACCACAGAGGTTTCTTGCCAAGAAATTGCAGGGTACACAAAACAAGTCTTAGATGGAAAGACTGAATGCCCTGACACTGTATTCTGTCTCCTACAGGTTTCTAAAGGATGACTTGTGCCTGGCTTATAGGTCTGTCACTGAACTAGCCCTGATGGAAATGCTACACATTCATAAACCTAACTGCAGAAGGGTTTCTTGCTCCAGGGATCCACCCTCTGACATGAACAGGTCATGTTGGAGAGATAAATACATCTCCCAGAGACTGCTACATCTCTGGAACAAGCTTCCAGTTCACATGAAACAGAGGTCCTCCCAGACTTTCTTCAAATGCAACCTAGATCATTGGAAGGGTGACTCAAATTCACTCCTAAGGTGGCGTCCATGTCCCTCCTGGACAGAAGAAATCAGTATTAACTACCATAGACACTTACCTCTGTGAACTTCACTCATCTAACCACTGACAATTGGGCAAGTTGGGATAATAATTATCAATTGCTAATGTTTCACGTAAAACTCAACGGTTATTCACTGAATATCACTGAGTGCTTAGCCACAGTAGTTAAACAAACAATTCCTGATCAGTATCTGGTAGCACAGTTTAGAGGGGTTTATGCAGCAGCTGGTACAAAAATAGCACAGGATTTTGCAGCAGCAATTTAAGTCTTTCTAAACACTAGCAGTTGCTACTTCATTGTAGCCAAAATGCACATTGATATCTCGGCTAGTATGCTACACAGTAAAATAAGGGTTGCTAGTTGTACAATAGGCTTAGATATAAAGAAATTTAGAGCATTACATGAAAGCAATGGCAGCAGTTGTTTTAGTTAACAAATGAGTTATTAACTACATACATAAGTCTGATAAATAGCTGATTCCAGACCTACCGGGAAGTGAGACAAGCAGCCTAACCACAGGAGTGTTTCAGGGTGGAGGACACACTATCTCTTAGATATAGATAGAGATAGATAGATAGATAGATAGATAGATAGATAGATAGATAGATAGATAGATAGATAGATATGCAAGTTTATTGTGGAAATATTTACATAAATGATTTTAACAGTGTATCATGGATAACAGATGACATCACAACATACTCGCATCCAAAATGGATCCCTGTTTAACCACACCCTGCAAACTGGCTATGTTCCAGTGGAATGGAAGACAACAACAAAAATTCCTATGCACAAAGAGTGACCATAAATCGACCTTGGGAATTATAGGTCCATAAGCTTGACTAGCCCCATCTGCAAGGCTATGGAAAGAATCAGCATGGACCTTATTAACAAGGACATAGGTAATCTCCAAACTCTGGACCCAACACAGTTCAGATTTGTTAAAGGTAGATCATGCCTGTTAAATATGATTTGAGAAAGTTGCTAAGGTCCTGGGTGAGGGAAAACATAGCATATTGCTTATCTTGACTAGCCGAGGCATTTAGCACAATCCCCATTTAGGCATTATAGAGAAACTTTCCCAGTTGTGAATTAATCCCTACATTACCAGATGAGTAGCAAACTGGCTCACTGACAGGACTCATACTGTCAAAGTGGGTAACTTCACTTCTAACAAATGACCAGTCACCAGTTCCATACCACAGGGTTCTGTGCTGGACCCCTTACTGTTCAGAATTTATTTCTCAGAAGTCCAGGCAAACTTGCAAATTTAGACAGCCTGTGAATGACCAAATTCACTGACAATTGCAAATTGGGAACAATCATTGTACCCCACAATGATGTTAATATACAGCAGACAGGCTTAATGCAAACAAATGATTGGTGTCAAAGGTATAGATTAAAGCTAAATGCAAAATGCATTATTATTCCCTTTGGGAAAGCTGACATTCCTGATAATTGCACAGACAGCACTTCTAAATATAGAACCAGTAGTATGTGATCTGGGCACTCAGGTTTATAGAAATCTGAACTTTGACCACCACATATCCACAGTAGTAAGGACATCTTTCTATGTGGCACAACGTTTAAGTAAAGGCATCGCATCTAGATTTAAGGATTTTATAATTCCATTATACTAGGCCCTAATCAGACCCATAATTGCGTACAATCCTCCCTTTGCATGTACCTGACCAGACACCTGCAACAAGTGGAGAGACCACAGAGGTTTCTTGCCAAGAAATTGCAGGGTACACAAAACAAGTCTTAGATGGAAAGACTGAATGCCCTGACACTGTATTCTGTCTCCTACAGGTTTCTAAAGGATGACTTGTGCCTGGCTTATAGGTCTGTCACTGAACTAGCCCTGATGGAAATGCTACACATTCATAAACCTAACTGCAGAAGGGTTTCTTGCTCCAGGGATCCACCCTCTGACATGAACAGGTCATGTTGGAGAGATAAATACATCTCCCAGAGACTGCTACATCTCTGGAACAAGCTTCCAGTTCACATGAAACAGAGGTCCTCCCAGACTTTCTTCAAATGCAACCTAGATCATTGGAAGGGTGACTCAAATTCACTCCTAAGGTGGCGTCCATGTCCCTCCTGGACAGAAGAAATCAGTATTAACTACCATAGACACTTACCTCTGTGAACTTCACTCATCTAACCACTGACAATTGGGCAAGTTGGGATAAATATGGCTAAGCTTGTAAGGGCTCTTGGTCTACCAGACTAGTAACCTCCTATGAACCTATGAAATTGTGAATGTACGGGGTCACATTTATACACTATGCCATGTGAGGCAACAACTTAGTCTCACCTAGGCTATGCTGTATATAAATAACAGGCATATAAACATGCTATCAACTCAAATATGTGTCACTGAACTAAGGAATATTACACTGAGTAAGAGCAATATTGAAAATAATATATTCATATTTGTCCTAAATTAACCCTCTCTGTGCCTGCAAATAGTCTATTGACATCACTGCAATATACCAATAAAAATATAACTAAATATTTAAAATGCTAAATAAAGAGTATTGAAGCCCCACTAAAAAGACTGTGAAACTTACCCTGTGACACAGTAAACTGCAATTATTTATGTGAGAGGATGCTCTCACAAACAAACTTGTGCACCTAACAAACAAAAACATTAGAACTCCAGCAATACAACCATACTCCCATCACTGATACAATGAGGCAAGGGACATCTATTCAATACACGAGTAAGCACAGATCATATGGAATGAATTAAGATGTCTACTATATACTGTCAGCAAAACAGAAATAGTAAAACTTCTACAATACAGAGTCAACAACAAAAACCAAGACAGCAAATATAAATATGTTATCTGAGATTACAGCAGACTATCATTTTGCTTGTGTCAGTAAACAGCCTCTAACTTCCAAATACGCCAATAATATTGGAATGACATTTACAAATGTAAATTACATAAAACAAATTGCTTAGCAAGCAATATACATAATACATTAACACTTAGAAGATATACCTTGATGATGCATTATGGGAATTTTGACATCTAATTTGCATGTATGAATGCCATATGAATAATATTCTCATACAGGAGATGGAATATGATAATAGTCCTACAGAGGAGAAACAATGCAGAAGATAATAACAGATACCTTTTCCCTTCACTGTTCCTCCAGTCAGTGCATGTGCTTTGATTAACAAAGCACAATTATGAACATGCTCCTCAGCAGCTACACCTGAATAAAAAGAGATGAAATATTATTTTGCAACAGTGATTATGTGTTATGAGATTAAACAGCATCTAACATTACATTAACTCAGTTTAAACTGAGTCATGATGAAGTAATCACATTTTCAAGTAGTGTTATGCAAGCCTAGGTAATAGTTTGCATAGACTGAAAAAAGAAGTTATGTACTTGCCATAACGTTCTATCTGTGTTGTCGATCTTCATTTATTCTTGACCTGTAGGTTTGGTTCTGAAATCGGAACTGACTCATCTGTACTACAGCCTGCAAGGACCAAATAGTCTTGAGCTTTTCTCCCTACCTAATGCTCCTCTTCATTTTACCTTAGATTGAGTTTGCTGATTGACAGACAGATAAGATATGTATCCTAAAAGTGCTTTTGTGGAGACCATATCTGGTAAAGGATGGCTAAAAGGACTGTAAATAAAGACTCAGCTCATTCTACCAAGAGATATCAAAGGTTGGGGGTTGGAGGGAGATGTACAAAAGATAAATGAAGACTGACAACACAGATGGAATGTTATGGTGTGTACATATGTAGCTTCTTTATTTGATGTTGTCAATCTTCGTTTATTCCTTGCCCTGTGGGACAGAGTCCCCAGCTACTTTTTATCTTTGGTGGTCTCATGGAAGAATATTCCTGAGCACCACAGAACCAAAGGACACTTTTCCCCTCGAGGCCAAATACAATTTGTAATGAGTAATAAATGTATGTGGGTTAGCTCAAGTTGCTGCTGTGCAAATGTCATCCAAGGAAGCTGTGGAGTGAAAAACTGCAGAAGTGGCTATCACTCTGGTAGAGTGTGCTTTAACAGGTCCAGGTAATTCACCATTGTTTTTGACTTATCTGAAGGTATTTAGAAAGTTTATCTTTGGATACCGGTCTACATAATCTAGAACTAGAAAAAGCAATAAACAGTTGATCAGATTTCATGATAGATTTTGTTCGATGAAGGTAGAAATGCAATTGTTTGTGGATGTCTAATAAGTGGAAACAATATTGTCCTTTATTTTAAAATTTTGGAAAAAATGGTAAATTTATAGTCTGATTAATATTTGTCTCTGAAACAATCTTTGGCAATAAGAAAGGATTAGTCCTTAACAAAACTCTGTCTGGGTGAAAAGTGAAATATGGTGATTTACAAGTTAGTGTCTTCTTCTTCCGGCTTTTCCCGGTTAGGGGTCGCCACAGGAGATCACCTGTCCGCTCATGATTGGCAGTTGAGTTTTATGGTGTCGAGTTGCCAGCCCAGCACCCAACCTTCCACAGAAGGCACACACACACACACACACACACACACACACACACACACACACACACACACACACACACCAAGGACCAATTTAGAGTGTCCAATCCACCTACGGCATGTCTTGGGGATGTGGGAGGAAACAGGAGCACCCAGAGGAAACCCACGTGACCACAGGGAGGACATGCAGATTCCACACAGAAGGCACACCAGCCGAGGACCGAACTGGAGAACCTCTTGCTGTGAGGTGACAACGCTAACCGCTGCACCACCGTGGCTGTCTGATTTACAAGTTAGTGTCTTAATCTCTGAAATTCTTCTAGCTATTAATAAAGCTGTTTTCCAAGACAAGTACTTTAGCTTACAAGTGGCTGCATGCTTAAAAGGGGAGTATATCAAAGTCTGAAGAACCAAGTTGAGATCCCATGGAACATATGGGTCTTGATAAGAAGACCTCAGCATCAAGGTTCCTTTTGAAAAGGCCCTGTAAACTTTATGAGACATTAATGAGGCATCCTGTAACCCATTGTGAAAATTTGATATGGTCTCTTGTTGAACCCAGATGGTAGAAGCAGAAGCTCCTTCTTCAAAGAACAATGTCAAAACTCTAAAATATTTGTGATGGGGTCTGAAAGAGGATCGCTGTCATTATTATGAACCTAACATGAGAATTTTTTCCATTTATTACAATAAAGTTTTCTATTGGAGGGTTTATGTGAAGCCAAATAATCTTATGGACTGGAGAAGACATAATGTTATGCCTGGCAATCAGTGGAAGTGGATAAGTCACATTGTAAGCTTGAGGTTCTCAAGGTTTGGGTGAACTAATCCCTCTGGATGGGACAGGAGATCTGGAGCTGGGTCAAGAGTCCATAGTTGCTGAAACAGATGAGTCCAGAGGAAGGGGAACAAATCTGTTGAGAACATAATGGGGCAATTAGAATCACCTTGCTGTTCAACCTGGTTGCTTTCTTCAGAAATTGAGGGATTAGTCGTATCAGGGGAAGAATGTATAAAAGTCCATTGGGCAAAGCATGAAGGAGAATGTCTCTTGGGGACTCCCTTGGAGGGGGGACCAGAGCAAAGTATCTGCTGCACATGTTGTCTTGGGGCAATGTAAAAAGGTTGCAGCAAGGCTTTCCCCAGAGGCGAAAAATCATTTGTGCCACTTTTGGGTTGAGAGACCACTCGTGAGGCATGAGAATTTATCTGGTCAGATTGCTCACTATCACATTGGAAGTCCCTGCGATGTGTGTTGATAATAGAAAGCAGTTGGAAGAGATCACCCACTCTCAAACTCTGAGTGCTTCTCGACAAAGGGGAAAAGACTTGGTTCCTCCCTGTTTGTTGATGTACCAGATGACTGACATATTGTCTGCCTGGATTGCAATTATCCAGAAAAACAGACAGGCCAGCAGAAAAAGCAGGAATGATGCAGAGTCAAAAATACAATATATAAAGGTTTAATTGTAAACCCAAATAACCACAGACCGGTTTCGGCAGAATATGCCTTCCTCAGTGTGTTACAAATGGATAAACTAAATTATCCCTGGAGGAAGAACAGCTTGAAAGGTCTACAATGCTAACAGTACTTTCATAATTTCCAGGACATTGATATGCAATCTGGCCTCTGTAAGTGATCAAGTGCCTTGTACTGTTTTGCCCAGATAATGCCCCCCCCCCAGCCTGATCTGGGAAGTGTACATGGTCACAGTGGCCTGGAGATGGGGTTGTATGAAAGGTCATCCTGCTAGAATATCTGTGTAGTGTACCCACCAGAGAAGATCCCTTTTGCAATGGTTGGTCACTAAAATGTGATGCGACATTGGTTAATGAAGAATGGATCACTGGGATGCAAGAAGCCACTGTAGAATCCTCATGTGGAATCTTAGTAGAGGTACTAAGGTAATAGTCACTGCCATAGAACCTAGAGCCTGCAGTACCAGATGTGCAGCTACTGTCTTGCTGATGATGATTCTCCTGACTTGAGATTTGATCTTTTCTAGACAAGGAAAAGGAAGGGAATCTATGCAGGTGTTTATATTCAGATTTGCCACTATAAATTCCAGATTCTGCATTGGAATCAGGTGAGATTTCTAGTGGTTTATTGTGATTCCAAGGCTGGCACAAGACTAAAGGACATTGTCTGTTTACTTTTCAAAGAGATGATTGTTGGGAGCAGTAATGAGACAGTTGTCTAAATAAAGAAACACTCAGTGTCCGTGAGATGCTACCACTGACATGCATTTGGTGAACACCCTGGGGGCTGTGGTGAGACCAAAGGGCAATGCTATCAATTGATAGTGACTGGCTGCCAGCCTGAACTGTGAAATTTCCGGGAGCTCTTGTCCATCTTGATGTGGTAATATGCTTCCTGGAGATCTAGAGCACATCCAATCATCATTTTCTAACAAAGTAAGGATAGACTGAATCGTGACCATGTGTAATTTTGTTTGTCAAACAGATTTGTTCAAAACACTGAGATCCAAAATTGGTCTCCAGTCCCCTGTCTTCTTTCGCACTCAAAAGAATATTGAGGAAATTCCGGATTCTTTCTGGTCTGGAGGATCATGTTGGATGAATCTTTTTCTAGCAGCTTTTTTTTTATTTCTCTAACTGCAGGTTCACTCTGACTGAGTGGAACATGGGGGATCCTTTTGAGTTTTTTGGGATGAGTGTGAAAGTCAATAGTGTATCTTCTGGTAATAATCCTTTGCACCCAAACATCTGTGCATATTTTTAGCCAGGCATGTTGGTGTAAGGATAGTCATCTCCTAACTGCTTCCAGAGGCAAGCAATCAGGCCCCCTTTCAGGAAAGCTGTCAGGGTTTGTCTGAGAAATAATCTCTGGAACCCTGATTTTGTGAGCCACCTCTACTGCGTGGACTGTGTCTTCCATATAACTACCCCCTCTGCCACTGGGGGAGCTTCTACCATGTGTATCCTGGAAAGGCCTTCAGGACATTTGGAACCACATCTTTCCAGTCCTCTGGTTCCTAGAGAAGGACCATTGAGGAGTAGAAAAATGTACACTCACTGCAGAAAGGGTCTTCGCATCTTTCTCACACTTGGACAAGGTCTCACAAAATTTTGAGCCAAAAAGAGAAGCTCTGTCAAGGGGGCATTGACAAACAAAGACTTGAATGGCTCCAAAAATTCACATAAGTGCATCCCGGCATCTTTCCTTATGGCTACACAGGAACCCACTGTTCTGGTCATCCCTTCAGCTGCATGTGCCATGAGCCTCATGGATGAGCTGGATATGGACTCGAGGGTGGCCAACTGATAAGCAACCTTTTCTTAAACTTCTTCAGGTATAGCTCCTACAAAGGTATTTGATAAATCTTTAATGAAATTCCTTTGGAGTGTAGTGAAATGTGCCATAAAGTTGAACGACTGCAGACCAGAGGTCAGAGAAGCATATACCTGCTTCCCAAACCTATCCATGGCCTGAGACTCACAATTGGGAGGATGGATGGTAGAACTCTCTTCAGACTGTTCTTTCTTTGTGGTTGCCGCAACCACTATGACATCTACTGCTAACCCTTTAGCCCAAATCTGAAAATCTTTGGGAGCTGAGATAATTTTGTCTGGGCTCTTAGGGATTGACTTTATGGAATTAGGAGTCTTCCACACCTGCTGTGGGATTAGTATGATGAGATCATCAGCTGGTGGAGTCACCCAAGAAGTAGATGGGTGAAAGCCGAAAGCTTCCAGGTATACTGACTCCTCAGGGGAAGGATGTTGGGACTTCTAGCCACCCTTCTGTTTAAGGATCTCAAGGATGTCTCCAAAGGAGAACCCTCCCCTTCATTGTAGTCAGTGTCCTGAGTGACAGATTCTTCCAGGCAATCCAAGTGCTTACTCTTGCACTTTTTCTTGTGAGGGACTTCTTCAGTGGGAAAATCTGAAGATGTGTCAGAAGAGGATAAAACCTGGGCAGGTGTATCCTGCAGTTTCAGCCCTTACTGCCCCGATGCATTGGCTGGTTGAGAGTTAGAATGAGAGGAAGGATTAGGGATCACCTACAGACTGGGTACCCACTGAGGACAAAGTCCTCTTTATTTCCTGGAAGGCAGGTTCCCCTGAAGAGTGAAGGGAGCCCAGAATCGAGAATGACTGCTTTAGAACTGAGGTCACGCCATGCTCCAAGGAGGCTGCCCCCAATATTGAAGCCAGAGTGAAGCTCACACATGCCTAGGTCTGAGGTGCAGGGATGGCTCTGAGAAAACTGGAGTCAAAACCTGCCCTTCTGAACTGACAATGGAACCCAAACCCCAGGAGCCCTCCGGTTCAAAGAGGATCGAAGATCTCAGGGTAGTAGTTGGCCCTGGAAAAAAGACCTGGCTGGTGCCAAAGCACTCGATGCCAGAAGGATCAGAGTCTGAGTCTCCAAAATCACAGATGGGGTCAGAGGAGGAAGATTTGGTTGAGTCATGGAGAAAGTACTTCCAGAGCTGGAGGTAGTCAGAACCGAGGGTATAGGTTCATAGGTTCATAGGTTCATAGGTTTATACTAGGCTATCTGCCCTAAGGCATTTATAAGCCTAGCCCAAATTTTTGTGGCTTACGCCACCCCTTATATGAAAAAATACTGTGCCCATTAGTTTGTTGTGCCTCTGTCCAGCAGTGACGCAGAGATGATTCCCGGGGTAAGCCTACGATCTCCCATCCACAGGTCTAGATTTCTCTTGAACAGAGTCAGCAAGGTGCTCTGCCTCACATGGACTGGGATTTTATTCCACAGCATAGGGAGTCTCTGAGTGATAAATCTATCCCTCCAGCACGTCCTATTTATATCTGTGCTAAGGTTTAAGTCGCTTGCTCTAGTGGTTTTGGTGGATTTGGATTTTTTGAGGTGGAGCATGTCCATTAATTCCGGGTTGGACATGGCCTTGTATGTCAGGCACATGTCACCTCTGAGCAGACGGTATGCAACTGAATAGAGCTGGAGTTTCTTCAATCTGGCAGCATATGACAGATTTTGGAGTCCCCTTATCCTTTTGGTGAGGAACTTTTGGGGTCTCTCCAATTGCTGCAGATGTCGGGTGAGATACATCCCGAATGGGGCATTGTACTCGATCATTGGTCTGATAAGTGAAGAGTACAGGGAACAATGACCTCACTAGATCTGGATGTGAATCCCTTCATGATCAGGTGGGCAATGTAGAAGGTCTTTCTAACCACTTTAGCAATGTGAGTGTCAAAAGAAAGGCCACTGTCAACCTGGGTCCCCAGGTCCCTGATAACCTCTTCTGTGCTTAGTGGATTGCCACCTATATGGTAGCTTGGGGTTACCTTGTTTTTCCCGAAGGGTATGACTATACATTTTTGGCGTTTAACTTCAGGCCATGGCTCTGGCACCAGCTATCTGTTTCCGTGAGTCCCTTCTGAAGGATATCCGTGTCCGATGCACTTTCCACTATGGCGCCCAGTTTGCAGTCATCTGCAAACTTTGTCAGCCAAAGTCCTCCCATGTTGGCCTGTACTTCTGAGAAGTAGATGCCAAACAATAGGGGCCAAGGACTGAGCCCTGTGGGACACCACTTGTGACCGGCTTGGAGTCTGACACAGCGCCAGCAACTCTAACCCTGTGGGTTCTGTCCTTAAGCCAGTTTGCAACCCATCTTGTGACATATGGGTTTACATTTAAGCTGGTAAGTTTTTCTACAATACCCGAGTGGGGTATTGTGTCGAAGCCTTTGCAAGGTCAAGGTAGGCTGTATGGACTGCCTTTCCCTCATCAATGGCCTTGGTGACTGTTTCGAAGAAGTCGACCAAGTTCAAAAGGCATGATCTTCCCTTGACAAAGCCAAACTGGGTCGGGTCCAATGTCTGCAAGTCCCCTATATCTTTGTTTATGAGCTCCATTATGATCCTCTCCATAGCTTTGCAGACTAGACTTGTTAAGCTTATGGGCGGTAATTACCAGGGTCCCTAGAGGCGCCGCCTTTGTGGAGTGGGACCACAGTTGCCGTACGCCACTCCTTGGGCACGTATCCTGTGGTAAGGCGGAGATTAAACAGCTGCCTTATGTGCGGGTTTAATTCCTCATTTAGCTCGTGTAGCACACAGTTGGGGACACCATCCACTCCCATTGATGCTGTGTTTTTAGCTTTAGAGAGAGCAGCTTTCACCTGTGCATTTGAGATGTCCGGGAGGCTACACTCGGCTGGGATAGTTATCTCTCCTTTAGGGGGGGAGAGGGGAGTGAAGTTTGCACTGAACCTGTCTGCCAGTATGTTGGCAATGTCTGTGGGTTCAGTGATTTTTGTATCATTTTGGACTAATTCTGAGCATATCTGGGAGTTTCCACCCAGGTTCCTAACATAGCTGAAAAAGGCCTTATGATTGTCCTTTGAATCCATGGCAATTTTTCTCTCAAAATTGGCCTTAGTTGATTTTATGAGTGCTCGTATTTTTTACTAATAATGATCAAGGGTGACTTCCCTTTTATGGATTTTGTTCTATCATGTAATAGCTTTCTCCTCTTATTGTAAAGTTTGTTAATGGCTGGGGTCCACCAGACTGGACGTTTGCCCTTTGTGGAAAGAGTCTTGGTTTTATTTGGGATTGCCTGATCCATGCAGTCCTGGAGGTGTTCATAGAAGGCATTTGTAAGGGCTTCCGCAGCTTGGGTTGTGGTTTCCTCTGGCTCAGGGGCCTTGAAGGATACCACACTAGTCTTGAGATATCTTGAAAAAGCCCGGGAGAGCCCGGGCGAAAGCGCTTGACTTATTGGTATTATTTTGCTGTGGTTTACGTTGTTTTCCAGTGAAGAACAGAACTGTATACTTTGTTGGTACTGACTTCATCGAAATTCTTGTGGTTTACTGGCACTAATTTAATAAAATTGGATTGCTAAAGAAACGCTGGTTCCGTTCCGTTTCCTGCTGTGGTTTTTGCTACAAACCTGGAGGTTGTCCTGCATTGTTCTTGTTTGCTTATTAGGGTCATACCTGCCTGGGCTACATAATCAGAGAGCTCCTCTATGTCTCTTTTCATGTAGTCCAGGGAGGTACGTCTCAGGTCGTTCACACCAGCATGGACAATGACTGTGTCATATTTGTACTTGCCATGGAGTGACCCGAGTGCTTGTGTTATGTGGCGGATTCTAGCGCCCGATAGGCAGCTTACTGTGACCCTCTCCTTGTTCAGCCTGGTGAGTGGGACGTCAGTGTGTCTGACTATGGAGTCACCTATGACAAGTATGTTTAATGTTGTATTTGGCCTTAAGGGCTGTGACTGCTTTGCACACTGCTTTTGTGGTTTATGTGTTGCTTGTGGGGTGTCTTGAGGTAGCAGTTGTTTGGGTGTCTGCTTTGGAGGCCTCTGCTGTTTAGGTAAATTTTTACTCAGAGCCTCCGAGTATCTCTTTGTGTGTTTATGTGTTTGATTCAGTGGAGTGGTAGCATTATGTGAGGCTGGTTTTGTGGTGTGTGTAGTTGCCTTCTCCTCCTGTCTGGTCTTGCCAGTCCTGAGTTGAGAGAGCTCAGCCTCCAGTTTGGCTAAATAGCTGCATCTCTCGCAAGTATTTGCGTTATGTGGGAGGAGGAGAGGGTTGTCTGTGTACATGAGGCAGTTATAACATTGCCTCAAGATTCCCAGATTCACCAGCTGGACCGGAGAGGCAATCCTCTCGCTGCAAGAACCTGATCCACCAGCCTCAGCACGTCCAATTCTGATAAGCTCTTGATGGAGTGAACTGACTGGGTGGACCGAGATTTAGGTTTCTTTAGAAACAGACTAGGTAATTGTCCTGCCACTAAACCTACACCACCAAAATCTACACATTGAAATACATAAGTATTTGCAGAGGCTCTCAATAATAATCTGCTCAAGCAACAGAGATCTCCAAAGCAGAAACACAAGCAACCTTCACCCCCCAACACAGCCCAAATGACACATAGCTCACAGACTAAGTGTGCCAATAAACCGCAGCCCATAAGGCAAAACAACATATCCAACACACTAGTCATAGGTGACTCCATAGTCAGGCACACTGATGTCCCACTCACCAGGCTAAACAAAGAGAAGGTTACTGTCAGCTGCCTGAGGGTGCCAGGATCCACCACATGACCCATGCACTCAGGTCACTCCACAACAAGTAAAAATATGACTCTGTCATTGTCCATGTTGGAGTGAATGACCTGAAATGTACCTCCCTGGACTACATGAAAAGAGACATGGAAGAGCTCTCTGATCTTATAGCCCAGGCAGTTATGACCCTAGCCCTGAGTAGCATCCTGCCATCACCCAGAATGATACTGCAGTACAGGGACAAAATGATTGACTTCAATAATTGGCTAAGCTTCTGGTGTCATTCTAAGGGGATCCAGTATCTGTCTGCCTGGGATGACATGGTCGACAGACCACGATGCTTTGCCAGAGATGGCTTGCACCTGTCACCCCTGGGATTCTGGATACTGGCTAAAGGTCTTGCCTCCCCTATAATGCCTTTTTAGGCAAGGTTCAAATGACAAATTCACCACCATAACAAGAACAGGCAAGCAAAAACTGAGGGTAATGCTACTCAATGCCAGAAGTCTAAATCTCAAAATGCACTCACTCGAGGCACTCCTTAAAATGGAGAACATCAATATCTGTGCAATGACTGAGACCTGGTTCAAGGCTCTAGAGAGCAACCCTGCATTACCAGGGTATAACTCATACCACACTTTTCGGCCATCTAACCTGGACCAGAAAACCAAAGGCGGAGGTGTGTCCATATTCATTATGGATATCCACACTTCCAGGCTAGTTGTGCAGCATAATGCATCCGTGGTTATCCAAGTGCAACTAACTCTAGGCAAAACTGCAATCCAAATTGTAGCTTGCTACAGATCCCCCACCATGCCCCAGGATTCCCACTCCTCTTTTCTTGATATACTGGAAAATATTAGGGTTCAACCAAACACCCTAATAATGGGTGATTTCAACTACCCCACCATTAACTGGGAAAACTATTCATGTACCAACTCCTTTGCTCAACGCTTTCTGGAAATCATAAATTCCAATGCCCTGAATCAACTTATCCACGCCCCCATCAGGGCAACAATATCCTAGACCTAGTCATTACCAGCATGAGTGACCGGTGTTCCACACTTGAAGTCAACTCCTCATTGGTCAGATCTGACCATAAGCTAGTCACCCTAGATATCCACATCCTGCCCCCATCCACCATTAAGGAAACCATGGTAAAAAATTTCTCCAAAGCCAACTTCATGCTTTTTAAGACAGAAGTGGTGAACTTCATGACACCCATGAAGATGGACAATACAGTTATGACTGCTGAATCCTACACAAATGCACTCTATAAGCACTTACATGAGTGCATGGATCGTGCTATCCCAAACAGAACCAAGACTCTATCCTCCAAAAAAGGAAGCCAATCTGGTGGTTCCCTGCCATAAACAAACTCTACAACACAAGGAAGAAACTGTTGCAAAAGAGTAAAATCCCATGAGTGGAGGAGCTCCCTGGTCAGCCTCAGTAAGAAGCTGATATCCCTTATAAGATCCTCCAAAGCTAGCTACGAAAACAAAATCGCCACTGATTCTAAGGGCAACCACAAAACATTCTATAGCTATGTCAAGAATCTCAGTGGCAACACCCAGATCTGCTCTGAGTTACAGCACAATGGCATGAAAATTACAGAACCAACTGATATTGCCAATATCCTGGCAGATAGGTACAGTGCTAACTTTACCCCCCTCTCACCCCCTAAAGGGCCCATATCTATACAGGAAGAATTCAGAGTCCCTGTAAGCACATCTATGCAGGTAAAAGCTGCACTCTCTAAAACCAAAAACACAGCATACATGGGACTGGACAACATCCCAGGTTGCATTTTACATGAACTTAAGAATGAACTGGCTCCCCACCTAAGCACCATGTTCAATCATAGTCTCACGTCAGGCTTTGTGCTCACTGAATGGCTCACAGCAACAATTATCCCACTCCACAAAGGGGGAGCCACCAGTGATCCTGGGAACTATCACCCTATTAGCCTGCCGAGCCTGGTCTGCAAGGCCATGGAACATATCATCATGGAATTCATAAACAAAGAGATTGGTAACCTCCAAATTCTGGACCCCAGACCATGTCCCTGTACTTAGAGAAATTTTTGAGACAGATGGTAGATAAGATCCCACATGTATTAAGAGACAAAAAAACAGTTTCTTATTGAGTTATATGAAGAGACAAAGTTGTTACCTGGTGACTCTCAGTATATATTTGTAACTCTGGATGTGCAGTCCTTGTTTACCATGATTCCCAATGAGGATGGTATTGATTGCATACATCGTTCATTGGTGAGGTTTACTGAACATAGCAACATGTTTATAGATCTTCTATGTTCATTCTTAGAGGTTATCCTTGAAAACAATATTTTTCTGTTTAAAAAACAGGTCTACATTCAGTGAGATGGCATAGTTATGGGCACATTCTGTGCCAGTAGCTATGCCAATTTGCTTATGGCCACATGGGAGAGAGAGAAGCTATTCTTGTTGAAAAGCTTTCAGAACTATGTTTGTTTTTATAAATGGTTTGTGTATGACCTGTTTTTGCTATGGACAGTGGATGAGATACAATTATCTGAATTTCTTGATGAGATAAATGGACTCACTAGTTATTTGAAGTTCTCTATGGTAACCTCTGATACTCGTATAGCGTATCTGGATGTCTTTTGTTGAAAAGTTTGAGAATGGGATCTTGAACACTGGTATTTATAGGAAATCATGCCACAAGAACACACTTTTGCATAGAACAAGCATGCATCCTAGATATGTGTTTAAGAATGTGATAAAGGGCCAAGTTATGAGAGCTTCCAGGCTCAGTCCCACCAATGGGGGCTCTCAGAATGAGCTGTTGAGTCTGCAAGATAGGTTATTGGCTAGATCATATAAGGTGGGTGAAGTGTGTGAGGGACTTGAAGGAGTTGAGGCTATGAGTAGCAATGCCTGTCCTTATTTTTCATCAGGTGGGTTGGGTATGAACCTATGTGTTAAACCATCTCGCTCAGAAATAAGAGTACCTATGTTCTATACACAAGATACAAATGAGATCAAGGACATCATTGTTAAGAATTAGGGTGTGCTGACAGTTGATCCGAACATTAAGGATCTGGTAGGTGAACATCCTACTTTCCTGTATAAGAACAAGAACAGCTTAAGGAAACTTTTATGCTACCCGAGAGTTAAAAGTGATGATAGTGTTAGTGGTCCAGAGGGTCATGTCAGTCACTGCGGAAGATGTAATTTTTGTGATTACATCGATGACAGTGCTATGTTTGTACAACTCGTTATGAGACGAGAGTTTAAATTTTGTGTTAATGCTGATTGCCTGTCGTTATGAGACGAGAGTTTAAATTTTGTGTTAATGCTGATTGCCTGACAGAACATGTGGTCTATCTAGCACACTGCTTACTATGTTGGGAAGACCGACAGGAAGTTTAGAGACAGGATAAGAGAGCATATGTACCAGATTTGTATTGTCTCAGACACCAATGCACTTTCCAAACATGTGCAAGAATATGATCACCAACATAGTTTTAAGTTTATGGTCATTCAGACCATAAGTCTGAGTATCCAAGGAGGGGATCTTATAAATTTTACAGAAAGATGTGAGCTTAGGTGGATCATCAGACATAGGGCCAATAAGACACCTGGCCTGAATGATAAGGTGCCCCTGAAACCCATGTTGAAAGCTTGCAGGCTCATAGCTAAGTAGTTTTTCTAGTAGTGCTTTAGTTTTGTCTAGTTTGTGACCCTCTGTACATACATCTTGGACCTAGGTTCCTGTCTACATAGGTCCTGTATGTTTATATGTATTCATTTTTATGTATTTTTTCTGTATTTTACATATATTACATTTTTTATATATGCAGTTTTGCCTATGGATAGGGTTCCATTTTAGTTGGAAGTTACGTGGAGCCTATTTATGCTAATTATTGTTATTGTGCTTTATGGTTTATATGCCTGTTTTTAAAAAATTGCTGATCAATTTTGTGTCAGTTGCAAATATGACCGTAGTCAGGATAGATCAGTGTTTCTTTAGTGCTTCACTGATTTTATTGCTGGGAACATTGTTTTAAGGTAATGACATAAACGGACCTGCCTTGTGTCTGATTAACTTGTCAGCCAATCAATGCACTATATAAAGCATAATTTTTCTTTAAGTTTTATTGGTCTGAAGAAGCCCGAAGGGGTGAAAGCGCTTATCTGTTCATGAATAAAATTGGGTATATTTTTATCGTTGGTTGGACTGTTCCTGTGTTGGATGTTTGTAGGCATGAACTTTATATGTTTTTGAGAATCTTCAGCCTTAGTTTGCTCCTTTACTATTACTTTTTCGTTTATAGACTTTGCTGCTGGCTTTTTAGTAAGGAGCTTTTACTCCCTGGTCTCATCGTTTTGTGTTTTATTTAACCTGGAATATAAGAAAAGCATCTATATGATTGCAACTCAAAACACACTTTAACACTCAAACTAAATGGCACTGCATCCAAACGAATCTCATCACCTAAATCAAGCTAATTTCGCTTTGCAGTAATCTCACTTTATCCTGCAAATGACAGTCTTGCTATCTCTGCTAAAAGTTTTACGCACAATCCACTCCAACACTCCCATCACCCTTTATTTTCTCTCTCGCTTCTCTACTTGTATTATTCAGCACTCAAGACAACACTGAACATCAAGGAAAGTGCCAACATATATATTACCAGCACTTGCATTCATGTTGTTTCTAACTTGTTTCTCTCTCAATGTGTCTTTTGAAAATGTTCTAATTCTTCTCCTGCATCTCTCTGTCTTATACTGTGATATGCTCACTGAGGCTGTACCTGCATTTGGTCCACTGAGATCAATGCACTACATTGGTAAACAAAACTGAAATAAAAATTATGAAAAGGAAGAGATTAAACAGTTAATGAAGTAGTGTGATATTTTTGCAAGAAATTAAATTGAAAATTATTAAGAGTCCTACTATAATCAAAGAGATACAACTTTGTAGTGTCAGATCATAAACTGGGATAGAAATGACAAGGACTGCTATTTTGCTCAGGGAAAGACCTCAGGGCAGTGATAGATGAAATTATATTTAGTTATTGGTAAAGATGGTTGATTTGTTTAGGAAGAATGCAAGGTAAGATGTATAATGTATTTGTAGGTATGCCTTAAACTGAGATGATCCTTTTTTCACTGAGTTTTTTTTGCAAGAATAGAGGACATATGAAAAAAAAACAACTTAAAGACTGACAGCGGGAGACTTTAACCTTAAAGCTGGTGATGGGTATGATGGAGAAAAGAAGTGAGTAAGAAGTTAAATAGTCTCAAAAAGTTGTGTAGGAAAAGGATCGATCTATGGAGAAAGTAGCAGTTTCATAACAATGATGCACTGCTTTCCAATATTTCAAATTAGCTGGCAAGCTCACTTGATTTATGATTGTGAAAAGCTGATGTTTTAGATAAGACTGACTGGGTGGATATAAGGATGAAGCCTGTATCATACCATGCTCCAGTGGGCATAGGAATGCAGTACAGGGAAATGAACAAGCACAACAAATAATTGAGATGGAAACTTAACAACAAAATGTAGACTATTGAGAGACAGGTCCAATTAACTGAAATGGTCGAAGAGGGCATATAACTATGATGTGAAACAATTGGTGTAACTCTAGTAGGCTAGGTTGAAGCCTGGTACAAGTGAAATGAATGACAGTATAAGCAAAAACCATGAAAAAATTGAGGATGCAATACAGGAATAACAGAGAACACTAGCCAAGGTTCAACAGCTGATTAATTCTGAAGAGGAACAAATTAGAGAATGTTTTATACGGGAAGAGCTATCTTGCAGAATCCAAATCAAATTGCTAATAATAATTCAGTGAAGTAGTGTGCATCAGTAAAAGGGGCTTTTAGTGTAATATGGAGCTGGGGGAACATAGCTCTCAACCATCCACTTCAAAAATTGTGGAACACTGCTTATAATGGAGAACAACTGAGTAAAACATTCAGCAAAGAAGCTCACAGCATGGTGAAAATGTATTACTTCAAACTAACAAGCAGATCTTTTTGGTTAATATATATTATTAAATATTACTTAGCATGGATTTCTGTCAAAAAATACTTAATGAAAGCATGGCATACCCTTTCATCATTTAGCAGCAAGAAACATGGAATTTTTAACAGTCAAAAAAAGGAATACTTCTCATAATTATATAGAGTTGAAGTTATGGGGGAATATATTCATCCTAATTGAATGGCATGGCATTTTAAAGAAAAATAAAAAAAAAGTGTGATAGTAGAAATCAAAGGGAAAGCATGGAGCATCAACCAAAAGCCAAGGAACGCTACACTGACCGAGATAATGGTGTTAACATTATAGGTATCTAGGGAGGAGTGGAGGACCCTATTATCAGAATAATAAAAATGACTTTTAGGCAAAGAAATGTGAGATGAAGAGGTGTTGAAAGTTATCAAGGACACAACGTTAGGCAAGTCCAAGAGAGGTTTAATTGTTTCCCTAGAGAATTTTACAAGAGAGGTAGCTTGAAACTACCATAAGCCTTAAATGAGGATTTGAATGATAACAGTCACCATGTGAGGATAACTCCATCAATGTCCAAAGTTAGAATTATTGTTCTTGAAAATAAAAATACACTGTGGGACACCTGGAGTGTGATTTTATTTTTATTTTTATTTGTAAATGTGTGGCTTCATTTTACACTTAAAACTATATCCACTTGTTTCTTTTTTTGTTTTGTATACACTTATTTTTTTTACCAAAAGGAAAACGAGTTTCCCAAGACACAGTAAATTATAAACCAATATATTTAATCAACATAAAAAAATACTAGATGAAAATTCTAGTGAAGAAGTTGTATTTATTACTAACTAGACTCAAGCAAATAATACAAGCAGGCTTTGTTAATGTCTAGGAATATGGAGCAGCTAGTGGGTAATATTTTCCTTTATAAGGTAGATGGGGTAAATAACATCGCCAAGAGGCAACTATTACTATTCGATATCTACAAATATTTGATTTGATGAACTGTTCTTCTTTTTAATTTTTTTATGTTCACAGTCCTGAGGGAAAGGAAATTTGGAAACAGCTTCTTAACCTGTTTAAATTCAGATGTATCATTCATTGCAACTTGGTAATTTCAGAAATGAAATAATCGCTGAAGAAGTGCAAATAAACACAGGGACTGTACAAAGTGCCTCTGCCCCTAAGTTGATTGTATGTTGATGGAAGAATGAATATGACACATTTTAACAGAGATTGCAAGTATATTTAGAGAAGTTGAACTAGTATCAGGTCTCACTAGTGACTGCAATAGGACAGTTGTAATTAGAGCTCATGCTGCTCCAGAAGGAGGTCTGCTGGTGATATACAGGACGCAGACTTTCACAAAAACTAGGTTTAAGGATGAGACTATTATTATAACATATGCATAGTATGTAGCAAACACTGAGCTCAGCTTATCTTTAGAACACTTAATATTATTAAATAATGGACAGATAAAGTTACATCATTGTCAGGTTGCAAAAAATACAATTTAAATTATAATAGCACCCCCTCCCAGTTATATAAAACATAAGATACATCACAATGGCATCTATATAAATGGAGTTAGGAAATATGCAGATGGAATTTGACAATTATGTGGGAGGCACCCAGATTAAATGGATTTCTAAAGAAAGAATATTAGTAGGTATAGAAGTAGGTGCTTACCCATAGTCCTCACAGATGTTGTAGCATTTTAAGTAGCACAGTGGTTAAAGATACAGTAAGAGATGTGGAGAAGTACAGAGCCTTCATGGCAAAAAAGGGGAAGATAGTTATGGATAACATCAACAATGCATTCAGCAGTAGAGCATAGTGTAATGATGACTTGTCTATGACTGAGATGACCTGGGACCTGGATGGGACATGGAGGGATTGCCTGGTTGATGCAATCTTTCTAGTGGTGAAAAGGAGGGGCCCTGTGATATGCTGCCCCACATACTCCAACATATTGGCTTGGTGGGGCTTATACTGAATGTAAACCAGATAGGTGATCTGAAGGTATATTGAGGCAGGGACAGTAAACCTCCTTACAACAGTAGCATCTAATGAGGCCACCAGCTTCTATGGGGAGGGAGTTAGTTGGAGAGGGAACAGATCATCACATGAATGATGGCCTGTATGGCAAATGGACTGTTAGGCTCTTTCCCCAGTCAGTATAAATGGGCCCTTGACCTCTTGCCCAGTTTGGAGAATGAATGGGCCAGCTGTCATCCAAAAAGGGGAATGAATGGGTCAATTTGATACAGGAGGTATAATGCCTGGGTGTGTCGGATAAAAAAAAATGATTGGAATATTTAAAGAAAGAGTTACTTAGAAATGCAGATATTTTGTGGATGAAGGCATGTGATAAGTATATTTGTATCCATTCCCATATAAACGATAACTGGATAGAAAATGACCTAAGATATATAGATAAAAATCAAACTACAGAGTATGTACAAATGGATTTAATACAGGAATCCATGGATTATATAATCCAAGAAAATGTCATTGCAGCTGAAAAAAACAGATGAGATGTAGAAAATTCAAAAGTCTCAGTGGTTTAACTTTTAAAGTTGTGAGAGATTATAGTAAAGGGATGAGGAGAGTTTTGTGTTCAGGTATGGCGGTATAATATATAGAGTGACATGATAACAAAAATGTTAGCCTTAGCATTTTACACTAAACCCGGGAACAGTCTGTATTTAAATCATGATTAGTAGAAGGAAATATGGGATGCAGAAAATTATATTAGGCAATGGCAAATGAAAGTTGTGTCTACCTTATCGGGCATTAAGGAATGAAGAACTGTGAGTATTGCTAAATAATGAGCTTACACTTTCTATTGAAATTACTAGGGGATGTAGTTATTCATTTAAAATTGGAAGATCTTTAACTGTTGCTAGAGAAAAGTCTGTCTCACATTCTATGGTATGAATGTGGAATAAACTTAAAAAAGGAAAAAAATGAAGCAGCACAGGAATCTTTCTTGTTCCAACCTCACCATCATGATTGTTGAGGAAATAAATACAGAGAAACTAGTGATCTTAAAACTTCATTGATGAGCTCAGTCACAATAATTTTCAAAAATCATGAAACCAGAATACTCCATCTATTAATTAGACAATTTGAAATATTATATCAATTAAAAACAAATAAACAAACAAAACCACATCTTGATAACTAAGTTGATACTAATGGTTATGTATTTATATTGAAGTCTGCGTTTTGGTTGGCATTTTATCTCAATGTATTTTTTTCAAACTATTGAAACTATCTGTGAGAAAATCAATTATATCAAGTACTGGCCAATGATTTGGGAGTAAACAATGTGGTTTACACTGTATCTAGCTCCCTTGAAACTGCATACTTAAGGGAGAAGAGGGGGTTTGAAAGATAGCAGTTTAAAACAAATGAACAATATTTAATGCATATCTTCTGACAATCTCTGAGAATACTACATAGGTGAAAAGCTATCTCAGAAGAGTGAAAAGATATTTTTGTGTCATTTGTCCCCTGGTGTCTGGCAAAAATTAGCCCTCCATGATCAATTGATCTAGTCATTCCATGTATGGTAACAGCTGATCACAGAGGCATTCATTGAGACAGCTATCAGAAGTTTTTCTAACTAAGCCCTAACTCTGTCACTTGACAGCTGATATGAGTACCCATGTTACAACAAGGGCATACAAAGCTTTCCCCCATATGAGTGCTCACAACTACATGATATAGAGATATGTTATCACCAGCTCAGAAAATTAAGGTCACATTTATTGATTCTGACTAAATTATCTGCAAATTAGGCCACCAGTTCATCTCTACAAATTAAGCAATCTAGCCTACCCTTCCCTGTCTGGCTTTTCCAGTGCCTGACTGAATATTGAAGTCAGATCATCTAGGTCATAGTCATGGCTTTGTACTTTTATGCCATACAGCTGAGTCACCAAAATGAAATTTTGAGTAAAATGCTGCCCTTTCATTGGAGTCATGCTTATGCAGGTAAGGAACAGCAATAAGTCTAAGTCTAACTTAGTGCTAACCATTAAAATTACATTATCGTTTGTTTTAAAATCAACAGTTGTGAGAAAGTGGAAGACTATGGTAGATAAGCCATGCATCTAATAAGATGTAAATATCAGTAACTATGAAAGTTTATTAAATGGTATATCCCAGAGGATAAAAAAAAGATACATTAATGACTGGGATTAAGTTTTAGAATTTCAGGGATTACAGATAGATATATATTAGAGATAGTTATGATTTTTGCCTTACAGCTCAAGAGTAAGGGTGGGGGGATGGGGGTGGGTTAATCCTGCTCACTGACTGTGCATTTTGCATGTTTTGTCCATAAGTGTGTGCACTTTCTTTATGTATTCTGGTTTCTCTTCACCTACCAAAAATATGCTAGTTGATTGACTACTCTAAATTGTCCATATGCATTGCATTCACCCTTATTCTTGTGATCTACATTGTAGCTGAATAGGTTTTATGATGCATGGGTAAATGATTATGTTACTAAATGAATAAATTAAATACGTTTAGACAAATGTAGAAAGCTTATTCTTTGCAAAATTATACTATCCCTGATGTTGTATTCTAACCTCCCTGTGTATTTTATTGGTGTCAGTTTTAAACTCTAAAAATGATCTGCCCATCTGTCTGTCAGTCTATATATTTATTTGTATAAACAAAGCACAGGAGAATGACCATTCTGTAAAGATCATTCAATCTTTCATTCATTTTTTTAATACCCATTTTATCTTATTCAGCCATGAGGAAGAGACATAGTTGAACATTGCAAACGCCTATAACAAAATAAACAAAGCATGTCATCTAGCTCAAAAGCTGGCTGACCAGCTCACTTCTACTCTTGGTAAAGTTTCAAAACGCAGTGAGGTGAAAGTGAAAGGAATTAGTGGTTGGATCCAATGACTAACTCTTAGAAACCTACTTTACACTTTGGGAAGAATAGTGTGTAATCTCTTACAAAATCAGTGGTCATATTCTGAAACTGGGCACTGCCATAAAAGATGGTGGCACATTTATTTACATGTATGTCTGTTATTTATCGGTTTGTTTACTGGTTGGGTGAATTCACCCAAAGGACCTTTTCAGCCATTAACTGCTTTGTACTGAACAAGGAAAAACATCAACTGGAAAGATGCTTTTACATTTAAGGAACAAAATCATAAAATACAAATGTTAAAAATAAAGCAAAATGTAAGCATTTAAAATTCAGAGATAATAAAGGGTTAAAAGAAGCCATTAAATAATACAGACAAATACAGTAATATATACAATATTTATAGACATTATTCTGATTTCTCAAGGTAAGTGAGTTATGAAGGAAGGAATTAGCCTAAACTGTGTTTTAATGCAGTAAAAAGTTACTGTAGTTTGTAGAGATATATATTGATTGCTGTTAGAAGTAATGTGATGTTATGAGACCTTTAAGACATGTCATGTCTTTTAATTTAATGTCATTTATTTTTTTAATATCTTTTATTTTTATGTCATGGAACTCAAGTAGAGGCTGGGCACTGATGCCTTTTACAGGTAAGGAGTTGTACATTTAGGCAGTATTGTATTAAATTAATCAGTTGCTGAATCATTTTGCACTAGTTTTCTTTCAAAAAGTAAAGATGTCTATTTTTAATTAATCCCATAGGAAGGCATTTCCTTTAGGCTGGAGCTAGGTTGCTAAATGCTTTCTCTGCTAAAGTAGATTTCCTAGGTTTGATTAAACATTTCTCTACAGTGGTTAGGAAGGTGTTTGGGAAAGTACCAATATTCTTAAGCGAATATCATTGCAATCCAGAGAAATTACTATTTCACCATATGTCATTGATTTAGGCCAGTTACTCCATGCATTGCAGTTTTTTGCAAGTAACTGTACAACTAGAAAAAAGTTCAGAAGTTTCTTACTCAAAAAGTGCAAGCACAAAATGTATTATAGACAAACTTTTGCAAAGAGTTACTGTTATTTGTACATAGCTGTGTATTAGTTCCTGAGGTGTTATAGATGTCTGGTCAACAAGGCTGGTTCAGACCATTTTTTTTTTTTTTTTGTAATTTTTTTGAACCACTTTGTCTGGAATGCACATGGTAGCAACAGCTGGTCACAGAACTTATTAAACTGAAATTTAAGTAATAATAAAAATGGCAAATCAGACTGCAATGAGTGTCTGCTGCTTAATGGAGCAAGCTTCCTCTCCAGGTTAAACAAAGCATATCTCTTTCTAATTTGTAGAAATCAGTGCAGCTGATAAGAAATACAAACATGGGGCTATGTCTGTTAAAGCTCAAAAAGATCAACACAGTGCATACTTGACATCCAAATCTATAATCACTCTTTTCTTTAAAGGTGTCAGTGAAGACATCACAATGAGGTTAAAAAAAGGCAAAGCTGAGGAAAAGTTTATCTCTCTTTTTATTGTTAGAAGATGCAAAAATGTTTTTAATTCATCTTGCCCTTGCCTCTTAGCATTTTTTTACCATTATGCATTGAAGCAGTGTGGTAGTTACTTATTTAGTATATTAACTTCTGTAACCTTGGTGCTGGAATTCAGTTTTGTACTAATTACTTAAGATTTACATTTTTACTGAGTTCAGCTATTTCTGTGAGGGCTTTATATATTCTTCTAGTCTGAAAAGTCATGCAAGTTGTCACGTATCTGACCAGGTTTTTGTTTTTTAGGAATGTGTTTTTTTTGCATTGTATTAATACAGACATATAACGTCTTATTTGTGTTTGTGACCTGCATTTGGCAGCAAGCTCAGTGGAAGTTTTCTCTTGCCTAATTTATCTGTGTGACATCACAACTACTGGTCCATTTTCTGGTGTGACTATTTTCTGCTGATATTTGTTTTCATTAACTAGCAGCTTGCTATCACAATTAGGAAGAAAAGTAACCTTCTTGTGATAAATCTCTTTCTCTCTCTCTCGCTATACATATATGTATATATATATATATATATATATATATCTATATATATATATATATATATATATATATATATATAGATAGATAGATATAGATCTATGTGTATGTATTGTGTGTATAGGATCTATTTCATTTAACAAAAAATAGATTAATGATAGACTGAAAAACATTGACAAAAAAAAAAAAAAAAAAGCAAGCTAATAGGGTTTTAGCGAATTCATCAAAACCTTACAAAAAATTTTTTTTGCTCTCTTACACCACCTATGTGAAGGGCTTCACCCCCTACACTCCCTGCGACTTATATATGCACTGACTCTTGAGATCGCACATGCTGGTTAAAGGAAGAATTTCCCTTTCCCCATTGAAAGTTAATATCAAAAATTCAACAAAATGGAAAATGATAAAACCAGTTTGAGAGATCAGTCATCATCATCATCAACCCTCCTTTTCCCATTTTCTAAATGAGGTTGGGGTGTCGCCATTTCTCTCATTTCAGTGTCACTTACTTTCCTTCTTTGACAGTCATGCCTGACTGTTGCAGGTCTTCTCTCACACAATCCATCCCTTTATTTGCTGAATTTTATCATGTCCGCCTGTCTTCTTCCTGTATTTGCCAAATCCTTTTTAGTAGGTTGTCTTCTGCTTTCCTGCACGTATCTGAACTAGTGTAATCTGCTCTCGTTGCCTTCCATTACAGTTGGTGCTACTTGGGCTTTTGCTCTGTTGTCCACATTTCTTTGTCTATGCCATGGAGTGCATGCTACCACCCGTCTCAGGCACTTCATCTTCATCACCTCTAGATTCCTCAACTGCTTTACCCAGGTTTCTGTACCATACAACAGTACTGGTCACATTGCTGTTTTGTATACCTTACTTTTTGGATTTTTTGGAATTCTTCTCTCATTCACCAACCCTGACACTCTGTGCTAGTGGGATGCAGCCCCTCTAATTCTAGCTTTGTCCTCATTCAGACTTCCCTTCTCCTCAACCACCCCAGCCAGGTACTTGAAGCTGTTAACCTGTTCCGCTATTTTCCTTTCTATCTCAGTTCTCAGTTTGTTCTGATTTCCTCAATTCATGGCCATGCAACTGTCTTACCTGTATTCAGTTTCATTACATGTGATGACTTCCCAATCTCTAATTCCACCCCAGAGCCCTTTCCTTTTAAGAATGGCCTCTCCCTCTTTATTTCTGTTGCCCCACCACATGAGCCCCCAGGCTGTCCTCATATCCTGTTCTGTCTGTCCCATTCTGTGCATTTACATCCCAGATTATCAACACCAACTCATATTGTCTTGCTTTATCAAGTAGGTCTGGCAAATACTTCCTGAATGTGTAATTTTACTATCACAACCCTGCTGTAAGACATTGGCTGCTCATAGCTTCATAGGTTCATAGGGGCGTACTAGGCTAATGGCCCTGGAGCCTTTATAAGCCTAGCCCATAGGATTTCCCTAGCATTGTGCCACTTGACATTAGTTCCCAGTGCCTGTATTTAGTAAAACCACTGAAGTGATCCCTGGGGTGAATTTTCTATTACTCATGCACTCGTCAAGATTTCTCTTGAAGAGGGCCATTGAGGTGCTGTGCTTGACATGTATGGGAAGTCTATTCCAAAGCATGGCAGTCTCTGGCTTAATAACCTGTCTCTCCAGCATGTTCTGTTGATTGTGGTAATGAGGTTGAGGTCTCTAGAGGATGTAGTGAGGAGGGATTGAAACTGTGGTTATGAATACTGCCTTATCCTTACACTGGAATATGATTGCCATGAGTCTGTCACTAATTCTGAAAACATCCTTCACTGTCTTCTGAAGCATCTCCATCACCATAATTCCCATACCATTTCTAGTCTGTCCTTCCCTGGAGTAGTAAACTCTGAATCCCAAGCCAAGTGACTTTGCTAAACTGAATTTCCATGTTGGCTCCTGGATACATAGGATGCCTTTTCCATGCCATCATGTCATCCATTTCCAAGCTATGTTCTATCAGTAAACCTATACTGAGTTTAGCAATTCTTGGTTCATGATTGTAAATTTGATTGCATTTATGTCCAGCTTTTGCTTCACAAAGCTACCCAGGTAACACTCATAGACTCCATTCTGCAAGTAGTTTAGTGATGCAGAGTTCCTGGACTTTGTGGCAGGCATACACTGGCCGGTAGAGTCATATAGGCCCCCTCCCACCATTACCATGGTCCCTGGCATAGCTTGGAATATATGGGTTCTCAATCCACTTATCACCAGAAAATACCCATGCCCATTCTTGTCAGCATTAGTTAATGAGACCAAATCACCTAAACCCAGTTTGTGAATGCCTAGTCCTGGTATGATGCTCACTCTGTGATCCATGTTCTCCTATCTAGAAGATAATGCACACCACAGTAATTGCCCAAAGTGATTGGCCTATAAAATGATTTCTCTGATAGACACTATTTAGAGTGTGAAATTAATACATGCATACACTCACACATGCACACACACACACACACACACACACACACACACACACACACACACACACACACACACACACACACACACACACAAACATGGTGCAATCGTGTGAGATCTGACACTTAAATTCACTCTTAAACCAATAAAGTAATTTTTTTGCAGAAGAGCCTGCCTTTTCCTCACTCTTAACGATGGCACTGTGAACTCATAGAACTGATACATATGTACATTAAGTACAAGACTTCTCAACTTTAGAGCAGGTGAATAGTCTAGATGCTGCACCCTCGGGTTAAGTATATATATTCCCACATTCAAACCTTAAGTCCCAGTATGCTGAGTATTGCGGCTGTGGTTCATCCACGGACACATATGATACATTTTGGAGTACAAGACGAACATATACTTTTCCAAATAACAGCTTCTTGAGGGAAATTCTCATCAAAAATACAAAAGCCGAACAATCAAAGTATATTGAACTAATAACCTAAGTTGTGTGAGCTTTTGCTGTGATTTGTGCAAACCCAGTTCCTTAAGACAGGATGTGCTGCATTTTGTTTGGATAACAGGACTTCATCACTTACTGATCAGATTCTATAAGACAGGTAAGAATGGGCTTTGTGTATTAACTGTGAATTTTGCCCAGGTAAAATTGGTATCACCAGGGCTTCAATAACTTATCCTACTACTTTTCTGACTTTTTGCCTCTCATTCTGTTCATTATAAAACAAGACACTTCTTAAGCTGAGGACATCAGATCTTGATACCTTATATTGTGAGCATACCATCAAAATGTTCCATACACGCTATAAGAACAAGCTGAAATATGAAAATGAAATTATCATCTTGTAATACTAACTGAACTACATGCAGCTACAATGTAATATATTGAAAAACAGCATTAATCAGCATGTTACTAGAACTGTTATTTTAAAATATGCTTCTCACTTAGTGTTTACTTAACTGTCTGGGCATGTACTCTGTGATGTATTAAGTAACTGACTGAGGCTTTTTGAAGTCTCATAGTTGTATTCAATGGCGTTCACAACATGGCATTTTAATAAGTATTTCTCACTCATCTAGTGTTTTAGGTTTCTTGTTAGGTGGCAGTGAGTGACTGAAGAAGTTCAAATTAAGAATGTTGAGTGATATACTGATATCTTAATTTTTACTGCTGAAAGATTCATGTTTTTTTACTGTGTCATTATTATGTAACTGAAAATTAAACCAACTTCCTCTGCAACTGAATTTTGTCATTTTTTTCTGCTGGGATTTAAAGCTGTAGTAGTTTAACATTTCATCTCTTGAACTCTTAATTGCTGGATTTAATTTTGTATGCCTCTCTTAATATTTATGTTGTAGCAATGCGTGAAGCTATTCATATTAGTTCATTGAGGTTCAGTGGTGCTGAGAAGTCACTTTAGCTGTGTCACTAGCATTGAAACTGCTTTGTGTATTACATGGTTGTGAAGCAGGCACATATTCTTATGGTATCACTGAAGTTATTTCTCTTCTTTTGACATTTTATGCAAATGGCTATTAACATTCGTCCTTACAGCTCATCTTCCATTTGATTACTGGCTGGATTTGGTTAAGAATCACATAAACAAGACATGCAGTCACAAAAGCAAATTGCAAAAAAAAAAAAAAAAAACTGCTTTGTCAAACCATCCTGGAAATTACCCTGCTAAATGTCTTCTACAGACCACCTTTAGAAGGGACTGAGTTGTCACCAATTCATTCCCAGAAAAGATACTGGGTATTCAGGTATTTACAAATTCCATTAGTGATCACAATCTTCTCTTATCCTGTTTATTTGAAAACATCAGGCCCAATCCACAAGCATAACTCGAACACTAATCCCACAGGACAGACACTCTGTGAATAAGAAGCATTTATCCAATAGGGTAAATGTTTAAATTCAGTATTGCTTGAGATTTAAATCATCCCAGCTGAGGAAGGAAATGTTTGCACCTAGTTACAGCAAAAATTATACTAGCCTAAAAAAGAAAATTAAATGAGCTAGTAAGTGGAGAAGTTCTGAGGAGATTACCCAAAAGACAAAAAGAGGCAGCCAGAGTTCAACAGAGCAGAGGGAAAAAGAAAGATGGTGTTTGAATATTATACACCATAAAATAAAAACAAACACCTACAATGCAAATGTAAACTTAAGTCATTCCACAACGACATTTCAAACTGGTTGTATAATTATGTTTTATTACTTTCTTTTATTCATTTCCATTAAGATTTCTAAGGAAAGAACAGTGATTGCTAAACATTTTGGGTCTAGCTCCAGAAGAGTGGAGATTTGGCTGGGTGGAGAGTAGGAATTTTGAATGTGGGAGAATCAGTGACCCAATAAGAATGAAGTATATTTTGAGTAGAATAAGAATTAAGTTGTGTTAAGACAGAAAACTGTAAGATGCAGAAAACAAGGATCTAAGGCCAAAAGCACAGCCTCACTGGGACCAGATAATATTCCAAGTTGTATACTAAACAAGGTAAAACAAGACTTAGTGGACTCACTTGGCTTTCTGTTTAATCATAGCTTGAGAACTGGCTATATTCCTGCAGAATGGAGAACAGCAACGGTGATCCCCCTGCACAAAGGATAGCCATCAATTGACCCTGGGAACTACAGACCCATAATATCTGATGGGCCATGGAAAGAATTATCATGGACCTTATCAACAAGGACATAGGCAACCTCCAAACACTGAACCCAACCCAGTTTGGCTTCATTAAGGGTAGATCATGCTTATTAAACCTAGTAGACTTATTTGAGAATGTCACCAAAGCCATAGATGAAGGTAAGACAGTGCACACAGCCTATCACTACCTTGTCAAGGCCTTCAACACAATTCCCAACTCTGGCATCATTAAGAAACTGTCCCAGATAGGGATTAACCCTTCCATTACTAGATGGGTAGCCAATTGGTTCACCAACAAAACATACTGTCAAAATTGGTGACTCCACCTCCACCACTAGGCCCGTCACCAGTGGAGTACCACCGAAGTGTGTGCTGGGACCCTTACTGTTTGGCATCTATTTCTCAGAACTCTAGGCCAAAGTAGATGGCCTTTGGTTCACCAAGTTTGCAGATGATTGCAAACTGGGAGCAATCATTGAGATCCCCAGTGATGACAGCATATTACAAGAAGGGCTAACACAAACAAATGACTGGTGCCAAAGTCATGGTCTAAAACTAAATGCAAAAAAATGCATTATTATTCCTTTTAATAAAATGTAATTCCCTACAACTGACAATACTGATAGCACCCCACTGAGTTCCAACAAAGTGGTGTGAAACCTGGGAACACAAGTTGATAGCAATCTGAACTTTGACCACCATGTTTCCACAGTGTTAAGGAAAGCCTTCTACATAGTGCACCTTATAAGCAATGACATAGCATCCAGGTCAAGGGATGTTATAACTCTACTGTACTCAACCCTCATCAGACCAGTAATAGAGTATAATGCACCATTTTGAATGTCCCTCACCAGACACCTGCAGCAACTGGAGAGACCTCAGAGATTTCTCAATAAGAAATACAGGGACTTCAAACCAAGACCTATGTGGATAGGCTGAAAGCCCTGTCACTTTATATGCTGCTGAGGGGTGACTTGTGCCTAGCCTATAGGGCAATCCAACCCTGCCCTGATGGAAATGCTGCACATTTGCAAAGTCAAATGACACAAGAGTCACTCACTCTAGGGATCTCAGCCTAGCTTGTAACATTAACAGAACATGTTGGAGAGACAGATATGTCTCCCAGAGACTGAAGCTTCTCTGGAATAGACTTCCTATTCATATAAAACAAAGGTCCTCACTGACACTATTCAAACACAACCTATATAATTGGACGGGAGACCACAAACTCACCCCCATGGGGGGCATCCATGTCCCTAATGGACAGGGGTAACTGATGTTGATCACAGACCTACTCTGTTCATAAATTCTTTCTGTGAACTGCCCAAAAAGAGCAAACGGGGATACTTGGGATTAACATGGATAGGCTTGTAAAGCTAGCCTAGTAACCTGCTATGTCCTATGAACCTATATATATGTGTGTGTGTGTTTGTGTTTGTGTGCATGTGTGTGTGTGTGTGTGTGTGTGTGTGTGTGTGTGTGTGTGTGTGTGTGTGTGTGTGTATGTGTGTGTAGGTATTCCATGTTTCAGGAGGAAGACAAAGAGGAGAAAGAGTATTTGTGAAAGAGAGTGGAGACTGGTGTTGGGAGGAGAGTGTAATAAGTGAGAATGGAAGGTGAGTAGTATACAAAGGTACCTTCAGGGACAAGGATGTAGTGATGTGTTCATATGATACTCTAAGGAGGGGCAAAGAAGAAACAATAGTGTGGTATGCTGATGTAATAGGGTAATGAAACAGATAGATGATAGGGCAATATGGACAGGGGAGTATAATGTAGCATTGGACTAGTCATCAGGTTTAGGAAAGTGACTTAAATGTGAAATGTAAGACACAGCTAAGGAAATGTGTGAGAAATACAGGAGTGTTAGATATATAGAGAGAAGTGTGGGAATATAAGGCAGTTTACTTTTAGTGGGCTGAAGTGTAAGCAGTCAAAATTAGACAGAATGTTAGCAGATGAGAAACATATATGTGGATGCAATAGATACGTGAAAGAGAGGTGTCAGGTCATTTCTTAGGGACTAGAGTGTGTATGGCTGGGAGGGAGGAAAGGACTATATATGGAAATGAAATCCAAGGAAGTCAGGAAAACCAGATCAGTTTGAGTGGCTGCAGAAAATGTTTTCTATGGTAGTTCAAAAGTATATGCTGGAATATGGGGATGTAGGAATGATGGAGTGTGGTGGAATTAAAGCTGCTTGGGAGGTAACAGTAATGGGTTATAGAGAATACCAGAGTATATGGAGGATGGATAAGGAAGGGAGTTGGAAATGAAAGCAAGGCAAGATAACATAGAGACAAATGATGACAAGGAGGCCACATCCATGGTGGATGACAGAGTGATTAAAGTACAATGGATGTGGGAGAAGCAGGAGGAGCTGAAAAGGCCAGAGGATCAAGAAGAAAAAAAATGTAAGAAAAAGGAGAGGGGAAGTGAAAAAATAAGCTGAACATTGATATGAAGTTGTATAATATTTAAGGATTTAAAGAAGAAGGCATGGATGCTGGGAGGAGAATCTTAACAAGGAAAGAGGGTCACTGGAAATAAAGAGATAGATGTTGAGTTCAGAAAGTTTTTTTAAGCAGCTATATATCTATAGAAGACAAGCACTGTGGACAAAGTTTGAGGCTGGGAATGTCTGAACTTGAGAGAGGAGGTTAAGGAAAGGATTTATAAACTGCGGAGGTCAGATGAAGTTGTGTCAGTAATTTAACACATGAAAAATATGTACATGGAGGGGGGCAGATGGTGTCCTGATTGGCTGGTATAAATTGGTTAGGTGTGCAGGTAGGGAATTGCATGGAAAGCCTGTTTAATAGGACCGATGAAGAGACGGTGATGCCAAAATCTGTGTGGTGGGCTAAAGATGGTAGCATTATGTAAAAGGAAAGGGGAAGAAAGACCATGAAAATTACATGTCAATTTCACTGTGTGATAGTGATGCCAGAATAATGGCTGTGGTACACATGGCTATACTAGAATGTCCCTTGACAAAAGGGTTAGGGGATTTTCTTGACAGTTTTGTGAAATGTGGGTCATCTGTGGACAATTGAAGGTTGATATTAAATTTTGTCAGCTAGTGTGAGAGAGAGAAGACTAAGGGATAAAAGTGATACTTATGGATATCATATACCAAAGGTTTTGATTTGCTGAATCCATTTTTTTTAGCAGGCTGGACCATTCAGACCATTAGATCTCTATATAGGAGTCACACTTTCAATGAAGGGTGAATGGAAATGCATTGCACAAGGTATGTTTAGGGGAAGGAACAAGACAGCGGTGATCTTTATCCCTGGAAATTTTTCTCCTAGTTATGGAAAATTTTATTTTGAGAAATAAAGGTTGCTAGAAAGTTGGGGAATAAGTGGAAGAAGAAGTAGCATAAACTTGTTCACCTATGACTACACAGTAGGATTTGAGGATGCAGGAGAGATACTGACACAATGATAGTTCAGTGGAGAATAAGGTTTGTTGATTCATCCTTGGATGTTCTTGGTAATAGCAACAGGGAAAGGAGTTCAGAATCCAGCAGAATTGCTGCGTTCAAAAGGAAGGGAGAAATATTTGGGAATTAAGGTATACCTTACATCAGAGGAGATAAGAAAAAAAGGTAGGAGGAGTTGCAAGAAATAGTATAGGGGATGTTGGACAAGTACATACTTGTAAAATAAAGATGATGAGCAGAAGGGTAGAAGTAGTAAAGGTAACGGGTTACTATTAGTAATTTATTTATTAAGGTACATACAGATACAGCTAGGGAAGACACAGACTGTCCATAACAGATTCATCTGGGGAAGGAATTAAAATATGATTGGGAAGGAAATATGAGAGTGGGGAAGGTTGTAGGAGGATGGGGCATACCAGGTTTAGGAAGTGTGCAGCACTGATAAATATGGCACAAAGACTGAGGGGGTCTACAGATGGAAAGCATTAGATGGAACATGTGGGGAGACAATGACAATACAAGTGGAATGAATGTATTTAGGGAGCTGTGACACAGGTAGAGATGAGGATGTTCATGAAGGAAGAATGAGAGGACCAAACGGATTAGGATTAGGGAAATAATAAGTGAATGACAGCAGCAAGTATTGATGAAGGTGTTCAGAGACTGGGGAAAAAGAAAAGAAAACACTGAGATATGTGGTCAATTGCAGAAAGAAACAACAGATTTGAGATAATATTGGCTAATGAAAGGGTGGTTGACTGATGTACAGAGGAGTGGCCCAGAGGATATTGGGAAAAAGAACAATGGAGAAAAGGGGAGTGGGACAGATTTTACAGGGAATGTAGGAAATGAATGGTTTGAGTGGGAAGGTGTGGAGAAACATAATTTAGGATGAATATATAAAGGCTTTGTGGGAAGAAAAAGATGCCAGCTGGTTTTGATATACTCACAGACAAGTGGTTTAAGGATATAAAGGTGTGAGAGAGAGTTATGTGAACTAAAATGAGACTTGGGAAATAGTGGAGGCTAAACAAAGTCTTAGGTTGAGTAATGAGCTTTATATGAGGTTACTGCAGATATAGTATAAGACTCCAAAACAATTATGTGAGGAATTTCAATGAGAGAATTCAGTGTGTCAGAGATATGAGGGAAAGAGGGAAATAATACTTATGTGTGGCAAGATTATAAAATAGTACAAAAGGACTGAAAGAATATAAAAGAAATATGGAGTAAATTATGTAATAAAAAGTTTAAGGCGGGACGGCTATTATGTTTATTAGGAGTAGATGAGTAACAAAGCCCAAGGAGATAAAGAGGGAAGAGGACTATTGCTTATAATAGGTTGGCTGGACAAAGAAATTGCTAAAGTCATGGGAACTTAGTCACATGCAGTTAGAAAATATAGGACAATGGAGACAGCAGGTGCCAAGGAAAAGGTAACAGTAGCTAGTTTAAAAGATTGAAACAGAAAGGGGATGCAGTCGGGTAGTGAAAACATCAAAGAAGTGAGAATGATAGCTGACAAATTAAAACCGAGAGGGGTGATTGTTATACTCTGAGATAGATAATTAGCAAAAAGGGAGTAGATCCTGTAATCAAGCATGCAAAAAGTAGTATGAGGTATAATAAGTGAATAATGAATATGTAACAAATATAATGCTAATTGATTGTGAAATGAATGTGTATATGCTATTTGGGATGAACAACTTTGAATGTTCAGCATAATATTACCATGTATAAGTGACACTTTTGATTATGTGTAATAAGGGAAGGCTGATTTTAAGGCTGGCTTAGTGTTGGGGTATATGATTTCCAATAAAAAGATATACAGAAAAAAAACAAAAATGATACTACCCTGTCCCCTTTTCTGTTATGACAATTTGATTTATTTTTGCTCTGTTTGTATACCACACAAAGGAAATACAGATGTTTATGCATTTTCCCAGTTTGGTCTTTACATGGATATAAACCAATAGTTTGAATTACATATAATATTTTAGGTAATAAAATCATAAAAATTCATCCATTTTATATAACTTTTATTAGTAGTAAACAATGTTATAACATTATCAAATTTACATATGATTTAGAAAAAACGTAGTGCTGGAAAATGAACAGTTCAGTTCCAAAGCCGTAAAAATACAGGTTTAATCTAAAACAAACAATACAATCCAGTAAGTGTATAAGTGCTTTCATCTTAAATTCTTTAAAACTTCTTCAGATACAAGTTATAACAGTTTCAGCACCATTTAAGTAAACTCAGTTGATCATATGACTTTTTTTTAAATTTTAAAGTGACATTCCCCTTATTTTACACGTCCATAAATAAAAAAAATGTATATATTAATCATTAATTCATATACAAATGCAAATTAATAGTGGCAGTCATTTAGAAACAGTTCCTATGGTTACCTTATACAATAATTAATACTACATAAGAGCTGGAAAATAGTTAATAAGTATCAGCAATCAGCACTGTTTTGTGTATAGATCATACATGTAGGTAATCCACTTTCTTTCTTCCTCAAAGTAAGTGATGAGTTCATTACCAAAGCTGTCATGTATTTGTTCAGCATCCCACGGACAGGAGTGGCATTTCTTAACCATTCACATATTCTATTTTCACTTCACCATCAACATCCAGTCTTCCTAAAGCTCTTATTTTTCCCATTCTTGTAAAATTATTGTTTGGAAAAATGGTAAATAAACATGAGTTTGTATCAACGTGGAGCTTTCTGCCTTGAGAGAGGCATGACTATAGAAAGGTGCATCATACTTTCCAACTCTGCTCTCTGTCTTAGCATTCTAATCAATGTCTATGGTTTCTGTCTTAGTGGTGACATCTGTAAAAAAAAAAAAAACAAAGTAAAACACATTTCAGTCTTTGATAGAGCTGATTATTCTTTATGTATTTATAGGAGTTTTTCATTTAGACCCTCTGTGGTCATGTTCTTTCTTAATTAAAATACTAATTAAGGTGAAATTCAAAAATACCTTACCTGAGTTTTGCCTGTTAGGTACTGTCATTCCCCCAAGGCTTTGCTATGAGGGCAATTTTTTTTCTTGCCTTTTTTATCATATTATTCTGGATCTGCCTAAAACAGCAACCTTTTTTTTGCCAGTTATTCAATACTGACTAAAGACAGACCATCAATTTCTACTACACAAAATCACCTGCAGAATGAACTAAGCAAAGATGGAAGTAAAACAAAATATTGCAAATACTAATTTATTTAATAGTATGATTGTGCTCCCCAGAAATGCTCCATTAGGCTCATTGGAACTTTATACTGCGTTTCCAAATGTACAGTAATATTAAAAAGGCATTGTGACCAGCATAATTTTATACAGCTATCTTACTGTCATATCTTATTTTATGCCTTGATACTTGGAAGCATCTGAGATGATTATTTGGCCTTAGTTATTTTCTTGGTGTGATACATTACAGGAACTTTATAGCATTGCCCTTGCAACTTCATTTTAAATTGTATAGAGGTTTTAGCACTTCTCTGTAAAAAAATATACCATTTATTTTTGTATACAGGGATGAGGCATGTTTCTGAAAATCACCACTTCTGCTCATACTTGGGTCACCAGAGATAGAGAAGGTAATGAGAGATTTTCAGCTAAATCTCTATGTACTTTCTGTACTCATGAACAATGTTATGTTTTCTTAACATGTTCCCTTTTATCTCTCATAGAGCTAAATAATGTCCTGTAAATTTAAAAAAAATGTGTCAGAAATGGAGTTTAACCAACAAACTTCAAACAACTACTTTAAATAAAAAAATCTCAAATGATATGCTGGACAGCTAACCCTTTACAGATGCATATTAATAAAACATTTGGGAATACATATAACTTGTAACAACTCTGTTTCATTCAGAAATAATGTTTGGCACTATGAGAACAACTTACCCTTATTTTGATGCAATGGTAAACTCTGTACAAGCCTTTCAAAAATAATAGCAATAACCAGAATGATTGGATTGCATTAATGCTACATTTATTTTACTTCATACCGTCAGCAACTTCTATCATCTAAGATTAAACAATGACAAAGGTAATATTTATGGTATTCTAATAAGCAAAGATTAAGCCTACAACACAATACAACATAAGAAGCAAAGGATTCTAGGAGTTTTCCACCTGATTATCTATGCTAAGGCAGCTGCTTTAAATACCATAATATTCTGAATGTCTACTTATGTGGCAGGCTGGGAAATCATTCATTCCCAGATAATTGACTAATTGCATAACAAAAGTTTTCCAGCTCAGAATAATTCCTCTGCAGAAATTACTATATAAATGTTGTGTAGAATTAAAATTTTACCACAAGCATTATAACTCAATATAGATTATTCAAAATTAATTCTACTATTTTTTTAAAATACAATTATCTCAGCAAATTCACTAATACAGTGTAAGTTCATATGTTGTAGGATATGTCATTTCAGTCTAAGTGGCCAGCATGGAACACAGATTCCATTATGTTAAGATCATACTTAAAGATGGCGATTTTTCTAATATTTTGGTTTATCTTTTTTCATAATATCGAATATTATAGTTTAACTACTTCCCTTTTCTATTTCTTCTCCTAGTTAGTGTGGTGGTAATTAATTACTCTAAGAAATCTGCTGCATTTATTTTGCTTCCATAAAGTTAATCATTCTTGATAATGGGATAAATATATAAAAAAACTATATTATTTTCAATATAACAATTACAATCTATACATTATACTTGATAATCTCTAAGTAATGGTGATGTATAGGACAAATACTTTACTGGCAATTTTGCAAATTATAATATTCCTTCTCAAAAAAAAAGAAAGAATCGAAAGAATAGAAAGAGTCCTCATCTGATATTGTCCGTGTTAGACATTAAGCTCAGATGTTGTAATTCTTGAATGTGTTCTTCTTTTGTACATTAAAATTAAAAACATCCCATAAAAATATTGAAAGCATAAGGAAGAATAAATTATGACACAACTTAATAACTTCTCCAAATTAAGCTTCTTAAGTTCTTTGCTATGATTTCGGGATAAAGACCAAAAATAATAATGGGGGTCAACAGTCCAAAATAAGGGGCACATTTATTTTAAAGGTTCCCCTTAGTCATTTATTTTCTTACACTACTAGAATGCCTTTGCCTAGAAGTTTATCCTCAAGATGCCAGTTCCTCCTAACTTTGATAAAAATAGTCACTTCTGGATGACAGATACCAGAATTTAATTATGACCATTGAATACATATTTTACAAATACCTAACTTCCTCATTATATTGATTTATTAAATAATTTATTTATTTATCTACTTATTTATTTAACATTTGTTGACCGGGAAAGTTCAACTGGATCAGGAACCCATTTTCAGTGGAGCCAGAGGAGAAAAGCTCCAAAAGACACATGGAAGTTAAACAAATTATACATGAAGAAAATGATAGCAAGTATTAAAGCAGACGTTAAAAAAGTAAGAAATACTAAATAAGTACAGAGAGGTAGATACAATAATAAAACATGTACTACATAGGCAATACTAAACAAAAGTAATATGGTAGATTACAACTTTTTTTAATTAGGAAGGATTAGGCAATGCTAAATAAAAGTTTTATGGTAGATTACAACTTTTTTTTTAATCAGGAAGGATTAGGCAATACTAAATAAAAGTAATATGGTAGATTACAACATTTTTTTAACCAGGAAGGATTAGGCAACGCTAAATAAAAGTATTATGGTAGATTACAACTTTTTTTTAATCAGGAAAGATTAGGCAATACTAAATAAAAGTAATATGGTAGATTACAATTTTTTTTATTAGGAAGGATTAAGGTAAAGAGTGAGGGTCAGGCAGAGGGTCAGAATATTATAAGCAAGAATATGCTTAGAAGAATTGTGGTGTAGGATGGTAATAGTTTAGTTTGTAGAAATACATAAAGTTTCTTGGTTTGATATGGTAATCATTAGTGGATGAAATTCAGGGCCTGGAGATCTCCAGATGTAGAACAGAAAGGCCCTAGAGATTGGATGGAGCCAACCTGTTAGGGAAGGGGCAGGAGCAGGTCTGATTACAACTTGAGTGCTTTAACAACTTCAAACATACCGTAAAATGATTTTTTAGGGTGTGTTTGAAGTTGTTAAACCACTCAATGGTAGTAACATCCATTGGCAGAGAGTTCCAGAACCTGGCAGTAGCATGGGAATATAGGCATTGTCCAACTCTTTTGTTTGGAATGCAGACAGGAGTTGTTTGTTTTCAGACAAGAGGGCTCTGGTAGGGATATAGGGTTTTAGGACTGATTTGAAGGCTGGGCAACTATCAGGTATGAGGGCTGGGTTCAACTCATATAGCTCATATATATATATATATATATATATATATATATATATATATATATATATATATATATATATATATTTAACTATAATCTGATGGATTTGTACCTAAAAAGTAACGTTACTGAAATATCAGTTCCTGCTTGAGTGTGTTATGAATGATGGTAGTTACTAATGTAAGGCAGTATTATTTATTTATTTATTTATTTAACATTTGTTTACTGGAATGGTCCGACTAGACAACAGTGTTCATTTTCAGTGGAAGCGTAGGAGAATAGCTCCAGCAATGTACATTTTTACTAATACATGTCTAGTACAACAACAAAAAAGTGATATATACAGCTTATATGTATCTACTTACAGTCTAGCAGAGATCAGTAAAGCAATTTATATGCATAGGAGATTAAGCAATAAAAATATATACATGAGAGATGAGAGTAACACATAAATAAAGTACAAATGCAGTACCATATGTCTTAGATTTCCTTAAGCCTCTACAGTACAGTTAGTATGTCATCTAACAGAATACAGTTTACAACTCCAAGGAAGACAAAGGGATATATGTAAGGGAGAAGGAGATTACAGGTCTTATAGAGTGGATAGAAGTGTAGTTAGAGGTTATATCCGAGTGAGGGAAAGTTATCCAGGGTTAGTAAATTTACAGAGCCAGGTAGATGTTAGGTGATATTTTAACAGCCTCTTAAACCTAGTGGTGCTGGATATAGATCTAATATTGATGGGCAGGGAGTTCCAGATTTTGGCAATACTGTTTGAGCATAGCAAGTCACCAGTATTTTTGCTACGTTTAGTGATGTTTACTAGGTTTTCGTTACTGGAGCGCAAGGTCCAGTTATTGGAATAGTGAGTAAGGAGGCCATTGAGAGCAGGTGTTTTTTCAGGTTGGTTGACTATTTGGTGGGCCATGGAGAGCTGGTTAAAACTTAATAGGTTGGGGAATTCTAGCCATGAAATTTCTTTGAGAGTGTGACAGTGGTGAGATCTGTAGCTGGTATCTGTAGTGAATTTTTCTATATTATTATACTAGCTATCTAGTTTGTATATGTATGTTTTGTTGAGGTTAGTAAGGACAGGAGAAACATATAGGAGTTTAGAGAGAAGGTGGGTTCTGGTAATTGAGACTTTGAATTTGTCTGTGAGGAAAAGTTTATTCCTGTACAGGCTACCCATTTTTTTGTGGACTTTATTGATTGTTTGATTTATGTGGAGTTTAAAGTTCATGTTTGGTCTATTGCTACTCCCAGGTGTTTGGTGTGGGATACTGCGGTAATGATGGTATTGTTTGCTGAGGTGATTTTGAATGTTGAAGAGGGGTCTGGGGATCTTGTATGGTCAAACAAGATGAGTTTTGTTTTGTTGGGATTGAGTATTAACTGGGCATTGGTTAGCCAGGTTTCTACTTTCGAGAAGGCTTGCTGTGTTATTTCCTGAAGATGGTGGAATACTGGGGCTGCACAAATTAAGGTGGATTCATCAGCTTATTGTATTAGCATGGCTTCATTAGTGGCAGTATGTAGGCTATTAGTGAATAATGTGAAGATAAGAGGGCCAAGAATGGATCCCTGCGGGATGCCTAAGTTAACTGACAGCAGTGGGGAGAGGGAGTTACCCCATTTGACTGCTTACTACCGCCTAGTGAGATAGGTCTGGAACCAGGTGAATGCAGATTGGCTGGTTTTAAAATCCGATAGTGTGTTCAACAGTTTGGAGTGTGAGACCATGTCAAATGCTTTTGAGATGTCCAGAAAGTTAGATGAGACCAGGTTACCTTCATTTCTGTGAAGGTTGACAGAGTTAGTGAAGCTTAGAAGGGCAGTGGTTGTACTATGGTGTGGGCGGAATTCATGTTGAGTTTTGGATAGTAGATTGTTAGTAAGGAGATAGTGGAGGACATGGGTATGGATGCACTTTCCAGAATTTTTGATAGTGGAGAGAGGATAGCAATTGGACAGTAGATGGAAAGCTCTATACAGCTGCTACCTTTGTGTAGTGGAATGATGTGGGCTATTTTACATCTAGTTGGGACCTGGTTTTCACTGATGGAGTAGTTTATAAGGATGGAGACAGTGTATGCAATGGCTTCTGCAGTGATTTTGAGACAGTCTGTGGGTAGGTTGTCTGCAGCTAGGGTTGTTGGTTTGAGTTTTTTTGAGGTATATTTTATAGTGGCAGTAGAAAAAAGTTGTAGGAGAAGTTATTGTTGTTTTGTATTGGACAGGTGAGTGGGGGTGTGGCCTGTGTTTGTTAGTTTGAGTATACAATTAATGAAAAATTTGTTAAACTGTGTGGTTATGTTATCTATGGTGTTGTCAGTGTTTGGGGAGGGGCTAGTGATTTGACCAGGCTGAAGGATTTTCTTGATTGCTGACCAGAGCTTTTGTGGATTTCCGTGGTGTTCTAGTTGTATGTTAGCATAATATTCTTTTTTGTCTTGTCTGATATGTTTTTTGGCAGAATTTCTTAATTCTAGATATCTATGATGATTGGTTAGTGATTGTTATGTTGCCAGTTGTTTATTTATTTTTATTTATTTATTTATTTACATTTGTTTACCGGGAAATTCAGTCTGGACGTAGGTTCTTTTTCAGCGGATGTCCGAGGAGAAAAGCTCCACATCATGTACATGATAAATAGAGATACAAAGTTGCAGCAATAGTAAACAACATTACAGGTTGTTGGCTTTAATACAATAACAAGATTCTGATTATCAACAGTATATACAGTAAATGTTGCAAATTAAGATAGTTTCTTGTTGTTTATAATATTAGTAACAAAATTGTCAGACACGATTTTAAAGTATGTAAAGACAACTAGCTAATTCTGACTGTGGTTAGTAGTGGCGGTAGTATAGTTGGGGTAAGAGTCTAGGTGTGGGGGTAAGGGTGGGGGTGTTAGTCTGGATTAGAACAAGGACAAAGCCAATGCAAATTTAAATGGAATTTGAGTGTAGTCTTGAAAAGGCTGCTGGAAGGTAGAGTAGTTATAGAGGGTGGAAGATTGTTCCAAAGTTTAGATATGGTACACGAAAATATGGCTTCTCCTGCTGAGTTTTTGGGTTTGATAACAGTGAGTTGATTTTTGTTGCTTGATCTTAGGGGCCTAGTGGAGTGATAGGGTTGGAGAAGGGTTTGAAGGGAGGAAATGTTATGGGGGTGGTTAATAAGTTTATGGGCGAGGGTGAGTTGATTAAAGTGAAGGAGTTGTGGGAATTCTAGCCAGTTTAGTTCTTTAAAGGAGATACAATGATGGCTGTGGTAGGAGCTTCCAGTGGCAAATTTAGCAATTTTGTTGTAACAAGCATCCAGCTTGTGTAGGTCTGTCTGTCTAAGGTTGATAAGTATGGGGTATGCATAGACCAGGGTGGAGATTAGCTGGGAATTGACTATGGAGATTCTAGCCGCCTTGGTTAGGAATTGGCGGCTTCGCTATAATGCACCAAGTTTCTTGTGAACTTTTTTTATTGTGAGAGATATGTGGGTGTCAAATCTAAGTTTGTTGTCTATTTCCACACTGAGTAATTGTGTGTGTTCTGATGGAGAGATGATGGTATTGTCTTTGACGAGAATGTTGAAGTGGGGGGTGTTTTGGGTGGCTTTGGAAGGTTGGAACAGGAGAAGTTTTGTCTTACTTGGGTTGAGTAGGAGTTGAGCATTGGATAGCCAGCTTTCTACAGAACAGAATGATTCCTGTGTGATTTGTTGTAGTTCTGGTAGAGTGGGGGCAGAGCAGATGAGAGTAGATTCATCTATGTACTGTGTAAGAGATGCTTGTGTGGTGGCAGTATGTAGGTTGTTAGTGAAAAGTGAGAATAGCAGAGGGCCAAGGATAGACCCTTGGGGAACTCTGAGAGTAACTGGGAGGTGAGGTGATAGGTTATCATTCCAGATTACTGATTGCTGGCATCCATGTAGATAGCTGTTGAACCAGCTGCAGGCTGATTGTGAGAAGGAGAGGTTGGGGAGAGTAGAGAGTAGTAGCTCATGAGATACCATGTCAAAGGCCTTTGAGAGATCTAGAAATATGGCAGTAGAGAAGAGGCCATTGCTTTTGTGATGAAGTATAGTGTTGATGAAGGAGAGCAGAGTAGAGGTAGTGCTGTGATATGGCCTGAAACCATGTTGGGTTTTGAAGAGGAGATTATTAGGTAGGAGGTAGTTGGAGACCTGGGTGTTGATACATTTTTCAAGTATCTTGGAGAGAGGATAGTTGTGAGTTTGGTGGGTTTAAGTTTTGACAATAGTCTTTTTATGTTGGAGGTAGGTACTGAGGTGAAGAAGAAAAGAGGAGTGGGGGGTTTAGTGTTAGGAAATCCTAGGCTTTGCTCTTGCTTTTAGTAGCACTCTTATTTCTTTGGTTAGCCATGGGGTGTAGTTGAGTTTTATCCTAATTGTTCTAGGATTGGCTAGCTTATTTAGGATGTTAAGGAAGGTGGAGTTAAATAACTTCACTGCCTCATCCAATAGGAGGTATTTGAGAGATGCCCATCTGCAGCTTTTGAGTTTGTATATGAACTCTTGGAGATTGATTTTTTTTGTATCTGATTTGCTGATATGATGGGGTTTTTGAAGAGTTTATTTGTTGTTGGAGTAGAAAGGTGGGGTGGTGGTCACTAAGGTTGCCAGGGAGACAGCCTGTGAGTTGAGAGAGGTTGGGTTGATTGGTGAGTTTCCAATCTAGGATTGATTCTTTTTTTGATATTTTGTCTATCCAGGTAATGTGTCAGATTAGTTGGGAGAAGCCGTACAGAGAAATGTGGTTTATGGTATGTTTGAGTTATAGGAATATCAATTGATATTAAAATCTCCAAGTATAATTGGTTCTTGGGGGAGGAGCTTATTTGCCCATTGTAGGATGTGCTGTAGGGCAGGGATATTATTCCCTGTTGGGATGTAGACACCTACTATGTTTATTTGCTTCTTGGAATTAAGTAAAAGTTTAGTTAGTAGTATTTCTACATTAGTGACATCTGGGATGCTTATGTGTATAGCACTGAGGGTTAGATTATTTTTGTATAGTATGGCTACACCTCTGCCTCTTTTTCCTATCCAGTCTTGTCTATGTATGTTATAGCCAGGGGGGGTGTTATGTCATTGGTGTTTATCTATGATTTAAGCCATGGTTCTGTTAAGAAAACTATATAGTGTGAGTATTATGAGAGGGTGGCATGGTGTTCACTGGTCTTGTTGAGAATACTTCTAAGGTTTATATTTAATATTAGGAGATTGGAGTTTTTTTCTGGTGAGGTTTAGTGGGGTTGATTGTAGGTTGATACGTTTTGTTGGGGGGACAGGGTTGGGATGTATATCTCCACTAAGAATGAATTGTGATACAATGTTAACTATTACTTTTGCATATCTTTGTAATGCTTTATCATATGTCAGTGATGTAGATGATTGTGTTTTGAGGGGACAAGGTGCAATGTGTAAAGGGAGGTGGTCTTGATATTAAAGATGTTAGCAGCAATGACAATGGAGGTTTCTATTTGTTTTGGTGGGTAGGGAGTTGTGGGGGGTTTGCTGTTGCCATGTGGAATTAAGATGTGCATGATAGCATGTGAGCTGTGCAGCTATTAATAGGAAGAGGAAGAGGGTAGGAATTTGATAAAGTAACATATTGTACTATCTGTCAATGTAGGGTAAGTAGGCATGTGTTTTTGTTTAATGTAGGATTAATGTGATGGTAGGGTATTGGTAATCTATGCTTAGTGACTGGGTGTGTACTGAAGTCTGTTTGTTATGCACTAGAGATTAAGTGTAGGTTTTGATTAGCTAATTTAGGTTATAGGGTGTTTTTTGGGTATGTAAAGTGTTGTGATTGGAGAGTGGGAGGAATTAAGAAGGTGTAAAGATAGGAGTAGTGGAGATGGATGTGAATTGAGGGCAGGGTAGTGAAACAGAGCAGAATGAGCCAAGCAAGGTATGTGAGATTAAAAAATAAACTATCACTTGCTCTGAAATCATGTCTATAATGTTAGCCCTTCTTTTATTACTAATGCTTTTTTTTTTAAAGGTAGTGAAACCCCTTTTAATTTAACCAGTTGGATGCCCTAAGAAATTACCTTGTCTGAGGGCTGTAAGTGAACAAGTCAGCTATTGTTAACTCTAAGAGACAGACTGTGAGGATAGTGGGGATATATCTCAGACAAAAAGTGTTTTACAGACTTGAAGGTTAAAAACCAGGATGTTTCTGCATGAGTGGGGGGGGACTGAAATCCCTGCTGCTGTCTCATGCAGTTATACTCAGTACATTAAAGAGTCCAGCAAAATAAAAAATAAAACAACCTACTAATGCTTTTTGTATTATAATGAGACATACATTTAAGTTCTGGAAGGTTCTTCAGGACAGTTGGAATTCCCGCTGACTTTAGTTATGTTAGTAGTATGTAAGTATATGATAAGACATGGGAAACATATAGAAACAGCTAAGTAAGAAAAATGAATTGTGATGAAAAACAAAACGTGGGGCGGAGCCTAGATGGCCAACTGAGAACAGTGAATTTTGAGAGCTCCATAAACTAGTATAATAATATAGGAAACTTTTATTATTTTCAAGTTTAAAAAATCAGAAATCTATAGATAAACTACTAAACTACATAAATATAAATTTTGGTGGAGATACACAAAAATTTTCCTGTCAATTAACTTGGAGATATATTGAGTCACTGAATATGAACAACTCAAGGAATTCTCATCCAGATGCTGCTTTGGAAAAAGAACTGCAATTGATGGCATCTACCTTACAGGAATTATCTTTGAAGATGGATGACTTTAAAATGACGTAGAAAACCTCAAATTAAATTCTCAAAAACAGACTGATACTCTTAAGGAACTATTACAGCAACATCATACAAAAATAACAAATATATTGACTTCTCTAAATGACATTGAAGGAAGACTCAAAGAGGAAGAATTCCAAAAAGAATTTTTGCTTAAACAGATTATATGGCTGCTTAACAAAATAGATGACTTAGAAAACAGGGAAAGGAGAAACAACATAAGGATCTTTGGTCTGCATGAAAACACTGAAGGTGAACACATTATTTCATTCTTAAGAACCTGGATTCCTGAATTTTTAGACTTGAAAGAGGGATTTTCATTTGGAATTGAAAGGGTGCATAGAGCACTGAGGAAACCTGCTTCTAACTCAATAAATACTCTACCTAGATCCAGAGTTATAAAATTTCTTTCATTTCTGGACAAGGAACTAATACTAAAAGTCTGCTTGGAGAAAATCACCCTTAAAATACAATCAAAGCCTGATAAAGTTTGACAATGATTATTCTTCCAGAATACTAGAGCAAAGGAAAAAAGTCTGGCCAATAATAAAACTGCTGAAACAAAACAGCATTAAAGCATGGCTGGCCTTTCCAGCCAAGATAAAAATACTTTTTGACAATGAGATGAGAACCTTTAATGGCTTAGAAGAAGCTACTATATTCATCAGAAACAACAACATAGTGTCTATCCCAGAAGAAATGGAGTGGATGGCCCATACTCTTAAAAAAATAAAAGAAACAAATCCTTGGACTGATGCTAGAAAGAAGAAACAGAAAACTGATTCCAAGATAGCTGTCCCAAAAAATAACTCTTACAACTACGCCTCAAAGTATCAACTGATATGGTACACCACTTGTCATCTGTTTTTATTTAAAAAAAGGAGGGTTTCTTAAACAATTAAGAAACAGTAATGATTTATACAGAATGTTCAGAGTCCAATAATTCTTCACAAAGGTAGGTCAAGATGGGTTACTGTTTACATTATATATTAGCCAAGCAAAGCAACATATATTACAAACATAGACATTTCTATTCCCGTACTTGAACTCAATGAATACTTATCTTGTTAATTTTTCATTGATTTTCCTTATAACAATTGAAGTAATTAATTAACTAATTCAGCAAGGTACCATTCTTCAAAGTTCAGACTCAAATGTAACAAATTAACATCATATAAAATAGCAGTAACAGTAGAATGTTTTGAAAAAAAATGCTGTCATGGAGACTAATGCCTTCTTCAGTTAAAGTATGATTTAGAAATGTCATGTATATCCTGGTTAAATAATAGTAGCAAGCTCTTAGTACATTATTCTGTCTAAATATAGTTAATATCAATTATGGCAGGTATCACAGCTATGAGTGCTGTTTGAGCAATCTTGATATGGTATGCGTGGACCCAGCTGTGTCTGGCAGCTAGTACAAATGTCATTATTATTCTGTCTAAACATAGTTAATATCAATTATGGCAGGTATCATAGCTTTGAGTGCTGTTTGATCAATCTTGTTATGGTGTGCGTGGATACAGCTGTGTCTGGCACCTAGTACAAATGTCATTATTATTCTGTCTAAATTGTTTGATTAAGCCTGACATGGTGTGTGTGGATGTAGCTGTGTCTGGCAGCTGTTGTATGTTGCCATTTTCATCCCTGGGAAGCTGTGGGTTGCAGCTTGTGATTGTGGTTTATTGATGCTTGTCTATTAGGAAGAAACATTTGGTGTTTTAGCCTGGATCTAGGGGAAGGAGGTGGATAAAACTGTAGTAGTAGTAAGTCTTTCGGCTTTTCCCGGTTAGGGGTCGCCACAGCGGAACTCCGGTCTGCTAATGATTGGCAGTAGATTTTTACGTGCTGGCTTGCCGGGCCTAATGCACAACCTTCAGTGAAAGAACACCCATTCACACATGTCGACACACAGAAGATGCTCTAACTGAGAATTGAACGTGCAACTTCTAACTGTGAGGCGACAACGCTACCGCAGCACCACCACCGCAGATTAGGTGGATAAAACTGTGATTTGGGATATTTTGGAAGAAAATAGTTTGTTTATACATCTGCTGAGTGAGAGGTGGGAAGGCTGGAAGAATGTGTTCTCTGTTGTTGTGGCGGCTTGTTGGGAGTTTTGTTATATTTTATCTGTGTTCTCTCCATTCTTTTCCTAACTGCTGCCTCACTGAAAGGGAGGGAATTTAGGCTTGAAGTTGCAATGAAGTGTAGCTTTGCTTCAGGTGCATCACAAGCCTCTGGTATGCAGTACACAGACACACTAACAGAAACAGACACTCTCAGGTTGCTAACGGAGACAGAGTGATGATAATGCCTAATGGCTCTGAGGAGCCTCCGAGATGATTCTCGGCAATTAAGTTTTTGTTTTTAAAAAAATAATTAATATATATCTATATATATATATATATATATATATATATATATATATATATATATATAATAGAGGGGCTGTTTTAAATCACATGTACACATATTGATCGTATCCTAACACTTTGTTTAGCTCATTAACTTGATTCTTGATAAAAAAACAAAATAATAATTATAAGCACAATTTTATGTTTAAAATGTATTTTGGTCCAAACACATTAAGGCCTTACATAAGAGTGGAAGTCTGAGTTACTGTGAAAGACTAAGATCACTTGGTCTTGTGCAGTAAACGTTGCAGTGGTCTGGGAGGTGAGCTTGCTCGGACATGTTGGGCATATGGGGATAGCTGATTCTAGGGGTGTTTGGGGTTACTGGAAAGTGGGAGAGGGTCATCAGATTTCCTTTGTGGAAATATTTGTGGGAATGGAAAGTATGTTGAGTGGTTCACTGGTAGAGTGGCCACTGCATGGAACAGGCTGGTAAAATGTAACAGGGCAAATATTGGTTTGGATATTTTAAGAACAGCCTGGAAACACACCACATGAACTAGTGAATGGTATTCTGGCAAAACTGAATGGGCATTGTTGCCCGTGATTGAAGTACTGATATCTGTGGATGTAAGGATGGAAATATACTTATAACAAATAAGAAATTATAAGGGTCTCATAATTTAAAGTCTATGGACTGTATAAACATGCTTGGAAGGAGAGAATAATAAGAATAATCATTACAGCTTGTGGTCTCTCAAATAACTAAGCAACAGCTAAAAAAAACATGCACAATAGTTATGTAACGTATGATTTTAGTAAATCTAGACATAAAATATATAATCATCATATAAGATGAAGCAGTCTGCTGAATTTAAATATTAAAGACAGGATTTAATAACATGGGCTTGTGTATAATAACACTACTGTCTTGACTTGTCATAAATGACATATGCTATATTGAACATCAAGGGGAAGCATGATGATTTTCACATATAAGTAAATGTGCATAACAAGTCATATAATTGCTTTAACTTGAATTGTGGCTTTGTAATCCAACTTGACCATGCATAACCCTTAAGCTGTTACCAAAGTAATTAATGTTTTATACATGACATCAAACTGACAAAGTTGTTCAAGGGAAAACAATAGAAGCCTGAACTAAGAATGTCACAAAATGTAACAATCACATTCTGAACAAATAGTATTAAATTGACAATAATCACTCAGTTTAACCTTTGCTGATTATACAAAATAGAATGTTGCCATTTAAGTCTAAAAAACTTTCAGTATATGCCATAAAATGACAATTTATGAATATGGAAAGGGAATTTGCAATCATTAATCACAGTAAGTGAATTTGTTGTTTTTAACCTATAATTTCACTCATTTTTTACTAAGAAATGACAGATATGAAAATTCTTATGTGTACGAAATGGGGGGAAGAGGAATGCACTGATAATTAAAATGCCCTAACTTTCATCAATGTTCATATAAAACAAACTTGATGATTTAAGTAAGTTAAACAAACAAAGTGATTATTTAAATGCTGGCAAACAATTAAATATAACTTCTGATATATCCAGTAAAATACATTGTCCCCGGGATTCATGAACCTTGCGCCAGGCGCCCGCATAGCGTTGGCGTTATAACGCCAAATATGGCTGCTGAGCGATTCAGGTATGAATGAATTCCACGTGCACTACTGGCGCGCCGACCGTCTCCGCCCGGCGTAGGTATGCAAAACACACTGTGTGCGGTATTGCACCATGCAAATGAGGGCAATAGCGATCCACGTAAGCGGCGAGGCGAAGCGTAGGGCACGGAAATGTAAACCAAAAAAAACGGTTTACATTTACCCAAACATACCGGAGGAGTAACGGAAGGCTGTCAAAGTCAGGTATCATATAGGTGCAATATGCCAATGTGGAAAGGCACCGAGAATGTCCAAAGAAAATATGCACAAAATGTAAAAATGACATAAATGGCACGTGACGTAGAAAGAACAGCAGACCCCGGATGTGTGCACAGAAGTTGTAAAGCAATGAAATAATATGATAATGTCCGAAAAGAGCATTAGAACACAAATCAGCTGCACAGCCACCACACACCATAGTATGTATGTAAAGCTGCAACCCCAGCGCAATGGTTGTCAAGGAGTGGAGGCGGTGTCCGCCGTAACCAGGTATTAGTAGTCAATTCCATGCAAATGAGGCAGATAATAGTGAATCGCAAAACGGCGCCAGCGTAAGGATGGAGCAAACGGCGAGCGGTACTACACCGAGGAGTGGCCTACACCAGATACATGTCAACCACACAGGGTGTGCCACCGAGGAGGAAGGATATTGGAGGACAGCAAATCTGGGCTGTACAATGCACATCACAACATCATGACTGGCGTGTTAGGAAATAGATGCGCTGACAGTACAGAATGCGCATACAAATGCATGTGCACGAGGATGACTACGTTCCCGAAACCAGTCATGTGACGGCCTCACCGTCAACAACCAGGGATATAGGAAGGTAATGCGGAGAATACGAGGAAATGCGGAAGCAGTGTAAATGCATCCGTGAACGAGCAATTAACACCAATCAATGCAGGAAGGGCAAACGCCGTCAGCTGATAAGTCTGCATGCAGACTCCTGCAGAACGGGAAAGGGGAGGCATTTGAGAGCAAAGATAATAGGGGATGTAGTAGAAATGCAAAGATCAAAGAACTGAAATAGCACAGCCAAGTACAGAGGTAGCATAACTGCGGCTGCAGATAAAATGCATCATATGCCATGTGCCTGCAGGATGCAGTAATGTAAGATGCCAGGCGAAGGCAATGCAGGCAACTGTAATGTAACACTACAGGCAGTACCGTTGCAGCTGCAAGCGTAAAACCACGGAAATAATCCATGGATAGGGCCGCACAGACACACCCAATGACCTCACCGGTATACAGCACAACAGTAATAAATGTGAATGCAACAACACACAGCGCGACTTCCCAAACGCCGCACCGTAGGGTGTAAACAGACGGGGAACTTTTAACATGTATATGCTGGGTGCCGCCGTGGCCGTGATGCATAGGTATGTGGCAGAGACAGACGGAGTTGCGGAGGGTGGTGCCGACAACAACCGTGAGGCCTCACAGGAGAAGGAGAGTGTTCAGACCAAGGGTGACCTACCAGGGGCTGCGAGACCTGGAGATAGTAGAGCGCTACAGGGTGGACAGGGACACGTTACAGCAAATAGTGGAGCTGTGCCGCCCACGCCTGAGAACAAGAGACAACAGAGGGGAGCCCATCCCAGTGGACACAAAGGTATGTGTGAGCTTGCGAATACTGGCTACAGGTACCTTTCAAAGGCCCACCGGGGACATAATGGGCATCTCACAGGCATCAGCATCCAGGGTACTACACCAGTTCCTGGATGCCATGTTACCACATGCCCATGAGCACATAAAGTTCCCCACATCTCAGGAGGAGTTGGCTAGCAATATGCCGCTTCCACCGTGTGGCACAATACCCGGAGGTCCTGGGTGCGATAGACTGTACGCACATAGAAATCAAGTCACCACCTGGGGAGCAGGGTAGACGCTACATAAACCGCAAGGGATACCCCTCCATCAATTGCCAGGTCGTGTGCAATGCGCAGGGCATTATCATGGATGTGTGTGCCGGCAGCCCTGGAAGCTACCACGACTCCCATATCTGGCATGCCTCACAGCTGTACCAGGTATTCGCCAGTGGGGACATCACACAAGGTCACCTTGTGGGGATGCTGGCTACGCACTGGAGCCGTGGTTGATGACACCCATCAGAAATGCACACACACACATGCAAGAACGCCATAATGAGGCACACGCACAAACGAGAATAATCATAGAGCGTGTGTTCGGATGTTGAAATCACGGTTCCGGTGCTTGGATACATCCGTGGAGCCTTGCAGTACTCTCCAGGCACAAGTGCCCACATATTCATAGTATGTTGTATGCTACACAATATGATTCTGCGGAAACAGCTGCTGCAGGGACATAATGCCGAGGGCCACCAAGTCCGCCACAACTGCCAGGGCAAGCACAGGCACAGGGGCGGCGCCACGGACACCGTGAGCCAGCCCCAGTAGGTAGACAGAGGCGCATCCAATATGCCTACGCCCTGGCAAAGAGGGAACGATAGCACATACTCTGACAGTGTAGGCCCCATGGACTGACACCTCCTGACCTGCACACACACAGTAAAATGGACGCCACACAAACATGTCCGCCCGTAATGTGTACCGTATGCGGACGATGTGTGACTCCAACAAAGGCACCGCCAAACACTGCACACCCAATAGCCAGCAGAGCATGGAACGCCAACACGCCAACGACGCCGGTTCAACAGCACACGGCGTAGCCATATGCTGCCACTATCGCGCAAGTCGACCACATGTACGCATGTGCATACACAGATACGGAAATACATATCAGTACACATGTAGAAATATATGAACGCATACACAGATAGAAAGTACAACAGGGTAATATGGAACCCAGGGATGCAAGTTCACAGATAAGTAAGACGCAAAATCACCACATATTAAACATAGTGACCGACAACCCGATTATCCTGGAGGGTGGGCAGGGCAGGTAACGCCAGCCATGGAAATGTTAACCTGCATCAATACATATCCGCCTGTCGGGATGGTCACCAGTCCACGGTACAGTAACGGGATATGTGTAGGGTTACCACCTGTCCCACGTTGTGAGTGACAGTCCACCTTTGGGCAGTTGTGTCCTGCAAAAACATTGACAAAATGGCAAATGTCCTGAGATTGTAGGACAAAACCATTTCCCATAATTACTTTATTAGTTGCACAAAACAGTTATATTGTAGAAGAAACATCTAAATATGATAATAAACAGAATAAGCAACTGTAATGCTACATCGTCAGATTCCGTCAAAAAGTGAATCGCTGTCCTTTGTACTGGCCGGGTGTGTGTTGGCATGCAAAATCAGACGCTTCTACTAAAATTTCCCACATTGGCCATTTGAAAAGGTGGCAACCCTACATATGTGCGTGTCATATCCATAGGACATGAGTGCGGAGATACACGCCACCGGCGATGCGCCAACGAGGTATTGTGTTCAACCGTCGGTGCGAAAGCGGAAAGCATACCAGTGAAGTGTACGACATTATGAGGAACGCACTCATTCGGGTGTAAAACAGTTCATGTTCCTCGCAGTACCTACAAGTTCCACATTGAAAATGTCTCTCAAACATCCATTGTTAGGAATGTATATAAATGACATCCTGGTAAATAGAATGTACTCATAGTAAGTCAGTAAAGGTTCTTCACTGTAAGTAAATCAGCATATCATAATCAACCTATGACCTACTTAGCTGAAGTTGTCACTATGCCATTACTATGTGTTCCACATTATGCCCATGTGTTTCACATTACTACTGTGTGTGTTCCCACTCGGAAATAGAAGGTTGACAGCCATGGCGGCAATATGTGTATGTGTGAGGTGAGGTTGTCGTGTGTTCCGCTGTGTGTGTGTAATGTGTGTGCCAGTGTAAACTGTGTATGAAGGTGACATGTCACAGGCGGAGTGTAATAACAGGCGAGGCATACAGTACAGGAACCATAGGCGATGTACATCAGTACCCACAAACTAGTACTCCCATCTCCTCAGTGGCTATGCACGTGGCGGCGAAAATGATGCAAAGCGCAAATGTCCCAAAGTGTACCACAGGGCCATAGCAAACCGGAGATGCAAAGGACGCATGTACAAACCACGACCGTAGGTATGGCGGCCATAACGTAGACTCCACACAGTCTGTTGGCAACGTTACACAGCATCAGGCATGTACGGCGAAAATACGAATGTGCCATCCCGGCACCGATCGTGAACACTTACGGTCCGGTAAATACCGCTGTGTGTTCCACGACCGTGACTTAATCAAGCGCACACGAATAGGAGGCTACCGTAGCATACAGTCCGCCCCAAGTATAGGACCACAATCACCGTAACTATCAGCGACAAAGTGCCAATGGATGGTAGGCACGGACGGACATGCGCAGATATATAACCGATGTGAAGGCGGAATACGTGCAGGAAGCACACATGCAGGCGATACCGACAGCAGACGACATCAACAAAACAAACATTCCCGAACAACAGACAGGTAACCCGCAGCTCCCAAGCAGGATGGAGCACACACACAAGCATATCTGGTATGTGTAAATGCAAGACTCACACCCGTACTCACCACCACATCCGCAGATATACCCCATTGCACATATCAAAGGGATAACAGCTAAAACCGTAGCAAACACATACAGGCAGTGAATGACAGCGGCATACCCACAACAAGCTCATGGGGAACACTAGCAGCGGCTGATGCATCCATGCATTCGCTATGTACAGGAAAATAACAGCCATGTAACACATTTGAATGCACAACGCCATCGACAGACGCCGCCAGGACACGGGGACCCACATGTCGAACACAATACCATACCCAACACACACAATCCACGGCTAACACCACAGCGAAATGTACCCGACACCACACATAGCGGATGCAGTCACACAAACATGATACAATACATACCATCCTCACTAAGGTATTGCAAATAACCAACGGCCACACGAGGAAAGAACCATGGCCTAGTGCCGACGCCAGAACGAATGAAAGGAAGGGGATCACCGCTGATATGCATAAGTACACACCGAGGAACAGCTATTGGCCTGATTAACCCACATGGATCAGGCGATTTACTTAATATAAGGAAGACTCCTGATATCCAAACCGTATGTTCATACCGAACCCATACGAACTCGAGAAACAGAATCAAGGAATTGAGTCGAACGCAGAACAAAAGGCCGGAAAGGTATGTCGAACCCACGAATTGTACTGGTGTGTAACGACGATACGTATGACGAATCTGTACAGTATGTGAACGGTGTGTGTAGGTAAAGATACCTGTCCATCAGGCAGAGAGGCGAAGGTTGGATATGTAATGCTAAAACGCAGCATACCAACAACTGTGGACAACGCGGTGCACAGCAGTGGGACAACATGTAAACACCTGGGATAACCCCAGGGCCGGCTTGCCACCCTTTCAAAGGCCAAAGTGGGAAACCGCCGACACACTTCAGATGTTACAGGTGGACACATACCCATGGTCAGTACAAAGGTTAGAACTCTACTCTTTTGCATAAAGAAAGGTGTATTCTTGTAGCAGTTCAGTTGCTTATTGTGTGTCTTGTAACAGTTAGGAATGTACATACATAAATAAGTATGTTATGCAACTCTTACATAAGAATGGGATATAGTGATGTCCCACAATCTCAGGACATTTGCCATTAGTGATAAAGTTTGTCAGGACACAACTGCCCAAGGAGGGACTGTCCCTTGCAAAGTGGCACAGGTGATAACCCTACCCCAGGTCTGCCATAGGGGTTGCAAACACAGAACAATGCCACCACCCACGCCGATGCTGGCAGTGGATATCCAACACTGAAGTGCCACAGCAGGGGATAGGACATTTATGTATAGTGTCACAGCACACATGTGCATGGGCATATACCGTCGATGTCATACGGAATGTGCGCACGACGTGCACCTATCCCACGCAGTAGGGCGACTATGTCAAGTATGTGTAATGCAAAGCTGGCATGATGGATATGTTCAGAGATCATAGACAGTATCACAGGCATAGCATGCATGATGGAACGATGGGCTAATGTTATATACATACACAAGATATGTATGGCCTGCACATATGGGACAATGTAGTAGCAGAATAGGTACCCCAAATGGAGGTACCAGCAAGTGACCATGTCCAAACGTTCCATAGCAGGTGCAATGTGTGCCACAATGATGTCCAGCAGTGCCGTGTGTAAACACATGTGCAATGTACACAGTACTGATACCCCCCCCCCATGGTAGTGTCCACTGAACGGCAGAACTGGATGTCAACTGTCATGTCTATACAGTACGTCCGCTGTGGTGGTACCATGGGTCAGTGTCACCCTACCAGCAAGGCAGCTATGACACGACTAGTGACACAGTGTGCCCCTGTGGGATGTGCACAGGACCTATGTCCCACAGCATGGTGTGTGTCCAGTCTGTGGATGTCACACAGACGCCCGGGCTGAGCAATGTGGCATGTGTGCACACATGCAGGACTGCTCCTCCCCCCCTGCCCACAGCAAACGCCATGTAGGAGTACTACATGCATCAGTACTGTGGAGAACATGGGCCATGGCAGAGTACATTACACCCCTGTGTTAGTGGCATCTAGGTGAGCACAGATGTGTTACATGACTGTCATTTGCATATGTAAACTGTCTGAGCTGGGTAGAGAGCACAGCATGACTATACTGACACATGTAACGTTGTATCCATTGTGTAAGGTACACCACACATGTGTTATTGTAACATGGCCTGCGTGTACATGTGTGTATGGCACAGGTACAAGGGCACCCAAGGTATCAGCTACACATACGGTCCAGAAATGTGTAGTCCTGCACATGTGTACCCACACTATGGTGTAATATGGCAACCACAGCACCATGTGGGCCATGTGTGTGTACATCAACCATGTACAATGTGATATGCCTGTATAGGGACAGTATCCATGTGATACACACCGCATGACTGTCAGTATGCAAAGGTGATGTGTATGCACTATGTGTGATGTAACTGATGCAATGATATCTACATGATATATCTGCCACACTGACACCTGTATGGGTGTCAGCAACATGAGTATGATGAGCTAGAATGCTGCCAGGTATGTAGAAGTGGTATATGTAGGCATGTACAGTACTGTGTGACAGTAGGTAGTGTACGTATGCAAATACTGAGCATGAGGGGCCACATGTCTGAGGAACGTGCAATGCCACACGCCCCTGACATGTTGTAGTTAGCATGACATGCCTGCACCACTGTGTGAACTGTACAGAAGGCACATGGCGTAACATGCCGATACATAGGGTACGATGTGATGCTGGATGTGTACACTGTCAATAGCATAGACTGGAATGGTGCTGAAGGGCAAAGAGCAGATCATGTCTGATGTTATACCCTCTGTACCACCCCAACCACCCATGCAATAATATGACAGGTGGCCAGCATGGGATGTGGTGTTCCGTGGCGCACAGAAGCCCAACAAGGGTGCCAGGAAAGGCATGCAGGTAGTCAATGAGTGTGTGAAGCATGTATGTCAAGATGTGGCCCAGTGCCATACTGAATGGCCCAGTCATGGGTGTAGAGATGCAGCCCCATACGTGCAATGCAGTACCATCCATGTGTAGTGTGATAGATGTGGTAGTGTGGTGGTCATGGTGCACAATGTACATGAATGGGCTAGCAGTCACTGATGTGTGCTGCTGCAGAGACATGTAACAGCCAGGTTGGCGGGATACAACAACCACGGTGGTTGGAGGTGACATTGGGACTGTGTTCCCAGACATAACATGTGCATGCCAGTACTATGTATGTGTCCACAGGGTTAATACAATGTCCAGCCAAGGATTGGAACCCTGTAGTGAGTGAGAGTGTGTATTGTTGGTAGGTACCCCATTGGCAGGCAGGATGCCAGCAACATCTGTGTCGCCAATGCCTGCATGACCGTGGTATGCTGCATTGAATGTGGATGTAGTCAAACAGCAGAGACATACCACCACACTGCGTGAGGGCCCACACTGCAATGTCTGGCAGTCATGTGTAGGTAGCTAGCTGGGGAGTATGTCATGCACCAGCAGGACACACCATGACTGTCAAGTGACACACAACACACAGGTGAACAAAACTACCGGTAACAGCCTGCACATGTGCCCATATAGCACGTGTGCATGGAACAGGAATACCACTGTGGCGTCTGTGAAAATGCCAGCACCACCATGTCTCAGTGTGGAATAGCATGGTCCCTACCAGTGTGTACATGTAGCAGAAGTGCACTGTGATCACTGTTGGCATAGGCACATAGACTGTCCATTGGACGTGGTGCCATGCCCTCAACAACCTCTGTCAGTGGATGTCAGTAATACCGGCTGTAGTGTGTATGTACCATGCATGCTGCTATGGTTGTGTGCTTAGGGTGTGGCTAGCAGGGATGGTAAGCATGGATGTTCAGCAAACAGAGGTCGGAGGTGTGTAGGCCTAGCATACAGACACATGTAGGTTTGGTGCATGCTGAGGGTAGTGTAGGTATGGTATGTGTCGTGTAATGTGTCACCCAGCTATGTGTACTGCATGGCCAAGCATGTGTGGGTACGTGGGAGTCCATACTAGGGAAGGTCGTGTTGCTGGCAATACATAGCAGTAGCAACTGTCCCAGGTGCAATGTACAGCATGCCACCCTGACTGGCATGTAACCTGTGGTGTACAGTGTCTGCACTGTCGCGTGTCACAATGTGCGTAGTGGCCACAAACATGGGTATCTGAACATGGACCACCTATGATGCAATGTGTCATGGGAAAATACAGTATGTGTGTAAATCACGGTGCGGTGTGGGAACCACCCACCTGTGTGTGTTGCAGTCCAGGTATGTGACTGGGAGGTATGATCTGTGTACAATCTGGACTGGCAGGTGTGGCGTGTAGGGCATGGAGGCAGGTCCCAGGCACTGTAGATAAGTGACATGTGTGCTGTACTGTGTGTGCAGTGCTACTGTACAGCACAGTGGAGGGTGTAAGCATTGTCACACATCACTGCATGCTGTGCCTACCTGTGACAGCACTGCCAGAGACAGACATGTGACACCGCTGCACAGGCAGCATAGCATGAGAAGATGTACATGTGGGCTGCACACCTTAGCCAGATGTCCACATCCCAGGTGTGCCACGGTAGTGTGGTTCAACACGACTATCAGACTGGACAGACAGCACATGCCTGCATAACAACAGTATGACCATAGTCAACAGTCCCAGTGACAGAGTAGGCCAATGTAGACTATTCCTGCATGCAGACCAGTGGCTACTGGACACCTGGCTAGACACACACCTGGACGGTTAATTCACCATTGAGCCATCACATGTCCACGCCCATGTGGGCTGTACAATGTCATCACAGGGTGGTCACAATAGCAGGTGGCAAGGCAGACACGGTGTACCAGGTGATGCGTCATGTGTGCATATGTTGAGTAGCACAGCCGCTCACATGTCCGCAACATACTGGTGCACGGTGTATACTGTTACATGATGAATGTAACTGCACTGTCACCCACTACAGGGCCAGCTGGCACAGGTGTGTTGTGACTGGTGTAACCCATGTTTGCACAGGATACACACTGCTGCTGTAGGCAGCCATGCTGGTGGCCACCAGTGATATATGCAGTGGTCATACAAACATACCGCATACAGTGTTCAGGCAGGAATGTAGATTGTCGTGACGATGTGCTGCTATGTGAATGTGGGTGTTTGTTGTGAATGTCACACATCCAGGTGACACCATCTGGTGCAGTCAAGGTTGTCAACACCGTACACACATCCACAGCAGTCAGAACCCAGTCCCGACAATGTGTGTCAGTCACCCTTGTACTGTGTGACACATGTGCACATGGCGGAACACCTCCCACTGTCATCTAAGCTGGCTACATGATGGCTGGAATGTGCTGTAGAAATGTACAATGCTGGTAGCCCAATGAAGTACCTGGAATCAGACACAGTACACTATGTCAGCCATGTAAACCATGCACAACAATGACTGCCCAACAGACACAAACAATGCATTGACACATGGAACGTGTGCTCATGACAACCCCACTGAGGTATGTTGCACATATAGATGTACAAATGTCATCTATGGCCATAGCATGGATGCAGACACACATACTCCACAGGTAGTACCATGTGATGTAGGTAGGGGCATTGCTGGTGTATATGTCACAGTAGATGTACACAGACATGTCCTGCATAGCCAGCCATGTAGGGTAGCTGTGGTATGTCACTACTGGACATGCCCACACAGATTACCATGTCCCGCAGGAGATGTGTTAGGTGTGTACCACATGTGACATGCTGACAACAATCTGCGATGTGTATGGCTGCCGGTGTACCTGTGTGACAATGTCCGTGATGGGTGCAAAGGCACATAGTATTGTATTGTATGCACACAAGCCCCACATAGCTGCATAGCCTGAACAGACAGTACAAGGAGTGTGTGGGATGATAGCAACCCACAGGCGGAGATGGGTATGGACGGCGGCCCACAACCACATGTGTGTACGGTGTTCACGTCCATGACACATGAGCATCTGAGAGGCTAGCGTCACAGTTGTACAGTGTCGCATGTACATATGTTCAGCAACATCTCTGTATGTCCCACCACTGGCCTGTGGACCGATGGACAACAACCAAATGTGCAGGTATGAGATGTGCACAGCACATCACAGATGCCTACCAGAACAGGCCTACCATGTAGACATGTGCACAGTAGGTCTGCCACCTGCAGTCAAACACGTTAGGTGCCAAACCACACCAATAGTCCGCCAATGACACAGATGGGTGTGCATGCCTCTGTGTATGTATGTGAATGGCTCCGCATAGCAATATAGCCGTGTCACCATTGTCAACAACAATATGAATGGGTTGTATGTGAGGAGGTGCATCACATGTGTATGGTCAGATCGACGATACCATCAGTGGGCCTGCTATGTGAACATCCATGTCCCCATACATGGATACCTCTGCTGAGGCCAACACCACATTCACACAGGGAGGGATGGCGGTGTGTAGTGCAGCAGCAGACATGTGGGTGGCAGCGGTCAATGTATGCACACATATGTGTCACCCACATCAGTTCAGGCGGATATCCATGTGCATGGAATAGTGGTGTGTGTACACATACAGCACTGTGTCGATCAACATCCCAGCACATAGCACCTGCCAGGGCTACAGTGTACGCATGGATGTGTGATACCTGCATGCACCACACACACCCTCAACAAGCAGCGTACAGCATACCCCGCTGGAGGCCAGTGTCCACACCATGGTGATAAACATATTGAATGTCCAGATTCACACAGCTATGACCAAAGCAATGGACAGCCACCCTGCCAATACCGCAGCCCTGGGGGGGGCACCCCCCTTGCCATGTATGATACATACCCCGCCATATCATGCAGAGATGACCAGCAAGGCAGCATGAGCTATCGCAGTCCCACATGGTGCAATGGACAAAAGGCACTCTCACTATCAACCATACACAGTAGTAATGGTGGCGATGCACCCTGTCATGTTACAGGTGCTGTGTGATGCTCTGCACAATGTGTGGTACATGCAATGCATGGCCTGTCCTGCTAAAGTGTGATGGTTAGACATTGCTCCATGTCTATCACATCGTAACACAGGTGAGCTGGGGCAGTTGTCCAGCACCGTACAGTGCTGTGTGGAAGTACATGGCACAACACATGCATGTGCAGGTGTCCATGTATGTGTACAGTGCCGCTGCTGACGCTCACAATGGACACAGACGTGATGTGTACTGACATATACACAGCCGCATAGGTGAACAGTAGCACAGACGCACATGGGGACATATGCCAACTGATACGGACATAGGGCAGCCAGGTACACATGTCCATGGCAGGCTAACATCTACATGGTGCGCACAGTGTGATGGGGTGGCACACAGATATGATGTGACACCCAGTGCTCAATGGTGTGAAGCCACAACATCGGGCTGTGTCACCCCACGATGCCCTTCACAGATCACTGTGCAGATGTCGCATACGTCATAGCAATGTATTTCCAACAGTATGCCAGCACAGCAGTGTGAATGTGACCTGCCACCATCATTATGTCTTCCAGATAATGCCACGTTCCCGGCTACCACCATTTAGTCGTCAGGAGGAGGGGGTCATCATACCATACCTCCAGAGTAACTACAATGCCCTGTTCAGCCATGTCCCACAGCAGGCACAAGAACGGCAGGAGATGTGGGAGGAGTTGTGCAGGAGGGTGAACAGCGCGGAACCAACCGCACATACCAACAAATCGCAGGCACTGCACAGACCTGATCCGCATGCAAGACAGCGTGCCGCTGCAATCGCCAGGCAACAACGTGGGACAGGTGGTGGGCCACCAACACAGCCCCCACTCACAGCTACGGAGGAGCTCCTGGTCAGTCTGGGGACACCCACGGAACAACATGCACAACCACTTGCGTCCATCGTGGAGGTGGGTGTCACCCAAGCTATGAGCCTGGAGCCGCATGGTAAGTCAGTGTTGCATGTATGTATGATAGGCTTACGGGTGTGGGTGTCATAGTACAACACATGATATAGCAATACATGCCAGGTATATGGCCACACAAGATGCAAACCATTGTATGCTATGTTGTGTTAGCAGACATGTGCATAGCACATGCAACCACACACATGCATGATGTGTCATGCACAGTGCTGACCGTGGAGATAGTAATGGCTAATGTGTATACCTTTGTGTAATGCCTTTACAGGTGCCTGGCGGTCGCAAGGACAAGGGTCTGTTGCAGGTAAGTCTGTTGCCAGTCAAACGCATGTTCTGCTGTATTGATATTCCCCATGTGTCTAGGCATGACATGCTCACCTGTGTGTGCGCCCGCCACGGTATACAGCTCGCACCACCCGACATACACACCACCCATGTACAGTAGATACACCCATTACCGTAGAGTGGTATGACACCACACAACCAATTGGTGTGTTACGCGTGCATTCAGCTATGCATACAATGGTGTAGGTGTTACACAATGGCTGCATGTGTAGTATGCATTGGAATGCCAGTGCAGTATGGACACAGTACCACAGAGTGAGCTGTGATCTGGCCAGAGCACAGGTGTTACCAATGTGACCCATGCCCCTGCATCGGTGCACACAGTGACATGGCGCATGCCATGTCCCATGCACGGTATGTCTGTCTGCAGCATTGTCACACCATGATATGACCTATGCACAACATAGCAGACAAACACACAGTCAACATATCCAGAGAATGTGACACGCCACACTAGTATGGGTGTATGTCACATGGGCCACCACAGGGCCGTGTGCACAATGTCTACCACACACAATTGTCAATGAGTCAGACAGACAAGGCCATGGTGGATACCTACAGGCATGTTGCCACACAGCACATCCACAGTGGGTACTCACCATTGCACCCTGTACACACATAGTGGGTTCATCAATGTAGTGGACCCCGTGGAGATGTGCTGTAGTACACCAGTCACATGAAATCCTCTCCCCAGCTACTACAAGAGCCGCCAATGTCCACCATATATGTGCAGCAGAGCAGCAGAACTGACTTACAGACATGGCAATGTAAGGCGACCAGGTCACGATCGCACAGACACATAGCTGTGTCCTGCTACTGTGCAGTGGCACAGAGCCTGCACCACACACCGCATAGCCACGACACAGCTCACAGCAACGCACCTGCACAGACATCACTGTTACACATACATTGTATCTGTACACTGTACACATAACACTGCACCATGACAGCCATCGTGATGTGGTGCATGCGGTGGGACACCATCCTCACATGTCCACATGATACCGCACATGTTTGCGTGTACATTACATAGTGTTGGCAGCCATGTGTACTCAACCTGCCCGCGGCCACACGGTGTATCACGCTGATGCATGCAAACTACCATGAATGTGTGTACTGCATGCCTACTAAATGACACCTGCCTGTTGTATTGTCCCCACCAGGGCAGTGTACATACTGCCACTATGAATGTCTGGTCTGCATTCACTGGTCTGTGTTGTGTGAATGCTGCATGCCACCTGCATTATCACATGCATGCTGTGTGTGTGTGTGTGTGTGTGTGTGTGTGTGTGTGTGTGTGTGTGTCTGTGTGTGTGTGTCTGTGTGTGTGTGTGTGTGTGTGTGTGTGTGTGTGTGTGTGTGTGTGTGTGTGTGTGTGTGTGTGTGTGTCTGTATTGTAACCGATGGTATGTCTTTGTATTGACAGGTGCTGTAGGTGCGTTCGCCTCCTGCGGTCAATCTGATGCTAGTGTCCCCACAGATACTAGTGGTGATGACCATGTGCATGAGGCACAGGCAGGGTCGACACAGGCAGAGAGTGTGTGACTGGAGAACATTACACATACGCCCCTTTCATCCCTGCACACGGTTCAGATGCCGACATACCCCGACACGATGCCCATAGAGGATGGTCAGTCAGCACCTGTTGTCCCCGAGCAGGAATGTGTGGTGGCTGCAGAAGGTGTGGGTACACACGATGTTGCCAGTGTAAGGACTGGTGCAGTGCCACGCAGGCATGTGGCAGGTGCTGCCCGTAGGGGGAGCACCGCTAGACATACACCTGCCGTCCAGGGTGCAGCAGCTGGTATAACCAGATGCATGTTCCAGACTGTAATGGCGGCGCAGGCACGTGCCGAACGGCAGAACCAGGAGGGGCAGAGGCTGCAGAGGTCCGCAATCCGTACTTAAATGACAGCATCCAGGCATTGGCGAATGCACAACAGCATCTTGCCGATGTTCTGGATAGGAGATTGGGACATGGCTGGTCTCCTCGACCGAGGCTTGGCCATCCTTGAGCCGCGCGCAGTCCGTGCAGGAACACCAGGTAGGGTGAGGCATAGGGCACGGGGCGCAGGTGCCAGCAACACCACCTGCTGCAGGTCAGCGTGCGTGCACCTCCCATGCCCACACAGACAGTGATGGTAGCAGTAGCACTGCAGCTGCTACTACACCATCCACACCAGGACAGAGCAGGCCACGCGGACGTGGCCCTGGACGCCCGCCGTGGGCATGTTTCCGGCGGACATGTGACATCGGAGAGTGGACAGTCTGTACCTCCACCCGGTCGCGTCTGCGGCAACCCCAGGCAGGCGCTGGTCACTTCACCGCCCGCAGACACAGTGAGCCGTAACACCTGCACTGTACAGTCAGGGGCTGCCAAGCATACCCCGTGTAGGCATCACCGATGACTGAACTGTGTACACACACACCCACACACAGCAGACACAACTGTAGGGCTCCACCACACCCACATGCATTCTACATAGTCATGCCCACTCAATGCACTGGCCCTTACACACACACATGATGTCATCCATTGGTACAGCCCATGCCTGTGGCACACATATCACCCTGTGCATATGATTAAGTCTCTGCCGCATAACTGTGAGCCACACCAGCAATGCACGGTTAAGCTAACATATTATGATGCACAGGGTGGACACGATAGTGAGAGGTGTACGTGATACCTGTGTCCACATGGTACATGCTGTGTATGTTGTGGTGTGTGTGTATGGCTGGTGACAGGTGTGTATGTGATGTGTGTTGTGCACGGACATCATGCAGCACACATACCATGCAGGACAGGTGCAGCATTCATTGATATGTGTACACAGTATGTGTGGTGGTTACATGTGTAGCACCATGTCGGTGCAGTTAACCCGTTTGATACTGATGGTGTACTGCACGTGCCTACTGGGAGCACTGTAATTAGTTCCCCACGGTAGTGGGGTACCCACAGGCATGTCTGGCAAAATCAGCATAGCACAGTTACCCACATCCGCATGGACCCCTACATAGGTACATAGGCACACATGAACGTAACAGGATATGTGCCCCACGACATGTGTGGACCTAGCATGACTGTGTGTGGCATCTAACACCCCTCAGGATGGGGATGCCATATCCATCAGTCCCCAGTCCCTGGTCTAGCAGTGACACACAGAGGTTGACTGGCGATAACTATAGTCACACATCCACACGCCAGTAGCAGTCCTGGACAAAGGCAGTCAGGGCCTTTCCTTCACATGGCCTGGCACTCCTCCCCGGTTGTAGGGGTGTCTGGCCATTACCCTGTTCCCTCAACACGTCCCACTCATCTGTGGGTTGAGGTGTCTGACAGTCGCTTCTGTGCCCGTGTTCGCATGGGGCCTGGGAGGTGGAATGTGCCCATGTCACCCAGGTCAGACATGGCCGTATGTCGGGCGAGATCACCACGGATCAGCTGTGCTGTGCAGATCCACAGCCAGTGTCCCCTTGGCCGCACCATGTGACACATGTCCCAGCACCGCCATCCCCGCCTTGTGGAACGCTTGCGGTCCTTCCGAGTGCTGCAGGCGCCAGGTTAGCTACAGGCCACATGTGCCATTGTACACAGTCATTGCACTGCTGTGATGTGTACAGGGGTACAATGAACACCCTGATGTGGTTGCCATTCCATCCAGACCAGGAGGCCACAATGGAATGTCTTCACACCCACATTGCCATTGTGTGTGTTGACAGAGGTTGCCAACAGGTGTGGTAGCCATCACCCTGAACATGTCCACCACCTTTAATGGCGGACCACCTACATGTGACATTGGGATGAACATGTTCTTCACACTGGGTAGGGCTGCACCTTCTCTGGCATCTGGTAGCAGGCCATGGCTCTGGCACCAGTCAGCCATGTCTATGACGCCCTAGGTGGATGTACGAATAACATGGCGTGCTGGGTATGTCGGCCGGTGCGCGTAGTCATCTGCATACCTTGTCTGCTACAATCCCCTATGATTGCATGCACATTGAAGGTCGGATGCCATATGGCAGGGTGCACAGGAGTGAGCCCTGTGGGCCTCCACTGGGTCCAGATATGAGTGTGACAAAGCACCTTCAGCACCAACCCTGTGTGGTGTGACCTCCAACCTGTGTGAGAAGCATCGGGTGACATATGTCCCCACATGTATGCTGGCGAGCCTTTACATGGGTCCCATGTGTAGTGTGCTCTGAACGCCCCACCAGGTCATGGTACTGTGTGCAAACCCACACATCCCCATCAATGGCCTTGGTGAACACTCCAGACTGGACGAGCAGGTTCGGGAGGCAGGATCCGACCTTGACTATGTAGTTGTGGGTATGTTCCAGTATTGGCTGTACACCGCTATCTGTAACCATGACCACCTGTATGGACCTCCACACAGCTTTGCAGACAACACTTGTCAAGCGATAGGGTGTGGCTGTTGACAGTCCATAGGAGCACTACCCTGGCATAGTGGGACCACAGATGCCATATGGCATCCATTGGGGACATAGCCCATAGTAAGGCTAACATGACACAGTGGCCGCATGTGTGGGCCGAGGGCCTTAAAGAGGATGGGTAGCACACAGCCAGGGAAACCATCGGTGCCCATTGCTGAAGTGTCAAACGCCATAGAGATATGGGATCACCCCAGGCCATATGACATGTTTGGGAGGATACACTCTGGTGGGATGGATATGTTCCCTGTTGTGGCGGAGGGATGTATGCATGGAACATGTCCTGTGGTATGCAGACAATGTCTGTGGGTGCAGTGACTGTTGTACCATTCTGGACCATTTCCATGCAGGTCTGTGTGCCCCCAACCATGTCCTTACCACAGTTAGGGAAGGCCCTGTGGTTGTCTCATGTGCCCTCTGCAGTACCACTCCCACGAGCCGGACCTGGATGTTGGTATGTGGGCCGTATGGTGACGCCGGTATGAATGGGTGATGGTTTCCTGGTACTGTCATTGCCCTGCCATGTAGTAGCTCCAACTGTTGATGTACAGGTAGTCAGTGGCTGCGGTCCACCACACCATGTGCCTACCTGTGGTGGACAAGGGCCTGATGTCATCATGTTTGCCTGTCGGAGACATGCATGTGGGTGGTCGTGGAAGGCATTCGGTAGGCGTTTTCCGGTCTGGCCTCTGTTCAACATTGGCATGGAGGACATGTAGGGTACCACACCGGTCATATGATGTGTGTGGTTTCCTGTGGAGAGGTCATCACTGAGGTCCCCCATGCTGGTGTTGGTTACAGTGAGTGGATGACCAGTGGATCCACTATACGGTCTTGCATCACCATTGAGGGCTGTACATCCTGTGTGGGGCATATCCTCACCATGAGTGATGGGCAGAACTGTCAGACATCCCCCCCCCTGGTATGTATGGTGCATGGCTGTTTAACAGTGGCCAGGTGTGTGAACACCTGGGACTGCTGGCGCACTGTGTTGTGCCATGGGTAATGTTCCCAGGCTATGTATGGGTGGTTCATGTCACCCAAACGGTGCTGTTGTGAGAGCATGCCCACTCACCAGTGTCCTCAGGACATCTGTGAAGGTATCCTGTGTATGTGAGGGTTGTCTGTAGCATGCAACAAACTGTAGGCCAGTCCTACACATGGTTAATTGCACCTACATATTCCCCGCAGCAACAACGCCTGTGGCATGACCGGTTACTGTTGTGTGGCCGGAAACACAGGATGGTCCGCATTCCGCCACCCATGCCGCCGCACCATGTGTATGCATGTCTGATCTGTGCCGACTCTAAGTGTCTGAGCATGCCCAGTAGGCAGCTGTGTAGATAGACACACAGCACAGTGCACACCGCAGCCTGCAGTAATACCCGGTGCATGCCTCTATCCCCACGCAACGCCACGCCTGTGGCATGGGCAGGTTTCTGTTGTGGCTGGACACACACGACGGTCCACATTACGCCACCCATGCCGCCGCAACATGTGTATGCATGTCTGCCCTGTGCCGAGTCTAAGTGTCTGAGCATGCCCAGTATGCAGTGATGTACTGATCAGTAGTTACTTGTTATTCTGGACTGCAGCACTAACGGTTAGTGTACGGCGACCTTGGGATGGTAACAGACTGCGGACTGCGACTCTGTCCGAACACCCGAAAGGGCGATTGCCTTTGCAAATGATACCACTCACGTGAGGGTATGCCTCCTGACAGCGCTCTGCTCAGTAAACTCGGTAGCTGCTCTGTAAATGCTTCATACTGTAGTGTGTTCATGTAGATAGGCGTAGGTTCGTCCCCCGTCCTTTCCGTGTGTGTGTGTGTGTGTGTGTGTGTGTGTGTCTCTGTGTGTGTGTGTGTTTCCAGCTGCGTCTGCGACTGAATATGCTTTTAGACGCTCCGCAACACATGCCTTGGCTATTGCCACCTATTGTCTTGCGGCTGACGTCAGCAGCCTACAAGTATGCCTGTGACAGCGCTCTGTTTAGCAAACTCGGTAGCGCGTTCTGTAAATGCTTCATACTGTAGTGAGTTCATGTAGATAGGCGTAGGTTCGACTCCCGGCCCTTCCGTGTGTGTGTGTGTGTCTCTGTGTGTGTGTTTCCAGCCGCGCCTGCGACTGAATATGCTTTTAGACGCCCGCAACACACATGCCTTGGCTATTGCCACCTATTGTCTTGCGGCTGACGTCAGCAGCCTACAAGTATGCCTGTGACAGCGCTCTGTTTAGCAAACTCGCTAGTGCGTTCTGTAAATGCTTCATACTGTAGTGAGTTCATGTAGATAGTAGGTTCGACTCCGCCCTTCCGTGTGTGTGTGTGTGTGTCTCTGTGTGTGTGTGTGTGTTTCCAGCCGCGCCTGCGACTGAATTAGCTTTTAGTCGCTCCGCAACACATGCCTTGTCTATTGCCACGAATTGTCTGGCGGCTGACGCCAGCAGCCTACAAGTATGCCTGTGACAGCGCTCTGTTTAGCAAACTCGGTAGCGCGTTCTGTAAATGCTTCATACTGTAGTGAGTTCATGTAGATAGGCGAGGTTCGACTCCGCCCTTCCGTGTGTGTGTGTGTGTTTCCAGCCGCGTCTGCGACTGAATATGCTTTTAGACGCCCGCAACACATGCCTTGGCTATTGCCACCTATTGTCTTGGCGGTTGACGCCAGCAGCCTACAAGTATGCCTGTGACAGCGCTTCTGTTTAGCAAACTCGTAGCGCTCTGTAAATGCTTCATACAGTAGTGTGTTCATGTAGATAGTCGTGGGTTCGCACTCCCTTCCGTGTGTGTGTGTGTTTCCAGCTGTCCCTGCGACTGATTATGCTTTTAGACGCCCCGCAACACATGCCTTGGCTATTGCCAACTATTGTCTTGCGGGTGATGTCAGCAGCCTACAAGTATGCCTGTGACAGCGCTCTGTTTAGCAAACTCGGTAGCGCTCTGTAAATGCTTCATACTGTAGTGAGTTCATGTAGATAGGCGAGGTTCAACTCCGCCCTTCCGTGTGTGTGTGTGTGTCTCTGTGTGTGTGTGTGTGTGTTTCCAGCTCCGCCTGCGACTGAATATGCTTTTAGACGCCCCGCAACACATGCCTTGGCTATTGCCAACTATTGTCTTATGGGTTGACGCCAGCAGCCTACAAGTATGCCTGTGACAGCGTTCTGTTTAGCAAACTCGGTAGCTGCTCTGTAAATGCTTCATACAGTAGTGTGTTCATGTAGATAGTCGTGGGTTCGTACCCCGTCCCTTCCGTGTGTGTGTGTTTCCAGCTGTCTCTGCGACTGATTATGCTTTTAGACGCTCCGCAACACATGCCTTGGCTATTGCCAACTATTGTCTTGCGGGTGATGTCAGCAGCCTACAAGTATGCCTGTGACAGCGCTCTGTTTAGCAAACTCGGTAGCGCGCTCTGTAAATGCTTCATACTGTAGTGAGTTCATGTAGATAGGCGTAGGTTCGACTCCCGGCCCTTCCGTGTGTGTGTGTGTGTGTGTGTGTGTGTGTGTGTGTTTCCAGCCGCGCCTGCGACTGAATATGCTTTTAGACGCCCGCAACACATGCCTTGGCTATTGCCACCTATTGTCTTGCGGCTGACGTCAGCAGCCTACAAGTATGCCTGTGACAGCATTCTGTTTAGCAAACTCGGTAGCGCGTACTGTAAATGATTCATTCAGTAGTTTGTTCATGTGGATAGTCGGGTTCGCACTCGCCCTTCCGTGTGTGTGTGTGTTTCCAGCTGTCTCTGCGACTGATTATGCTTTTAGACGCCCGCAACACATGCCTTGGCTATTGCCAACTATTGTCTTGGCGGGTGATGTCAGCAGCCTACAAGTATGCCTGTGACAGCGCTCTGTTTAGCAAACTCGGTAGCCCGTTCTGTAAATGCTTCATACTGTAGTGAGTTCATGTAGATAGGCGAGGTTGACTCCGCCCTTCCGTGTGTGTGTGTGTGTGTGTGTGTGTGTTTCCAGCCGCGCCTGCGACTGAATATGCTTTTAGACGCTCCAACACATGCCTTGGCTATTGCCACCTATTGTCTTATGGCTTGACGCCAGCAGCCTACAAGTATGCCTGTGACAGCGTTCTGTTTAGCAAACTCGGTAGCGTTCTGTAAATGCTTCATACAGTAGTGTGTTCATGTAGATAGTCGTGGGTTCGCACCGCCTTCCGTGTGTGTGTGTGTTTCCAGCTGTCTCTGCGACTGATTATGCTTTTAGACGCCCGCAACACATGCCTTGGCTATTGCCAACTATTGTCTTGCGGGTGATGTCAGCAGCCTACAAGTATGCCTGTGACAGTGCTCTGTTTAGCAAACTCGGTAGCGCGTTCTGTAAATGCTTCATACTGTAGTGAGTTCATGTAGATAGGCGTAGGTTCGACTCCGCCCTTCCGTGTGTGTGTGTGTGTCTCTGTGTGTGTGTGTGTTACCAGCTGCGCCTGCGACTGAATATGCTCTTAGACGCACCGCAACACATGCCTTGGCTATTGCCAACTATTGTCTTGCGGTGATGTCAGCAGCCTACAAGTATGCCTGTGACAGCGCTCTGTTTAGCAAACTCGGTAGCATGTTCTGTAAATGCTTCATACTGTAGTGAGTTCATGTAGATAGGCGTAGGTTCGACTCCCGGCCCTTCCATGTGTGTGTGTGTGTTTCCAGCTGCCTCTGCGGATACACATACTATTATACGCTTCGCAACACATACCTTGCCTATTGCCAGCTATTGTTTTGCGGGTGATGTCACCAGCCTAGAAGTATGCCTCTGACAGCTTGTGCTCAGTAAACTCGGCGCTGCTCTGTAAATGCTTCATACTGTAGTGAGTTCATGTAGATAGGCGTAGGTTCGACTCCCGGCCCTTCCATGTGTGTGTGTGTGTGTGTGTGTGTGTTTCCAGCTGCCTCTGCGGATACACATACTATTATACGCTTCGCAACACATACCTTGCCTATTGCCAGCTATTGTTTTGCGGGTGATGTCACCAGCCTAGAAGTATGCCTCTGACAGCGCTGTGCTCAGTAAACTCGGTAGCTGCTCTGTAAATGCTTCATACTGTAGTGAGTTCATGTAGATAGGCGTAGGTTCGACTCCCGGCCCTTGCGTGTGTTTGTGTGTGTGTGTTTTTGCAGCTGCCTCTGCGGATGTACATGCTTTTAGACGCTTCGCAACACATACCTTGCCTACCAGCGGCCATTCCTGTACGGTTGTTGTCACCCACCTGTACATGTGCCTCTGCTGGTGGTGTGCTCGGTGGTCCACGTAGCGCATACCATACCTGTGTTGTACGTTTGTGCGGTTGGGTATGTGTGGGTGTGGTCAATCACCATGCGTGCCACATGTGTGTGTGTGTCCATGCTGCTAGCTGCATGGTTTCATAGCGTATGGCTTTGAGGTTTAGTGGGCACTCCCATATCCTGTCCCCATCCTTGTGTTTGTGAATGGTGGGATGCAGATCGTACTGCTTGTGTGCTTCTTCTGGTCGGCGACCTCGTGGCGTGTTCTCCACGTGTACCCTACTATGGTGTTGTGGGTTGCTGCTGTGTACATTACACTCACGGGCCTGCCGGATGTGCTCGTGTGTACCTCTTTCTTTGTATATCTATGTACCTATGTTGTGGCCGTGCAGCTGCTCTCCCATGGACAGCCGTCTTCCCCATGTATCGCATATTTGCGGCTGACACATATAACTGTGGTACTTTGCATATCCACACATTGTCCATGCACTGTCCGTATTCCAGAACACCTCATAGACATCGCTGGATTACATGGCAGACAGCTATCCTTGCTGTCCTTACACTTTACCCATACATGACATACACCTTGTGTGTACTTGCCTATTTATGGTGTGTGTATGTCTATGTGTGCTGTATGCATGGCCGTGTGTGTCCCCCACTATAGCCATGTGTGCAGCTGTCGCCACTATGGGTATCCTTGTGGCCCGCTGACACATGTGCACGGCTGCACATACCTGCAGACTGTACTACCCCTGCGACGGCAGCGGCCTTAGATCGGCCGGTGCCCTAGGCTGTGGGGCTACATGGCACACGCCAGCACAACACATGGTGCACCCATCTTGATATACCTATGTGACACGCCTACTAGACAGGTGTCCCTACTAGGGCAGCGGCCTGGCCTGGGCAGCCGCAGGATTGGCGATGCCTACGGCCGCTATGGGCACATCACAAGGCACATGTCTACAGTCGGTGTTTTACGACGCCTAGGGTATTACACCACAGGAGGGACCTCCACAGCTATGCTGAAGAATGCGATGTAGATAGATTAGTAGGTGGAGGTTTGGCCACACACCAGGGCTGACCGATGGATAACTGTTGAGGCATCCTTTGTGAAGCAGGTGGAGCAAACACCCGTAACGGGAATGTAGTGTAGATGCAGATGTAGGGTTAACATACATTTGTCTACTCTGTCAGTTCTGTACCATTGTATTACAGTGATATGCTATGCATATCTTCCATATACATTGTTAGGTCTCTGATTGTTGGGGGTCGGCATAGTACAATATCATGTAATACGTGTGTTCATAGGATGCCTTCTGAATTGTTGACATACGTGTGTGACATTAGCAGTGCGCCTGTGCTTTCTATGCTGTGGCTACATGTTCATTGTTCGCATAGAAAGTGACAAATGGAAGTGTACGGGTGGATACTTAAAGCCTGGATGCTCCCATGTTATGTGTACGCCTCACGGGCCTACGGGTGATAGCGCATACATGTCTAACCTTTGGATACCATGTGTGACCTGCCGTGCACGAAATGTTTACGCTTGACTGTTCCATCTACCTATGTGTGACATGGTTTGTGGCCATAGGGTGCCAGCGGTCTTTATTGTTGAGCAGGTGTTTTCCATGGTCAATTGACATCAATCCTATTAATCCACTGAAGGATGTCTTTCATTGGTGGGAACGCCATGGTTCGACCATCGTATGTCTTTCCCAGCTGACGCTGATATTGTGCCATTGGTATGGTTCTACAGGTCACCCATCTGTTCTGCTGTATGGAAGCGCGATCCCCATTAATGTGCTGGCGGATTAAGTGCCGTATACTCGCATTCTGCCCAGCGGTCTGGCTTTGTATGGGGAGTGTCTACTGTAGTCCCTATCTGTATTTCCTGGGTTATGCCTTGTAACAGCTGTGGATTCCCCAGGTTTGCAGCTATGGGTGCCATCTTGGCCGACGCTTGTCCATCTATGGGAACTGCCTACTGGACACTAGTATAGGGCTGTACACATTACACAGCTGCATTCTGCATTTTCCGGGATGATTGCCATTATTAGTGCGGAGTAACGATATGCCATGCCCACGCCCCTCACACGGGCGGGACAACGAATCATCTGCCAATCCACACCGAGACCCATTTTTGCATACCCACGATCCCATGTCTGCAAACTTTCGACAGTACCCATTGCACATCCTTCATGTGCGGGAATGGGATGTGAACGCACGCCTATTGACACGACGAGCTGGGGAGTCCTATTCATATGTCCTGCATGTCATGGACACTTGTCATCACCCTTGTACACGCTTGTGGTGCCCATATCTACCTGTGCCGTGGTCACGGCTGTCACTTCTTCTGGTTCGCGACGATAGCAGCCTGTCGCCAACACCTATGGACAAATATGTGGGTCCTACTATGGACACCGATGTGCATATGTAAAGTGTAGAACATGTTGGACCGTGTCCATTCGCCAGTGGTTTTGACTGCCGCTGTATGTTCCCCAGTCGGATGTCTGTTTGCCTACCCATGTTATGTAGTGCTACGGAACCCGTGTCCTTCCACAATTAACCCATATGGTGTTACTGTAGTCCTGCAGGTTGGCAACTGCTTTAAGTAATCCTCAGAGGTCCCATTGTGAACTATCCGCCACTGTATTGCCATAATAACACAGCCGGTACATGTAGAACCTATTTATTCATGACAGGATGTTCTTTATGAGTGGGAACGCCATACTTTAAGCATGCTATGACCTTCCTAGTTGACGTTGTTGGAGTGCCATTAATATGTGTTCCACAGGCCGCCCGTATGTTCCGCGGAGTGGAAGCGGGTGATCCCCATACACTTGCTAGCAGCTTGGTTGCTGTGTACGCCGGGATTCGCACGCTGGATGGATGTCTATGGAGTGTGTCTACTGTTGTTTCCAGCTGTATTTCCTGTGTTATGCCTTGCTACAGCTGTGTTATTTCACCAGGTTTGCTATTCTGGGTGCCATCTTGTCCGTGACGCTTTGTCCAGCCTTGGGAAATGCCTACTGGACACTGGTGTATGGCTGTACCCATTTCACACCTGCATGTTGCATTCTCCGTGGATGATTGCCATTATTGGTGGGGGTAAGCCATGTTCTGTACCCACATCCCTCCCACGGGGCGGGACAATGGATCCTCTGCCAATCATCTCCGACACCCATTTCTGCATACCCAAGATGCCATGGCTGCAACCCTCGACAGTAGCCATTGCAAATCCTCCATGTGCGGGAATGGGATGTGGACGACATGTGGACTCGACAATCTGTGGATGTCTGTGCATATGTCCCTCATTTCATGGACAGGTGTCATCAACCTTGAACACGCTGGCGGTGCATTTCTGCTGCTGTGCCGTAGTCACGGCTGTAGTTCATCTGGGTCTTCTCAAAAGGAGAAATTTTTGGGTCCTACAATGGACACAAATGTGCATATGTAAAATGTAGAACATGTTGGACTGTGTCCATCTGGCCAGTGGTTGTGACCGCTGCTGTATGTTCCCAATCGCGGATGTGTGTTTGACTACACATATTATGTTGTGCTACGAAACCCGTGTCCTACTACGATTAACCCAAATGGTAATGATGTCATGCTGCAGGTTGGCAACTGCTTTAAGTAATCCTCAAAGGCCCAGTAGGACGATACGCCACTGTATTGTCATTTTAACACAGCCGGATCATCTTTACCCTTTTTATTCATTTAAGGATGTTCGTTATATGCGGAACGCCTGTGTTGAAACATCCTATGACCTTCCTAGTTGAAGTTGTTTGTGTGCCATTAGTATATGTTCTACAGGTCGCCCATTTGTTCCGCAGAATGGAAGCGAGTGATCCTCATGATGTTGATGGCAGATCCAGAGCCATGTACGCGTATTCGCACGGCAGTCTGTCTTTGTATGGGGAGTGTCTACTGTAGTCCCTATCTGTATTTCCTGTGTTATGCCTTACTGCAGCTGTGTAATTCCATCAGGTTTCCAGTTATAGGTGCCATCTCGGTCGCATAATTTGTCCATCCATGGAATTGCCTACTGGACACTGATATAGGGCTGTACAACACTCACACCTGCTTTTACCATTATCCGGTGGATGCTTTGCATCATTAGTGGGGAGTAAGGCACGTGCTATACCCGCATCCTCCCACGGGCGTGACAACGGATTATCTGCCAAACAACACCGAGCCCCATATTTGCATACCCAGGATCCCATGGCTGCAACCTCCACGGTACCCATTACACATCCTTCATGTGTGCGGGACTGGGATGTGGACGACTTCTATGGACACGACAATCTGGGGATTTCTGTTCATATGTCCTGCATTTCATGGACAGTTGTCCCCAACGTTAAACACGCTGGTGGTGCATATGTCTAGCGGTGCCGTAGTCACGGTATGTACTGGATTGGCTTTTTCTGGCGCATACTGGCAAAACAGTCAGAATTTTTGGAGTCCTACAATGGACACCGATGTGCATTTGTAAAGTGTAGAACGTGTTTGACTGTTCCCATCTGGCCAGTGGTATTGACTGCCGCTGTATGTTCCCCAGTCGTGGATGTCTGCTTGACTACCCATCGTTTGTATGACATGGCCTATCTATATCCACCTGCTAGTATGCGTAAATACAGCAAACCTTGCGTCCTGCCCATCTTCATAAACGACATTATGGAACATATATCGGCTGAAACAGACACTGTCAAATACGATAGACTCCACAGTGAAAGGATACTGAGCTGTCTCAACTACTAACATGGGGCACCGTCGGAGTACGGATGTCATGACATAGCCGTCCCTAATTCACTTCCTTCAGGGTCGGTTTAAAGCGAATTAATCAATGAACCTGCTCATAGTTAGGTGGACAGTGCTCCAAGTCTTGATTATAACGTGACATATACATATCAGTGTTGCATGCCTTACTTCATGGAAACAATAATACGGCGACAATGTGTTAATATATCTACAATATTGGTAAATACAATCAGTATCCGGACACATAGTTGATAGTTGGTGAGAGTGCACCTTAGGATGTAGTGTGTTGATCAGGTTATTGTATATCGATGTGTATATTAGTAGCATTACGATAACAAAGCATGGAATCAATAGGTACTATTTAAGCATATATTTCACAATTATGAATGTAAACGTGTGGAGGAGACATCCGTAACCTTCCCTGGTTCCACTGGATCACACACGCACACGTACACTCGCATGTCCGATTGTGTGTTACGCCGCACGCATTACGCATATCCGTATTCCGCTTATATATGTTTACAGTGTCTGTGTGGTCACGCGTTTAGCGTTACTTGTGTCTACTCCGGTAACATATGTCTGATCCGGTTGACGGACGTGTGCAGAAAGCACTTACAGCTTTATATATGTAACGGTCTTTGCAGCATGGACGCTTTACGTACACGTGCACATCTATATGTTCTATAGTCATGATTCCAACGTGACTGCAGTCACGCTGGAGACTTACTGTGACCAGTGCACGTTAGCTGTTCGTTGTCATTAATATGCATACCCGTGGTACCTATGTACATTTACATATCACCCCCCCCGCACACACGCACGCCACAGGCATCCATTCCCCTGCTGGGAAAGGTGCGGTACTGCATGTTGAACATTCCTAATTCCCCCTCGCTCATGGCCCAGGATGCATATGTCGTCACCACAGGGCTGTTCAGATGACAGCTGCTTATATCCCATATGCATACAGGCCTTCGATTGTCAGGGTGTTGCTGTGGTGCTTTGGGTTTGGTCTTGTCCGCCCACTGTACGGGACCGCCCTGACCCTGTACGAATGTTAGATGAGTCACATGGGCACGTTTTGTCCGTGTCCATGGTACTATGTCACGTCCCCAATTAGTCTTAACCGTGTGCGCCGAATGTCCGGTGTATCCGTTGTAGATCTCGTTATACTAATTGCACACGGTCTGATCGAACTAACCTACTGCCATTACTAACCCTCCGTATGTATGGGCTGTGTCGCAATATTACAAGGGTTTAACATTGCGTGCAGACGCTCACTGAGCCACAGACATGTCCGTTGCTTTTTTTGGCCCGGTTCCGCTGTGCTACACACATTTAACATGGCGTAACAGGTTGAACAGCTCAGACACGAGGACATCGGGTTGTCCGTCGTTGTCTATTATTAAATGTCTCTGTGGAGTTTGTTTCACAAAGCGACACATTGTCGGCATTGTTAACGGACATCTCGCGCAGTACGTCCGCACCGACGCGGGTGACGTATGTCTGCCTTTGGCCGGCGAACAGGCATTATGCTGTGCCATTCTGTCTGGGGATATATGGTTTCCTTCCTTACGTAGATGATGTGCCATACTAGCAATGACCCTAGCGATGACCCGCGTCTAGGTGTGGGTACTGCTGTATTACCCACGAGAAGAGTGGCCTTAGGGTAAGTGGTGACCTAGGCAGAGGTTGCCACCGATCGCCACCCGCTACCCCTCCTGGTCTACCTACACCAAATAGAGTCTGGAAGGTGCCCCGAGTATAGCAACACCCTAGACGGCTACCTACTTGGCCTATGCCTAAGGCCGGCTATGTGTGTGGTCCCTTGGGCATCGGACTCGGGAACGTGGCACGTCTGCCGTTGGTATGTCCAGCATTACCCACATCCAGCCCCAAGGCAGTTAACACAACATCCATGGGTCCACATGGTGTCCCAGCTGTGCACTCCGGGAACTCTATGGGGAATTTAACCCACACTTCGGACAGCTGTGTAATCCTAGCCTCACCTCAGGATACGAACCTGAGTAGTAGCACAGGGCGACTGTAGTCACACTCCACATAGATGGTGCCTCCACTGACCCTGGGTATTACCATACCATTAGTTTGACAAGCCTTATCTGCAAAGCCATGGAGATGGATCATAATGGGACACATAGATGAGGACATAGGGGACCCGCATACTTTGGATACAACCCAGTTTAGCTTGGTCATAGTCAGATCATGCCCTTTACACGTGTTTCACTTTGTAGAATCAGTCACCAAGGCCATTGCTGAGGGTAAACCAGTCCATACAGCCTACCTCAACCCGGCAGAGGCCGTCGACACAATACCCCTCGGGTATACTTGATAAACCCGTCATCTTGAATGTAAGTCCATACATCGCCCTATGGGTTGCAAACGGGCTAGGTCACAGAACACACATGGCCATAGTTGCTGGCGCCATGTCATACTCACAGCCAGTCACAGGTGGTGTCCCATGGGGCTCAGTCCTGGGTCCACTATTTCCAGCATCTACGTTTCCAATGTACACGCACACACAGGGGTTATGCGTGACAATGTTTGCATACGACTGCAAACCGGATGCCAAGGTCAGACACACATCTGACACAGATATCCTTCAGGAGTGCCTCACAGATGTGGATAAGTGGTACCAGAGACATGTCCTACAGCTAAATGCCAGGAAATGCATAGGCATACCCTTCGGGATGAACAAGGTTACCCGGAGCTACCATATAGGTGGCAGTCCACTGAACACGGAGGGGGTTACCAGTGATCTGGGGACACGTGTTGTTGTTAACCGTTCGTTAGACACACATGTTGCTAACATGGTTGGGTAGACCTTCCACATTGGCCACATCATCATGAAGGGATTCACATCTAGATCAGGGAGGTCATTGTCCCCTTGTACTCATCACTCAATAGACCTATGATTGGGTACAATGCCCCGCTCAGAATGTATCTGACCCAACACCTGCAGCAGCTGGAAAGGCACCAACAGTTCTTCGACAAACGGATGCAGGGTCTCAGGTATATGTGTTATACTGACCGACTGAAAGGATTCCAGCTGTATACAGTTGCATACCACTTGCCCAGAGGTGACCCGTGCCTGGCATGCACGGCTAGGTCGAACCCAGATCTGATGACTATGCTTCACGTAAATAAGGTAGATCCCTCAGAACCACAAGGGCAGCTGACGTACACCTTGACACTGTCATTAATCGAACGTGTTGTTGGGACGGATTCATCACCCAGACACTCACTATGCTGTGGAACGACATCCCAGTACATGTGAGGGCAAGCACCTCGCTGGCCTTCTGTTAGTATTTACACATGGATGTCTGCATTGATTTCTTTCTGTAACCTTGTAAATGAATGTTACATTAGCACATTGTGAATCTTTACATTTCGTTGGTCTATTTTACAGTACTCATATTCATACGGTTTATGTGTATATATTATGGTTCATTCATATTACTAGGTGTCTGCAGTTCTGTTAATATATTGGCACAATCCGTAGGACATATACATGTAGCTTACACAGTCAGACATTTGGAAAACATTTTATGTTGGTTCATGTTTCATATATGTACATATATTTCCATTTTCCGATGAATACTGTACCTTTCGGAGCAATGTCTGTTGTCCTCACTGTGTGGGATGTGTAACCCAAGTAAGGTTTGTTCGCTTGTCTGCCTTTAAGGCATGTAATTAGTACCTAGCACATCTAATGTACCAACCAATTAATGCTTGTAAATTTAGTAGGTTGGACTACATTGTATGTAGTCTGAATAAGTCTGCTTATGAAGCAGACGAAGTGTGCTCCAATACACTATGGTGACTGCCTTTAATTCTTGGTGTGCTCTGGTTGGTCACTGACGGTCCCTACAGTACCTCGTCTTTGCTTTGGACTTCATCGGCTGGTTGTCTGTGTTTCTTGTATGGAGTATGTCAACTGTAGTCCCTATGTGTATGAGTTGTGTAATGCTTTACTACGGCAGTGTAATTCCACCGGGTTTGCATTTATGTGTGCCATCTTAGTCATACGCTTGTCCATCCATGTGAATTGCCTACTATACACTGGTATGGGGCTGTACACATTTCACACCTGCATTTTGCATTCCCCGGAGTATGGTGTGCATTATTAGCGGAGAGTGACGCATGTGCTACGTACACGCCGCTCCCACGGGGCGGGACAAAGGATTGCCTGTGAAACAACACCGAGGCCTGATTCTACATACCCAGACTCCCTTGACTGCAACAGTGGACAGTACCCATTACACATCCTTCATGTGTGCTGCAGTGTGATGTGGACGCAGCTGTATGGACCCGATACCCTGGGTATTTCTGTGCATGTGTGCTGCAGTTCATGGACAGCTATCATCAACATTGAACACGCTTGCGTGCCTATGTGTACCTGTGACGTGGTGACGACAATTAGATCACATGAGTAATGCAGGAAGCTAGCAGGCATGCTCTGAACAGAATTTTGGGTCCTACAATGGACACCGATGTGCATTTGTCAAGTTAGATGTTGCTGGACTGTGTCCACCTGCCCAGTGCTTTTCACTGCTGGTGTATGTTCCACAATCGCGGATGTCTGTTTGACTACCCATTCCACATGGTGCTACATAACCGGCTGCGTTAGTACTGTGAACAAATGACATACATCCAAAGATGGTGGTTACCAACTGCTTCATATAAACCTCAGACATCCCAATGGGACATATCCGTCACTATATTTCCAATATAACACCACCAGAACATGTTGCTTACCTATGCATTCATGTAACCATGTTGTCTTCGTAGGTGGGAATGCCATAGTTTACACATCCTACGTGACGTTGTGTGTGTGCCATTAGTATGTGTTCCACAGGTCGCACATCTGTTCCGCTGTATGGTAGCGGGTGCTCCTCAGTCTGTTGCTGGCAGATTGAGTGCTGTGTACGCCGGTGTTGGCACGAGTCCGGCTCTGTATGTGGAATGTCAACTGTGGTCCCTATGTGTATTTCCTGTGTCATGCCTTACCGGCTATGTCATTTACCGGGTTTGCAGTTGTGGGTGCCATCCTGGCCATACGGGTGTCCATCCATGACAATTGCCTACTGGACACTAGTATAGGGCTGTACACATTCCACACCTACATTTAGCATTCTCCGGAGTATGTTTTGCATTATTAGCGGGGAGTAAGGCAGGTGCTACGCACACATCCCTCCCACAGGGCGGGAGGAAGGATTGCCTGCGAAACAACACCGAGCACAGAGTCTACATACCCAGAATCCCTTGACGCGACAATTGACAGTACCGATTACACATTCGTCCCCTGTGCGGAAGTGTGATGTGGATGCAGTGCTATGGACCCGGTACCCTGTGTAATTCTGTGCATCTGTGCTGCATTACATGGACAGCTATCAGCAACATTAAACACGCTTATGCGGTGCATATGTGTACCTGTGACATCAATGAGTCCACTTAAGTGTTGAAAGAATGCGGCATTCCTGTCTTTAGACAAATTTTGGGTCCTACATTGGACACCACTGTGCATATGTAAAGTGTAGAGCTTGTCGGACTGTGTCCTTGTGAGAAGTGGGTTTCACTGAGACTGTGTGTTCAGGAATCGCGGATGTCTGTTGGACTACCCATTCCACATGGTGCTACATAACCAGGTGATGTAGTACTGTGGACAAATTACATACATCCAACGATGCTGGTTAGCAAATACTCAATTTAAACCGCAGACGTCCCAATGGGACATATCCGTCACTGTATTTCCACTATAACACCACCAGAACATGTTGCTTACCTATGCATTCATTTAACCATGTTGTCTTCATAGGTGGGAAAGCCATAGTTTACATATCCTACTTGACGTTGTGTGTGTGCCATTAGTATGTGTTCCACAGGTCGCACATCTGTTACGCTGCACGGTAGCGGGTGCTCCTCAGTCTGTTGCTGGCAGATTGAGTGCTGTGTACGCCGGTGTTGGCACGACGGTCCTGCTTTGTATGTGGAATGTCAACTGTAGTCCCTATGTGTATTTCCTGTGTTATGCCTTCCGCGGCTATGTCATTTACCCGTGTCTGCAGTTGTGGGTGCCATTCTGGCCATACGGGTGTCCATCCATGACAATTGCCTACTGGACACTACTATAGGGCTGTACACATTCCACACCTACATTTAGCATTCTCCGGAGTATGGTTTGCATTATTAGCGGAGAGTGAGGCAGGTGCTACGAGAAATCCCTCCCACAGGGCGGGTAGAATGATTGCCTGCGAAACAACACCGAGCACAGAGTCTACATACCCAGAATCCCTTGACCGCAACAATTGCCAGTACCCATTACACATCCGTCATGTGTGCGGAAGTGTGATGTGGATGCAGTTCTATGGACCCGTACCCTGGGTATTTCTGTGCATCTGTGCTGCATTACATGGAGAGCTATCAGCAACATTAAACACGCTATGTGCATATGTGTACCTGTGACTACAATGAGTTCCGTTAGGTGATTAAAGAAGGCGGAAGAGCTGTCTTTAGACAAATTTTTGGGTCCTACAATGGACACCACTGTGCATATGTGAAGTGTAGAGCTTGACGGACTGTGTCCTTGTGAGCATTGGATTTCACTGATACTGTGTGTTCAGGTATCGCGGATGTCTGTTTGACTACCCATTCCACATGGTGCTACATAACCAGCTGATTTAGTACTGTGAACAATTGACATACATCCAAAGATGCTGGTTAACAACTGCTTCATATAAACCGCAGACATCCCAATGGGACATATCCATCACTGTATTTCCAATATAACACCACCGGAACATGTTGCTTACCTATGCATTCATTTAACCATGTTGTCTTCATAGGTGGGAATGCCATAGCTTACATATCCTACTTGACGTTGTGTGTGTGCCATTAGTATGTGTTCCACAGGTCGTACATCTGTTCCGCTGTACGGTAGCGGGTGCTCCTCAGTCTGTTGCTGGCAGACTGAGTGCTGTGTACGCCGGTGTTGGCACGAGAGTCCGGCTCTGTATGTGGAATGTCAACTGTGGTCCCTATGTGTATTTCCTGTGTCATGCCTTACCGCGGCTATGTCATTTACCCGTGTTTGCAGTTGTGGGTGCCATCCTGGACATACGGGTGTCCATCCATGACAATTGCCTACTGGACACTAGTATAGGGCTGTACACATTCCACACCTACATTTAGCATTCTCCGGAGTATGTTTTGCATTATTAGCAGGCAGTAAGGCAGGTGCTACGCACACATCCCTCCCACAGGGCGGGAGGAAGGATTGCCTGCGAAACAACACCGAGCACAGTGTCTACATACCCAGAATCCCTTGACTGCAACAATTGACAGTACCCATTACACATCCGTCATGTGTGCGGAGGTGTGATGTGGATGCAGTGCTATGGACCCGGTACCCTGTGTAATTCTGTGCATCTGTGCTGCATTACATGGACAGCTATCAGCAACATTAAACACGTTTGCGGTGCATATGTGTACCTGTGACGTCAATGAGTTCAGGTACGCATTGAAATAAGACATAATTTGGTTCTTTCCACAATTTTTGGGTCCTACAATGGACACCACTGTGCATATGTAAAGTGTAGAGCTTGTCGGGCTGTGTCCTTGTGAGCAGTGGGTTTCACTGATGCTGTGTGTTCAGCAATTGTGTATGTGTGCTTGACTACCCATACTGTGTTGTGCTACAGGAAACATGTGTTCCGACACCAGAAACCAATGCTATACATCCATTGTTGCAGGTTAACAACCACTTTCATACCATACCCAGAGGTCACGATTGGGAGGTATTGCCACTTTATTATCGGAACAACACCCCAGACTGTGTACATCATGGGAACTTTAGGCCAGTCTTACCGCCATTTCCAATTGTAATTGGCAGACACATGTCAATACATGTATGATAACACATATTGTCATGCAGAAGTTGATCTATGTTATTTGGACATTGGCTTCTGCTTTTGGCATCCGTTGCTGTGAGTGTTGCCAGTTAACATACACATTGCTTGCTCAGAGGCAGACTACACACTACTGCGCAGTACTGTGGTCTCCTTTAAGGACCCTGAGCCAGTGGTCAATGGTACAGCAGCCACTGCATCAATCACATTTGCCATCTACCAGTACCTACAGGACTGCATGTACCAGGCATTCACTTACCCAACTGTGGTTCATTGTACCAATGCCAAGCGTCCAGTGTGGTGTACCCCAGCCATACACATGATGTACAACACGAGGAGGTGGCTACTACAGGGTGGAGCAGACACCTTGTGAGGTGTGACACCCTTGGTCATCATATGTGTAGAGTTACACAATGTCATGGGATTGTCCAGGGCACATTCCACAGATATACCTACATGGACCTGGCTGACAATCATACCACCTTCAGTTGCTATGCTCGACACCTGTGAGGTCACTACCACATATGCTCTGACTGGGTTCACATAGAGGTGGGGTTTACTCAACATACACACATTGCCGACATACAGGCTGACAGGTCCAGTGAGGACATCTCCACACCCTCCACCACACATGTGGAGATGTCTGTACCAGCGGTTTGTGGTCACCAAATGTTCTGTGACACACAGGTGGGACATGCTCTCTCCAGGGTAGTGTGAATAGCATCCATGAGACCAGATGGTGAGCCCGCTGTGTACTCCACTATCTCATTTGGGATTAGGACCCACAGTTAGGACAGCTATTTCTTTATAGCCTCACCTCAGGTAGGGTGCCCAGGTTGTATCGCATGACAACTGTATTCCCACATCACAGGGCCAATGCCTCCACTGAGGCTGGTTATTACTGTCCCAGTACCCTGAGGAGACCTATCTGCATAGACATGGGGTGGGATCATACTGCGGTTCGTACATGACTGCATAGGGACATACATACCGCATCCCACACGGTTTGTCTTGTTCAGGGCGGTTCATGCCTTTAAGACATGGTTGACATTTTCGACGGTCACCCAGCCCATTGCTGGGGTGTTGCAGTCCATACAGCCTACCTCGTCCTGGCAAAGGGCTTCATAACATTACCCCTCAGGTAACGTTAATGAAACCATTGGCTGGGATGTGAACATGTACATCACAGAATGTGTTGTAAACTGTCTATGTGACACAACCCACATGGTCATAGTTGCTGGCTGCATGTCAGACCAACTGCCTGTCACAGGTGGTGTCCCATGTTGCCATTCCGTGGGTGCACCCTGTCATACATCTACATTTCCACGGTACAGGCACACACAGCGGTGTTATGGGTAACATTGTTTGTAGATGCTTGCAGAACAGATGCCATACTGGGACGGACATCTGACACAGATATCCTTCGCAGGCCTCCCGGATATGCATATCTGCTGTCAGGGACATGTCCCACAGCTAACTGGTACATAATGCAAAGTCATACCTGTCGAGGGTAGTAGGTCACCCTGTACAACGATAGGTGGCTGTCCACACAGCACAGGGGTGACTACCAGGGATCAGGGGACAGGGTTTGTCGGTCGCCTTTCATTCAACACACACATTGCTATCGTGGTTCTGTGGGACTTCTACATTGACCACCTGTATGTGCAGGGAGTCACATCTGACTTCACAGCCCGACACGTACACACGGTCACTATATAGCATAGAACTTCACTTATTTGCCTAAGTATGAGCTTATTGTTGTGGCAGTTTGGTAGCTTATTCTGTTTCTTGGGACATTTAGGTATTTCAGTTACGGAAATAACCGATTCAGGCTACAATTACATTAAATACAGGAAATCATTATGACCTACACTCTTCGCACACTTCCCGTTTTTAATGCTTTATTTCGGAACACGTATGCCAATACAGGGACTGCCCCTCGCTAAGTGGGACGGTTGGTGACCTTAGTCGCTACTCCTATGTCGGTGCGGCGTGCTGACATGCTGCTGTACACCTTCTCTGACTATGCACACTCACAGTACATTGCTGTACGGACACGGTATTACGCGTATCCTTTGTTCCTTGGACAGGTACATTTCGGGCTGCGTGGGTTTTATTTGCTTCTCTTGTTTAGTTGGGACGGGTACTTTGTTGCATACTCTGCGGACATTTCATTCTGCACGGGCCATGGCTGCAGCCATTTCTATTCTGGGCGGACTATGGCAGACAGCACGTTAGGTTGCTCTTCGCCTGCCTGCTTAAACACGCCTACTGACGCATCCTACTTGGGCTCGCTCACGTACACTATGCACATGCCTGTGGTTACGGTGCACTCTCATTAATATGCATATGGCGCTACTGCGCCGGTATCAATGCACACCGGGCAAGCCTTACGCCGGCCTTGCGCCGAGCTTCATGAATCCCGGGGTGTATTATAAACATTAGGTATAAATATTATTACCATCTATTTATATTAAGTATTATGTTTTGAAAAACTTCATCAATAAGGGTGAATATGATAAATAACTGTGTGCTATAATCTTTTACTGAGGTTTTATATATGATACATCCTAATTTACTATGATTGAATTGATTGTAATCTAACTTTCATGTAAATATTAATTGCTTATACAATAAGTAGACATTTTTAATGTATTAGAATTCTGTCTAATCTACAATAGTACCATATCTGTTCAAAATAATGTAAATATTGTTTTTTCCTATTACAAATATTCTCCATATGATAATTCAATTTATGGATCTCAGATGTTCTGGATTGTTAAGGTATGAGTGATAATCTGATGGATTTAGGTTTATCCATCAGATTAGGAATGCGTTTTATTCCATGGCTAATGCAGATCTTAGTGTTGTTAACATTTATTAATTTAAATTTATTTCACAAAAACATTTTTAGTATCCCTGACCAAAACATTACTTATTGGTAAACAGTCAAAGTATAAAACTGATAATTTCCTTTAAAAGCTCAAACATATACTTTATAGTTGTCAGAGGAAAATGTTTAATAGTCTAAATAACCTAAGATTGATTTAACTTTATTATCTTTAAATACCAATGGCTTAAACAATCCTTGCAAGAGATCAAATCTACTGAAATATTTAAAACTGAACAAAGCACAAATTGTCTTCCTTTAAGATACTCATTTCAAAACAAAAGACGATTGCAAATGGAATCCTAAGGAATATATGATATTGGTGCAATCCACGTATAAGACAAAGACAATAGGGGTAACAATTTTATGGAAAAAAATGTGATTAACCCAGAACTCATTTATAAGTATGAAGATAAAGAAGGCCTTATGGCATTAGTAGTAGTTGCATATAATAGCAGAATATGGACCCTAGCCAATCTATACGGGTTCCTAGGCATTGGAACAGGAACTGTTAAAAAAACACTTGGATTTAATTTCCAATAATTATAAAGGCAACTTAATATTAGAAGGATATTTTAACTGCATATTTGATATTTCTGAAACCACAAATACAAGACCACTGCATACATCTGCTGTATCAAAAGCATTAAACAAGTGGGTAGAATCATTTCATCTTGTTGATACTTCCAGATTTAAAGAAGATAAGTCTTTGTTGTTTTCCCATCAAGATCACAGATTTGGTACTCAAACTAGAATAGATAAATATTTTCTATCCATGAATTCATTAGACTCTAAAATCATTAATTTCTCAGTCACTCCCTGCCCCTTTTCAGACCACAATTCAATGATACTAAAACTTCAAAATGTGTACAAACCATTAATCTTTAACTCCAGAATTCCAGCATATGTAACTAAAATTAAAGAGTTCAAACCCTGGTTATTATCTGAATTACAGTTCTTCTTATATATTAATTACACCACAGAAATAAATAAAATAATGAGATGGGACTCATTAAAAGCTTACATATATGGTAAACCCTATCTTGGTATAAAAAAAAATAAATCAGAGAATGGGATTCTGAATTATTAGATCTACAATCCAAAATTTTGTCAATAAAAGCTGAAACAAATCAAAATCATTTGGAGATGAAAAAGAAAGTAGAAGTATTAAACAATAAATACAATGACATTCTAACACATAAAACTAGTTTAGCTTTAGAAAAACTAAAAATGAATACCTTGGCCATTTCTCCCAAATATCTACATAATTTATCCACAAGAATCAAAATACAATCAAAAGCTAATAACATTAAAAGTATCTTCCATGAAAAGAAAAGGAAAAAATATTTTGGATATAGGTGACATTCTTGATGCCTATAGAAATCACTATATAGAACATTTCCTAAAAGAAAATATACATATCGATCAATTAAATCTAGATGAAAAATGTTCTAATATAAAAAAAACAGAAAAAATAAAACTAGATCTGCAAGCAACCATATCCTTCAAAGAAATTGCAGATACAATAAAAGAGGGAAAAATAATAAAACTCCAGTTATAGATTGCATAATTATGGAAATATATAAACCTTTTCCTTCAAAGATACTATCCTTCTTCCATAAAACTCTAATTCAGTCACAAGCTTTAATACCACCTTCTTGGAGATATTCCTTAATCACACCAATCCTAAAGGAAATCAAATCCCCAAACCTCTGTACCTCATATAGACCTATATCATTAATAAATAATGACTATGAGATATGACAATATTAACTAACAGAATGAAAATACCACTATCCAAAACAATAAATAATGATCAAACTGGATTTATATATCATAGACACACACATGACAATATTAAACGGATAATTTCTCTTATAGATTATGTTAATAAAGAAAATAAAGAAACACTTATAATTGGCTTAGATAATGAGACAGCCTTTGATTCCCTAAATTGGGACTATTTATTCAAAATTCTAATGCTATTTGAATTTCCTGCATCTTTTGTTCATCTCTTAAAGAATATATATACAAATAATTTAGCGTATGTCAAGTTAGGTCCTTTTACCTCTGAATCTATACATATAACAAAAGGCACTAAACAAGGATGCCCCATGTCACCGATTCTATTTGCTCTGGCTATTGAAATATTGGCAAATTCAGTTTGTAACAATATAAAAACAAAGGAATAGCTGCTTATGAACAATACAATTCTAAAACAATGCTATTTGCTGATGACATATTACTAACAGTATCTAATACAAAAGAGACATTAGAAGAATTAGATATATTAATTTACAAATTTCACATGACTTCAGGACTTCATTTCAATAAATTAAAATCAACATTTTTATTTTTAAATAAAAAAGGAAGTGCAGACTAAGGGGGATCACATCATAGGGAAACAAGAATCTGCCTAACATATCTAGGAATTGAGATATGCAAGGATAATAATGAATTAGTCTCAAAAACTACAATAATATCATCAATGCAATTAAAATCTCTTTGGATAAATGGAACAAAATAATATTAACATTTGACTACAGTTAATAAAAATGGTTTTATTTCCCAAGATCCTATATATAGCCTTGGCAATGCAACTGTTCCCAGAAAGGCATATACTTAAAGAAACAAATTCATGCCTAATACATTTTTTATGGTTTTCCAAAAGAAACAGAATAACTTTAATACATCACATCAGACCATGGATACAGGGAGGATTAAACTTTCCTGATCATCATCATCGTCTTTCGGCTGTTCCCATTAGGGGTCGCCACAGCAGATCACCTGTTTCCATTTCTTCCTGTCCTCTGCATCTTGCTCTATCACACCAACCACCTGCATGTCCTCTCTCACCACATCCATAAACCTTATCTTAGGCCTTCCTCTTTTCCTGTTACCTGGGTGCTTCATCCTTAGCATCATTTCCCCAATATACTCAGCATCCCTCCTCAGCACATGTCCAATCCAACGTAATCGTGCCTCTCTGGTTTTGTCTCCAAACCTTCCAACCTGGGCTGACCCTCTAATATACTTATTCCTAATCCTGTCCACCCTCGTCACACCCAGTGCAAATCTTAACATCTTTAATTCTACCACATCCAGCTCAAACTCCTGCCTTTTTGTCACTGCCACTGTCTCCAACCCATATAACATAGCTGGTCTCACTACCATCTTGTAGACCTTCCCTTTCACTCTTACAGGTACTCGTCTGTCACAAATCACTCCTGACACTCTTCTCCACCCACTCCATCCTGCCTGTACTCTCTTCTTCACCTTTCTTCTACACTCACTGTTACTCTGAACTATTGACCCCAAGTATTTAAACTCATCCACCTTCGCCACCTCTACTCCTTGCATCCTCACCATTCCTCTATCCTCCCTCTCATTCACACACATATATTCTGTCTTAGTCCTGCTGACCTTCATTCCTCTTCTCTCTAGAGCATATCTCTATCTCTTCAGGGTCTCCTCCACCTGTTCCTACTCTCACTACAGATCACAATGTCATCTGCAAACATCATAGTCCACGGGGACTCCTGTCTGATCTCGTCTGTCAACCTGTCCATCACCATTGCAAATAAGAAAGGGCTCAGAGCTGATCCTTGATGTAACCCCACCTCCACCTTAAATGCATCCATCACTCCCACCGCAGACCTCACCGCTGTCACACTAACCTCGTACATATCCTGTACCACTCTTACATACTTTTCTGACACTCCTGACTTCCTCATACAATACCACAACTCCTCTCTAGGCACCCTGTCATATGCTTTCTCTAAGTCTACAAAAACACAATGCAACTCCTTCCGACATTCTCTGTACTTCTCCATCAACACTCTCAGAGCAAAGATCACATCTGTAATGCTCTTTCCTAGCATAAAACCATACTGCTGATCACTAATCATCACGTCCCTTCTTAACCTTGCTTCCACTACTCTTTCCCATAACTTCATGCTGTGACTGATCAATTTAATCCCTCCCTGATATAGAAACATATATAAAAGCATCAATATCTAAAACAATCTCAGACTGGATAAGTCCAAACATCTCTGCAAATTGGAAATAATTACTAACTGCAATATCAATAAATAAATTTGATTTACAAAAAAAATAAATAAATAAAATTCAAATAACAGATAAAAACAATTTGCCATGGCACATATTATGTATCAGTATGCAATATAACATAATGAAACCCACTTAATTATTACATTGACTCATTTAGGAAAATTATTAATGGAAATATAGATTTAAAAATCTGGTTTGATCTTTTAACACAATTTATAGTCACAAAGAACTTTCAACATAAAATATATAGAGAAATTATTAATTCCTGGGAACAGAAAGAATTTGTTTGTTGGCTCCAATGTATCAAAGAACTAAATGTTTTAGATATGCAAGTAATAAAAACAACATGCACAATTCCTCAACAGGACTGGCTAACTTTACAGAGTAGTCTGTCATATTCTCAAGATTTAAGTAGAATAATTAACAATTCTTCATTTAAAGAAATACCTAAATTTACAAAATACATATATGAAATCATATATGATGACTTTGACATGTGAAACAGCATTTCAAAATTTTGCAAAATATTGATAAAGTATAAAACAACACCCAAAACCTCATATTGGAAATATATAACAAAAGGACACACAATACAGTTAACTGAAGATATTAAAACAAATATCTTATTATCAATAAAATATACATCCTTTAGACAATACTGGAAAGTTTTTAACTGGAAATTCTTGCAGAAATCATTCTTAACCCCAGACAGAATCAATAAAATTAGTTCTTCCATAAAAGGAATATGCATGGAGATGTGAGCAAGTACACAATGCAGATTGGAACCACATTTTCTTTGTGTTAAAAGCCATTTTGGAATGGTATTAATAACTTTCTACAAGCTTTATTTAATGAATCATTTTATTTAACTAAAGCTCTTGTATTATTAAATGTGAACGAAGGTCCTCATTTGAATAGGTCATTTATCTAGTATGGACTATACTTGCAATTTCAAGGAAGTGTATAACAAGAAGATGGAATACAAACACAATACCAACTTTGGAAGACTTCTACAGCCTACTGAAGACCACAGCATTATTGGAAATTAAAATTAAAGAACTAAGAATTTATCCAAAGCCGTTTATCAACAACCCTTGGGGAAAGGTCTTATCATTGATTGATACTATGCAATAATTGATAAGATACTCTGATAATGGACTGGAAATACTTATAAAGTAGCTGTATACATTAAGATCTGTTATAGTCTCAGGCTAATGTAAACAGTTTACATAGTTATTTAAGATGTCATGTATAAATACTATGGAATTTATTCAAATATATTTGAAAAATAGAAAAACATTTTAAGAAAAAAAAAAACTTATCTAAAATAGCGCCAGCAAAAAACTTCCAAAAAAGCCTTACTAATCTACTTCCTTTGGTCTCTTTCTGAAATGTAGTCTTGATCTGGACAGGTTAAAGACAGGTAATGCACTACTGCCTAGATCTCACTTTTACCCCCATTAGTCCCAAAATGTGCAATTAAGCCTATGATTGTGCTTCATATTCATAGAAGCAAAGTGCACTTACCCTTGGGAAAATGGCCTTTGGCTTTGCTATATGGGAAAGAGGTTTTTGCAAAATCTTATTAGTTGTCTTGAACTGGGAAATTAATCTTAGATGTCCAACAAGGTCCCTCTGAAATGAAAAATTAAATATACTCTAGGGCTAGATTTAAGATTGACCTTTCAGTAACCTATGAATGTAACTGCGTTTGCTATAAAGATTAAGTTCAAGGCATACTAATTATTTAAGTAGCAGCCTACATATAAATAGTAGTTCACAGACTTACTCTGAAGATATGTTTAGCTGTCAGCCCACTGTTTAGAAGTGTAAATGCTAATAATTTGCATGCATATTTGTTTTTTACACTTATTTACTTAGGGTTTATTTCCCACATTAGTGTTTTGCGCTATTTCTTCACTATTGCTTTCAAGCTTTCTGAAATTGCCCTCACAAACGTCCATAAGAATGTTTTTAAGTGGCTTAAAGTTGGCTCTGAAAACATGCTTACTGCTACATCCATTGTTATGTTGTGCATAGGATCCAAATTGTGGCTGAAAAGGGTCTCCAGACCAGTCCATTCACTCAGTCAGCAAATAGATAGATAGACAGATAAATAAATACATGAATAAATAAATAAATAAATAAATGCATACACAAATAAGATACTTAAAATTATATTGAAATTCTGATGGTGATTTCTAGCACCAGCATCTAGCCTAGTCTCTAATTTTATGTATTACCAGAGATGAATACCTTTATTACAACTTTTTATTTATTATTTTGTTAAACTGCTGTCTTTTTAGTTGTTGATACTGTTTTATAAGCTACGTGGGTTCAGTCACCTAAACGTATAAAGTTCAATTTCCACAAAACCTAACATGGTGCTTTATTAGTGATTTAAAAATAATACAGAGTAATGCTGAAGCATAAAGAACAAAATTGAACAGATACATTTACAGTGTCCCTCGCTTTTTAATTTCTCCAAATCTTTTGGGTTTCTAATACCATCACAGGAATGGACCCCATTCCTAAGTCAAAGTATGATTAAAGTTAATGAAATTCGTATTGTTTCACTCTTTGATGTCAGCCAAAAGTGCTCATCGCAGCACCCACAATGTGCACAGTAATAACTCCTTCTGCAATTCGTATGTAGTTACATCTATTGGTAGCATATATAAATATGATTGTAGTCTCTTTTTTATAAGACCCATTGCTCCTACTACTATTGGAACTATCTGGGCATCTTTCTTTCACATTGCTCTCATTTCTGCTTGCAAATCCTGATATTTTATGACTTTGTGTCTCTCTGTATGCAGGAGACTGTAGTCACTGAGTGTGGCGATTTCAGTAATCAATGCTACTTTTGTCTTCTTTTCTTGGACCACTATATCCGGTTTTGTAGCATCTATCTTTTGAATTGTTGATAATGGATAATGTGATATAGACTTCATTATTTTTTTGATGCTTTGTGGTTCATGTTTCCAGTGTTTTTCAGCCACTTCAATACCACAATGTTTGCATAATCTCCAGTGCAGCAGTCTTGCCAAATTATTATGCCTTTCAGTATACAGTCCTTCTGCCATTAGTATGTTGCAGCCAGCAATGAGGTGTGCAACTGTTTTTAATTCTGTTTTGCAAAACCTACATTTGTCTGTTTCTCCCACATGTTCAATGGACTTTGTAAACCAATGTGTACCTAGTCCACTATTTTGTGCCATCAATATTAACCTTTCATCTCTTGGTTTGAATTTGCCTATCTTTAACCATACCTGTGTTTATTCCTGATCAACTTGAGGTTCTTCTAGATGTTTTCTATACTTGCAACTATATTTATGCATCTTTTACATTTCTTGCCTTCTCATCTGGTCCTTCACCTTATAGTCTTTCTTTTGTTTTTTGGCCCATTCAGTTGCTGCCTGGTTCTTACCTATTTCTGGTTTGATTTCCATTCCTGCTTAACACTGATATACTTATGCTAGATTAAGCAGAGAAGTCATCTTAAATTTATTCTCCTTATGTTTCAAAACGTTCACTATGTCTAGGTCTTGTGAGGCCAGCAGATATGTGTGGAGTCCCATAATTGCAGATCTATACATGTAATCAGTTTCAAAGAGGCCCATCCCTCCTTCAGACTGGAGAATATATAATCTTGGTATACACTGATTTTTTATAAATCATTTGGTAAGCATGAAGCATCCTTCTTGTTTTCCTATCTAATCTATCCAACACGTTTTGGGGCCAGTCAATCACTCCAAAACTGTAAGTTCCAGTTTGAGCTGAATGATGATGTGGAATGTATTCTGGTAACAATGAAGTGACATCTATACTAATATAACTACTAAAATGAGTAAACTTCCATGCTGACAACATTGTAATATTCAAGGCAGGATAAGAAAGAAAATTATTCTTTTATGAGAGGGTGAAGAATAAGAAAAGAAAACCCTTTTCCCTGCTGATAAAAAGAGGTCGATTCATGGCTGCACTGAAAGCATTGTGTCATGGTGATAGCAATATGCCGTGTAAAAATTAATCTAGTCAAGTTCTTTAACCTTTGAACTCTAGTCTTCAGTATTAGATGACTTATGTTTTAGAAATTTGTTTTGAATGGAATACCATTAGTCCAATGTTTGGGGATAATTTCATCTCATACTTTCACTCTATAATACTTAGCAATGTCTAAAAAATAAAATTATTTCCTTCACTGTTTTTCCTTTCTTGTAGATTCATAGTTTCATAGATAAGTACTAGGCTAGCAGCCCTTAAGGGCCATTTTAAGCCTAGCCAATCTGCCTTTTTTCGGAAGAATATTCTATCCCATTTGATTAGCCTTCCCCATCATTTCTTGTAACTTTGCCACACAAATGACGATGGTCTGGTGAGATCAGCTAGTGAAGCTCTGTGAAACTGCTGCTTTTGACATTGAAGGTTTTGTAATTATGTGTTGAATATATCTTTAATGCCAGCAGGAAATCACACTGTGCAGCTATATAAATGATTATGCGAAATCATGTGAAATGACAAGATAAAACCACTTGTTCTTCAGCAGATTTTATCACTTAAATACCAAAGCTCAGCCTGCTTAATCAAACCCATAGGGAAGATATTCCAATTTGTCACAAGGGAGATCTTGTAATTTGAGTGGATGCTAATAGTACACAAGAGCAAGAGGCATTTTAGTTACTCATTAAAGTTCATTTGATCAGTATTAAAAGATAACGGTTTAATGAGTCATTGAGACTTTGTCAAGTATTATACCACTTTGATCTAATAACACCTCTTTATTCTTTCTGGTCAAGATTAGGATCATGGATATTATGACTGTTTTCAGATCTGCTCTTTTGCAGTTTTACTCCATGTCTTATTTAGTAAGAGGACACAAGTGGCATAGATGAAGACTATTTTCATGTCTCTTGCTAAAAAAAAAAAGAAGTAACTATGAGCACATGTTGCTTTTGTTGGGATTCAGATATGTACTACATTTGAAAATGTTTCTATTATAAACAGTTTGAAAAGCTGCATAAAGATATGCAGAGACAGTTATCTGCCAGGAATATCTCTTCCTTTGTCTCCATCTCTACCTTTGTATCTTTCTCTGAGTTTTTCAAAATGCCTTTCTCTACATATAGCCGTGCATGTGTGTGTCTGTGCATACATGTAGTGCATACACATACACACATACACACACACACACACACACACACACACACACACACACACACACACACACACACACAAAGTGTAGGAAAATAGAAACTAAGAAGTTTTTGACTCTAAGGAAATCTTATCTAAATGAAAATGTCTACTCAAAGTTAAATGTTTTGTATGCTTGCCTGTAAATAAAGGTTGTACTGTATGTTAATCTGTTCTCTGTCTCTCTATGATGTATGTGTGTGTGTGTGTGTGTGTGTGTGTGTGTGTGTGTGTGTGTGTGTGTGTGTGTGTGTGTGTGTGTGTGCTCAATGTATGTACATATACTTACAAATACAAATATGAATCTGTGTGTTTGTGCGTGCACATGTAATTCCTTCAATAGAATATGTGGGCAGTACAGGGTATTACAGTGTTAGGAAGTGAAGTATTTACAGTTTAACATATACATATTTGTTACATGTTATAAGTTGCAAAGTCACAAGGCATGGAACAATTTCTCAGCATCTTAAGTGTGTTTATTTCATGTAGCTCACAGCTCAGCACCACATATTTCTATAAGTCTGTTTTTCATTCACATTGGGTTTTTGTTTCTCATATATTCCACTGGGAAGCAGTGGCGGCTCGTGCCATTGGACTGGAGGACTGCAGCCCCCCCCAGCTGTGAATAAAGAAAAAACATTTAAAAAAAATTATAAATCATTATAATTTCAATTTCTATTGTATTACTTACTAATTATTTAATCTAGTACTACTGCTGGCTGGATGACTTGCTAATAAGTCCCAGAACTCGAACTGCACATGCTCGTCGAGTTCAGGATTAAAAAAAAAAAGTTTTTTGTAAATCCAGACTACTGTAAAAGCAGTCTGGATTGAGGAGAGAAGGCATCAGTGTGATGCCCAGAAGTCTGTGCTGTTTAACAGCACAGTAAAATGGAAGGGGATCGGACTGCCATGTCCACAGTCTCATAAGTGACATGGATGGCTGGATGGCTACTACTACTTTTTCACAGCATGCAAAGTGCGGGAAGAGACTGAGAACTAGTCAGTAGTAGTTAGTTTAGTTTACTGAGTTGAGGATTCAATCGGACCCAGTGTGTGCAGTTTCTGTACTGATTGAGTTGAGAGCTGACTGTCTGAGACTGCTCAGACTGATAAGTTTTTTTTTTGTCTTTTCATTTTATCTGTTCTGCTGTTGGTGGTATGTAGAAATAATTTTTTTTGCTAACAATAATAGTGCTATATGTACACTGCCAGGTTGTATATGCAACTATTCAGTAGTAGTTCATGTGATATTCATTGTGGCTGTGGGATGTTTTAGTGTTCAGGTGCATTAGTTTAGTAGTTAACTTATTTGTTTCTGTCAAGATGGACAACGGAACACTAAGAACATTCTTTTTGATGCTGGTGTGTGTGTGGGGGGATGCTGTGCACTTTCTCCACAGCAATAGACTAGTGCAAAACTCTGATGCTTCTCTGTTTGTCTGCGGCCAGTGGTGGCTTGTAGAGAAGTGCAGCAATCCATACCTATTGCTGTGAAAGCCGTCGAGTTATGTAACGGTACACCTGGGAGGATATGGGGGTCTAAGACATCAACCTGTGGATACAGAGAGAGCATACCCGGAGCAGGTAAAATGTCACTTAACTGACTCTCTATGTACTCTCTCTTACTAATACGAGAGATAAAGAAAGTAAGAAGGCAAGCTGCTATTTGTGGAGATGAGCACGTTTAAAAATAATGCAGGGTTAGATGATAGGCTGCTGCATCTAGTAGGAAAAAGTGCCACTGTTTAGTTACCGAAGCATGAATATGTTTATTTAAAATATTTAAGGACAGAGTAGTTGCATCCTAGTGTTTTTCCTGTGATGACAGTGTTTCTGTCATAAAGTGCGTTATAGCTGTGTGAGAATGACACTACTCAATATAAAGTGCGTGATTGTAAGGTGTTAGAGTTGTGTTTTTATTTGCATATTTTTCTCTTATTGACCACAGGCATGCATTTGAAGTTTTGGGTTGTCTGATGAAGGTGGGGATATTGCTCTCTACCGAAAGCGCTCACTTCTAATAAAACCGATAATAAAACTGCTATTGTCTGCGCAGAATTTGTGTTCCAGTCCACCGGCTTAGCTCGTCTTTTGCCACTTTTTGTCTTTCACAAGTTTGGATTTTTGATTTGATGCATTTGAAGTTTGCTTGTTTCTCCCAATTTTTTTCGAACAAGTTGTCGATGCTGCGTGAGAAGATTTTAAATATGCGTGACGGAGGTGTAAAGTGTTTGGAGTTTTACCTTCTTGACAGCATCTAGGAATTCAAAATTGTAGCTTGTTTACAGAGTACTGAACGATGTTTATGCATTTTTACGGAAGGGAAGCTTTTTTTTTTTTGTGTTGCACTGTGGGAATGTGCAGGATTTTTTTTAAGATGCAAACGCTAAGCAAGAGCATACCACACCAGAAGTCATTTCAAAATACGTTGCTAACATTTTTTTTTTTAATTTCTAAAATAAAGATTCCCTAAAATTTTGAGGTTTGCATGTTTGAATGTTAAGGGTTTTCAAATGCAACAGCATTGTTTTTCAGTAATATTTGGGATAGGCACGAAAACATGTTTCCTCTTAAAATATGAAAGTTATATTTCCAGAAGGGTACAATTTTCCATATCATGACTACCCCCCCAAAAAGAGGGACTGATGGTAGCTCTAAATAGGGATCATATCCAGAACTGCTTAAGATTGCTTTCCACTATTCACTATGTCAGAGGCAGTAATTTATGTAATATTATACATGCTGATTAGTCAGCGTGCACATTGTAAATTGGTTATAGTAATGGAAAAAGGTTTGGTCGCCCGGACTTTTTCCATTAGTATAACTCTTTTTTTTTTTTTTTTTTTACAGCAACAGAGAGCACAAGATCTCTGTTGCTTTTTACAACCTGTCTCGCTATGTTAAACGAGTTTAACATAGTGAGACAGCTTTTAAAAAAAGTAACAGAGATCTTCCTTTCTCCGTTGCTTTTTTTAAAGGTATCTCGCTATGTTAAATGGGTTTAACATAGCGAGACAGCTTTAGAAAAGCAACAGAGATTCTCCGTTGCTTTTTTAAAGCTGTCTCGCTATGTTAAACTCCTTTAACATAGCGGGACACTTTGTAAAAAGCAACGGAGATCTTGCTTTCTCTGTTGCTTTTGCCCACAGTTCTGATGTACTGCGTAAGCATACGCATGCGCAGTACATCAGAACTGCCACAGAATACCAGACAGCTGCGGAAGGGCAGCAAGGAGGCATTATACAATGCCATTATTTAAGAAAAGTATTTTTTTTTTCTTAAATGTCATTGCATAATAGCAATAACCCACTTCTGGGTGTGGGTAATGCTGGATTTACCCACGGTTGTCTTTATTTGGCCACTCGGGCTTTGCCCTCGTGACCAAACTACATCAACCGTGGTTAAATCCAGCCTTACCCACACCCAGGCATGGGTTATTGCTATAGTACACTCCATAAATATCAGTTCTATAGTTTGTGTTGTATGTAAAAGAGTGCCCTCTTTATTACACGTGTCTTGTGCCTGACTACTTAAGTGGCTGAAAAAAACAATCTCCTTGCAACAGATGTAGCGTATTATGTTACCCCTCACTTTTACAGGCTTTACTCGTTTTTGTGGGCTTTTTTTTTTTTTTTTAATTTCTCCAAGTCTTTTGGGCTTCTAATACCCCAATGGGAATGGACTCCATTTCTAAGTCAAAGTGTGATTAAAGTTCATGAACTTAGTAAGCTGGGCATTAATCCTTACATCACTCGGTGGGTTGCCAACTGGCTTACTGACAGACCACACTGTAAAAGTAGCTGGCTCCAAACAAGTGAAGTATCTCAGGGTTCAGTCCTGGGACCGCTCTTGTTTGGCATCTACTTCTCTGAAGTACAGGCAAACACTAAGGGACTCTGGCTAACAAAGTTCGCAGATGACACCAAACTGGGAGCCATTACTGAATCCCCAAATTATATGGATATTCTACAACAGAGCCTTACAGAAACAGATGCTTTGTGCCAGAGCCATGGGCTCAAGCTCAATGCCAAGAAATATATAGTTATCCCCTTTGGGAAAAAACATGTAACCATGAATTACCTCATAGGTGGCAGTACACTAAACCCTGAAAGTGTGATGAGAGACTTAGGGATAGGGGTGGACAGTGGTCTCACCTTCGATAATCACATTGCCACAACAGTCAGGAAATATTTCTATGTGGCACACCTCATCACTAAGGGCTTTTCATCCAGAAAAAAGGAGGTCATTGTCCCACTGTACTCATCCCTCATTACACCCATTATAGAGTACAACGCCCCATTTGGTATGTACCAGACAAGACATCTACGACAGCCGGAAAGGCCACAGAAATACCTTACTAAAAGAATAACAGACCTAAAGCAGATGGCCTATGCTGACCATCTAAAAAAAAAAACTCCAGCTATACTCTGTCACATATTGTCTACTCAGAGGCGATCTCTGCTTAACATACAAGGCCATGTTGAACCCTGAGCTGTTGGACATGCTCCACCTAAAGAAATCCCAATCCCCCAGAACACACACTCCAGGGATCTAATCCTTGTCATCACAATGAACAAAACATGCTGGGGGAATAGGTTCCTGACCCAGAGACTCCCCCATACTCTGGAATAGACTGTCCATACATGTCAAGCAGAGCACCTCTTTGGCCCTCTTTGAAAGGAACCTTGATGATTGGATGGGAGATAGGAACTCTTGTCACCCTGCTAGACAGGGGTCCAGGGAAATAAATATTGTGGGAAGTAATATCCAGGGTATTACTATGGCTAGGCTTGTATATGCCCTAGGGCCAATAGCCTAGTACAAACATATGAGTGTGTGTGCAGTTGGGCAAGAGTTGCAGCAGGTTACAAAGTTATTTTATAAGATCAGATGGACAAGGCACTCTTAAAGATGGAACCCTGAACATTTAAAAGTTAAAAAGAGAAAAAAAAATTGCAATATGGGAAACATTATAGTTAATGTAATTCAAGAAATAATCTGCAGTTTGTCATTTATTCTTCACAATGTCATAGATTCCCACTGAGTCTATCAATGCTTATTTTACTGAATTAAAGACTAAAGATGAATTATTTTAGGATGTCAGAGATTGAAAATGGATGCTATGAATGTTGTTGAAAAAGAGAAGCGCAAGTTATATCATTTCTGTCAGTTGAAAAAGAGAAGCACAAGCCATATCATTGCTGGGAATTAAACAGCTGAATTGTTTCCAAAATTGTTTTAGTCTGCTTAATAGGGACTGTAGTCTGAATTTAAGATAGCTAACTTTGTCTTGTGATAGCATATTTAGATAGGTTGCAGATTAATGTGAAGTATTTTAGAGTATCTCAGGTTGTGTTTAATTTCCATTTGTGCCTGGATTCATCCCTGAGTAAAAGGAGAGCTTTCAATTTTTGTGACAGCCACAGTTTTGGTTAGGTGTAAAAATGGAGACAGCGCACTGTAGGTGTGTATATGCATATGGTGGTTCTAATGTGTTTGAATTAACAGAAAGTAAATGCGAACTTTTCAAACAATTTAGGGGGATTAGTATGTTCCAAGTTACTGTTTAGGAAAATGTCTGTGCTTTGCCGCTTTTATGTTATATTGTATTGGGAGTTTGATCTGCTGTTCTAGTCAGTGTTTGACATAGCAGTGAGTGATTGAACCCAGGATAAATAGTTTCTCAATGCCCTCTACAGTTTTGATGGGTACTTTTACTAGCTTAGTTTTATAAATGAGAGGAAAACTAATCTTGTTGCATTTCTTATACCTTGGTGACCTACATTTCATTATACTTTTTTGTGAAAGTTCCATCTCCTCTGCGTACGTCATGGCTCAAAGAACGAGTTGGTTCTCCTCTACCATTACACACCATAATTGTGACAATATTCTAGAGCTTTGAGTGATTTTTTTATCTGGGTCTATGAGGAGCCTATTGGTGTGGCATGTGAATTCCTTTGTATTATGAAAATATTCAACTTTGTTCATGTAGATGCCAATATAAACTGCTGTTCTGAACGTTTCTTGAACTTGGTGTTCCAAACTAGATGTGATAACTTCAAGCTTGTCAGTTCCATGGATAGGTCACCATATTATTCAGTTTGCAGTATACACCCCATTTATAATCCCAGATCTTGAACCTCCCCCTGTCCCTATGTCACATTCTAGTTAGTTTTCCCTTTCAAAAGCAATCACTTTTTCTTTACCTGCTCACTCAGTTGTCACCCAATTTAGTGTTTGTCTCCTTTTGTTCAAGTTTCCTATTTTTTATCCATCTTGCATGGTTTCATTCAGATTTTCTATTAAGTTAGTTACAGTCAATAGAAATATAATCCCACCCCCCTCCATCTGAGTATTCTCTCTGCGAATACTTTTTTATTATGGCTAAAGCATGTACTCCAACATACTGATTTTCCATGTTGAGTAGATTTTTACTGTTTCCTTGTGTATGCCTGTTTTATTGCTTCAGTGTGTAGTCATGTTCCTCAGACTTAATTATTTTATGTATACTGCTTATGTAACCATATTACTTGTCTTCCTCTATTACATTGTCATTGTAGATTAAGAAGGAGCATTTCTTTGTGTCTGATACAGAAAATGTGTTATGTCCAGTTAGAGCTTCCCAGTAAACAGACATAAATAAGAACTTGGATTGCATTGGACTGCACTGCACTGTCGTCAGTGTTTCAGCATTTTATTTATTCCTACCCAGCTTCTTAGGATTTTCTTTTTCAGAGTTCAGAATGTGGATTAAGAACATCAAGCTTGCCAGTTCCTGTTATACCACTGAGTCTAGTGCTGCAATTAGTCAGAACCAGTCACTATTCACCATAATGTCCCATCTGTGTCTATCTTCATTTATCCTTGACCTGTTTTGCTTCTGAAATCGGAACCGACTCAGCCATACGACAGTCCACAAGGACCAAAAACTCATGAGCTTTTCTCCTTACCCATAATGCTCCTCTCCTTTTACCTCAGATCAAGTTTGCTGATAGACAGAAAAAGGTATGTATCCCCAATATACTTTTTGTGGCGACCATATCTGGTATAGGAATACTGCAAAAATAGTAAAGACACAGCTCTCTAACTGATATCAAAGGATGAGGGATGGAGAGGTGACAAGGATAAATGAAGGTGTTTCTAACATCTAAAATGAATCTTGAGAAAATTCTGGATTCTTTCTGGTCTGAGGGGGCATGTTGGATGACTCTCTTCTAGCAGTTTTTTTTTTTATTTCTTTAATTGCTGGTTCCTTCTGACTGGGTAGAACATCAGGATCCTTTTGAATTTTTTGGGAAGGTTGTGAAAGGGAAATGAGTGTGTATGTGTACACACACACACACACACACACACACACACACACACACACACACACACACACACACACATACACTTTACATGCTCTACTGCTGCATTATTTTTTAGAGAGAAGAATGATAACTGCATATGGAGGAAGTCTGTGTGTGTACAGAATATCCATATTTTTGCATAATATTTCTGTTGCGTTTTATTCTGGCAAATTAGTCGCAAGTCATTAAAGACAGAAGTTAGAAAATGAAAGACATTTGAGCTCAGATTTCATACTCTTCAGAAAATACATACTAATGCAATTTACTATTTTATTAAGTTTCTCCAAGTCTGCAAGAGCAATATTTAAAAATTGTCCTTATTTTTGGGCCTTTTGTCCCACTTATGTATGGCTTTGTCCAGATTTCTTGCTCTGAGGTTGAGAGCATGACAAATCTGTCAGGGCCATCACAGTCACCCTGAGACATTTCAAATTGTGACAGTGACATACTTGCTGTACCCCACTCCCCCATGTAGTGACTTTGGATGTGTCCAAGCTAGTCCTTTCATCTGTCCTTGATTTTGCAGAATGTTCTGGTTTTCTGTCATATTTTATACTGTTGATTTATGCTTCTTATTATTCAGAAAATGCATGTTGTTTCAGTGCCTGTGGCTCTGTTTAAGTACCAATGCTTTAATGACCATCAGGTAAGCTTGTCTGAGATTGTAAGATGCAAGTAAGCTTTAATAAGCATACTGTTAAAGAATTACCAACATTGAAAGCCTTTTTCTTGCCATGCAGAGAATATTTACATAACTGGATAATGTGGGTATTGAAATGCATACGACAGTATTTGTAATAAAGGACACGATTACGGGTATTTTCAGACGCTCATTGCATTTGCTGAAGACTTGCAGTCATCTTTGCAGGCTTTACCTGTAAACTAAACAGAATGCCAATCTATCACATGTGGTCCATAACTTGTGCAGTAATCCTTTAAGCAATTTATCTTGAGCTTGTTTCTTGTTTGCTGCTCATTTTTTACTTTGATCATGTTTTCTCCATGCAACAAGTAGATAGTTGTTGTCAGGCAGCAGGTCTTTTTTGGATAAGAAACATTTTTACAAGTGGGGGTATCACAGAGATTGCTACTTTCAGCATGTTACTTGGGTACTTTTATAAAGCTGAACATAAATTATAATTAGAACTGCAGTGCAAGGAGAAGTAGTTTAAGTTGAGTGATGCTTGCTTTTTTATATTTGATTTTGATTGGCATGTATTTAAAAAGTAATTTATTTTTCATGCCTCACAACCCTTTTGTTTCCATCTAGGTATTAAGCAAGATGTAAAGTAGCCAATGCATTGAAACATATTTTCTTCTACACTTCATTTTGTCTTGATTGGACTCTCATAATGATAGTTTGGCACCCAGGGCAGCATATTTAAAGTCCCAGTTTTTGTGGTTTTGAGCATAGTTTTGCCCCTTTCTAGTTGGTCACACCCCTTCCCATTGGCCCCACCCATTCAACTGTCTCCTGCAGCCCCCCTTTGATTTGAAGTCACCAGCCGCCACTGCTGGGAAGTGGTAGCAACATCACTGTAATTTGCATAGGGACTGTTTTTTGTATTTCTGCTGTCTTTCTGTGGAATTTTTACATTTTTCTCTTTGTATTTTATGATTTTTTGTGATAGATTGCAGAGGAATGTATTGGCATTTATTAGCTTTGTCTTATTGGTTATAACACACATTTGTTTAGCTAGTGTAATATTGAATGATTTAGTTTTATCTTTATTTAAGATTGTTTTGCATATAATGCAATTTTCCAAATGGCTGCTTCCATTTCCATTTCTTACTTCTTTATTTATTTGTGATGTGTGCCATACTTCATAACATGCTGCTATGAAAATTGTTACAATATTAGCAGAGATCATATCACTACCTGAAATACCTGTGGCAGCAATGGAGGAGGATCCAAATAAGAACTCATTGAAGGAACTGGCTATGGTGATCTCTCATGTGGGATAATGGCATATCATGGCTCTAGCAAAGATGTGTCATCTGTTGCACACCTATGGGCATTGACTACAGTAACACAAAATGAAACTGAAGCATGCAATAAAACATCCAGGCTATGTATTACAGGGCATTGTTTGTGCTGTTCATCACACATTATCATAGCCATATAGGTCAGAACAGTCATCATTGTTTGCACAGAGAAATGGGGTACAATGACAGAGAAAAGCATCACCAGCATCGATGGAAGAGTCATGGATGATGGATGTGCTAGGCACACATACTCATCTAGGAGGATGGAGGAGTCAGGGATCATATCCTTCAGGGATAGAATGGAAATCCACTAGCAGAACAATGGCTGGGATACTATGTGGACCATCAGTGTCAAGAATGATGGCATCCTGTACAAGGACAGGTGTACCACAGTGTGTGTGTGTGTGTGTGTGTGTGTGTGTGTGTGTGTGTGTGTGTGTGTGTGTGTGTGTGTGTGTGTGTCTGTTCATGCAGGATCCTTTCTGTGTCCCCCATATTGGTTTTCTTATGGAATATTGGCATTCATAACCCCATGAACAGGCATGTGAAGGTGTTACTCATGGATAGATTGCAGGGTAGTGTGATGGCATTGAAATGTGGGAATCTTATTAGTTTGCATTGTGGCATGTACTTATGCAGCATTGGTGGAACTGATATGGGCAGGACAACATTTGCTGAACACAGGTAATTCTAGAGGTTCATCCTGGCTCTCTACAGACACCTTAGCTATAGGCGATGGGAGTGCACACTCCAATGTTAGTGTTAAATGTTAACAGTGCCTTTATATCATTAGAGTGTGACACAAGCTTTGCATACCATTGTTAGCCTCAGGTGACACAAAGACGATAGACATGTGACAAGCCTCTGGTTGGATCCTGTCCCACTGGACCCTGTGAATGCACACAGATAACATACTTGTAGAAATTATGGTACATATTTTTGTGACTTCTATCCCTTGTGGCATGCAGACTGCTACAAGCCAGTCCTATAGATAGCCTATGGCTGTATACACAACTCGTGGTACAGGTTGTCACTGTTGCAGCACTAATGTCCCTTGATGACAAATACATATGTGGTTATATGAGTAAATCACACATAGGTGCAAGTCAAAGTCCTCCAGGAATCGCATGTGCTGCTACAAACCTGGGGCAAGCCTGGGATTTTTGAAAAAGAGCCAAGCCATAGCCAAGATAAGGGTCTGGCTTGGCTCTTAGAGTCCAATAAAACCCGAGGCAGTGCAGGCAATCACAGCAGTAACTCTGCTAAAAATAACTACTTCTGGAAGTCCAGAGGCAATTATTTAAGTAATAAAACAATACTACAGTTACAGTCCAACAGACATTGACATTGCCAGCATTCACTCAGATGAATGAATGCTGATACTATGCTGATCACACTTCCTAACAGCTTGCACCCAGCCATCTCCTTCACTGTGCCCAAGCCACAGGTCTGCTGACAATGAAAAATGGGAAAATGTATAATAAGCAATAGCACACAAGTACACCACTCTGTATACAGGAACAGAAATGCTGCCCTGGCTCATGAAAAGAAATTTCATTTTTCCCCATCTGGTCTAATGATGACTTATTGCACAGTAGTTCAACCACACTTTGCAAGAAATGGTCAAACAACCCCAAGGTAAAGACTAGATATACTTCAAAAATGGAACAATAAAAGCCTTGTAAAAAGCTGGATTTTGTTAGCTTTATGTAAGAAATCATATTTCAGTTCCCTTAAAGCAAGCCACAATAAAAGAAAAAGTATGATTCTTAGTAATCTAACTAAAAATCACTGGCAGCACAAGAGCAAACTGAAGGGAAAAACATCTTTAGTGTAATAAAAGTTTAATCAATGATTTCATCTTAAGACTTCTTCAGGAAAACAAATACATGTTTGAAAGTACCACAATATATAGTTTGAAATATCCAATAAGAACAAAATTCATATTAAACAATTAAGCAATTAATCAATAAAACAATTAGCACCAAAAAAAATTAATGTATAAAAAGGCTGTATTTGAAGGCGCTCCCTTTTTTCTCTGTTTACTGCTTATTTTTACTTTACCTTAGAGTCTTTGCTCTATCTTACTCCCCATCCTTCTCTGCCTGGCTTTTCTCCTTTCTCCACTAGGTGGCACCATCTTTTTCACCTTTCTGCCTGCTGCTACTCTATTAATTCTTTTATTTCCAACTTTACCTCTAAATACTTCAAAAGCCAAACCTCCCCTAACTTTACTCCACTTTCCCTACCTTATATTTTTCCTCGAGTGTTGCTCAAACTCTACTAATTTCCACCCAGTCTTACTGTACTTCTACCTACTTACCTCTGCTCCAACCTTCAGTGGTTGATACTTTTTCAGCTGAACTCTTCTGCCCTGTTGCTCTATCCCGCTCCATTCGCCCTGCGGGCTCACTCCGCTCCCCTACCCTGCCCCCAATTCCCACCCGCCCCCAGTAGTCCTACATTTATTGCATCCCAAACTCCCTCCCCCTTACATCATCCAATCCCCTCACAAGACTACTCCTCCCATTTTCCCTAGAACCACCTCCCCTCCACCAACCATACCTTATTTAGCAATACTCCTCCCCACCCACCAATTCTTACCTAACTCTTTCTAACATACAAACTTCTTTTCTCCTCTAATCAAACAACTTTCTAAGATGCTCTCTTTTCCCACTATATTCCCTGCCCCCACACTACTCCTGCTCCTCATTCTTCTCCCTCTGTACCATACCACCTCTTATACCAACTTTTACCTAATCCCTCCACATCAACCTCCACCTCCCTACCCTACAAATCATTTCCACAATATCTCTGCCTCTTTAACCCCCTTTCACTCCACTTTTCTCTCAACATTAAAATGCTTCCAAATCCCCACCAAATACTACAAACCTAAACCAACCCCTTACCATCCATTCCTAACCAAACACTCTCCTAACAAACTTATTCACCTTCTCTCTTACCTTTGCTTAGCAGGTAACATTCATCCCAAGCCTGGACCAAACATTTCTCAAACAAGTAACCTTACCTCCAACAACAAAGAAAATTGTAAATACCTCAAATTCCTCACTATCAACGCCCAAAGCTTATCTAATAAAATTACCCTCTTTCATGCCATCTCTGAAACTTGGTTAAAACCACACATAACTGACACAGAATTCCTTCACCCAGGATTTCAATCTCTCCGATCTGACCACCTAAACAAAAGAGGTGGTGGTGTAGCTCTAATCTACTCCAATCACTTATCCATCACTCCCTTCCCAAATCCTATCCCTTCCTTTAATAATGCTGAAATAGTTACTGGCATTCTAAAATTAAATGACCACAAAAGTATTTGCCTCATCTCCCTTTACATCCCCCCTGGTAACAACACCAATACCTTGGAAGACATCATCTCTTGGACCTCCTCAAATATTAATTACGAAACCTACATAATGGGAGATGTAAATATTGACTGGCAAAAAATCATTAATCATAATCCCACCATATCAAACAATCTCTTCAACTTTACACAACTTATTAACCACCAGGCCCAACAAAACCAACCTCACCGGCTCCATCCTAGACTGAATCCTGGTGTCTCACCCTAACAGAACTACTACATCTGGTGTCACTCCCGACCCACTAGGAGACCACCTCCATGCCTTCACCCATAAAATGACTTCCTCTTCCCCATTCTCCCACAAAGTCTTGCATACTCAAAATTTATCTAACTTTAACCCTCCACCTTCTCTGACTCCCTCAAAATCACCAACTGGAACCCACTAAAAACACTACCCCTAGACAAAGCCGTTGATTTCTTCAACTCCAAATTCCTTACTATCCTAAACTCCCTAGCTCCAATATGAACTAAAAGAGTTAAAGCCAAGACTGCCCCTTGGCTAACTAAAGAAACCAAGAAAATCATGCAACAAAGAGATAAATCTTGGAAAAGCTATCTCCATCATAAACAACCTGCATTCTTACTTAAAAACAAACAACTGCGAAACCTAGACAAAAAACAAGTTATAATAGATAAAAAATCCTACTACAACCATCTACAAATAAATCATGCAAAAAAACCCAAACAATTCTAGAACTCCATTAACTCTCTCCTTAAGCCTGGTACAACTAACAACCCCTGCCCTGATACTAGCAAATCTGACCAAGAAATTGCCAAACTATTTAATACCTTCTTCACCTCTACTATTGCCGAGCTAACCAAAACCTTCCCCAACAACATCCCCCCACCCCACTCTGCCCAAGTTTCCTCCACCTCACCTCTCTCAGCTCCTATCTTTGAACTTAAACCTGTGTCTACCTACCTTATAAAAAAAAAAAAACTTCTCTCCAAACTCAAACCCTGCACCAATGCCCCTGACAACATCCCCTCCTCCTTCTTAAAAACTGCCTCCAAAAGTATTGCTCTCCCCATCAGCATCCTGATAAATAGATCACTACTTGAGTCCTATGTACCCAAACTATGGCGCTCTGCTTTCATTCTTCCACTCCATAAAGGTGGCAAAAACTATATCTTCTCCAACTTCCACTCCATAGCCATCCTCTCACCCATCTCAAAAATTCTTGAAAAATGCATTCACCTGCAGCTCATGCCATTCCTAACCAAACACCAACTGCTCTCTCCTACCCAGCACAGCTTCCGTCCTGGACATAATACCAACACAGCCCTTATCTCCTTCCTACACTCTGTCAATTCAGCTCGAGACTCTGGTAACTTAGTTTCATCAGTTCTATTAGACTTATCTAAAGCTTTTGATACCATCTCCCACTCCCATCTACTAAACCATCTATCTAACCTCAACATCTCCCAAAAACTCTAACCTGGTTTTCCAGCTACCTCTCAGACAGGTCCCAAGCCATGAAATGGGGCCATGCCTCCTCCAGCTTCCTTCCCACCCCCACAGGAGTTCCCCAAGGATCCATACTTGGTCCTCTGCTATTCAACATCTTCGTTAATGATTTCCACAAAGCTATTCCCAATACCAAAATTGTCCAATACGCAGACAACTCAACTTTGATCTGCTATGCCTATAACCTTACAGAACTCAAGACTCTAATTCGAACCGCCTTCTCAACCACTGAAAAATGGACACACCAAAACCACCTCTCACTAAATGCTAACAAAACTAAGATTCTTCTATTCACTCACTCTAAATCCACCCCCACTGAAAAAAAACTCATTTCAAATTACTAGCCTTAACAACTCCATCATTGACATCATTCCCTCTGCCAAACTACTAGGGGTCACCATTGATGAACACTTAAAATTCAATACCCACATCCAACTTAACATCAAGAAAACCCACATAAAACTCGGCCTCCTATACAGAAACAATCAATTCCTCTCCCCCTTTACTAGACATACCTTGGCCACTACCTATCTCCTCCCATCTCTTCTATATGGTGCTCCTCTGTTTACAAATCTATCTTCCACCCTAACCACCAAACTGGAAGTATGCTACAATAAAAACTCCAAATTCGCCACCAAGGCAAAGTCCCTCTCTCATCACTGCACCTCCCTTCAAACTTTAAATTGGCTTGAACTTCCTAATCAACTAGACTACCTCCAAATTGTCTCAGCCCACAAACTAATATTTCAACCTAGCAGCTGCCCCGCACTATCAAATATTCTTCAACCTTATACCCCCCCCCAGACCCCTCAGATCTTCTCATCAAAACCTAATTTCCATCCACAAACCAAAGCACCCAGCTGGTCAGCTTCTAATCTCCTTTACCCTAGCTAAAAAATGGAATGCCCTGCCCTCTACACTGAGGACCTGTGGCAACCTACACTCCTTCAAAACACAACTCCACTGCCACCTGCACACTCAAAGAAAATGTAACTGTACTCTTCATTCTATACCTCCCAAGCTCCCCTCCTCCTTCTCTCCTGGCTAAACTTTTTACCTCTCTAATTTGCTTCTTAGTCATACATTGTTTAATGTAACTAACATCCCCTTTTCTAACCTTATGTTCTATGCCTGTCGTCTTCCTGGACAATTCTTCTTAACATCTTAGTTGCTTAATTTTAAATGAATTCATACTGTATACCAACTGTTTTGTGGAATTTCCACCTATTTTGATTATAATACTTGTTCTTTGTATTTTACTAGTATTCTCATTATGTGATTTAACATTGTACTGTGGAGATTTTCTCCCCGGGCCTCCACTGAAAATGGGCTCTCGAGCCCAGTGGACCTCCCCAGTCACCAAACTGAAATAAATAATAAATAATAAAACATGTAGTCAACTTCCTATCCAATAAAAAACATTTAATATTAATAACATTGTTCAAACCAGGGGGACAGTCAGTGGCTAATTTTATTTGCCTCTCTGTCTCTCTTCTCTGTATTTGTTTTTTAAGGTTGACACTTTTCTTGTCTTGATGAATATAATCTAAAATATTAAAAGTAATTTTTTTATAAACAGTATGCTTAGCTGAATGCCTATACAAAGCATTATTCTCATTCCTTACTTTTAATGCATAATAATGTTCTTTAATTCTCTTACAAAGACTTCTAGTGGTCATACCAACATAAAATGCAAAAAAATCATCTTTCTTAATAACCGATTTGGATACAAAATAATACACACACTGCAGGATTCAATCAGCTCTGTGTATAGCCAACACAGAGTGCATCCAAGTATGCGGCCACAATGTGCTCTCCTCAATGCGCAGTGCATATTAATGTTGCATGGTACACCTATGTGAGGTTTCAAAGTGCATACCAGCAGTGTTGGCTGCAAAACCTCATAGAACAACACGGATAATGAATCCATGCACAGGAGAGCACTGGCATCCTTTTCCCATAGCTCCTAACATTCTAGTCCTACATGAAACCATCCATCTGTATTCATTGCCTTCCATCCCCAATGATTATTTCAGAACCACAAATTTTATGAGGAGCACCATAAAATAACAGCCAAAACCACAGGAAGACTGTCAGAACTAGTTATTTCCACCTTTTTTTTGTGATAACATGTTTTTGGCAAGGCTTATGTTTCCACAAAAGGACCACCTATGCATCAGACATGACCCAGACAACCAAAAATAGAAACCAAATGCTTTTAATTGCCATTGCTTAGCACTGCTGGGCATTGTACAAACCAGGTAAGTAGGGCTGCATAACTTCTAATTAACAACATATGGTAAAATAAACACTGCGAGTGGCATAACATGTGGTGACATGTGTAGAGTGTTAGATGTAGTGCAGATGGTCCTGTTTTCTAATCCAGGGTATGTAAACTTTATTTATACTGTTGTGATATTGCACCTTATACAAATTAAGTGTTAATGTAAGGAAATCACATGGAATAGCATTGGCTGTTAAGTTATTTTTGGATACATTTGAAAAAAGGTTGATGTGCATGGTTGCACAATGTGCACCATCAAGTGGTAATGCTTTACAGAAAATAAGTGGAGAGATAGGAAAGCAGTGAAATGGGGAGCAAGTAGGGTGGAAAATATAATGAAATATTATAAAAAATATGTGACGTCTACTGATTGTATGAAATGCACATGCTACATAACTGAATCTGTAACAGCAGCTGTTAAGGCATTGTTATTGGAGATTGATGGTACATCTGTAGTCACAAGAGAAGTTACAAGACCATCTAGTACAGTGGTATTCATCCTGAGATTCATGCATCCCAGGTATATTTTTAGATGTCTGGGTCCAGTCTGCTATCTGGGTAGTCCATTTGTGCAGTTTATGCACTGTTGCTATGCACACAAACTAGGTGAGATAAGCATAGCACCGCGCAAACAGTGGCCCAAAAACTATGAAATAAAAATCAAGTAATAGCAGTCAAAAACATAAGTCAATGTATGACATACACAGTATACTATGTTACTACACAGAAAATATGCCTAGATAGATCTAGAATCCAATTCACCATCCAATGCACATTCAGAACACAGGATGGGTGCCTTAACTTTGTTTTCCACACATACACTTTTGTAGCAAGCATCAGCAGTCATTCAACACACAAATTGAATAGAATATACAGCTTTATTAAAATATTAAATGTTACCTGTACATATGGTGAAATGTTTCTGTTTTAAAATATGGCACTTATAGGTTCATAGCTTCATAGGAGGCAACTAGGCAAGTGGCCCTAGAGCCTTTACAAGGCTAGCCATGGTAATCCCAAGTATCTTCATTTCTTCTTTTTGAGTAGTCACATAATGAATTTATGAACAGAGCAGGTCTGTGATCAACACTGGCTACCTCTGTCCATGAGGAATATGGGTGCCATCCCAGGGGCAAATTTGAATTCCCTCATCCAATTATTTAGGTTGCTTTTGAATAGGGTCAGTGAGGAGCTCTGTGTTGAATAGGAAGTCTATTCCAGAGAAGTGCAGCTGCTGGGAGACATATTTTTCTCTCCAGCATGTTCTGTTAATGTCACAAGTTAGGTTGAGATCCCTAGAGTGAGTGATTCTTGTGTCATTTGACTTGTGGATGTGCAGCATTTCCATTTGGCCAGGTATGGAGATTGGCCTATAGGCCAGGCACAAGTCACCTCTCAACAGCCTATAAGATACAGAGTAAAGTGACAAGGCTTTCAGCCCATCCATGTTAGTCATGGTTTGGAGTCCCTGTATTTTCTTAGTGAGAAGCCTCTGAGGTCTCTCCAGCTGCTGCAGGTGTCTGGTGAGGTGCACGCAAAAGGGTGCATTATACTCTATTAGTGCTCTGATGAGGGTAAAATACAGTAGAGTTATAATAGCCCTTGACCTAGATGCTATGCCCTTGCTTATGAGGTGAGCTACATAGAAAGGTTTTCTTACTAGTGTGGAAACTTGGTGGTCAAAGTTCAGCTTGCTATAAACCTGTGTTCCCAAGTCTCTCACCACTGGGTAGGAAATCAGGAGGGGTGCTGTCAATATTGTAATTTTCAGGGAATTCAATTTTACTAATGGGAATAATAATACATTTTTTTGCATTTAGTTTTACACCATGGCTTTGATACGAATCATTTGTTTGTGTTAGCCCCTCTTGTAATATGTTGACATCATTGAGGGACTCAGTGATTGTTGCCAGTTTGCAATCATCAGCAAACTTGGTGAGACAAAGGCCATCTACTTTGGCTTGAGTTTCTGAGAAATAGATGCCAAACAGTAAGGGGGCCAGCACAAACCCCTGTGGTACTCCACTGGTGCTGGGTCTACTGCTGGAGATGGAGTCATCAATTTTGACAGAGTGTGTTCTCTCAGTGAGCCAGTTGGCTACCCATCTAATAATGTAATGGTTAATCCCTGTCTTGCAAAGTTTCTCAATGATGCCAGAGTGGGGAATTGTATCAAAATCCTTGGCAAGGTCAAGATAGGAAGTGTGCACTGTCTTACCTTCATTCATGGCTTTGGTGATTTTCTCAAAGAAGTCCACCAGGTCTAATAAACATGATCTACCCTTAATGAAGCCAAACTGGGTTGAGCCCAACATTTGCAGGTGTCCTATGTCCTTGATGATAAGGTCTTTGATAATTCTTTTGATGCCCTTGCTGATGAGGCTGGTTAGACGTATAGGTCTATAGTTACCAGAGTCAGTTGATGGCCCTCCTGTGTGTAGGGAGATTACAATTGCTGTTCTCCATTGTGCAGGATCATAGGCATTTATCAAGCTATGATTAAAGAGAACACCAAGTGGGTCTGCTAGGTCTTGTTTTTGATTGTTTAGTAAACAGCTTGGGATATTATCTGGTCCCATTGAGGTTGGGTGTTTGGCTTTGGTGAGTGCAGAGATGTCTTGTTCTCTAGAGATACTAGGCAGATGGCTGGTGTCATGTATGCTTTAGGCTATGGTAAGTGGGGATAGGGGGTGATGTTTGCACTAAATCTACAGCTAGCAGGTTGGTGATATCTTCTGATGTAGTATAAGTGATCCCATCTACAACTAGTTTGGCACATAGCTGGGCATTCCCTTTTTAGACTTTGTACATAGTTAAAGAATGCCTTATGATTATCCTTAGCTAGGAATGTGTTTTTAGTTTTGTAATTTGGTTTACAAGACTTTGCAAGATTTCTGATTTTCTTTTTTAGGCTTAGGAGAGAACTCTTCTTCTGCAGAGTGATATTCTTCTTGCTTTTTGAAAACAGTTTCTTCCTCTTGTTATATAATCTGTTTATTCTTGAAGTCCACCATGGTGGCTTGTTTTTACAAGAATATCTGGTTTTGATCTCGTCAGGTACAGCAGAGTTTATGCATTCTCTTAAGTGTGTGTTTGCACAGGGCATTTGTGTACAGCTTTGTATAGTGATCATTGATGTCTGCGATTGTGGGTGGTATGAAGCTTTTATAACATCGTTTAGTAGGCTGTAGTTAGCTTTGGTAAAGTTTTTTTATAATTTTTGTTCCTGTGAGGGTGTCAGTTCCAGTAGTCACTTCAAAGGAGAATGATGTGTGGTCTGACCTACCCAGGTAGAGCATCACACATTGGTAAGTACAGTGGCAACTGATGTTGATGAGTACTATGTCCAGAAGATTAGAGCCTCTAGTGGGGGTGCAGACTACCTGCTCCAGAGTATTTGTGTTAGCAAAGTCCGGAAACATCTGGACAAGCATGTTTTTGCTTGTGTATGTCCCAAAGTCTATGGAAGGATAGTTGATATATCCCATAACTAAGGTGTTGGGCTATATGGAGAGCAATTTCAGTAAATCGAGGTAGGCGGTATGATTATACTGGTTCATGGTGGAGGATCTACAGCTAGCAATGATATTCTATAGTATTTTCCCTATAGTTAATTGGACATGGAGTAGTTTGAGAGAGTCATGCTGTTTGCTCAGTCTAGAAGTGCATATGGTTTTAATGAAGATGGATACACCTCCACCTTTGGTTCCTTCATGCTCAATTTGCAGTCTGAATGTATGGAAGACATTGTAGCCTTGCATGGATGGGGTGTTCTCAGTGGCCTTGAACCATGTCATGGTTACTGCACAGACACCAGCATCCTCTAAGGTGAGGAGTGCTTCCAGAGAGTGCAGTGAATACACACCTTATTATGATTTTTGTTTGCAAATATGCAGCAGTGGTTTACATGTCTGTGTTTCTTGGTCATTCAGCAGTTATCTGTCCAGTACTCTGTGACATACAGTGTACACTATTCTATATCATTGTATTACAATATTAACTGGGAATAATATGATGTGCAGTTGCCAAATAAGGAAGCCAGTTTGGATGTCACAAAAGCACTGACTGTTCTTTTGGGGTTGGGGGAGCAAAGTTGTGTTCCTGCTATGGAAGTAACAAGACTGTGTTGGTCTGGTTACTCTGCATGTTTAGCATCCTGCAATGTGTACCCTTACTGTTGAATTGTTATCTCTAATACTTCCCTAGTTCTGAAGTATAGTGATCTAGGAAGATGTTTTAGATTCCTAGGTGTTGAGTCAGAGTGCTATGGCTTGTCTCATAGCCAATGCAAGGGCTTACTGAGCATGGCTATGTCTGCCTACAACCACACCTCCTGCTGGTTTCTCCTCTGAGTCATCATTGTCCTGTGGCTGTGGTGACCTTGGCATTGGTGGGAGGCTGTGTTCCATGTATCCATTTTGTTGACTAAATAATGCATATTTTGGAATGTACTTAGGAACGATGTAATGTAAATCAGTAAGCATTTGTTTGAACTCTGCTCATGACATGGCCTTGTTTCCCAGCCATTTGAGAGGTACAGAGGAAGTGCAGTAGGCCAAATGTCCAGTGCTGTGTGATAACTATGCACACGTTTCCTGGATTGTTCCTTTGAGAGAACTTTTGAATTTACACTAGTGTTTGGTTAGCACATTTCTCCTTAGCCTATTATAATATTTATTTGGGGGGATGAGTCCCTGATATGGAACAATGTAGAATGAACTGCTGTTTTGGGTGTGTAAGCATATGTGACTACCTGTTAAGGCACAAACAAGGATATGTTCATCATGCTAATTATTTGTTATGGCACAAACAAGGATATGTTCATCATGCTACTTATTTGTTACGGCACAAACAAGGATATGTTCATCATGCTACTTATTTGTTATGGTACAAACAAGGATATGTTCGTCATGCTACTTATTTGTTACGGCACAAACAAGGATATGTTCGTCATGCTACTTATTTGTTATGGCACAAACAATATGGCACAGACAAGGATATGTTCGTCATGCTACTTATTTGTTATGGCACAAACAAGGATATGTTCGTCATGCTATTTATTTGTTATGGCACAAACAAGGATATGTTTGTCATGTTACTTATTTGTTATGGCACAAACAAGGATATGTTCGTAATGCTACTTATTTGTTATGGCACAAACAAGGATATGGTCGTCATGCTACTTATTTGTTACGGCACAAACAAGGATGTGTTCGTCATGCTACTTATTTGTTTTGGCACAAACAAGGATATGTTCATCATGCTAATTATTTGTTATGGCACAAACAAGGATATGTTTAACATGCTACTTATTTGTTATGGCACAAACAAGGATATGTTCGTCATGCTACTTATTTGTTATGGTACAAACAAGGATATGTTCGTCATGCTACTTATTTGTTATGGCACAAACAAGGATATGTTCGTCATGCTACTTATTTGTTATGGCACAAACAATATGGCACAAACATGGATATGTTCGTCATGCTACTTATTTGTTATGGCACAAACAAGGATATGTTCGTCATGCTACTTATTTGTTACAGCACAAACAAGGATATGTTCATCATGTTACTTATTTGTTACAGCACAAACAAGGATATGTTCGTAATGCTACTTATTTGTTATGGCACAAACAAGGATATGTTCGTCATGCTACTTATTTGTTACGGCACAAACAAGGATGTGTTCGTCATGCTACTTATTTGTTATGGCACAAACAAGGATATGTTCATCATGATACTTATTTGTTACGGCACAAACAAGAATATGTTCGTCATGCTACTCTCCTTGTTTTGCAGCCCCCATGTTATTTGTTGACCACTGTGGAATCTTTACATTGTAATTAAGTGGTAAATACTGAGAGCCTTCCTGTACTGCCTTATCTGTGTACAGTTTATTTCTACTTATGTGATCCTTATATGTGTTATCATTAATTTTGTCTTTCAGAAAACAATGTGCCCTCTTAGCGTAGGTCACCTTTTTCAGAAGAAGAGAATAACCTCATCATTGAAGCTATAAGGTAACATCATGCAGTCCTTATGTATAGGGGCCAGGTCAATATGTCACAGCCTTTGAGATGAATTGGTCCAAAATGTAAATGCTGCTGGTCATCATATTCTCAGCTATGAGCAGGTGTGATACAGAGCCAACAACATGATTCATACTGCAAGGAGGCATGCTGCTGAAGTGGTACATGATCATCAGGTCACTGGTGGTGGGCCTACAACAGAACAGCCATTCACCGCCCACAAGGAATTCCTGGCAAATATCACCATTCAGGAAAGGTCCCAGCAGTCTATCAGCCAGTATGTTCTGGATATGGGCCCTCCTCCTGCATCTCTGGAAGAGCTTCCAGGTAAGCTTTGTTAGATCATCATTAGAATACTGTTAGAGTCATTCTTTAATAGTATATATATAGTGTTAATGTGTGTCAGGTTGCTTTGTTTGATGGTGGTATTTAAGATAGCTGCAGTTTTAATGTCATTTAGAGGTTGTCAGCCACATTCTTGTTAACATTGCAGTTACTGTATATATAGAGTATTGAAAGCATTACCCCCTGTTATGCTGTTAAATGCGTTGCTGTTGCCATTACAACTCCCATAATTCTTTCCAGGGCCATCAGTAATCCAGAAATCTAGGCCTCCTGCAGTTAGTAAGCAGAATACATTTATGTCACTAATGTAGAAATATTCAAATATATCTGCTAAAGCATTATCACAAGCTGTATGGATTGCTGCACTGTCTGCATACTTGTTAACTGTACAGATATCTGCAGAATGTCCAGATGTGTGATTCATACCTCTGGCCCATTTTTAAGATCATAGTGATTGAGTTGCAAACTACTGACAGGTCATTATAGAGTGCATACATAAAATAATTACAGATCGCACATTAAAAATGCATGCCACTCATTAATGTCATGATGAAGCAATACCTGCTATTCTACTACCTTTCTAGGTTTGTAAGACAATATGTCACAGTGACACCTTTTCTTGGGCCTTTGTCCACCCATTATTCATGGGCTTTGGCCACATTTCTTGCCCTAAGAGGTTGGGAGGTATAAATGTCTGTAATAGTGACAGCAGTCTAAACTGCTTAACATGTACTGCAGCATAGTAGTGCAGGTATTAATGTATTCCTGTTTTCCTTCCTTTTATCACAGGTCAACATGGAGGTTGGCCTGTGTCCCCCTGCACCTCATGATTTCAGTGTCTTATTAGACTCTGATGATGATGACCAAAGTGAGGCACAGCTGGGGATTGCAGAGGCTGATTCTGACACAGAGGTTGACATCCAGTGACCACCCTCATAATCACCAGACACAGCCCCTATGCCTGCAATACCCAGTCCACCGAGGCCATAGGTATTGGACAGATGTAGTGCAAGGACATTGACCAAGGAAGTGTGGCTACTACTGTTGCTTCAGTGACTGTTGACACTGGCCATAGCCAAACTATTGGAGAGATGCCACACAGGCAGATTGACAGGGGTGCTCAGAGGAGGTCTGCTGTCCCTCCACAACCTGTTGCAGGTGTCTAATCACATGTCACTCGACATATACTTGCGGTCATCATAGAAGCACAGGGACACTCAGAAAGGAACTCCAGGAGAATGCTCAGGGTTATAGATGCAGCACAGTCTGACATCTGTGACTGCCTTCACTGTGTTGTTGATTCCCTGGATCATTTGAATGACACATTGGAATGGGATGTGTCTGTGAGGGACTGCAGTATATCTGTCATGGAACACACGTTGTCTGTGATGGAACATCTGCTAGGAGGGGAGTGTCGGCCTTGTGGGTGTAGATCAGCAACTACATTTGCTGAGAGCCAACGGAGCCATGCCTGATCACGCTCCCAGAATGGTAATACATCCACTGTTTTAGCAGAGAGTGTGCTGTCCACACCCAGACATAGCAGGCCATGGGGTCATGGTCCTGGGCTTTCCAATGAAGTGTGCAGATCCAGGAGGCATTAATCACCTTCAGGTAGTAGTAGAACATCAGACCTTGGGCATGGAGGTGCTAGTGCAACTTCTGGAAGAGCCAATTTTTGTGTTTGTGGGTGGAGACTACCGCTCTACCATTCACAGTTCACAACTGTCCAACATACAGAAATGTAGGGCTAGCACTGAGCTTGGGTGTGTTCATGCCGATGCTCACACACCAATGTCACATTGAGGGCACCTACAGACACACACGCAACATTTACATGGTCCATCTTGCCTGTTTCCCTTCCTTGCTTACACACACACACACACACACACACACACACACACACACACACACACACACACGCGCACACACACGCACACACACACACACACACACACACACACACACACACACACACACACACACACACACACTCGCCAGTCGTTTGTGTCAGTATAGGCCTCCTGCCCCCCAAAACACCCTGTGTAAGTGATAACTGTGCCACATCTCTATCATCTATCTTTTGGATTCAGGGATGCTGAAGCTATGTGTCTGATGCACAGGGTGACTATCTATATTAATAAGATGTTATTAGCCCCCATATGTGCTGTTGGACCTATACTTGTACCTGTCATTTAGACTGTACATAGCCATTTAGACAGCTGCTAACATAATGATTAATCTACTTTATAGTGGATGCTTCTGTAAGGGCTGTGAATTCTGACAATTAAATGTGTCTCATTAATACATCTAACCTTCTCTTGAAGGATTGTTTAGCACAGATGTATGGGTGCACAGCCAAAGTCAACCCATCAGATTCAGATCTTAAGATTCTATGTCAGCAATGAAGGCAAATCTCATCAGAATGGTAATATAGTAAAATGTTCCTGTTTACATGTACATCACCATAGGTTCTGAGGGTCATAGGATGTAACAAGGGTATTCACCTGATGGTGTTTAGAAGCATAGCCATTACATCACAATATAGTATTAACAGTCAGATATAATGCATAGCCAGGTTTTGTCTAGCAAGGTCCACCCATGTCCAAGAGTGAAGGAGTAGTGATCCTTGACAAGTCATCCAGCATTTCCTTCAAAAGAGTAATGTAGGGGCTCTGCTTGACAAGGATTTGAAGCCTACTGAAGAGGAGAGACAATCTTTTAGAGATGTATCTGTCTTGCCAGTATGTTCTGTGTATGTCATAGTGTACATTGAGGTCCCAGGGACAGGTAACTGGAATCCAACATTACTTATGCATGTGCAGCATTTCCATCCCATTTTGGCCACAAATAGCCCTCTAAATCTATATGAAACTGCACACAGTGGCAGATATGTCATTCTGCCCACAGAGGACACATGTTATAGACCTCCTGATGTTTTGTTACCAGACAAGTCTGAGGTCTGTTAAGTTGGTGGATGTGTCCAATAAAATACATTTCCAAGGGTGATTGATATTCTTTCATACAGTAAATTAGGGATGAGTATAGGGAATTGCTACCATATTTGGCTATTGATGTAATGGGGTTTCTACTCAGATGTATGATGTAGAATGTGTACCTCACTACAGTAAACCCAAAATGCAGTTGGCATGTGTTCCAAGGTCTATCAATACAGAAGTGTTGAATGATGTACCAATGGTTATTTTATAATAATCAGGAATATTTATTATCACCACAAGTTATGCTAATGCATTTATGTACAGTTCATGTAACACCCATGTCTTTTTCAGCATTCATTAGTGCCACAGAACCTGTTTTGTTCAGGACTTCTGACACATATATGTCAAATATGAGAGGACACAGCACTGACACTCTTGTTATCACACAGGTGACATGTCTGCTGCCTTAAGTGAATTTGTGTACTGTGATTCAATGTAGTTGGTCTGTGATCCCACTGCAAAACCAACCGATTACATAGAATTTCATATTCATCTTGGTTAGTGTCCCATTGGCAACAAATGTTGGATTGTGTTGAAGGCCTTGGCTAAGTTACAGGATGTGTGCACATCTTTGACCTTGTGTATGTCTCTGGTCACAGTCTTGACTCCCACCAGGTTTTGTAACCACAAGATACCCTTGAGAATACCTAATTGGAACATATGTAGTGTTTGGGGGGTCACCTATTTCCTTGAGTCTGAGATTAATGCAAAATGTATCCATTGCCTTATGCAGAGATCACATAATTGTATGGTTCTTAATTACACTTGTATTTTGCCAATCATCTCTTGTGTGGTTGGAAAATGGTGACTGTATTCCATTCAATGTGGATAACAGCAGTATTCAGACTGTGGTTGAATATGGTGCCAAGGGGTGTAGCTCACTGGTGAATCACATGAATAACACAGGCTGGAATTCCATCTGGTGCCATGGAGACTGTGCTACTAGTCTTGGAGAGGGCAGTGATAACTTCCTCATTGTAGACACCACAGCTCAGAGGTGATGTGTCACACATGGCTGGTACTAGGTGTGGTGGTGGCAGGGGGCAATGTTTTCAGCCAAATGTCTCCTAGCAGGTTTGGATGTTGCACCAGGTCAGTGTGTGTGTGCTAACATACACAATTTGATTCAACTACAACTGAGTTTTATCAGTTTGCAGATGTAGATGAATAAAGCCCTCTGGTTATTCCTAGAGATGAAAGGCTTAGCACGGTTGCTCTGTGTAGGTTCTAAAAGATGACTTATTTATGCTGACAAGAGCTGCCTTCCACAACTGATTTCACAATGTTGTATTTTTAAAGAGCAGCTTCTTTCACTTACTGTATAATGTAGTTATGACAGACATATACCGCTGTGGTTTGTATTTTCCTGAGGATTTTTGTTTGAGCCTATCAGGCACGCCTGCGTGTATATACATTTGTGTACATATGTAGACAGGGCATCATGGAGTAATGTATTATAACTGTTAATAACCTTAGTAGAAACAGCAACTGCCAATTGTATTTGAAACCAAGTGTACTGATGTTTCTGCAGGTATGAGGGCAAAGTGTTATAGCATCTGCACATGATCCAGAGCAGGTAATGTCAAAACACACTGTTACAAACCAAACTGTTTCCAGACACAGTAACTGTCAATTAGATACCCCTACTGTACACCTGTGCCACAAGTGCACATATGGGGTTTCAGCAGAAAGAGATGTCATCTTCTTCTACCTATTCTTTTGGACAGTACCATTCAGGCTCACCACAGCAAATGTTCTGCTTCCATTTCTAATCATCCTCTGCATCTTGCATTGTCATACCAAACACCTTCATGTCATCTGTCACCATATCTATACACCTTATCTTAGGCCTTCCTATTTAATTCTTACCTGGCAGCTACATCTTTAGCATCCTTCCACTAGTATAACCAGCAACACTCCTCAGAACATTTCTAAACCAGCACAATCCCATCACTCGGTCCTCATCTCCAAACCTTACAACATGAGCTGACACTGTAATATATGGTTAATAATCATGTCCATCCTTGGCCCACACAATGCAAATTGGTGCTCTGCCAACACCTGTTATAATTTCTGCCTTTTTGTCTGTGGCACCATCTGTGACCCATGTGACATAGCTGGTCTCAGTACCATCTTGTAGACCCTCCATGTCAGTGGTTTTGGCACCCGTCTGTCAAAGATCACTCCTGATTCTCTTCTCCACACACTCCACAATGTATGCTCTGTCTTCTATGCCTGTCTTCCAGACTCATCATTACTCTGAACTGATGGTCCAGAGTATTTGACATTATATGCCTTCTCTAACTGTACTCCCTGCATTCTAACCATTCCTGTATCCTCCCTCTCAGTCACACACATATACTGTGTCTTAGTCCTGCTGACCTTCATTTCTCTCCTCTGGAAAGCATATTCCCACCTCTCTAGGGTCTTATACACTTTTACCCTACTCCCAATACAGACCTACAGACCACAATATTATCCACAATAACCATAGTCAGCATGGACTCCTATGTAATCTAATGTGCCAACCTGTACATCACCATTGCAAACAGATGTCATGATGTTTGTACATAGAATAACTGTAATGTCACTGCTGTCATGCCAGTGTATGACCATGGCTGTTGAGACATATAAATATCCAATAATCTAATATAGCTGATACCATCAGCAGTGTCTGTGGAACAGAAAAGGACATTTTCCCTTAGGCTGCTGTAAAATGCTATGTATGACATCCACCATCAACTCACACATACAAACACAGTTGACTGCATTGAGAATAGAACGCCTACCTATGTAACTTTATGAATTAGTAATCAAAGTGCTTGACACATGTGCCACAGCACAAGTATGACTTTAACAGGTGATCTTATAGTAGATGACATCAGCAGGCCACATGGGGGACAAGAGTTTGGAGACCTGTCTCAATTGGGTGTTTGTGCAAGTGCCAAAACAGTACAAAACCATGCCATGTGTGAACTCAGTGTGGGATACACACTTCCACTTTTGTTTATACACACACAGTTGACTGCAGTGAGATTAGAACCCCTACTTATCTATGTTTACAGACTACAGCGCAAAGCATTTAAGACACATGCCACAGGACAAGTCTGATTTAGGTAGGACTGCAGGTGAACTTATACTACATGACATAACCAAGCCATGTATAAAACAACAGCTAGGGAGGCCGGCATCTGAGGCTAGTAGCCTAGCAGACGAATAATGTTTAGTAGCCTAATTATGTAACAATTCTTTTATTAAGCCTAGTTGCCTATTTGCATTTGGATAAACAAGCCTGTGAGCACCATCAAATGGCCTTCTCCATGAGGGAGAACACATCATATATTACAACTTGTAGAGGTTGTGATATATATGTGGAAAACTCAAGGTGACCCAGGGTTGTTGTGCATGTTGGTGTCATTGATTGTGGGAGACATAGGGATATATTGTCAATATATGTACAAATACTTAAATTGTGGTCTAAATTTGCAATGGTTACACGTGTAGTCTTAGGTGAAACATGGTGTCTGAGAATGATATGGCACCAAACCTCTCAACTCTCCAGATTTTCACATAATGTCCAGATGTTTGACTCATATTTGTAGTGTGTTTCAGACAATAATGTGTTTTTCTGTAACATCTATGGCAAATCATAGAGAAACGAGGTCAGTAAATAATGGCAGACCTATGACTTTCATACATCATATCTTTCACACACTTCATGGAAACACAATGCCTGTTAATCTATTACCTTTCTAAGTTTGTAAATGCAATATTTCAAAAGTATCCCTATATTTGGGCCTTTGTTCCACCATTATTTCTTGCTTTGTCTTGATTTCCTACTCTAAGAGCTTTATAGGTATGTAGGGCACTAAGGACACACATGCACATGTATATATATATATATATATATATATATATAAATATATATATATATATATATAAATATCTATACATATATATATATATATATATATATATATATATATATATATAAATATATATATATATATATATATATATATATATATATATATATACATGTATATATGTATATATATATATATATATATATATATATATATATATATATATATATATATGTGTGTGTGTGTGTGTGTGTGTGTGTGTGTGTGTGTGTGTAGTGCAAGAAACCTGGACAAAGTCATAAATAATGGGGGACAAAGGGCCAAACATAGGGACAGTTTTTAAATATTGCTCTTGCAAACCTAGAAATTAATATAACAACAGGTTTTGCATTAGAATGAATTTTCTGAAGGGTATGCAGTCTGAATCTCAAATGTCTATCACTATTTTCTGACTATAGTACTCAAAGATTTGGCAATGATTTGTCAGAAAACCTAATTTATATGAATAAAAGACAAAAAAGATGAGACCAAAATCTGAACATTGTGTGAAAATCTGAACAGGTGAGAAGCATGGAGTGAGAGAGATGGAGAGACAGAGAGAGTGCTATAGTGTGAGAAGTATCGGATTTGTGCTGTGGTTAACTAAGTGCACACACATGCGAGTTTCCCTTCTTTTCCTGTTTGCACAGAGGTAAACAGTGCATAAATGAGAGGCACATTGTTCCTATCTTAGACTTACTATAATGTAATATATACCTGTTACTACAGCCCCATCCTATCTGTACTGTAGGCCGGGATTTCCCAATTACTAGCAACAATAATTGAATGTATCCAGTGTCTGTGGTTGGCGGTCTGACATAAATCCTATTTCCTCTTTCAGACTGCACTCCATACAACCACCTAAGCCTTATCAAAAAGATTTTAAACATGCGGCACATCACGGAAATGTGGAATTACGACAATACAAAGTTGAATTCAGACAATACAAAGGGGATAACAGTATGGGACATAGAGTGATACTCTGTAAAACACAACCTGTTGCTAATACACATCTAAAAACTCTGCTTATATCAGGATTCAAACCCTTAACAGCAAATGATACCCTTGTTGGGTCAAGAAATATGGAACAGCATTCAGTCTCAATTTAATCACAGGTCTGCAATTTAGTAGATCAACTTCAAAAAACACATCCACAATGCCTTTATTTATTCTGGTAATTAAACCAATTTCTCTTGTAGGCAGATTATTTATATAAGGATCATACAGTACATAAACCCAAAACTCAAACATTTGCCCCTTCTACTCATACATGGTTAGAAATTTACCAGTGTAGTTAAGTTTGCCTGCAGGGCTAGGAGTTTCATTCTCTGCCTCATGTAACTGCAGCTGCTTTGAGAAACTTCTATAGTTTATGTAATATAACCTTGACATCAGCCCCTATTACTGATGTGATATCACCTTGGCATCAGCCCCTGTATCAGTGATGTGATATCACCTTGACACTAGACCCTGTATCGATGATATATCACCTTGAAATTGGCCCCTGTATCAGTGATGTAATATCATCTCAACATTGGCCCTTGTATCGTTGATGTCATATCACCTTGACATCGGCCCATGTATCAGGGATGTCATATCACCTTGACATCAGCCCCTATATCAGTGATATAATATCATTGTGACATCAGCCCCTGTGTAGGTGACATGATATCGCATTGACATTGGCCCCTGTATCAATGATGTGATATCACATTGACATTGGCTCCTGTATCAGTGATGTGATATCATCTTGACATTGGTCCCTGTATCAGTGATGTGGTATCACTTTAACATTGGCTCCTGTACCAGTGATGTAATGTCAGCTTGACATCGGCTACTGTATACATGATGATATCACCTTTCCATTGGCCATTGTATCACTGATGTGATATCACCTTGACATCAGCCCTCTTATTAGTGATATGGTATCACCTTGACTTCAGCCCTGTATCAGTGATGTGACATGTAACATCACCTTGACCTCAGCCCTGTATCAGTAATGTGATATCACCTTGACCTCAGCCCTTTATCAGTGATGGAATTTCACCTTGATTTCAGCCCCTGTATTAGTGATGTGGTATCACCTTGACACTGGCCTCTGTATCAGTCATATAGTATCACCTTGACTTTGGCTCCTGTAACATTGATGCAATATCACCTCGACATTGTCTCCTGTATTAGTGATGTCATATCATCTTGACATCATCCCCTGTATCATTGATGTGATATCACCTTGACATCATCCCCTGTATCAGTGGCGTGATATCACTTTGACTTTAGCCCCTGTATCAATGATGTGATATCATCTTGACATTGTCCCCTGTATCAGTGATGTTATATCACCTTGACTTCGACCCCTGTATCAGTGATGTTATATCACCTTGACTTTGGCCCCTGTATCAGTGATGTGATATCACCTTGACATTTGCCCCAGTGTCAGTGTGATGTAATATCATCATGACATTAACCTCTGTATCAGTGATGTTATGCTAACAGTTATGAGATGCATACATTCTTAAAATGGCAATACTGTACAATAGTCTTAAAGTGGCAATGATGATAGTGCATGCTCACAACATATAAACAGACTCTAGCAGTTTGCTTTACTTATCATCACACTGTTTGCTCTTCCTCATGTTAGACTACCCTACTGCTCCATTTGCTTCCTACTTATATAATAAAAATCATTTAACTATTTGCTGCAGAGACCTTATGTTTGGCTCCCAGTTGTGTCTTTGTTGCAGCTATAGGCATTTTGATGCATATGGGAACACACATTGCATTGGTCATGCTATATGCATCAGGACTGCATGTTGATGGTCAAAAATGACATGAGCTTTGATGGCATGGTTGGCTCAGTTGTATGGTTACTGACAGTTTTGTGACTATGGATATTCATTGCGTAACACTGTCCCCAGCATGAGTGCTTTATGATGGCACTCACACTTGCCTGATCCCTGTCTGGATGTGTCATGCTAACATCACATTACTGTTTCTTGCATTGCACTCGTATTATGCTGCTTCAGTTCTCTAAAGTGCTTTTGATACATGATTATATATACTTTACATGATTTTAATGACACTAAACATTTTCAAAACTAAAACTTGAAAGGTTTGTGGCATACCTTCTACTTGAGTATCAATCCACAGCAAGTACTGAATGTAAGTTACTGAGATCATTTTGAAAATGGCTCATGAAAAGAAAAATATCATTATGTATAAGTAGTTGGAATACATTTTCCTTTAATAACATTTCTTGTGTGTATTATTGCCATCTCTCCTCAATTAAAACAACAATGTTTGTTTGTATAATTTCACAAAAAAAGAATTTGTATGTATAATTGTCATTTCTCTTCAATTTAAACAATAATTTCACCCTCCCCCCCAAAAAAACAAAACACCATTTAAGTTTTCTTCTCTCCTGTCTGTATATGCAATTTAACCAACTCAGCTGTAAAAGCATGAATAAAATAAAATAAAAATAAAAAAAACAAACATGCATAGAAGTGAACACTAAATGGACACCAGTATTCAATTCCTTCAAGTGCCATTTCTGTCTGAAATGTATAAAGAAACCTAAATCGTGAAAGCACATTGACATCTCTAGTTTGTAACACCTCAACATTTTGATGCCAAATCAATAGCTTATTGATTCTTGATGTCAGAACAGTTGTGTTGTAATATGAGGTATGGCAAGTGTTTTCAGCTGCAAAAGAAGAAATCAAACATTGCCAATATAAACTATTAATGTTGATGCCTTAGAAAATAAATCTTGATTGTTACATGTATGTCTTCCCGTGGAGTCTAAAAAACTGTAACTGATTCTGTTATAGTTATCCAAGTATGCATGTTGTGTATTTAAACCTGCACAGTTAAAGGTGCATAGATAGTTTATGTAGTGGTGTTAAACAATAAACATCATGACTATCTTGTAGGAAGGATTTATTTACCACCTTCTGCTGGAAGTGTGTTTAAAAGGGGATTAAATGCCTGCACAAGTATTGTAGGGGGATACAGCCATGAATACAGGCCAGGTGATCTGAGTTCAGATCCAAGTTCAGGCAGTAGTTGGGCACCTGATAATATAGGAAAGGAAGTATATGTACACCTGTCCTGGGAGGGGATGATGATCATGCACATGATGGGGTACACTGGTGTGATTTATCTCCCTGGTGAAGACCAGGAAGTCAACAGCACACAGTGTAGGTGGAACAGTTTTCCTAAGGTAAGCACCTTTTAAAAAATGAGGGAAGAGAAAGGGGTGACAGCCATTGCATATTCCACCCACAGGGTGTTACCGGGCAGGTGTTACTGGGGGGATGCAGGGTCTCAGAATTAAAGGGAAAATACTCCCGACAGCAGTATGACACTGTCCCAGGTGCCTAATCTCCTCACTGACCCCTAATATGGGTCAGAAATAGTACTGAGGAGTAAGAAGGTTTGGCATACCAAGGGGGTAAGGAGCAGCAGCTGTTTGTCAGCACTGATGAGGTATAAAACCTGCTCCAAAATAAAAAAAAATGAACTAACCATTGCATCCACTTTAAATCGCTTCACCTGATCAGCACTGAGCTGCAAAGTTGATTTAAAATGTTGCACAGCAGACTAAGCAAACAGTTGATCAAGCTGTATACATAATATTGGATGTCTTGCTGCAGTGCAGCTTTGTACTAATACAGGCAGTATCTGCATGTTTCATTTGCTTACATGTGGACATTTTGTTCAAATTACACAGCACTTCACTGTAAACATCAGAAAGGTGGGACCACTGTGCTGGAAGGTTGTTTTATTTCAATAAGTTATTTACAATTACTATTTGTTATTACTTATTTTAAACAAGGAAGTAGACTGGACATTAAGGGTCCATTTACAGTTACAAACTAGTTAAAGCAAATATCTAAACCTAGCAGCTTTTTACTTAAGAAAAGATATTAAAAAATATCCACGACCTATAAATGTCATAACAGTCATTACACCTACATATGCCTTTAGGTGTCATAACAGTCATTACGCCTACATATGCCTCAACTCCATATATGTATTGTATTTAGTGTAATATTTACAGTATGAGCTAAACATATAGTTTTATTCTAAATGGCTTCCAATAAAACTTCTCCTCAACAAAGTTATAAATAATAATAAAGCTTTTGGTAGGCAGTTAAATAAACAACAGACAGAGTATGGTACTCTGCCACTAGGAAGTGCATTTCAGAACACATCTGTACTGATGAACTTTACAAGCAACACACACCAGCACCACCACCTCACCACCAACACACATCTTGTGGAAAAAAGTTGCATTGATGCTGAAAGGAAATGTGAGGGACAAAGGCACAGATGCTTAATAAAGGAAGACGTGCACCACAAAGGAAGTGAAAACATGTTAGGCAGTACAAGCATACCCAGTGTGACATTATCAACACACAGGAAACGATATTCATCTTGACAGTTGAGAAGGAGGAGAGTGGATTTATGTTCTTTGCTTTTTGAAGATATTTAAGTGTAAGATTTAAAAATGGTCTGGATGCATTCAGCACTTGTCATTGTAATTTATAGTCATTTGCAACCTTTCTTTAAAAAGAAGGGGAGTTTCTGGAGCTCAACCCATCATCTTTTGATTTTAGCTTTTATGATCAGAACACTCCTGTAATCCATAAACATTGTATTTTCTTCTCATTAAATATAACCTTTTAAAATATGACATTCTGGGTAAACAGAGGGGTTTTTTTATGCTGAATAGCAGTCAGGTCTTGTCTTAGATTTGCATCTTGTTTGGGTTATAAGAACTGACCAAGACAAAGTTAAAGGTCAGTAAGGAGAAGGAGTAATTTAAGTTCTCAACTGGGCTGGATGGAGAGGAATCTTGCAAAATAAATGCACCTCCTATCAGAAAAGCAAACACAATCTTAACGGTCAAATGATGTCATCCTTAAACCTTAATGGGCTTGTGCTTGATGAAAACAACTTTGCTGCTGTTAATTAACCATGAAGACTTTGTTCTGCTGCTTTTATCAAAACAACAAAGCAATGGTTGTGAGCTCAAATAAGCAAGAGTAATAGGCTAGAGGGTGTGCCATTCTTAAAAATACAGTACAAGCTTATGATGTAAAAGGAATGTGGATTCCTCAGCATTTTTATTGCTTTTTCATTAGCAATGTTTGATTCGTAATTGAGCATGTGTTATTCTTAGACATCATAATCATGTAAGCCTGCTCACTCTGTATAAACTAATACAGTTCCTACCCTACAATAGCAGTGTTATCCAGTTTTTAATGTTAACTAACTGCATTAATAATGACATCCATTGTCACTTTTTTTAGAATAAAATCTTGTATAAAATGGAAATATCTTTTAGCCTGTTATTTCACTATCCATTTTCACATTCTTGCTGTTCTTTGTCTGTTTTTTAAGGGAATTCAGGACTTGCAACTATAAGACTATAATATGCCAAATTACCTAGCTATAAAAGAAAAACAAGGACTTTGTTGTTTTAATTGTCTGATGAAGGGTTGGAGAACAAAGCTTACCATTGTTGGATTTCGTGTGGTTTTAATAAAGAAGAAAACTTCATAGCTTTGTCTGGCCAATCCTTTTCTTCTTTTTGCTACAATTATTTTGGTTTGGCGAGACTTCAGCTCAAGCACAAAACATTATTTTTAGAACTATAAGACTATAATATGCCAAATTACCTAGCTATAAAAGAAAAACAAGGACTGGGAGCTGTAGTATAGAAAATGATGAACTGAACAGTACATTAGTAGCAGAGAAATATATATATATATATATATATATATATATATATATATATATATATATTTCTTGTAAGAATCCATTTGCATTTAACATGGTCTTTCAGAAATGTGCATCAAAGTATATAGATATCAGGATGCAAAATTAATACAGTGCTGAAGTCTGTAAGTGTTGTCTCTATCAAACCTCTCTAGAGAGGCGGCACTCATTCATTAAAAACAAAGATTCTAGAAGAAAACATACCTATTTAGTGATAGGTCTAAATTTACACCACCCTTTTCTGAAAGTACTTGAAGTCCCACCTACCCAGGAGATTGACTGACTTCACATAGTGGGTAAGAGGTGTGTTGACCCTGCCATGGCCCAGCAATCAAGGAGCCTCAATCCTTACCACTAACACCAGGGAGGTTATCTCCCAGAAGAGGAAAGGATAACTAATACACACAGTAAAGTACAATCCCCCTTAGGTGCACACAGAGATCACAGTCAGTCTGGGGCTGGTTGCTTCCTTGATCCCCAGGTCCCCAATAAGACTCCCCACTGGCACAGCTATACGGTCCAGGTTTCAGCCTAACTGGGCAAACTAAAACCTCCATTTCCCTCTCTGTCCAACCAGTGCTTCGTGTCTCTGCCAAGTAGCTGACACAACACACACACACACACACAAACACACACACACACACACACACACACACACACACACACACACACACACACACACACACACACACACACACACACACACACACACACACACACACACACACACACTTTGAAATAAGTATTTATATAACTTCACAGACACTCCTGGGAAGGAAAGGCTGACACAGATTCTCTAACTGTGCCCCTTTATCCAGACTATACGGTAACTATATGGTAGTAATTACTGCCACCACCTAGTTAATTATATCAGCTACTAAAAGGCCCTTAAAAGGGTGCCCAATTATTACTGTGCAATATTAATATCCAATGGTAGTATGACTAACAGTCAAGGCTTACTTTAGAGTGGCCTATTATAATAACCTCTATAAATATGCAATGTACTCTAGAGCTTATCTCTACACAAACCAGCGACAGGTAGAAGGTTTTAAAAATATTTAATAATAAATAATTAAAACACAAGACAAAACTACTACACCACAGAGATATCTAAGAGTTCAGAGATCACACAGAAACTTAAAATAATACAGTAGGACAGGTCTGATTTCAAAGAAAAATACCTAATTAATCTTTACTAGCTTTAACTATGCCTACAAGAAATCACAGTGCCAGAAACTTACATGTGAGCTTAGCAGAGTGCTGGTAAGTTGGATATCAAGATCAAAATGCCCTATATCTCTCTCTGAGGCACAGTTTATAAAACATCACTAACAAACATGTCTCTGGGTCCTCCTCAGATTACATCATTTTTGACACTTAGGTTTTCCCAGTATTCATATTGCATCATCTTGACACCTGCTCTGAGTTCCCAGGCTAATAGAAACTCCATTTACATTATTTAGATAGCTAACACCTGCACAGGAGAATACAACACTAAAAGGCATTTCACATATACACTCTAGCAATTAGTCCTTAGTTAACACAATAGACAGAATGTCTTCAGCCAGCCTGACCGGAACCAACTTTAAAAATCAAAGAATGTCATAAAATCATTTCAGTTTCAAAAGACAAATTTGAAAGGCTTGACTTAGTTTATCTTTACAGCAAGGGGGCAATTTTACAGTGTTTTTCTTTCATTTAAAAGACACAAGCCTGTATTTTACATTTATTTATACAGTTGATAGAATTATATATCAAATTCTATTTGACTAAGCTGGCAGCCTTCGCCCATCTCTCTTCAGTCATCACAAGGGGAAAGACAGAGTAAACAGGTTGGTTATATGAAATATCATGAACAAAAGACAAAAATTATTAGTAGTAATATAAAATAATGAAATTGAAATATTAGTTCAAGGACACCAGAACCTTTGATCACAGTGTTTGATTGTTTTAAACACACCTTGTCTTGCAAAGACATTCATTTGGTATATTAATCAACATATGAAATATCATACCTAGCAAGAACAATTAAATCTTTACGGGAGAGACTGGGGGCACAGAATTATGTGCTATGGCCAGTTCTATTTAATATCGACTAATAAAACATGGGCTATTTGGTTAGAGTCTTTAACTTAATGGGTCCGATTACTTAAAGTTTGCGGAAGCTAATTGTGGACAAAGCAGCACGCTGAAGGAAGACTTCAGTGCACCTGGTGTGGACACGATTCCAGAAGTCACACTAAAGGTAGACTGAGTACTTAAGTGTTCAGGGTAAGATAATTACAGATTCTGAGCATGCTGGTTTGATTCCAAAACACACGCTGTGCACACAACACAACTGAAATGCGGCAAACAGCCACGCCAACTCTGTTTCTAAAATCCTCGGCATCATACTTTCTGGATGTCAAGGAATTCAAGCAAATATTGTGGATTATGGCAAAATCCCTAGCAAAACATTGTAAAAATATATAAAAATGCAACCTGCTGTTAATATACTGCAACAGGCTGCAGTAATGCAAGCCATAAATGAGGTTGTGGCTGTGCAGCATAGAAGGCAGCCAGTTAGAGGCAGAGCAAGGCTGCAACTAACCCAGTTGTCAGAGCAGTAAATAATTGACAGGTCCAGTCTAGACAGACCACTGGTGCAGGCTGTCTGCAACATGTTTGCCCCACACATGCCTGTGCAGACCCTGTGAGGAAACCTCATCCCCCTTGAAACCAAAATGTGTCTCACCCTGGGTGTACTTGCATCTGGGACATTCTAGAGACACATCAGGGACTCTGTGGGAGTATCGGAGAGATCTGCTTGTTAGATCCTGGCAAAGTTCCTGAAAGAAATTTACAACAAAGTAGAGGACTGCATGCTTTTTGCATACAATCCAATGGAACAAAGGAAATGTCTATATATAACACTGTGTATGATAAATATTAATGTGACATATTACAAGTAAGAGCAATGTCTTCATACATAACACTGGTAAAACCAACATAACTTGTAATATCTTTACAGTTTAGGAGTGGGATTAGAACCCCTGACAATACCCATGGACACATTCTCTCTCTCTATATATATAGATATATATACACTGCGTGGAGGTACAAATGCAACACCATCGTGTCACATGAGTCTGCTTGCATGTCACATTCAAATACTACAAGAAATAACAATTGGAAGAACTTGCAGAATGTGTGGGTAAACCTCAAGCCAGGCCACAGACAATATGGATCCATAGCATATTGAGTCAGTACTGATACTACCTTTGTTAAGAATGATCATTGAGGACATATCCATAACAGCAACAGCACGTGTTTTTAACAGTTTTGTTAGGAAACATACATTATGAAATATCTATAATATCAATATCACATACTAAATATGTATGGTATCAGAATCCATAGCTGTTCATATTTACACAAAAGAGTGTAAAGAATTACCAGTAAGAATTTGAGATAATCTGTAAATCAGCCTTCATACACTGTTAACATTTGCAGTGGAAGTCTGTCTATGCAAAAAACTATTAAGAAAAAACAAACACCTTTATGCCTTCAAGACAAGACACTCTCTACTACTTTACAAAAACCATTAAAACACAACATTTTGAGTAAATATTAATTTAAGCATATATCATTTGAAATTACTAACTTTAAGAGATGTACTAATCACCAAAACAGAAATGCTGCCAATTGCCAATGTTCCTCTCACTCCGAATTACAGAATCAAAGTGCACTTTGTAGGCATACAGTTTTAAGTGCCATTTGTGCCATAATTTCATATTTTTGAAATCCCATTTTTTGAAATCCCATTTGTAAATTGTTGAAAACCACCACTTTGTAAAGTAAAAGACTCAGTAAAAGACTCATAAATGGTAACATCTAATAATCTGATGATAACATGACATCATACATTTCTTTCAAATAAATATTGGATTTGATATCATACCCATGCTATGCTAACTAACAAGTTCCACTGCAGTTGCAGTTTCCCATCATTCTCATTCTAGGGATATTTGTTTGTGTTGTCAGCATGGAAGGAGATGCTCAACAGACCACACTGCTTTGCCAAGGATGGTCTGCACCTCTCCCCTCTAGGTTTTCGAGCATTAGCTAAAACATTGTCTTCCCACATAGTGCCTTTTTAGGCAATGCCAAACTGAAAGTACTTCTGACATAGCAAATCAAAACCAAGAAAATTTAAAGGTGTTGCTATTTAATGCTAGGAGTCTAAAGAAAAAAACTTCACTAACTAGAAGCTTTCTTTACTCTAGAAAATGTTGATATCTGTGCAGTCACTGAGACATGGTTTTAAGCTGTGAAGGGCACACAGACTGTGTCAGGTTATAATGCCTTTAACACATTTAGACCAGCAACTACACAGACAGGGATTAAAGGTCAAAGTGTCTCGATTTACATGAAAAATATACCTCAAGGCTGGTCAAACAAGACAATGCACTTGAGCTACCCTAAGTTCAAATCACCATAGACAAAATCCAGTACCACTTTTTTGCAAGCTATAGGTTCCCCCTGTATGACCCAGGAAACCCATATCATGTATTTAAACTTATTGGAAACAATCACCATCCAATGCAATACCATATTTATGGGAGACTTTAATTACCCTACTATTAACTGGGAATCATATATGACACAGAAAGGTGCAGAGATTCCTGGATTTTATAAACACAAACTCCCTGGACCACATTGACAATACACCAACCAGAGGTGCAACCAAACTGGATCTGGTTCTAACTAATATGGGAGAGTGCTGCCCACCCTGTAATGTAATGTCTTATCTAGTAATTTCAGACAACAAAATTGTCTAATTTGAAGTAAAAATAAACCCTGGAACCCCAGCTAACCCTGGAATATTCAGTAACTACTCTAAGCCTAACTACATACTGCTAAGTGATAACCTGGCAAAATTTCATAGCCACATAAACCCTGAGAACACTGCTGCTTACATGGAGCTGTTCACAGAAACCCTACATAAGCATGTTAACAGCTATATAGAGACAGCTGCACCCATCAGGAAGAAGTACAGAACTAACTCAAAAAAAAACAAGCCACCCTGGTGAAATCACAACATTAACAGGCTGTATAACAGAAGGAAGAAAATCATGGAAAAAATTAGGAGGTGCAGCACCCAGCGGGATATAAAAGCACTCTCATCAAATGAAACAAACAACTCAGAGGACAAATAAAGTCTACCAAAGCCAAAGTTGGAGTAAATTTGGTCTCACAGGCCAGCATCAACCACAAGACATTCTTTAGCTACAGTATGTCTGCAACCTCAAAGGCAATACACAATTGTGTGTAGAGCTCATTGTTAATGGAGACACATGTACTAAGCCCAAATATATAACAAACCTACTGGCCAATAAATTCAGGTCCAACTTTACCCCTCTCTACCCCTCAAACTTCCCCCAGGAAATACCATCAAATATAATTATCCCTGCTATCACTAGGGAACAGGTCCTTAATGCTCTGTCTAGGACCAAGAGCACTGTTACCAGTGGGCCCAGACAATATCCCCGGATGCCTTCTAAACAGGAGAAAACATGACCTATCAGGGCCTCTGGAATTGCTATTTAACTGTAGTCTCCAAACAGGCTTCATACCTCATTTATGGAGAACAGCAACAGTCATCCATTTGCACAAAGGTGGGCCATCTACAGACCCTGGAAACTACAGACCCATAAGTTTCACTAGTCTCATAGTCAAACCCATGGAAAGAAATAGCATTGAAATGATCAATAATGCCATAGGAAAATCACCAGACACTAGACCCAGCCAAATTTGGTTTCGGTAAAGGCAGCCCATCCTTACTCAACCTGGTGGACTTCTTTAAGAAGGTCACCAAAGCAATGGATGTGGGCATAATGGCTCACACTGCCTACCTTGACCTTGCCAAGACATTTGACATAATACCCCACTCAGGCATTGTTGACAAACTCAAGAGATAAAGTAAAAACCCTTATGTCACCCAGTGGATAGCCAGCTGGCTCACAGACAGGACCCATGAAGTTAGAATTGGGAAGTCCACATTTACAAAGAGGCCAGTTACAATCAAAATCCCACAGGAATCAGTCCAGGGACCATTGATTTTTGGAATTTACATCTATGAAGTCAAGGCCAATATCAGTGATCTCTGACTGACTAAATTTGCAGATAATTGCAAATTAGGCTGTCATTGAATCCCCCACCAACACAAATGTTCTCCAGGAAGGGCTGACACAAAGAAACAACTGGTGTTAGAATCATGGACTAAAACTAAATGCCAAAAATATATAGTAGTATCCTTTACAAAGTCATCCACTCCTGGTAACTGTCATATTGCCAACATGCACCTAACAGATGGCACAGTATTCTGGGACTTGGGGGAACACATAGACAGTAATCTAGCTTTTGACTATCACGTGTCTACTGAGGTGTGGAAATCATTCTATGTTATGCAACTTGTAAACAAAGATATGGCATCTAGGTCCAAGGAAGTCATTATTCTACTGCATTCAGCATTCATCAGATCTATAATTTAGTATATTGGTATATACCTAACTAGGTATATCCAACAATTGGAATGTCCATAGAGATTCCTAACTAAAAGAATACAGCGTATAAGTAAAATGTCTAGTGCAGACTGACTCAAGACTCTATCCTTGTATTCTGATTCCTACTGGGTTTTGTAGAGGAAATCTATGTCTGGCATACAAGGCATTGTTATACCCCAGTCTGATGAACCTCCTGCATATCCTCAAAACAAACATAACCAGAATTACTTTTTCTAAAAACTTAAATCTTGCCTGTGATATAAATAGGACCTGCTGGAGAGACAGGTATGTATCTCAGAGACTAACCAGTCTCTGAAACAGGCTCCCCAATTTTGTGAAGTAGAGTTCCTCTCTAAACCAATTCATGAATAACTAGGACATTTGGATAGAGAACACGAAATTCATCCCTGGTTTGGCACCTATGCCTCTAAAGGACCCAGGCAACCTGTAAATGATTCATCTCACAGGCCCCTGCTTGTAATTATTTCATCTCCCAAGCCTCTGCTTACACTTATCAAGGGTACCAGGACCTGTCAGAGATTTGGGCTACATGTCTAGGCTTAAAAAGGTCCTTATGGTCATTAGCCTAATAAACAACTATGAACCTATTTCTATGTTCTTGTAGTTTTCAGACTTCTTCAACTTGAGGATCATGATGGCTACTTCAAGGAGTCTGAGACATGTTCATGCACCTAACTGGACCAATGACTCGATGACCTAGATGTTGAATGTGTATGCAGGACTGGAGCAGAGGATGACAGCCAGAGTCAGGAACCTCACCATGCTTGACATGTAGAATTGGATTGTGAGTGACCATCAATGGAGGATGGGGATCTACCTCACTGGAATGCAGGTTTGTCACTGCTATGATGACCTTCATCAGAGGGATACAGAGAAGTTTAGAAGGAGGGCCGCCAAGGTGCAGAGGCAGCCCCTAGATCCCTACAATAAGTAGCAATATTCTATGTATATCTGAGCATTATTATGGATTTGACAAATATTTCTAACTCTCATATATATCAAATAGATGTTTTTATAACCATGTGCTACCTGCTGTTACTATTAGCTTGTGGGGATAATTAAGTGTCCTTGGTAAATACTGTCCTCTTAACTATCAGTTTGAGTCCCATGTTGTTAATTTATTTAATAATGTGCATAATATCCATAATTGTGTCCTTTGTAGATGTACATGCATTTTACAACACCTAACTACATAATGTTACATAGCTGCTGTCCTTGTGCATCACAGATGCCTATGGCACCAAGACCGTGAATGACTACACACTTCATAGTTTTCCTTTATATTTAAACAGCATTATCTATTGCACCATTATATCCATCTACCCACAATCTCCTTTTCCCATTCATGCACATGGGGTCGTGGGGTCACTTCATCAGTGACAACAATCTAGAGCAAAGTTTCACACTACACCATTATATGTTGGAATAAAAGCACATATATAACTTCATTACATCATTCCTCCCAAACAATTACACAGCCATGTATTTAATTTAAAAAGCAATGGCTGTTGAACTGTTTATACATATGTTTTTAGTTACATGTTGATGGCTGTTATTTCTTTACAATAAAAGATCCAAAAATTGCTTACATTTTCCATATTCATCCATTTTCTACAGAAATTCTAATAAACATCTACAGTACCTGTTTTCTACAATGAAACCCTTACTGAATGTTAGCTCAGTCTGTAATGCAATTGGCTAGTATATCTAAAGTGTGATGTGCTGTGGGTTCCTAACCACATGGAAAAATATATCTGTACCTGTTAATTTCTCCCATTGCATCTTTGGAAGAACCACACTGCAGTACTTTATGTTTATGTTGTGCATGGTAATGACTCACTGTGATAGTCTTCAGATTTCTATGAATATGGCTATAATCTGTAATGTTCTGATAACATCAGATTTTTAATAGCAGGGTTTGTAGCATCTGTTTATTTAAGAATAGCATGTGCAGGCTAGTAGTTCAGATTGTAAGGAAATAGGCCCGCACTTTCACATCTTGGCATGCTGTGTGTTCAAACCCAGAGAGGGAACACATATATCACACTCTTTTATCTTGGTTTACTATACCCATAGCATTTATTTATAGAAGCATATTACACTTATTGATATTAATGTATATTTTGAGCGTAGTTGCGAGTAATTCAGTTATTCATCTCATTTGTACCAACATATATATAATCTTTAATTTTCTGTTAAAATCAATTAAACTGTAGGGCCAATACATCCTTCTGAATCCTGTTATATGTCTGAGCAATTGTTTTGGTTAATATTGTATATTTTGTAAAAATGCTACGATGGTCTGTTTTCTCATGAAGTATTAAAGTCAAAAGCAGAACATCATCCAAAAATTTGGAGGATTGGGATGGTCAGACTAACAGTTTAAATGCAGAACAGGGCAGATTCATGTATTTAACTAGTGATGTGCAATTTAGCAAGGAATATGTTGGTCCTCACACATATCTTACTGTGTCGATAATATACAGCAATATGGACGGTTCTGTTCATAGAAGTTGTATGCAACATGGCACTGTCACATTGCCTGAGGAATGTATGTTCTCCATTACCATAAAAGTTTCTGAACACAGTGATAACATGAATGTAGTTTTCTAACTGTCTGGCTACATAAGTAGCACATGCTTGTACTTTGCAATCCTAAGCCAGGATCATTATCAGTAGACCTGCCCCCATCCAGGTGATTAACTCTTTTCACTTCATGCAAAATATGCTTTTTCACTTAAGCTATGTTAGGTAACCAGGTAACTAGAGTTTTGCTATAAATTGTAGTTGCTAGTTTAAATTTCATGTCCTCCAATCTGTGTTCAAATATGTTAAAGCAGTTGTATATTGTGATTATCAAAATTCGCTCATAAAGTAACATCTCTAAATTGTGGTCAGAAATGTGTATTCTACCTTTTGATTTTAGCTGAGCAGAAATGCAGTCAGTACAGAGCCATGTGTATTGAGCAGATGCACAGACTTCACAGACTTGAGGATCAGCTGAGGAAGAGAGGTATGTTTATTATTTTATGTTTTTGATGAACTGAAATGCATCTTGTCTTGTTTACAGGCCTGTATTTTTCGCAATAACGTTTATTGATTAGAATGCAGGAATACTCATCATGCTTCAGTAAGGTAAGTGTGATCATTACATTACAACTATGAATAAAATCTCACAATGCTGATATTTTATGTATCGAGCCATTGTTTCAGCACACATTTTTTGAAATGTAAGACACAACCTAAATGACAGTTGGGTTGCTGTATCTGTCACACATCTTTAAGGTTGATGCTTTCAATACAGATTTAAGGGCTTTGAGTAGGGTCTGTGTCTTGCTGCAGTTGTGATGATTCATCTGTTGTGTACAGCCTGCCTATTCACAGATGGAATGGGTACCTGCTGTGTCAGTATTTGTAGATCATGTAGCACACCTTTCAGTTCAACACTGACACCTGGGGTGTCTGTGTAGAAACACAGTTGTAACCTAGGTTGATTGACCCTCGAGCAGACATCCTTTTGTTTGCAGCAGTTCAGTATCAACAAGCATATTCATGTTGTTTTGATTTTTCAGGCTATTGATTGCTAATTGTTTTGGTAGATAATGTATACAATTTATTATTAACAGATATATGAGATTTTCATATGTCAACAGTTGTGTTGATTGAACATATCACATTGTTTTTAGTGTTGTACTCATATTCATGTGTGTTCAGCCAAATATCATGCTCTCTCAAATGTTTGTCATATGACTTGCCTATTGTCTACAACATTGTCAGATCACATTCTCCTGATTTTAACATTGATTCTTTGTGGCTGCTCAAATAAATCATTCAACGTGGACAGTACAATCTGTTGATTTGAGCATTCATACAATTTTACAAAGCCAATAACCCGTGTGTGTGTGTGTGTGTGTGTGTGTGTGTGTGTGTGTGTGTGTGTGTGTGTGTGTGTGTGTGTGTGTGTGTATGTGTGTGTGTGCGTGTGTGTGTGCGTGTGTGTGTGTGTGTCTAAGCATACAGAATTGTTCAGAAAAGAATACTGTTGTCCTTTTTAGGACTATGACAAGTAGGGATATAGGTAACTTTGTCCATAATGGACATGTGCCAGTCACTATGTAAATTTTCATCATAATCATATTGTATTGTGCTATGATATTCATGGGATTGTTCTGCCTGACAGATATTTGCTATTCTTTTCTGTTGTATTTTGCACTTAATCTTTACAGAGCATGGGACCCATGGATCTTCTCCAATCCAAAGACAATGTGCACATTTGAGATCACTGCCAGAGCTTTCTGAGGATAACAGTGATGATGATAATGATGCCGTGGATCTTGTACCAGCCCCTGCCTGAACTACCCTGTCTAACCCTGAAGGAGATGTCAACATGACCAGGATAGAGACGATTATCAGGAAGAGATCCAGGATGTCATGACCAATGTGCTCCGGACACAGATGAGGGACATGATGGCATCCTTCTCCGAGGATATGGCATGGGCTATGCAGGATTTGTTCATGGTGATAGCTCATGAGATCAGGTGGGATTCTAAATCCCATCAGCCTGGTCCCTCTGGTCAGCAAATATTGTCTGTGTGCTCCACTTGTGTTGTGCTGCCAACATGATAATTGCTATTTCATTGACTGGACTGTATATGTACTCTTGCACATACATACCATGCATCTGTCATACTTATGCGTTATAGTCATGTGACATATATTTTGGTTTCAATGTGCATATGACACATATTAATACATTACACTTTCCACATGCATTCAACTGTACATGCATTGTGACAGTTAACCTGCAGGTACTGCTGCAAGAGGTAGCCTGTAAACATGTGTGTTACTGGAGTGACTGATATTCAACATATGTAGACCATACTCCATCACTAACAATGTGATATACCATGGACTTCTGTTTTGCCATATCAGTTATGTGCAACATACAGACATGTCATTCCACATGGTTTTGGAAGACAGTTGTCATGATGTCCCACTGTAATGACGTGGTGTTGTGTCATGGTTTGGCAATACTGATGCCATGTAGGATCATATACAAGTATATTCTGTGTATGTATAGTCCTCCTTTTCTGACTGTGTCAAACAGCAATCTAACATTAATCTGTATGCTATGATACAGATACATTCTTTCACAGTACATTATGCCATGCTTGTTGCATGTAGCAGTTCCACACCCATTAAGTAGTGGCATCAATGTACACCCTCCTTAAATAGTTCAACACATTAAATAACCATACATGAGTGTGCACATAGTTGGATGCATACTGGGACAAAAATTTACCTTTCACCTGTGAGCATTCAGTGATTTCCTGCTAATATGCTATTATGGTGCTCACGGGAGTGTCCTCTGTTCCATAATGATCAGGGTGGTTGACATTCACCTGTGTTTCTTTATTTAACATTTGCATGATAATGCATGTGTATGTGCTTTTAATTTAATCTTGCTAACCTATGCATGTTGATGTGACATGATTGCACATTACTGTGTATGTATGTTTTATACATATCCACTTCTGTGGACATCAGCAATTCATCTGGCCATTTGACATACATTTTCCATTTGGTTACGTGTATCTCTGTGTTGCTTCTACAGCATCCTGTGTCCTGTACACATACATTTGCAGTATGTTAACTTACCTTGTCCTGACCTTGATGTGAGCTCACGCTGTCTACCGCCCTCCCACCTTCATATATCACTATTATTTTTTGCAGGTATGTTTGCCTTTGTAAAAACTACTGACCATTGTCATTTATTAATTTGAGACAGTGAACATATACTACATGTATGGGGATTGTACAATGCAGGAACTGTGCACACAAGTTGCTCGTGAATGCTTGCAGTGAAACCTTGTTCTTATTATAATTATGTGTTACCCTGTGTAGTTTTTTCACATTCATGTGCACAACCTGTTATATCTATTATGCTATACTGTTACATTTTTAAATATATTATTACATGTCATTGGTGTATATATGTGTATTGACATTCATTGAATGTACATTCCATTTATGTTACTGAGAGGCATACATACATATCTATACCTGGGAGTTGACTTTGACTTGGCATATGTGTACAACATTTACATATTCTATTCCCCATTTATTTGGGTTGTGTACACCTGACTGTGTATGTAGCAGCATCTGTTGCTTTTTCTCAGAACTTCTGATTGGCACTGTGCTTGGTTGTTTGCCTTTCACATGCTTGGTCATAGGTTTGGTCTGTTCTCTGGTGGAGTTATCTACTATTGTTAGACCTGCATTTGCTCATATGTTTTGTTGCTTGGCTTACACATGCACTGCTGATGGCCTAATTGGATATGTGTATACTTATCCAATGTGTGTTATTGTCCTGCTTTATTACCCTGGAACACACATCTACCATAGGTCATTCACATCCATGTATGACTTCCACACAGTTTGCAACATGTTGAAACCTGATTGTGCAAAGGTAGATATGTTTTACTGAATTTCACCATGGATGGTATGTATCCCCTCCTTGTTTGTCAACTTTCACTTGCCTGTGTTGTACAGTATTCTTGTCTGTGTAACTTACCTGTTCTTACTGCCTTTACAACCTTTATCTGTCTTGCGCTATTTGTTCGGTGGGTATACCTGCTGTAATGACCGTCTTCTCTTCATTTCATGTGTTTACCTTTCCTTCTGTTCTTAAAAAAAATTGATATATTTTAATGATATAGTAATTATGTAGATATCCATAGTTGTCTCAGTATACTGTAAATAGTAATGTCATGTATGTATATATATATATATATATATATATATATATATATATATATATAGATATGCATTCCAAATAGTCTTGCAGCTTTGGACTATGTACTTTAAGTTAGTGGATGACATATGGACACATCCATAGTTGGCTGAGACATTTCTGTGTCTTCATTTTTATGTTTTTTATTTTTTGTTATCAGAATGGAGTCAGTTACAATCTGTAAGTCTCTTTAACCTTACTTTACAGATTCTGTTATATATATTTGAATACAGCTATCAAGATTCTTGAATTATGATCATCTTTCCATAACTTTGGTACTGTACAATGTGATTGGACTACCATTTCTTATTAACTATGGATTACTTTATAGTGCACCATTGATACTGCAAAATCCCATTGTGTGCACTGAGCTAGACTTAGTTTGTTGTACATTAACATATTACAATGTTATCTGCAAGTTTCCTGCTGATATTGACATATTGTCCTGGATTCCGCAAGCTTTACAGAATCCAGCCCAATGCCTTTTATTTAAAATAAATTTATTGTTTCATTCTGTAAATTCAGAGTTCATCAGACCATTAATTACACATTTTAGACCTAATCATTTTTCCTGCCGCATTGCCATTGCTCCGTCTGGTTAAATAATCTGCATAGGATTACAAAGGAGGGGGAAGGAAATCAGATGGTGGACTTCAAGCTGAATCTCATTGCTTGTTCATAGCCAAAAGCCTGCTACACCATACTATCTACTTCAGTTTTGAACTCTAGATTAGCTGAGACTGCTGACGCAGCACTGTATAAGGAAGGTGAGGACTTCAGTGTAATGCAGTTACTCAAAACTGTGTCGGCAGAAGGTATAAATAAAGCAGTAGGCAAATAAACTTGAGAGTGAGACCAGAAATCCGAAGGCTGCCTAGCTGTAGGTATAGATATTAAACTGATCAGTTTATATGCAAAAAGGATGTGAAGCTGGTTTAGAGAGAGCTAGAATTCTGCAATGGTTAAAAAGGAAACAAAATAATAAAGTTCATTTCATTCCTGCAGTAAAATCTTATCTTTCAATAGGCAGACTATTTGTGGCAAAACTCATCTGAAAAAGACAAGTTTTCATTCATGGACATTTTACTATTATAAATAATTCTCCTGGAGTTTTTTTTTTAATTTGGTGTAAGTTTCATAGCTTAAGACTTAATATTTGAAAAAGACTGTTAAATAGTATGTGAGTAAGTATAATTTTAACTATGAATGTAGACAACTTAATAACTGTTTTTTCAAGATTAAATATATCAGCATAAATTATTTTTAGTTATTAATAAAGCAAAGGGTCCAGGTTTTATCTGCACTGAGTACAGCTTTAATAGTAACAGATTCTGGGTCATAGGTTCATAGGTTAGTACTAGGCTATCAGCCCTAGGGCCTATACAAGCCTAACCATAACAATTCATGGAATGGGTAGCTATGATTGTATGTTGATGAGTGAGGAATACAGCACTTGCCCAGAAATTTTCTTCTCAGAAAAATAAATCTTCTCAGAAAAATAAAATGTATGATGTTCTCTGAATGTTAATCTAGGGAGTGCTTTAGATTTGGACTCCAAGATATTTAGATACCCAATGCATGGGTAAAAATGTCCTAAGTACTTTGAGCTTTGTCATTTGAGGCGAGGGATGCCGAACTTCATGTGAGGTACTTTGTGCAGGAGATGAATCAAATGAGACAATGGGGATGACTAAGTTGAGTTTGTATACGTTGGATGCAAAACAGCACAAGATAATTGTAGCAACCAAACTTGTGCATTAGCAAGTTACTATTATTTATTGATTCATTTATATCTTTATTTACCTGGAAAGTCCAGATGGGATAAAATTGTACATCAGTGGGGGCCTGGGGAGAAAAGCTCCATATTTAACAATAGTTTTGAGATATACATTAAATACAGTTACGTGATATCAGAAAGAATACAAAATATAGGTAAGTGTACTTACATTAAAGAAACAAATTACAGTAGCTTCCAGAAAACATTTAGGAACAGAGCATGTACATAGCATGCATAAGTATATACAGTGTTGAACATTCATTAGATATAAACACCGGTTTGTATATGGCAGAGGCATACAACATTGAAAAGGTTACTGTAATATTACTTGCAATTTCTAGTCATTAAGCTATAAGTGAGGTTGGCATAATGGTTAAGATCTTTAACTCACAAATGCACGGTACCAGGTTTGATTCTGATCTTTAGCTGTTGGCTGTCTACTACACAGTTTAAGTGCAACTTAGACCAGTTGATAGAGTACAGGAAATTTTCACTGCACTTGGCACCTGTGTCCCTTATGGACAGGGGTAGCTTATAAAGGCCTGGTCAAATGTCCTATTTAAATACAAGCCATCATTATTTTTTTGGACAAACTTAGGTAGGCTTAGAAAGGTTCCCTGCGCCATTAGCCTAGTAACAATCTATGAATCTATGAAAAGAAGTAACAGATTGACTATGGAAATATTAGAAATGGGGAAGGTGTTTAATAAATTAAATATAGTATGATGACAGTAATAGTATACTAATGATTGTTTTAGAGGTGAATGACACTGTTGGCAAGAAAGTACTTGGTGAAGGTGCATGACACTGTAATATGCTAATATAAATGGTACAAATGGAGCATGCTGACTGAGAAGAAGGCCTTGAGTGGTGACTATGAGGATGTGAATGCAAAAAGTATAATAAGGTGAACAAGTTAAGTTTTTGTATGATAAGGAAGAAAAGGAAATTAAAAGGAAGAATGAAAAAAGGAAAACAGAAACACCTAAATGAAAAAAAAGTTCTAGTCAATTTAGGGAGCCAAACTGGGAATAATAATATATACCATATTATTATTCCCAGTTTAGGTCCCTAAATTGACTAGAACTTTTTTTTCATTTATTCATTATGTAATTTTGGCAGCCAAATGTGAAGAAAATGGCATTCTTTGATACAATTTAAGGAAGAAGTTGAAGATGCTTTATTTTCCTTAAACACAAAGGGAAGGAGATAACAGTAATCCAAGTGTGTGTGTGTGTGTGTGTGTGCGTGTGCGTGTGCGTGTGTGTGTGTGTGTGTGTGTGTGTGTGTGTGTGTGTGTGTGTGTGTGTGTACATCTTATGTTATAGAAATAGTTAGTGATAAGGAGCTTCAGATGTCAAGGCTGCACTATTTACAGTAAAGCAGGAAGGTATTGTTTTATTATAGTTTTTAGGGCAGAGTTGTTAAGCTCATCCATATGTAGGCTTCTCAGAATAAGGCAGATCAGGCATGCGTAACACTGAGATGGGTAAAGCAGACAACGTGTCTTAGGACCAAGTGTGTCACAAAATTGTGCAGAACATTAATGCTGTAGGTGGCTATAGCAGTACAGTGATACAGGTGCATTGCAGTGTCTCTGATATGATACTGCATGGTAAGATCAAAGTGCTGGATATTGTCAGAAGGTAAACCATCAACCCATCTGTAGTATTGTCTGATAACCCTGTCTGAAGCAGGTGAAAGAACCCTTGTACCTAGTACTGACTTTGCTGTGGGAGATGGGTTAGTAATTAGTGTCCATATGTCTGTAGGGGATGCACCAATTTAGTAATACCTTATTCCACTATTGTTTTACAATGACCAACTCATATGACTGAGTTATTTGACAGCACATATATGTATAACTTGGAATTCCCTACCCAGTTCTATCAGTGCTATTTCCAATCACATATCCTACAAAAAGTCTCTACAACAGCATCTCTTAGCCCTATGGTAATGTACATGTGGCTACGACTATAGAGCATCTTCCCCCACCTGATCTCACTAAATTTCCTCCCCTCGGCTTAACAGTTATGCAACTATCTCTTACTGTCTTCACTCTACAGTATCCAAAGCAGATGATATATATTGTACTTTGCATATTTTCTATATAATATATACTGCCTTTGTTATTCTAGCTAGAAATTTATGATAAGATTGTATGTCTGTTTTTAAGTTGTTATCTCTCTATGTATATAGAAAATGTGATTGTATTTAAATTTCTTTTGTATGTGGAGCTTTTCTCCCTGGGCCTCCACTGGTAATGGGCACTTTTTGACCTAGTGGACCATCCTGGTAAACAAATGCAAATAAATAAATAAATAAATATCTTTTATGCAAGTACAACAGGAGTGCAACATCAACAGCCTGTACTACAAGGTATATATGTGTTAATAGGCTATGCAAATAATTAGCATGTAACAGTATGGGTGCCATATATTGGTGCGAATAGTACATATGTTTTAGCATTGCAACAGGCATGATATTTTAGTGCTTTCATACATTCCTCCACTGGAAAATATGGCACAACAGATCAGGATGACATATGCCTGATGTCAGCAGGTCAACTCTGGCTGACTATGAAGGTAACTATATATGGCACAATCTGATAACATAGTAGCACTGTTAACACAATAAAGCCAACACTGAAGGGTGCACACACATCTTCCACATGTGAGATAAAAATAGAGCAGCAGGATGAATCTCCAGCATCTCCTGCATTTTAACACTCAATGTTGTGCATATTACCCTACCCTAAAACATTGTCTTCCCCCATAGTGCCTTTCTTGGGCAATGGCAAGCTGAAAGTAGTTCTGACATAGCAAATCATAACCAAGAAAATCTAAAGGTATTACTGCTCAATGCTAGGAGTCTAAACAAAAAACTCCACTCCCTAGCAACTCTCTTTTACCCTAGAAAATGCTGACGTCTGTGCGGTCACTGAGACATGGTTTAAAGCAACAGAGAGCACACTAACAGTGCAAGGTTATAATGCCTTCCACACATTTAGGCCAGCTACTTCACAGACAGGGACTAAAGGTGGAAGTGCCTCTATTTACATCAAAAATAAATATACTTCAAGGCTAGTCAAAAAGGACAATGCCCTTGAGCTATTCCATGTTCAAGTCACCATAAGTAAAATCCAATACCAATTCCCTTTCACGCTATATGTCTCCCTCTATGACCTAAGAAACCCATACCATGTATTTAAACTTATTAGAAACACTAACCATCCAACCCAATGCCATATTAATGGGCGACTTTAATCACCCCACTATTAACTGGGAATCTTATGCGACACCAAACATACATGCAGAGATTTTTTGGATTTTGTAAATACTAACTCACTGGACCAGATAGTCAATACACCAACCAGGGGTGCAATCATACTGGATCTGTTCCTCACTAATATGGTAGACTGCTGCACACCCCCTACTGTAATGCCTTCCCTGGTAGGATCAGACCTCAAAATGGTCTCCTTTGAAGTAAAAATAAAACCTGGACCCCCAGCCAAACCTGGAATATTCAGGAACACTCTAAGGCTAACCTCCTGCTATTAAACGAGAACCTGGCAAAATTTCAAGCCACCATAAACTCTGAGAACACTGCTGCCTTTGCAGAATTCTTCAAAGAAATCCTGTACAAGCATGCTAATAGCAGAGGCAGCTGTATCCATCAGGAGGAAGTACAGATCTAACTCAATAAACAAGCCACCCTGGTGGAATCACAAAATCAATAAGCTGTATAACAGGAGGAAGAAGATCATGGCAAAAGTTAGGAGGTGCAGCACCCAGCAGGATAAAAGTACGCACTCTTATCAAACTAAACAAACAACTCAGAGGACAAATAATGTCTGCCAAAGCCAAATTTGAGGTATGTCTGTCCTCCCATGCCAAGAACAACCACAAAGCATTCTTTAGCTATGTCCGCAACCTCAAGGGCAATACACAATTGTTTGCAGAGCTCTCTGTAAATGGAACCACCTATACTTGAGCAAGAAGATAAAGCAAATCTCCTAGCTGAAAAAGTCAGCTCCAATTTTACCCCTCTCTCCTCTTCAACCTTCCCTTAGAAAATATCATCAAATATAACTCCCCCTGCTATCACTAGGGAACAGGTCCTTAATGCTCTCTCTGAGACCAAGAACACTGCATCAGTGGGCCCAGACAATATCCCAAGATGCCTTCTAAATAGCATGTAACATGACCTATCAGGGTCTCTGGAATTACTATTTAACTCTAGCCTCCAAACAGGCTTCATGCATCATGAATGGAGAAAGGCAACCATCATCCCTCTGCACATCTATAGACCCTGGAAACTACAGACCCACAAGTTTCACTAGTCTTTTATGTAAAGCCATGGAAAGGATTATCATGGAGACGATCAATAGAGATATAGTAAATCTCCATATACTGGACCCAACCCAGTTTGGTCCCATCAAGGGCAGATCATGCCTACTCAACCTGGTGGAATTCCTTGAGAAGATCACCAAAGCAATGGACAAGGGCAAAATCATTCACACTGCCTACCTTGACATGGCCAAGTCATTTGACACAATAATCCACTTGAACATTGTTGACAAACTCAAGAGTTTATGTACAAACCCGTATGTCACCTGGTGGATAGCCAACTGGCTCACAGACAGTTAGAATTGGGGATTCCACCTCTACAAAGAGGCCAGTCACAAGTGGAGTCCCTCAGGGATCAGTCCTTGGACCGCTCCTTTTTGGCATTTACTTCTCAGAAGTCAAGGCCAATGTCAGTGGTCTTTGGATGACTAAATTTGCAGATGATTGCAAATTAGGAGCTATCATTGAATCCCACACTGACACAAATGTTCTCCAGAAGGGGATGACACAGACAAACAACTGGTGTCAGAGCCATGGACTAAAACTAAATTCCAAGAAATGCATAATAGTATCCTTTGGGAAGTCATTCACCCCTGGTAACTATCATATTGGCAACACACCCCTTAGAGCAGTAGTCAGGGACTTAGGGACACACATAGATAGTAATCTAGCCTTTGACAATCACGTGCCTACAGTGGTGAGGCAATCATTCTGTGTTGCACAACTTATAAACAAAGGTATTGCATCTAAGTCCAAGGAAGTCATTGTTCCAATGTATTTGTCATTCATCAGCCCTATCATTGAGTTCAGTGCCCCCTTTGGTATGTACCTAACCAGGCAGATCCAACAATTAGAAGGTCCACAGAGGTTCCTCACTAAAAGAATACAGGGCATAAGTAAAATGTCCTATGCAGACCGCCTCAAGGGCCAATCCCTGTATTTTGTCTCCTACAGGCTTTTGAGGGGAGATATATTCCTAGCATACAGGGCATTGTCAGACCCCAGTCTGATGGACCTCCTGTATATCCACAAAACAAACAGCACCAGAATTACCCATTCTAAAGACTGAACCTTTGCCTGTGATATAAGTAGGACCTGCTGGAGAGATAGGTATGTATCCCAGAGACTACCCTACCCTATCTATGGAACAAGCTCCCCATCCATGTGAAGCAGAGTTCCCCCCAACCCAGTTCAAGTGCAACTTGGACAATTGGATGGAAATTCATCCCTGGTTTGACATCTATGTCTCTAATAGCTGCAAATGGTTCATCTTTCAGATTCACGTTTACACTTACCAAGGGTATCAGAACTTGTCAGAGATTTGGGATGCATGGCTAGGCTTAAAAAGGCCTTTGTGGTCGTTAGTCTAGTAAACACCTATGAACCTAGAGCTAACCCTAGATCTAACCCTATAGCAGTTCCAACTGTTACTCCCCTATGCTCTGGGATTCATCAACTTGGCTAACATCCAGTTGATTACTGTACATATTGTATATATTGCTACAATCTGGCTTACTGTAAATATTGAATATAGAACTAACATATACTTTAAACTTGCATATACTTTGTTACAATATTTTCAACTACATTGTGTAAGTCTTCACCATGTCTTCTGGTATGTCACTGTAAATATTTTCTTTTTCTTTTGTTTTTTATACCTTTGTAACATATCTTTGTCATTCCTATATTTTCTGAATGTCTGGAGCTTTTCTCCCCAGGACTCCACTGTAAATGGACATCAGTTGTCCAGCCAGATTATCCTGGTAAACAAATGTTAAATAAATAAATTAAATAAAAATAAAAACCTGTGAACCAAACTGCGCACAAATTATCATCATAGAGTGCATCAGTGAGCTGACCTGCTGCCAGGATGTCTACATCCACCATAAGGGAGTGGCGTGTAGGCAGACATCACTCCTAGGACTCCAGGACATTCCCTGAGTGTCACCTTTGTCACCTTTATCATCAATCAGTAGTTATGCAGGTCAGTGAACCAGTTGCAGATAGCCTCTATGCATACTATGTTAGAGATTTGAATTATGTAGGGTGACTTGCATAAGGAAGTGCAAATACTGCAGCGACTGTGGGAAATCCTATACCACATGATAAGTAACATGGCACACACATACCAGAAGTTGTCATACCTGTTAAGGACAGTGATGGTCATTTTGGCATCCATTGCTACATCCAGGAGGATATTGGCAAATGCCCACTGTGGCCATACAGACAGCAAGCTGCACTGTGCACAGTCACAAGCCAAGCATATGCAGATGATACACATTATTACAAAGACTGCACTAGCATCACCTCTGGCAAAGGTTACATCCACTTGAGGTGTTGTCACTCCTATGGCCTTTCATAGCTAACACTCTTCTGGCACCGTCATAGGGGTACCTCATTGGTCCAGGTACTTTGGGTTTTGCAGCTTCACATTATACTTAATCCATGCTGTCTTACTGTGTGCAATCCCTTCCCATGGGGCTATGGATGCAAAACATCTACAGCCTCCCCACATAAGGAATCAAAGAATGGTTCCTGTACATGTTTTGAAGTGCTACACCATCCATCAGCTAGGACATTTCTGGCCCTGATACTGCAGGGATATATGCTACACCAGGCCATTATTCACACCATGGAAGCTCTACCCTAGAACTGGAGGATGTGATCCCCAACTAATCAAAACTCCTAGCTAGATGTGTGACTACCACTTCCGCCTCCCATAACCCCTACACCTATAGTAGTACTGATGTTCTCTATCAATTGTATGTCACTCCACTTGTGAAAATGGTGCTGACTATGTCCTGTCCACCTCTCTCTTGTGTGAGAAAGGTAATGTCTGTTGCACAACATAGCTGTTAATACATTTATTAATTTTATTCTGCTTGGTTCATGTCATGGTCCATAATTATGGAAGCAAAACTTCATTTTTGCCAGTTTCACTATGTATTGAGCCCACCTCTTCCTCTAATAGGGTACTTCTACAGCTGGATCCATTATTTTCTTCTCACCTGAGTCCTCCTCTACTGTTTCTGCATGCTTGTCAGTCAGTATTATAATGTTCCCATGCTGCATCTGGTTTTGCATCACCATACTGCATTGCATTGGCACAGGCTATGAATACTTTACTGAAGGTCTCCTCTGCTTACCTCAGCAGGATGTAACTCAGTATAAGAATTCATATGTTCATCGGTTCATAAGTGTGTACTAGGCTAATGGCCCTGGGGCCTTTACAAGCCTAGCCATAGGATTACCCTAGCATAGTGCTGCCCGAACTTAGTTCCCAGTGCCTCTGTTAAGTAGAGCCACTGGTGTTATCCCCGGGGTGAATTTTCTGTTTCACATCCACTCATCAAGATTTCTTTTGAAGAGGGTCAGTGAGGTGCTCTGCTTGACATGTATGGGAAGTCTGTTCCATAGCATGGGCAGTCTCTGGGTTATGAACCTGCCCCTCCAGCATGTTCTGTTAATTGTGGTAATGAGGTTGAGGTCTCTGGAGCATGTGGTGTGGAGGGATTGGGATTTCTTTAGATGAAGCATTTCTAACAGAGCTGGGTCAGACAGTCAAGCAGAGATCGCCTTTAAGTAGGCGATATGAGACAGAGAATAGTTGGAATTTTTTGAGTCTGTCCATATAGGACAAGTGTTTAAAGCCTAGGATCCTCTTTCTGAGGTACTTTTGCAGCCTCTCCAGTTGTTGCAGGTGTCTAGGGAGTTACATGCCAAATGGAGCATTGTACTCAATGATTGGCTTAATGAGGGAAGAGTAGAGGGAGACAATGACCTCTTTCTTCCTGGATGCAAAACCCTTAGTAATGAGATGTGCCACATAGAAGGACTTTCTAACCACAGTGGCAATGTGGTAATCAAAAGAGAGGTTGCTGTCAACCTGTGTCCCCAGATCTCTTATAACGTCTTCTGTGTTCTGTGGACTACCATCAATATGGTTATTCATGGGAACCGGGTTTTTCCCAAAGGGGATGACGACACATTTTTTGGCATTGAGCTTAAGGCCATGGTTCTGACACCAGTCATTGGTCACAGTGAGGCCATTCTGTAGGATGTCAACATCACTTGGGGAGTTAATAATGTCTCCCAAATTGTGATCATCTGAGAAATTTGTCAGCTAGAGTCCCTTCATGTTGGCCTGGACTTCAGAGAAGTAGACACCCAACAGAAGATGACCCAGGATCGAACCCTGTGGGACTCCACTTGTGGTTAGTTGGCAATTTGACTTGGAGTCAGCTACTTTTACACTGTGGGTTCTATCTGTGAGCCAGTTTGCAACCCACCTAGTGATATAGTATGGATGCATAATCAATGATATCCCATGCCTGCAACAGGGCAATGTTGTAAGCCATCTCCACTATGGTATGGTTTGGGGCAATGAAGAGGGGTCATCAGTCTCAGTTCCAAGCCATATATTGTACAATTTACAGCACACAACAGTGGATGTCATCATGAATGGCCTGAAACTAAAGTCCATAAGAACAAAATATCCAGAATTCTGTAGCGACAGTGTGTGAACCTGCCTAGTGAATGACCCCATGTACAGTCAGATCACACAAAAGGGTGCATGTGTCAATCATGGGAATTTCCTGGATGGCACATAGACATATTGTATATAACACTCTATGCATTTGATTATCACTGGGCAGTTGATGGAGTGGAAGCCCTTCTAGTTGACATACCAAATGCCATGGGTATCAGGTGGGGCCTTGATGGCAATCTTGTTGCAGTCAAGAGACCCCAGAACCTCAGAAAAATTGACTATTTTGTGGAATGCCAACATAGTGATGGTTCTATCCTTTGAAGTCCAAGAAAATAAAATATGTTGCTCCACATGCAACAGCATAATTTCGAGGAATGGGTGTAGGATTTATGAAGCTGACACCTGCAAAAATGCTAAAATGCTCTCTATCAAACATTGAAAGATCCATGTAACAAGGATGGTTAATGATATGCAAATCTTTAAATCCACTGGGGCAAGCATTCTAAGCATACCTTTAATTCCATATGAGGGCAGATGTTTTATACTAACTCCAGTACTCCAGTATAATATATATATATATATATATATATATATATATATATATATATATATGTGTATATATATATATATATATATATATATATATATATATATATATATATATATATAAATATAGATGTAGATAGATAGATATATATAGATGTAGATATAGATATATATATTTATATACATATGAATATAGATATATATATATAGATATGGTTCTACTTCTAATGAACAAAAATGCACTTACCCAATCTCTGAAAACTGAGACAACTTCGCCGAAACCGCATTTGAACAAACTCTCAGATCACTGATAAGGAAATCATGGTAAGTAACCACTTGGCCACCATGGTGAACTTTGACCATTTCCCCACTGTAGTGCGATCTCACAGTTGGTATAGTTAGTTGGAGGGGTGGGTTTAATTTGCTTCAGTTTTTATTTTTTTTGTGGTGTATACAAGTAGTTACTTAGTTGGAGTTTAGTATACTAGTCACTGACTGATACAAATGCCATGTGGAGAGTCATGATGCATAGAGTACCAGAACCTGACTCCAAAGGTGGTCATTGAAACATGCTGTTCTGCTAAGGGTAACCCTGCTTTTGGATCCATGACATGAGCAAAGTTCCTCTATACTGGGAAGTATTAGATGTTTTAAGCAAGCACTGGGACATTTTGACTATTAATCCCACCATTAAGGAGTTGGTAGGTGAACGTCCCAGGTATACCTTTAAAAACAAGAAGAATTTGCATAGGCTTTTGTGTTTCAACAACAATATGACACGAGAAACCAGTTTTAATGGAACCACTAGATGTGGAAGATGTAATTTTTGTAGGTACGTGAATCACACTAATATGTTTGTACATCCTATAACTTCGAAGGTTTATACCTTCAAAGTGAATGGTACATGTGATACAGAGCATTTAGTTTATCTAGCTACCTGCATGGAATGCAACGCATTCTATGTACGTAAAACAGATAGGAAACTAAAGAATAGAATTAGGGAGCATTTGTATTAGATTAAAATCAAGTCACAGGTAAATGCTCTATCTAAGCATGCTCTGGAAGAAGGATCTCAACATGTATTTAATTTCATGATTATACATATAAATATACCTAGTTTGAGGGGAGGAGACGTCAGGAATCGGACAGAGGAATTAGAAGTAGACTGGATTATTAAACTACAGGCGCATAGTTTTCCAGGGCTAAATGATAAAGTCCCATTCAAACCGAGGTTGAAGCAAAGAAGATTTAAATATTAAATATTAAATAGTTAGTTATAAATATATATGAGCACATACATTGTATTATTTATACATTTATCTAGTTTATAATTTTAGGTAAGTTTTTATCATTATCATTATATATCTATGTTTAGTAATTTATATATATGTATATGGAAGTTGATATATTAGGTTTTTGATATATATTATTAATATGTTTTTTATGAAATATATGTCTCAATTTTAAAATGCTGGTTAGTATATAAGAAGTGTGTATATATATCCACATCTTTTTTATGTGATGATAAGTTTGCCTCTTTAAGAGACCTCATTTGTTTTATAAATTAGTTTTAAATTGAATAATTGGTGAGACTTATGGGTATATATACCTTGGATTCCATGCAGAGTTTTATGGTTTGAAAAAGCTGACAAGCGAAAGCGCTCACCTGCCTTGTGTGTTTTTTGTGCAACAAACTGTGGTCGACAGTTTGGTTTGTCTTCTTTTGGGCAGCATTACTACATGTATTTGGATTTGTGTTGCTTTTTTGGTCTGAAGAGACGAGGATTATACCATATGAACTTTGCTGGTTGAATCACGGAGCACTGAGTACCTTGCTTCCTGGGACATTTTATTATTGGAACTGCATAGGTAGTACTTGCACTTCAGCTTTATAACATTTTAAATGTTATGCTTAGTTTAACTCATACTTTCTCCCCCACTTCCCCCGTTATTGTTTCATTTTGATCTCTTTTTTTTTTTTTCTCTTCAATGGAAGAGCTAAGGGCAGGGGGCAGGGGACAGGGACCTGGTGTGTGTGTGTGTGTGTGTGTGTGTGTGTGTGTGTGTGTGTGTGTGTGTGTGTGTGTGTGTGTGTGTGTGTGTGTGTGTGTGTCTGTGAATGGAATGTGAAGGCCATAGGGGAGGAAAAACCCACCTGCAAAAGCATAAAAATAATTTAAAGGTGCAACCATGTAATAATGAGTTTCAAATGCTATTGTTATTTTAAGCACAGTTTAATTCTGTATTTTTTGAACCCTTACTAAATGGTCTCACACTTGTGATAACTGGCTTTTAATGATGATAGTCCATGCATCTATGCATTGTAAAGGACTACTCCAAGTGAAGCATAGTCTTAATATAATATGGTATAATATATAGAGTTATGGGATGAAATGGTAAAATGAAAGACAATTATAAAACTGGAATAGAGATATATTATGTTACCTCAAAGCAAGAGGTTCTCCCGTTCGATTCTTGCTTGGCTTGGGAGTGCCTTCTGTGTGGAGTCTGCATGTCCTCCCCGCGGTTGGGTAGTGTTTGAAAGACATGCGTGCATAAATGGGCATGCCTTTGTTGAAGGTTGGGCATCGAGCTGGCACCTTGGCGTTTTGTAAAAATCTGCTGCCAATCATTAGTGGACTGGAGTTCTGCTGTGGCGACCCCTTACTGGGAAAAAGCTGAAAGACAAACAACAACATATATATATGTATGTATATATATATATATATATATATATATATATATATATATATATATATATATATATATATATATATATATATTTATATATTTATATATATATATATATATATAAATATATGTATATATATATATACACACACACACAAAATATCATTTTATATGTGTGCAGATGTGTATCTATGTGTCTCTCTATATATTTGTGAGTGTGTGAATGTGTGTGTGTGTGTGTGTGTGTGTGTGTGTGTGTGTGTGTGTGTGTGTGTGTGTGTGTGTGTGTGTGTGTGTGTGTGTGTTATTTTATTGTTGATTTTTCATTTTTGTTAGTGAGTAAAGTTAACTTTCTGGTATATTCAGGCCTGTAATCTAGCTCTTTATGAAGAATATGTTTTTTATTCGACATAAAAAAAAGAATCCAAACTTTGAGAGAAAATGCCCGAAGCATAGCGCAGTGATTGATGAATAAGACCTCTCTCTCTCATCCTTCCAGCTTTTGAAGCTCAGTCCTGACATTTATGGACAAAGTAGACTCTTTACCTGAGTTATTCCCAGGTACACAGGTTTACTTATGCTTCCAAAAAAACATGCTAGTTAATCATCTACTATAGACTGTCCAGGTAGATTGCATTTACCCTCACCCTTGTGGCTTGGGTTGTGGCTTGAAAGGGTCTGAGGCAGATCTGTTTACATACTCTGCTACTAAATAGAGTAAATACAATTAAATCAGGAAACATGCAGCACAGGTCAAGTTACATAAAATCTGATAGAGATGTAGCTTTCTTAACAATATGTACTCATTTCTGCTGCATATTATAAATAAAATATATAATGTAAATAATTCTGCATAAATTAGAAGTTAAACTCACTGTTAAATAATACTTGAACAGAGAGCAAATAATTAAACCTGCCCTTGAAAAGAAGTCCACGTACAACACTTTTCCTAAAAGAAGACCGCAGCAATTTAGCCCTTAAATGTGAAGCAAATGCTCATTCCCTAATTTTTATTCACAACATCACTTTTTGATTTATTTTGTTTTCTTATTTTTTTTCCTAAAGTGTTGCATCTGCATCGAATGACCTAAATTAGAAATCAGAATAGTGACAGCATTGTTTTATGGTTATTTACATAATATTTGGAGACACAAGTTCATTGATCCATGTAAATCAGTAATGGTTACAACAAACTAATTCATCCCAACTTGACTGAAGGGTCAAGGGATCACTACCTAATTATCCTACAGTATGTCTAGAATTCCAAAGCACTTTAATTAGCTTGAGAAGGTGTATCTTCTGTCTGTTCCAATGCACATCAGCAGTGCAATGCAGTGAAGCATGCCACATAAGACAGTAAAGCACATTATCTGAGAATTTCTGGTTTTCTTGCTGTTTTTTTTTTTCTTTTTTTTTTACACAAGTTACACAAATGATAATTCTAATAACACTGAATACTGTATAACATTTTAGTGAAAAAAATAAGTTTTGAAACATTTACAGGTGTTAACTTACTTAAAGTTGTTTTTCTTTTGGCTTTTCCTGGTTAGGGGTCACCACAGTGGAACTCAGGTCCACTAATGATTGGCAGTAGATTTTTATGGTGCAGAGGTGCCAGCCCAACACCCAACCTTCAACAAAGACACGCTTTTTCACGCATGTCTTTTGAATGCCACTCAACCGCGGGGAGGACATGCAGACTCCACACAGAAGGCACTCCAACAGAGAATCAAACAGGAGAACTTCTTGCTGTGAGGCGACAACGCTACTGCTGCACCACCGCGGCTTCCATTAACTTACTTAAAGTAATATGTCCTAATTGGATTAAAAGTGAGATCATGTCAAAAATACTAATACGATACTTATTAAGAATGTGAAGAAACATGGAAGAAGGATGCCGAGGCAGCCTATAAACATTAGATAACAATGTCACATTCTGTTATATAAACACAGTAGGAGCCCAGGTCAAAAGGTACATTTTAGTTAACTGATCCACAATGTAAGCTCATAAATTTGTAATTTTGATTATTCTTGCTTTACTATAATGATTAAATGGCATTTTTAATATGCAGTGTGTTGAACCTTCCATAAAGTCCAATGTGCTCCTGTGAAAATTTTTGGGCTGTATTTTGAAAAAAATATTTGTATTATTGTTGTTAAGTAGTCAAAACAGCCTATACAATATTTATAAAGAGACAGGAGACATGGTACATCAATCCAGACAAAAAACATCCTGATTTCTATGTAGTGCATGAAGTAGTATTTTTCTGCTCCAAATTCAGGAAAAAAATACATTATAGTGCATACAGCCTGACAATTATGTAACTGAAATGGGGAAAAAATGCTTGTTAAGCACCCCTAAGCACTGATAGTATCAGGTTTTGCACTAGGGACTAACATGAGACTAATAGGGGACAGTGTCGTCCTGCAAAGAATAGCGGCAGAAGGTAAAGCGAGTTTTAAAAGCTGTTAAAATTAAACTTTCTCAAAGCTATAAACAAAAACTATGGCAGAATATGTCTATCAGCTTTTAAAGCTGTTAATTTTACAGATGTGCACTTCATGTCTGACTGCTGATTGTTTCATGATGCTAACTGCTTTATCAGTTTTCATTTTTTTTTATATAACTGGTAGTACGTGGAGTACATAAAGCTCCATGCACTACAAAGAATTGTGATTGGGTCACTGATTATAGCCCTTTGTTTTGTTTTTTTTTTTTTGTTTTGTTTTTTTAAACTTCTTTGTTGAATTATCACTTGTGTCATAGCCATATTTACATTTATACAAAAGTAATCAAACTGTATTAACAAATTGACATTAACAAACATTATACTTCACATATATTGCTATATATCATATACATAAACAACATTAGAGAAATTATCCAATCCCTTCCCCCTTTCTTTAAACCAGAAAAGTCTTTATTAAACCATCACTTACAACATAAGCAATCATACAATTTATAGAAATGAAAATAAACCACACTGACACAATACTATTTACAAGCATTTTACATCACAAGCCATACTGACACACTCCCAGCTGGATTATAGTCCTTTGTTATGTGTTGTTGGCATGGATACCAACAATCATCTTTCAAGCTTTACTCTTAAGGTGAATTTTTTGGCATTCATGTGTCATCTAACATGGTGCCAGCATGTACCCCCACAGGGGCTTCTGATGTCAGGAACCTGGGTGAGCCCTCACAAAGTTAAATTGTACACAGTGCTACTGTGCCTATGCATGCCTTGGCAGTGACATTAGCCTTACAATCTGTTTGAGTGCTACTTATCTACTGACCCCCTTTAGTGCTGTTTCTCCCTGTTTTTCTCTGTGATACAGTGCAGTACTTTTTTAATGCTGGTGTTATGCAAGATCTACTTATCCAATTAGCTCTTTGCCTTGTCATGCCACAGAATTCTTACAACGTAGAGCTATGGGCATATAGTGGTTGCCTGTGAATCACACCTTAAGTGCATTACAACTTTTAATGATCTGAAGTACATTTATCTCCTACATATTTCTCTCTCTTTCCTTCTTTGTTTGTCAGTAAATGGTAACACAACATAAAGAGCAAGTAAAGCTCCATGCACTACAAAGAATCGTGGCTGGATCTCTTTGATCATATCCAAATTGTTATATACTGTTGAAATGGATAGAACAACCTGCTTATAATTAGAGACATGATTATAATGATAATATCCCCGATAGTCTGATGATACTTCTTTCGGCCCTTAAACAACATAATTGTGTACTCATCATCACCATCATCATCATCACCAGCCCTCTTCTTCTCATTTTCCTACAAGGGGTTGGGGTCTCATGTGGACTATTGCTACTTCTTTTGGTTCAGTGTCACTTTCCTAACTTCTTCAAAAGTCGCTCCTGACTGTCATACCTCGTTCATGCATTCCATTCCAGCCATCTCTTGCCTGGGCATTCTTGCTTTTACTTGTTTTCTTCCTGTCTATCTCCAATCTTCTTCACCACTTTGTCTGCATATGTGACTGAACCATCATAATCTGTTCTCTTTGGCCTTCTCTGCAACTGAGGTCACTTTGTTTTTTGCCATGATGTCATTATTAATTTGTCTGTCCCACAATGACTCTATCCTGACACCCATCTCAAGTACTTAATTTCTTTCACCTCTAACTTCTTTAGCCTCTCTGTCTTCACTGCTTAGGTTTCTGTACTATATTGTTTTGCACGTCTTATTTTTCAGTTTAATTTCTATTCTTCTGTCACACACTACCCTGACACATTGAGCTGGTTAGCTGTACTACCTCTGATTCTGGCTTTGGCCTCCACTTCCAGACTTCCTTTTTTCTCCACCACTCTTCCCAGATATTTGAAATTATTAATATTTATCACTATTTTCCCCCTCTGTCTTGGTTTTTAGCTTCTAATTTCCACTTTTTACTTCCTTAACAACTGTCGTGTCTCTACTCAGTTTCATTTGATTTGCCATCAGTTTTGTATTACATTCCTCTTACATTTGTTGTAGTTCCTGTCCACAGTCTGATCAGTGTGCTGCATCATTTGGATATAGCAGTTTTGTTGATCTTACCCCTTTAAATTGTTATTAGTGTGAACAACAGGTGAACCCTGACCCACTGTGAAGTGTTCAGTGAGCCCGGACACTGTTTATACTTAGGTTCTCTGTTTCTGAGACTGAACTATTGCAGGACTGCCCAGATCAGCTTTCTTGGGCCTTTGTTGTTTGCTTTCTCTGCATCTAGGAATGCAACCACTTTTTTAGCCTCTTTGTTAACCAGCTAGTGTTCCTTTATTGTTTGGTTCATAATTTCTGTCTCTCTTTACTTCCTGCACTCATTTCTTTTGATAACTTCAAGGATTTCTGCATTCCACCATCATTTTCCTTATGTACCTTATTCCATACATAGTTCAGTTGCATAGCTGCTTAGTAGTCTTCTCATGTACTGACATATTTCCTCTTCTTCCTGAGTTGCTAGAGCATTTCCTTGAATGCCTGCTCTTTGCTTAGCTCAACTTCCATTCCTTCAGACTAGTCTCTGCTGATCTTATTGCTTTCTCTAACTACTGCTTACAGCTGATTGTGGCCTAGTGATTTATACGGGGGGCTGCTGTCCAGATTCTACTCTAGTATCCTTTCTCTACTAAGAGGAAGTCTGCCTAAACTGCATGATGATCACTCTTCCGTCTGACTTTGTGACTGTCTCCTTTGGTGAACCACGTGTTGCTCACCTTCAAGCCATTTGCCAGACAGATGTTGAGAATGGCCTCTCTTTGTTTATTCTTGTTGTCTCACACATATGGAGCCAGACATTCCCTATGTTTCCTGATATGAGCATTCAGGTTCCCCCCATTAACACCACTAATATTGTCTGGCTTAATCTAGCAGGTCCTACAACTACTGCCTGAATACACTCTTCTCCGTGCCATCACAACCATGCAGTGGAACGTAAGCTGAAATTGTGAATACTACTTTGGCTTTATATTTTGTGATATGACTCTGTCACTCTTTCTGATGATATCCCTAACTGCCTTCAAAAGACTATCTCTTTCACCACAATTCCACCACTGGTTCTGTTCTATCATCACCCTGTATAGTAGAGTCTGGATTCCATGCCAAGTGACTTTGCTACACTTTCCTTCCTGCTTGTCTAGTCTCCTCTTTACCATCATAAGAGCCACTTCCTGGCTGCATCTTGTCAGTGAACTTATATTCAGTGTAGCAATCCTTAGTTCATTTTGGCAGGTTGATTATTTTTTATGTCTATCTTTCTCTCATTAAAGCTATCACAAGTATCCCATGCTAGGCAACTGCACCCTGGCTTGTCAGTAGTTCATTGAATATCATTCAGTTCTTAGCTGCTTCCTGCCAGTGTATCAATATTGAGTGTATCAATTCTTTGTTCATTTTGGCAGGTTGATTGTTTTTTCTGTCATCAGAGCTGTTCCAGGTATCCCACTCTGGGCGACTGCACACTGGCTTATCAGTAACCCAAGGCTGCTGGGCTTATGGCAGGCAAATATTGGACAAAAGGGAACACAGACCCCTCTTACCATCATTAGCATGGCTACCTGACATAAGTCAGAGTAGGTAAGGTCTTAAAACCTCTTAGCACATGCAAATTCATATGACCACTTTGACATTTGAAGTGACCAAATCACCAATAGACAATTTTTATACCACTAGTACTGCTATTGTGTGCAGTCTGTGGTTTGTGTTTTCCTGTCTGGAAGATACTGCTAACTTCAGTTGATAAGAGGTGGTCTGTACAACTTCTACTTCTGAAAATATGCCAAAGCATCTATTGTGGCTACTCCTGCATGTATACACTAAATGGCCTCGACAGATTTACCATCTCAGTCCATATGATTTCCAAGCTACTTGCCATATCAGCAACATTTAGTGTCAACACATTTTAAATCCTCTACTAGTGGAATGTGAAACATCACAATGACCTGACCCTGTTTCATAACTAACTCTCCTTTATAAGATTCTAGTGCCACCACATATTTTATTTCTTTCATCACCATCCATGGTTGACACCTTTGATCACTAATGCAACAAAATGTATTGAAATATCCATTTACATTTAAGGATTTAGCAGATTAACTTCCTGACAAGAAGAATGCTTCAAGGAGGCAAACAGCTTTAATTTTGTATGCATGCCTTTCTACACTTGTGAAGATTTTAAAGATTTGACCATTCTGGGAAGAGTGTGTACATGTGTGTACATGTGCGTGCATGTGTGTGTGTGTGTGTGTGTGTGTGTGTGTGTGTGTGTGTGTGTGTGTGTGTGTGCACCTGTGTGTACCTGTGTACGTGTGCATACATGCGTGTGTGCGTGTGCCTACCTGTGTGTACGTATGTGCATGTGCATGTGTGTGTGTGTGTGTGTGTGTGTGTGTGTGTGTGTGTGTGTGTGTGTATCTGTTTTCTTCGAGTCTGTGTGTCTGTCTAAGTCATCCTAGATGAGTCTAATCACTTAAATTGCAAAGATAATACAGTCCAAGTGAAACCATTTCCTTGTCAGTTCTCTTTCTACAAGTCATGCTAATTTACATTTTATTTAATAATTCTTTAAAACAGCCTTAAAAATAAATAACCTGTTTAGCTCCCCATTGTGGGATAAGGAGACTATGGTCCATGTAGATGGTTCCTAGTATATTGCCGCTCTGGGAAAACCTGGATAGCTGAAGTTAATAAAAAACAAATGTATATTGTTATTTTCATAGTTCAATCCCGACACTCATTTGTAGCATATAGTGATAGAGGTAAGTGCTTTCATCCTTATCAGACTGGACTTCTTCCTATTCTTATTACTAAATTTCATTACATTCTAAAGCAACAAATCACATACATTTAAAATTTACTCAGGTAAGTTTTTACCACAGTAACTGTGGGCAAAAATGTGATCTACTTTCATCGATGGTACTTTACCATTCCAACATTTCTCAGTTATTTACATTTTTAAAATTCATTGTGCGCATATATTTGAAAAGTGCATTTGGAGGTAAACAGCAAGATGGTTTAGTTCACTCTTTAAAATTCTGACCAATAAAAAGACTGCAATGGGCTGGAGTACATCAATAACAAGGTGTCCATATTCAAATCTGGCTTGCAACATGTGGGAAAATAAACATCGTCAGAGTGATTCCAGATTCACTTGGAAATATTTATTTTTTTTTTATTTAACATTTGTTGACCGGGAATGTCCGACTAGGTTCCACAGAGCCTGTTTTCAGCGGAGACCCGGGGAGAAATGTTCCAGATTCCAGGAGAAATACTCTTACTGACTGGAAGAGTCAGAAAGGAAAATTAAGATGCATAGCCCAGTGGTTAACATACCTTTCAGGTATACTTCATTATGAGGAATGCTCCTCATTTGAGTCTTAAAATGTCTAAGATCCTTACAGTTCTACATTGACAGGGTCTGTCACACACCCATTGTTAAGATTTTTACTAATAGCCATGACAGATCAGACTGAATTATGTTAATTCATCAAAATGACTTCTCATAAGCATGAAAAATACATTTTGACATCCTGTGAGCTTCTTTGTTGAAGTTATTACTAAGTTCTTAGCATATGTTCCACAATTTGCCCATGTGTTCCACATAACGAGGGGAAGTGGTCTACATTTCAGAGTTGGAAGGTTGAGAGGTATGGTGGTTAAATGTGGAAAAAAGTAAAGTGAAGCAATAAAAAAACTAAGAAAATATTTCTATTTAGGATACAGGGAAGAAATACAGGAACTGCAGTGATGCCAGGCTCTCCTTTTGAGAAGCTTGCACTCCATTCCAGCCAAGGCCTTCAGAGTACTGATGCAAGGAAAGGCATCACTGCCTCCAGAAATGGCCTTAACAAAAATTATATAAGTTGGTTACTGGCTAGCAGTACATCTTGTAGCCATGGCTTCTGTGAATCATTGTTGTCAAAGATCCTTGGTGCTTCAGTGACATTGTTTATTAAATAAAACTGATTGTGCATTATAGACTGAACATTTTGTTGGAGCTCTGCTTATTTTGCTGACAGAGTCTTATTCGGTGCATCCAAGTTAGCAGTTTTATGATTAACTGAGTATGACATAAAGAATAAATAGCTATTTATATTTTCTGAGATATTTGTTTTCCTTTATGCTGACCTTTGTTGTTTCTTCTAGCTGATGCTCATTCATATTCGGTGCAAGTACTTAGAAAACATTTTCTTTTTACTTGGGTAGACTGATAAAACCCTGGCTATCACCAGGACAACCATGGATCAATTGGTGGCATGGATTCTGGAGGAGCTGGCTGGGCAGGGGGTAGTAATAAGTCTGTGATGCCAGCTAACCAGTCCAAGGAAGAAACAATAATGTTTCTGGTCTGCTATGGTCATTGTTACCAGTTGAAGGCTAGCAGTTGCTACATATCAGCACTACTATGAATATTGGCTTAGTGCTACTAAGCTGGTTATGGTAGCCCGCGGTGAGCATATGGGTGAGAACATGCACAATCATGTAAAAGTAAAAGGACACTGCAAAACATTTCTGATGTAAGTAGCCACATCTGTTTGTCCTGGAATTCACATGAAGCTAAAAGAAATGCTTTTATTGGCTACATTGTTAATGATTCAGCTGCTGGTGTGAGGGTGACTGGTTGCTGAAGGATCTGCTCCTAAATCATGGTTTATCCAATATGGAGGATGAAATTAAGTCAAACCATCAGGCCTTTGGAAAGAGAGCATGCTCAGCCTTACTGATGCACAGATGAACAGTTGCAGGCAAGGGTACAAACTGTTTTGTTGCTTACTGCCAGATGATCCCACTCCATTTAGCTTTTCCCATTATGTAGATAGAGCCCAAGAATGAAAGTAACAGTCAAGCAAAAGGCCAATAGGAGAGGGGGTGAGGTGTGCAGACACAGGGGGAAAATGCACAGCAAACTTCTTTTTTATTTTGAAGCCTGTTTGGAGAATAAAACTCATTTCAGACTGGTTTAGCAGTATAATAGCAGGATTGTAATTCAACTTGAAGATGGAAGGTGGTTATGCTACAGGATATCTTCATCCACTTTCTTTGTGTTCTTAACTTGAATGTCAAATTTTTAAATTTGACAACTTTAATAATTTTACATGAGTATAACTGATCAACAGTTTAGAGTAAAGGTAAGTGTGGAAGAGAGGTTAAGAAGAGAGTACAGGCAGGATAGAATGGGTGGAGAAGAGTGTCTGGAGTGATTTGTGACAGACGAGTACCAGTAAGAGTGAAAGGGAAGGTCTACAAGAGGGTAGTGAGACCAGCTATGTTATACGGGTTGGAGACAGTGGCATTGGCAAAAAGGCAGGAGTCAGAGCTTGACGTGGCAAAGTTGAAGATGTTAAGATTTGCACTGGGTGTGACGAGGATGGACAGGATTAGGAATAAGTATATTAGAGGGTCAGCCCAGGTTGGAAGGTTTGGAGACAAAGCCAGAGAGGCAAGATTATGTAGGTTTGGACATGTGCTGAGGAGGGATGCAGAGTATATTGGGAAAAAGATGCTAAGGATGAAGCTGCCAGATAACAGGAAAAGAGGAAGGCCTAAGATAAGGTTTATGGATGTGGTGAGAGAGTATATGCAGGTGGTTGGTGTGACAGAGTAAGATGCAGAGGACAGGAGGAAATGGAAACAGTTGATCTGCTGTGGTGACCCCTAACGGGAACAGCCAAAAGAAGAAGAAGACATAAGTATAACTGGAATAGCTCTGGTTAGGAGTGGTGTCATAGTCCTGTGTTTCAAACCACAGTTATAAGGGAAACATAAGAATGAGACTGGGACTAGGGAATAGAACAACATAGCCTTGTAGTTTTTTTTTAATTAAATATTAACTTCTGTTGAAAGAAAAATAACCAAAATAATGTAGAGTTTATTTGCTCCTAGTACCAGTGAGCATATGAACAGTGAATTCTCTAAACCAAACAATTGCAGGAATACATTTTCTTTCAATTTCCTTTTCACTTCATTACAGGCTTCATAGGGATATACTAGGTAAATGACCAGTAGGGCCTTTGTAAGCCAAGCTGCGCAACCCAAATGTGTCCCACAAGTTATACATTTTAGACATTTATATAAGGGTGATTGTTGGTTATACTATGATTTACTGACTGCCACTATCCTTCAGAGATGCGGGTGCCAGACCAGGTGTGAATTTTCAATTTCCTATGCAATGGTCCAAGTTACACTTATTGGGGGTTAGGGAGGGACTTTGTTTCACATGGGTGGGGATCCTGTTCCAAAGAAAGGAAATTCTCTGAGTTACATATTTGTCTCTCCAACATGTCCAATTTCTGTTGCAAGCATATTTTAGTTCTCTAGATCCTGTAGTTCTGATGCTGTTTGTTTTGCAGATGTGCAAAAGGTTCATCAAAGCAGGTTCCAAAGATGCCATGTATTATAGGCATAGATCACCTGTCTTTAGTCTGCAAGAGACCAAATACAGAGATAGGGCTTTGAGGCAATCAGCACAGGACATTGTGTTTATGCCCTGTAATCTTTTTGTAAGGAACCTTTGTGGACATTTCAGTTGCCCCATGTGTCTGCTCAGATACATACCGAAGGGGGGATTATACTCAATGATGAGCCAGATGAAAGCCAAGTATAGTGGGACAATGACTTCCTTGGACCTAGATGCCATGCACTTTCTTATAAGGTGAGCAATATAGAAGGATTTCCTTACCACCTTGGATACATGCTGCTCAAAAGCCAGGTTACTGTATACATGTTTTCCCAGATCTGTGAATAGTGGGTCAGCTCTTACGGGTGTTTTATTGATGATATAGTATACTGGGGTGGGTGACTTTTCAAAAGGCTCTATAATGCAGTTCTTTGCATTGAGTTTTAAGACATGGCTTTGGTACCAGTTATTTGTCTGGCTTGGGCCCATTGTTCATAATACATCTTATTCATAACAGAAATAAATTCAGCATCACTGCAGTCCATATTTCCTACCCCATTTCCTCTGTAGGATAAATATCCTAGTCTCTTATTCCATCATCCATCAATCCACAACCCTTTTTTTCCCATTTTTGCACATAGGGTTGGAATGTCACTTCAATTGTGGCAATCAGCTAGAGCCAAGATTTACACTGCCGAGTGGCCAGTCTTGCCATGGTAGTTCTTCCACACCACTCACTCGGAAGGACACTCACACCTATGGTTAATTTAGAGTGTCCAATCCACCTACTGCATGTCTTGGGAATGTGGGAGGAAACCTCAGCACCCAGAGCAAACCCACACAAACACAAGGAGGACATGCAGACTCCACACAGAAGGCACCCTAGCTGAGAATCAAACTGGGGAACCTCTTGGTGTGAGGTGCCAACACTGTCCTAGTCTCAATTGATTGAATGTATTTTTTCCATTAATCAGTAAGCATTTAAATAGTGTAGTCTTTCTTCTAGAAGGCAGAAGTAAACAGACCTTCCCAGTTTATATTATGTTTAAACATGAACTGTAAAATAATAGCCACGTTTCTACCAGTGAACAGAGGCCCTTCGTAAATTCAAAAAATACACTCATTAGTTCAAAATAAAATATTTTGGGAAAAATACTCATCTTTTCACCAATGGAAATGAATGCTTCCCCAAAGTCACTCTCCTTTCTTCATTGGGGGTAAATCATCTTCTAATTACATATCCAACCTGACTTGGCTATCTCAAACTAGATCTCCACCCTCCTTTAGCTTCCTGGGGAAATCACCTTTTTTATATCAGTCATTTAGGGATCTCAGACCTTGCCAAATCTGTACAGTTACAATTTGTCAATGGACACAGACACACACACTCTTTGAGATTTGAATTTCACACAGGCACACACACACACACACACACACACACACACACACACACACACACACACACACCTGGGAAAGGATGGCACAGATTTACTAGCTATGCCCCATCTCCCCAAACGATAAGGTAGTTACTGCCACCAGACACTCCAAGGCCAACTACTCTAAGGTTCTTTCAAGGGTACCCATTTATACTGAGTGAAATTAATATTAGTACAAATGGCAGTGTTTTGACCAATGCAATGAACTTTTCAGGAATGGCGACAGAGTCACCAAATAGATATGACTACTCTGAAAGTTTCAAATATTCTCTAAAGGACTGGCCACAATGAAAAAGTTTAATAATAAATAATAAAGGAACATGAAAATACTAAATGTCTATTCACAATAAACACCAGAGTTTCAATCACAGGAAATATTAAAATAACACAGATGAATAGATTCACACAGATACAGAAAAACAGTGCTTAACTAATCTCAATATATTTTCCTGACTGATATAAAGAATTACTATTCCCTGGTTCACTTACTACAGCAAGGCATAATGAAGTGGGTCAGAGATCCTTCCATGTCAGGTGCTAAGAAACAGACTGCTTTGAGACTTCAGTCTCATTTAGATTCAAAAATATATATTTGAGTGATGGATTACAGAATAACATCACATATATATGGTTATCTGATGTCTGGTTCCCATGCTACCCCCTTGGCTAGAAGCTGCCAGGATTTAACATATAGATGTCAATAATACACACACATAGAGCTTTGCCAAGATCTGTTGCAGCTTCTGGAAGTCATAAAACAATTTCAAACTTCTACCCTTCCAGAGTGGCAATTAGTTCACTGCTAAAGACAATACAGAAGGCTTCCTAGTACTTGATTTCACAAACATTTCATCTCTGTCTGAAATCAGAGCTGTAAGATATCATCTTTATGACCTAGGTTAAGTCATTTAATTTCTTACTATTTTTCAAAGTTAGCTGGACTGAGATTAACATCTTCTCTTCCAGCATTTGTTGTTAAAACATATGCATTTAAACAGTTACAACACAGTCAGAACCCACTATTGGTACATTGTTAACAGAAGCAGCTTTTCAAATGCGTATTTCAACACAAGCATCTGTACAAATCAGTTTTATATACAAATGACATATAATCTTTATAAAATTCCAGCTAGCTATGCTGACATATGTTACACATCCATTGCCCTACCTCTCCTGGCATAGCTGGCAATACCTCACATTCTCACATATGTTGCATTTTGTTATAATATGTTCATTTTACCTATTTGTTTGTTTGTTCGTTTATGTATGCATGTGAGTATATATGTTTTATTTATTTATTTATTTATGTACTCTATGTGTTTTTGAGGTTATTTTGTTTACATCTGCCTGATATTGCCTTTATGTGGATCACTTGATTATATGTCATGGTGGGTGGTTTACCCCAGACTGTAATATTACTGGACAATTCTGGCCACATCAATGTAATATTTGAAGGGATGTTATACATAATTTTTACTTATTTCTTGTACAGGTCTTGAATGTTATTTTTTGACATCATCAAAACTTACATAAACATGGTAAATATTGTGGCATTCTAATTACTGCATAAGCAGATGAATTGTATGTTAATCAACCAATCCAATGTGGCAAACTATTCAACAAGCTGTATAGCAATTGTGTTCACTTAGTGTAGACTTTTGCCTTGTACTCCAAAGCCTATTGGAATATAGCTATGGAAACTACACTGGAGGGAAAGAATGTTAGGGGCTGTTTCTGTTTTTCTGCATGTGTATGTGCAACGGGCTCACGTCTATGGTGCTGCTAATGCTGATGGTGATGATGATAGACCTAGGGCTAGGAAGGGAAGGGCATTTAGACCACATTTAACTTTTCATGGCCTGCATGAGGTGGAAGTAGTTGAGTGCTACAGTGTGTATAGAGACACACTCCAGGAATTCTGCAACCTCTGTCATCTTTACCTGAGAGATAGGGAAAACTGAGGGAATCAATATCTGTGGAGACCAAGATATATGTAGCACTTAGAATATTAGCTGCAGAAAACTTTCAGTGACCCACAGGGGACATGCTGGGGTGTCAAAGGCATCAGCATCCAGGATCCTACACCAATATATCCCTGCATGCCTGAGGACAGAGCTAGAGCTATGCAGGATTTCTGCCCCATACCACACTTTCCTGAAGTATTGGTTCCATATGCTTCATGCACATTGAGATCAGACCACCCAGAGAACAGGGGGTGGTCTACATCCACAGATATGAACCCGAATCATGGCTAATGATGCCCGTCAGAAATGCACACACACACAGAGTAATGCTATCATGAGGCACACGCTCAAACAAGAGATATCATCGGGCATGTGTTTGGACTGTTGAAGTCATGGTTTCAGTGTCTAGATCCATCAGGGTGGCTCTGCAGTGTGCTCCCAGTACTTGTGCTAAATGATCACAGTTTGTGCTATTGTACACAATATAGTGTGAAAGCTGCAACAGGAATACCAAGGCTGGAAGCAAATGTTCCACCACCACTAGCAAGGTCACCACATCCACACACACGTCAGGAGTCAGATGGGGAACACCCTGCTGCTATGGGTGTAGGTAGGCATAGGAGTGCACAATATGCCCTCACCAGGCCAAGAGGCAATGGATAGCAGACATGCTGACCACCTAAGCAGTACACCTTTCATACTATGCATATACAGACAATAAAACTGATGTTGGGCAATGCTCACAACCTTCACTTATCCATGTAATGGCTGTGTGCTGCTAGCATCAGACAGAGTCAGCACCAAATGACAACAGTTGTAATTGAAGGACTATGAAGTTAAGTGTTGAACCTGTGAAATAAACATAAACGTGTAAGAAGATGAATAAATGGTCAAAACCTGCATAATATTACTTGAAAATGTACCTAAGAAGAATGTGTGTGAGATGTCCAGCAATGACATCAATATGTAACATGACTGACTTATGTAATGTACATTTATGCAGTTTATCAACTAACATGACTCATGTATCTCAAATACTCAGTACAGAACAATAAGTCCAAATTCTACTTATCCCTGTATTCTCATAAGTGGAGCAATAAGCATGATGGTTGTATCAATGATTTCTAAATAGAAATCACAACACTAAAATGCTGTAAAAATCAGAAACAGTTTCTAGATGACATCACCAATACATATCCTAAGCACTCAGATATCCACCCTGTGTATCACACATTATACATATGTAACCCCGAAGCAAAAAGATAAACAAGACTATGACACAGTTATCATCATTTGCACAGGGTATGGGGTGGGGAGGACCGAAGGCCAATACTAACACCAAAGTAGTGAGCATGTGTGAGGAACAAACACAGTCAGGCAGAAATATCGATAATATCAAATGGCCACTGAAACACAATGACCTACAACCCTTATCAATGCCTCATTTAGCTGGTATGTGTGGGTGTGTCTATAGGCACTCTATGTGAAATGTGTGTGTGTGTGTGTGTGTGTGTGTGTGTGTGTGTGTGTGTGTGTGTGTGTGTGAGAGAGCACGTGTGTGTGTGTGTTTCAGTGTCTGCATGAACACAATCAAGCTCTGGATGATTATCTCACTCTCAGCATCATTAAAAGGAGGTTTTCTTGGAATTATACACTTGGGTGCCATAATTGTATGTGAAAACTGCAAATGATAAAATATATTAATATCGCATAAGTAATGACACATGCTGAGAGGTATGAGTGACTCAGAGTGGCAAAGAGCATGTATACAGCAAAACTGACCCCAATTTTAATAAATATATTGTGATGCCATACATCTGTATCAAGTTCAGAATGCATATCTTAACTGTAGTAGTAAGCATGCATGCTGTCTGCTGTAGCTCTTGGTAATTGTAGTAGGTGAGTATAATAGTGTATTTAGATTACATGGGTTCTATTCCCACAACTAAGCTATAGATGCATATCCAGCAAGCATCATTTCTACATTTGACATGCAACAATATTGGGCTTTAATGATTTATTTAGTTATTTATTTTATTTTACATTTGTTTACTAGGATAATCCAATGCAGGCCCATTTATAGTGGAGGCCCGGGGAGAAAAGCTCCACATTGGTTCATAGGTTCATAGGTTCATAGGTTGGTACTAGGCTATTAGCCCTAGGGCCTATACAAGCCTAGCCATAACAATTCCCTGGCTATTTCTTCCCACATTATTTACTTTCCTGGACCCCTGTCTAGCAGGGCAACTGACATGATCCCTGGGGTGAATTTCCTTTCTCCCATCCAATTGTCAAGGTTCCTCTTGAAGAGGTACAAAGGAGCACTCTGCTTGACATGTATGGGCAATCTATTCCAGAGTCTGGGGAGTCTCTGGGTCAGGAACGTATCCCTCCAGCATGTTTTGTTTATTGTGATGACAAGGTTTAGATCCCTGGAGCATGTAGCTCTGAGGGATTGGGATTTCTTTAAGTGTAGCATGTCTAACAGCTCTGGGTTTGACATGGCCTTGTATGTTAAGCAGAGATCACCTCTAAGTAGACGATATGCGACAGAGTATAGCTGGAGTTTTTTAAGATGGTCAGCGTAGGGCATCTGCTTTAGGCCTGTGATTCTTTTAGTGAGGTATTTATGAGGCCTTTCCAGTTTTTGCAGATCTCTTGAGAGGTACATACCAAATGGGGCATTGTATTCTATAATGGGTCTAATGAGGGATGAGTACAGTGGGACAATGACCTCCTTTTTTCTGGATGAAAAGCCCTTCGTGATGAGGTGTGCCACATAGAAGGACTTCCTAACTGTTTTGGCGATGTGGTTATCGAAGGTGAGACCACTGTCCACCTGTGTCCCTAAGTCTCTTATCACACTTTCTGTGTTTAGTGTACTGCCACCTATATGGTAATTCATGGATACATGTTTTTTCCCAAAGAGGATAACAATACATTTCTTGACATTGAGCTTGAGCCCATGGCTCTGGCACCAAGCATCTGTTTCTTTAAGGCCCTTTTGTAGAGTATCCACATCATTTGGGGATTCAATAATGGCTCCCAGTTTGCAGTCATCTGCAAACTTTGTTAGCCAGAGTCCCTTAGTGTTGACCTGTACTTCAGAGAAGTAAATGCCAAACAAGAGCGGCCCCAGGACTGAACCCTGAAGTACTCCACTTGTCACTTGTCTGGAGCTGGATTTGGAGTGGGCTACTTTTACAGTGTGAGTTCTATCAGTAAGCCATTTAGCAACCCATTGGGTGACATAGGGATTAATGCCCAACTTAGTAAGTTTATCTATGATTCCAGAGTGGGGGATGGTGTCAAAGGCCTTGTACACAAGAATAGTACGAGCTAACATATATATCAACAATAAGTGAGGTAAATTACAGATATGAAAAATCCCATAAAATGCAGTCTATACTACAAGCGTATATCACCAATATATAGGCAAAATACATTGACAGAAAGTCATATACAATCAAAACCTCTACCGGAAATCCATGAGGTGGGGTATGAGGAATACAAATGACATGGACAAGAGTGGCATAGTACCCAAATAGGAAGTCAAAGGTTTAATACCTAATAGTAGCATATTTACATTAGAAATCGTGGGAAGGAGGGTGTAAATAGAGCTGAGACTGTGAAATTTATGCAATACATGGACATAGCCATGTATTCATTAGATGTGATTTTAATGCATTTTTAAAATGTATGTTTGTGGGGGCAGTAGTCAGAGAAGGGGGGAGGTTGTACAAGGATCAAGCTATGGATTGGAAAAATAGAGCTTTCCCTGCATTGTAATTAGCCTTAGAGATGCAGAGGAGCAATTTGTCAGTGGAGCAAAGAGGATGATTTGTTCTGTAGAGAGAGAGTAACTGACTTAGTGCTGAGGTTTTATCAGGGTATTTGACTATATTATAGGCAATGACTAACTGCTGGTAATTGAGTAACTGGGGAGGTTCTAACCATTGTAGCTCCCTTACAGATTGACAGTGATGGGTTCTGAAAGTAGAGTTATTAGCAAACTTTGCAATTTTATATTAACATGATTCCAGTTTGGCAAGATTAAGTTTTCTGATTTGAGTAAGAATTGGTTCAGCGTACATTAAAGTGGACAACAAATGTGTTTGGGTTAGGGTGATCCATGCTTGTTCTGAGAGTAATTGGTTATGCCTATGCAGGGTACCCATTTTTTTATGGTCCTTTTTTATAGTCTGTGAGATAGGAACATCAAAGAGGAGGTATTTGTCGATTTCAACACCAAGGAGCTTGGTGTGATCAGAAGGAGATATGGTGGTGCCATTTTTGGATGAGACTGTAAAGAATAGAGGGGCAGATAGAGATTTGTTGGGGGCGAAAAGTAGCAGTTTTGTCTTGTTGGGGTTTAGGATTAGTTGGATATCTGTAATCCATTTTTCTACAGAACTAAAGGATTCTTGAGTGAGTTGTAGAGTGGAAAGGGATGGAGCAGAGCAGATGAGAGTCGAATCATCAGCATACTGTATAAGTGAAACATGCTGGGTAGAGGTATATAGATTGTTTGTAAATATGGAGAACAGATGTGGCCCTAATATTGAGCCTTATGGTACACCTACCTTTGTTGGGAGTAAAGGAGATTGTATGCCTTGCCATTGGACTGATTGCTGTCTGTGTGACAGATAGCATTTAAACTAGTCAATAGTAGAGGGGGCAAAGGATAGGGAGGGCAGGGATTCTAGTAGTTTGAAGTGTGAGGCCATGTCAAATGCTTTGGATAGATCTAAAAATATAGCAGATACAAAGTTATTGTTATTTATGTGTATGTTGACCAGGTTGGTGAATGACAGAAGAGCAGTTGTTGTGCTGTGATTTTCTCAGATGCCATGTTGTGTAGGGGAGAGAAGATTGTGTGATTTGAGGAATTTCATAACTTGAGAGTGAATACACTTCTCAATCAGTTTAGATAAGGGGGGTAGAATGGCAATATGGCAGTAATTTGAGAAATTATAAGAATTTCCTCCTTTACGAAGAAGAATAGTATATGAAACTTTTCAGAGTTGAGGGATGTAGGCTTCTTGCATGGAGCAGTTGATGAGGAATGAAACTGGGTAAGATAGAGATTCAGGTGCAATTTTTAGGAAATTGGCAGGTAGACCATCAGCTGCAAGGGTGGTTGATTTCAGTTTTTGGAGTTTTTTAATTGTGGAAGTGGGAAAAGGTGAAAGAATAAAGGAGGGGATGTTATCTGAGCATTTGGTATTCATATGAGTTTGGTTGTTATTGGACAGTAGGGAAGATAAAGTTAGGATGGATTCTGTGAAATAGTGATTAAATTGACAGTAATGACATACTGTTAAGTCAGTCTGCAGCATCTTTTAAAGCATATATGGGATATCTACATATTCCAAGGATTGCTTGTAACAATTCACAGTCATTTTTTTTTATTCTGAAAGCTCTCTATCTAGTATAATAATGAAAGGCTATTTATTGTAATAAAGCATAAATGGCCTTTATCATGTTTCTAATCATCTTTCTTTTTTTGCCTCACTCCACTACTTATCTCTCTCTCTTTTGTGCAGAATCACAGCATTCTGATGTCATGACTTTATGGCAATAAACCAAATACTTTTCAGTACAGGGAGGGGCTAACAGCTGCAGCTCAGCTTGCCAACCCTCCACCAGCTGCCTCACCAACACTCAGCACCTCTACGACACAACCTTGGCAGTCCCTGCACTACCTGGCCCATCCACATTTATTATTATTTATTTATTTATTTACAGTTGATTAATGGGTAGTGTCCGACTGAGCCAGAGGCCCATTTTCAGCGGAGACCCAGGGAGAAAAGCTCCAAAATGTTTCATGATACATAATTTGCAAAAATGACATACAGAGCAGGTACTAGAGATTAAAAAGTTACATGCAGATAAACACAAAATCATTATATCACAGAAATATAAACACAAGTAAAGATCATCAGTACAAATTCAATAACAATTTTTATATATAACATATCTATATATGTTTATATATATATATATATATATATATATATATATATATATATATATATGGCTCCCTATCACATTGTCGAAAGTTCAAATCTCCGAAGACGATTTGGCTGAGATCATATCGCCAAAGATTCAAATTGTTGACAATTGTGTATTGGGATCGCCGTACAGTGCTAAACCCAGGATTTGCCTTTTTCCTCGCTGTAGTGCAATCAGGGAGTTGGTATATTTAAGTTGTAGGAGGTGTGGGGTGCAGGGGAGCTTGCCCCCTGCAAAAACATACAGGTAAGTTGTTCTGTGTTTTTATCACTTTTTCGGCAATTCAAATCTTCAGCGATATGGTCTCGGCCATATCGTTTTCAGAAATTTGAACTATCGGCAAAGTGATAGTGATCTCTATATATATATATATATATATATATATATATATATATATATATATATATATATATATATGGGTCTACTGTATAAGTTTGAAAATACACTTCTTCAAACTCACACAGTAGACCCTAGGTTATGCGAAAGTGCACTTAATCGAAAGTGCACTTTCGCAAAACCTGCTTCAGCGAACGGGCTACTACTAACTTTAGTGCAGTAGTTACGGAACTTAGGGTTAGGGCGCGGGTCATGGTAAGGGGATAGCTAGTAGGGCTATCAACTTACCATGACCCGCACCCTAACCCTAAAAATCTTGCTATTTTCTCACTTTCTATAATTTAAAAAAAGTTCAGTTACAGAGTTGCTGTTCTGAACTGTTTGTAAGTTTCTTGGAGGCCAGTGCTTACTTGGTCTAAAGAGAAGTCTCTGTGTTCACCAGTGACAGTGGTTAACACTGAGCAGCCTGCCTGTCCTTGTAGGAGTGGTTGCTGCCTAGAAATTGTAGTTTTATTGGCCATTTTGGGTGAATTCTAAACTCCTTGATCTCTCTCTCTCTTAAAACCCTGCAGCCGCGTGGTTTTGGCATCTTTCCAGGCTTGATAGTTGTTGCTGAAGCACCTACCAAGAGGAGAAAATGCTGAGAGAAAAAAGGAGCCACTTTTGAGATTTTAAGTATTTTCTTCTGATTTATTTCTTAGAAAAACTGCATTGCCGCCTACCTTTCGGCATTTTCTTGCTTGCAAAAGTTGATATTTGTGTTAGAAACAGTATTTAGAACATACCTAGAGCATGTTTATTGCATTTTTTGTGTTGCACTTAATTTAAAATCGTTTTTTCTTAAAATTGCATTTTACCTGCCTCTGGCCTGGCATACACATATTGGGGTCATTTATTGCACTGTTCTGACTAATTTGCTACTTGTGTGTCTCTGCTATCCTTAAACAAAAACAAAAAAAACAAAAAAAATCTTGCTATTTTCCCACTTTCTATAATTTAAAAATGTTCAGTTACAGAGTTGCTGTTCTGAACTGTTTGTACGTTACTTGGAGGCCAGTGCTTACTTGGGCTAAAGGGAATTCTCTGTGTTCACCAGTGGCAGTGGTTACATTGAGCAGCCTGCCTGTCCCTGTAGGAGTGGTCACTGCCTAGAAACTGTAGTTTTATTGGCCATTTTGGGTCAATTCCAAACTCCTTGATCTCTCTCTCTTAAAACTCTGCAACTCTCTTTTTGCACGGTCTTGCACACAGAGCAGCATCAGGCAGTGCCAGTTAGCTGGGTTATACTATTCCTGACTCCACAAAGTGTGCGCTGCAAATTTTCCCTTAGAACTAGGCAAGCCTCAACTCAAGTGCTTCAGATCAACTGTTCTTATTACAGCACTTGCATAACCCAAATCAGCACTTGTCCAAATCTCCTAGACAGAACTATTATTTTCCAAATTTCCTAGACAGCACTATTATAATAGAGCATAAGACCCTCGATTATCCGCAAGACAGGTGAAATTTAATTTTCCAAACATGTCCAGAGGTCAGCTTCAGGTGTACCCTCCAGTTCATCTGGTGGAATTGAGCATCCTGAGGCAATGTCACAACTGCCTCATGTATACAGACAGCCCTCTCCTCTTACCTCTAGACACAAACACTTGTGAGAGATGCAAATGCACAGCCAGACTGGAGGCTAAGCGCTCTCAACCCATGACTGCAACAGACAGTCAAGAGGAGAAGAGACACACTAGCATCACACCACCAGTCACACACGGATCTACAAAACAAGCACCGGCAAAACAAACACATAAATACATAAAAACATATTCGGAGGCACTAGGTACAAATCTGAAAAAGAAACAGTGCCCTCCAAAGCAGACAAGCAAGCAGCCTGCACCTCCAAACACAAGCCAGAAAACACATAATTCACCTCAGCAGTGTGCCTCATGACAGCCCCTAAGGCAAAACACAATACCCAACATGCTAGTTGGTGTGAATGATCTAAGATGTATCTCCCTGGACTACATGAAACGAGACACTGAGGAGCTCTCTGATCATGTAGCCCAAGCTGGTATGACCCTGACCTTGAGTAGCATACTACCTTCACCTAGAATGATACCACAATACAAAGAAAAAATGATCAGTTTCAACAATTGGCTAAGCTTCTGGTGTCATTCAAAGGGGATCCAGTGTCTGTCTGCCTGGAATGACATGATAGACAAGCCTCGCTGTTTCACCAGAGATGGTTTGCACCTGTTCCCCCCTAGGCTTTCAAATACTGGCCAAGGCTCTTGCCTTCCCCATAGTGCCTTTTTTAGGCAAGGCTTAAAGGACAAACCAACCACTGTAACCAGCACAGGTAACCAAAAACTAAGGGTAATGCTACTCAACGCCAGAAGTCTCAACCTCAAAATGCATGCACTCGAGGCACTCCTCAGTATGGAGAAAAGTGATGTTTGTGCAGTGACGGAAACCTGGTTCAAGGCTCCAGAGAGCACCCCAGCACTACCAGGTTGCAATTCATATCATACCTTCTGGCCTCAGTTACCGGATCGCAGTACAATGGGCGGAGGTGTAGCCATATTCATCAAGGATACCCATATCTCCAGGTTAGTGCCACAGCGTGCTAACCCAGAGATAATCCATGCGCAACTATCAGCAGGCAAAACCACATTTCAAGTCATAGCCTGTTATAGATTTCCCACCATGTCCCAAGATGCTCACTCAGCATTTCTTGAGGCATTGGAAAATATAAAGGTCTTACCCAACGCCTTAATTTTGGGTGATTTCAACTACCCTGGTATAGACTGGGCGAACTAACAAAGTTCTAGCTCCTATGCCCAGCGGTTCATTGACTTTATAAATTCAAATGCTCTCGAACAACTGGTATGTTCTCCCACTAGAGGGGACAACATATTGGATTTAGTCATCACAAATATGGGCGCCCATTGTACCACACCCGTTATCACTCCCTCTCTGGTCAGATAAGACCATAAACTGATAACCCTAGACATCCTCACCCCTCCACCTCCCCCAGTCAAAGAAACCATTGTAAAAAAACTTTCCAAAGCAAACTTCAAACTACTTGCATCTGAAGTGGAAAGCTTCACTATTCCCTTGCAGAAGGATAATGATATCCGTGATGCGGAATCCTACACCAAGGCACATAATATACATCTTCAGGATTGCATGGACTGTGCTATCTCAAATTAAACCAAGACTCCTTCCTCAAACAAGAAGAAACCAGTCTGGTGGACCCCGGCCTTATGCAAATTATACAATAAAAGGAGGAGACATACAAAAAAAGACCAAATCTCAAGTAGAAAAATCTTTCCTGATCAGCTTTAGTAAGAAATTGAGGGTCCTCATCAAGTCACCTAAAGTCAATTTCAAAAAGAAAGTTGCCAAGGATAACCATAAGGCCTTCTATGGTTACGTCAAAAACCTAAATGGAAACACTTAGGTCTGTTCTGAGCTAGTAAAAAATGGAACAAAATACACTGATTCCACTGACATTGCCAACATCTTGGCTGACAGGTTCAGTGCAAACCCCCCCCCCCTCACCACCCACAGGGCCTATTACTATTCCAGGGGATTGTGTAACTCCAGTTATTACTGATACATTGGTTAATAAGGCTCTATCTAAAGCTAAAAACACTGCCTCCATGGCGCCAGATGGTGTCCCGGGCTGTGTCATACGTGAGCTCCAAAATGAATTAACCCCGCATCTGAATACCCTGTTCAGTCTCAGTCTCTCGACAGGATATGTGCCCATAGAATGGCGCACAGCAACGGTGGCTCCGCTGCACAAGTGTGGGTCTACAACTGACCCTGGGAACTACCGACCAATAGGCCTGACCAGTCTGATCTGTAAGGCAATGGAGCGAATCATTAAGGAATTCATAAATGGAGAGATTGGGAACCTCCAAACACATGACCCCACACAGTTCGGCTTCGTCAAGGGCAGATCATGTCTCCTGAACCTGGTGGACTTCTTTGAGACAGTTACTCAGGTTATAGATAATGGAAAGGAGGTACACACAGCTTACCTTGACCTTGCTAAAGCATTTGACACCATTCCCCATTCGGGTATTATTGATAAAATCACCAACCTGGGCATAAACCCTTACATCATAAGATGGATCACAAACTGGCTCTCAGACAGATTCCACAAAGTAAGAGTAGCGGGATCTATGTCCGAATCCAGACCAGTAATGAGCGGTGTGCCTCAAGGCTCTGTCCTGGGGCCCCTCCTGTTTGGCATATACTTCTCAGAAGTACAGGCAAGCACTGATGGGCTGTGGCTGACCAAGTTTGCGGACGACTGCAAACTGGGTGCTATAATAGAGTCTCCGGCTGACATGGATATCCTCCAGAAGGGCCTTAACGAGACTGATGCATGGTGTCAAAGCCATGGTCTCAAGCTAAATGCTAAAAAATGCATAGTAATCCCCTTTGGAAAAAACAGAGTACCCGTGAACTACCACATAGGAGGTAACCCCCTGAAATCTGAAGTAGTAATAAGGGATCTAGGGACCCAAGTAGATAGTCAGCTTTCCTTTGATAACCATGTTGCCAAGGTGGTTAGAAAATCCTTCTATGTGACCCATCTGATCACGAAAGGGTTCGCATCAAGATCTAAGGATGTAGTGGTGCCCCTCTACTCTTCCGTCATCAGACCCATTATTGAGTACAATGCACCAATTGGAATATACCTGGTTAGGCATCTCCAGCAGCTGGAGAGACCACAGAGGTACCTCCCTAAGAGGATTACTGGCCTCAAACAGTTGCCCTATGCAGCACGATTGAAAAAAACTAAGGCTTTTCTTTGTTGCATACCGCCTTCTCAGAGGCGATCTCTGTCTAACATACAGAGCCATGTCCAACCCAGAACTGTTGAACATGCTCCATCTTAGCAAAACCAAATCCACTCGAGCTACACGCTCTAGGGATATAAACCTCAGCACAACAATGAATAGAACATGCTGGAGGGATAGATTCCCTTCGCAAAGACTTCCCTTCTATGGAACAAGGTCCCGGTCTACATAAGACAGAGCCCCTCACTATCACTCTTCAAAAGGAACCTTGACGAGTGGATGGGAAACAGAAAGTTCACACCAGGGATCATACCAACAGCTCTACCATATAGGGGCCAAGGGTACTAGCTGCTAGATCAGGGGCCTAGGGAACTAACCAAAGGGTCGGTGAATACCGCACAATGTGGCTGGGCTAATATATGCCTTCGGGCAGATAGCCCAGTATCTACCTATGAACCTATGAACCTAAGTTCCATGACTACCGCACCACAGTGGAGGACAGGTTATCCTCCACTGTGGTGCGGTAGTCACGGACCTTAGTGTTATGGCATGTGTCATGGTAAGGGGATAGCCCTACTAGCTATCCCCTTACCATGACCGAGCCCTAATCGTAAGGTCCATAACTATCGCACCACAGTGGAGGACATAGCATGTTTTCCTGCTGTCCTCCACTGTGGTGTGATCCATCCGTTGAAGCTGAGTTCTCAAAACTGCACTTTCAATTAAGTGCACTTTGGCGTAACTGAGCGGTCTACTCCTCTTTTTCGAATACGTGGTATTCAATGAAAAGCAGTAGACCCAAATATATACATATATATATATATATATATATATATGTATATATATATATATATATATATATATATATATATATATATATATATATATATATATATATATATCATAGATATATATATATATATAGATATATATATACATACACACTCACACACACACACACACACACACACACACACACACACACACACATATATATATATATATATATATATATAAAATATATATATATATCTTTATGTAGTAAGAGTAATCAGTCAAAAGAAGGTAGAAACCAGATTGCTAAGGCTGTAAGAGGCCAAGAGTGTGAAAGTGTATAAGGACAGTGAAAGGCAGGTGAGTAAAGCTTAGCCTGGAGATTTGCAGGAGCACAGCCAATGCACGTATAAGGACAGTGAAAGCAGATGTGTAAAATTTAGCCTGGATATGTGCAGGAGCCCAGCCAATGAGTGAATAAGGGCAGTGAAAGGAAGGTGTGTAGAACATAGCCTGGAGATGAGCAGAAGCATAGCCAATGAGTGTATAAGGACAGTGAATGGCAGGTATGAAAAGCTTAGCCTGGAAATGAACAGGACCAGAGCCAATGAGTGTATAAGGACAGTAAAAGGGAGTAGTGTAAAACTTCACCTGGACATGTCTAGGAGCCAAGCCAGTGAGTGTATAAGGACAATGAAAGGCAGGTGTGTAAAACTTACCCTAAAGATGTGCAGGAGCACAGCCGATGAGTGGATAAGGACAGTGAAAGGCAGGTGTGTAAAACGTAGCCTGGAGACATGCAGGAGCATAGACATTGAGTGTATTAGGGCAGTGAAAGGCAAATGTGTAGAACTTAGGGTGGAGATGAGCAGGAGCACAGTCAATGACTGCATACGGACAGTAAAAGGCAGGCATATAAAACTTAGCCTGGAGATATGCAGGAGCATTGACAATGAGTGTATAAGGACAGTGAAAGGCAGGCGTGTAAAATGTAGCCTGGAGATGTGCAGCAGTACAGCCAATGAGTGTATAAGGACAGTGAAAGCCAGGTGTGAACAGCTGTGCAGTGATACGATCTGTGAGGCAGGTTTGAGGCAAACCTAGGTATTTTATTACAGCAGGATTCAAGGATATTCAAATTTGATTTATAGAGGTTGGTAGTTATTTGAGAACAGTAGAGAAGGGCGGATAAGAGGTGGGATCCAGCTGTTGTTAGTCTGGTATGATTAGTAAGATATGGTTTTGCCCTATAGAGTTTTACGTGGCCTTTTTGATTGTTAATGCTATATGTTTATCAAACTTCAGGCCATTGTCAATAATAACACTGAGAAGTTTTGTTTGTTCAACAGGTTCTATTTTTGTGCCATTCGACGAATAGTTGGAGAACGGTGGTGTGCTGTTTTTTACAGTGGAGTTACTAAAGACCATGAGTTTAGTTTTGTTAGGGTTTAATGTGAGTTGATGAGCAGATAGGTAGTTTTTCAAAGTTTTGGAATGCAATCTGTGTTTTTTCTTGCAGTTCTTTAATGGGGGGGGGGGGGCAGAGCCAATAATTTATCAGCATATTGGATGATTGAGCCTGGTGCTGCAGTAGCATTGTCGCCTCACAGCAAGACATTGTCCCATTCAATTCTCAGCTAGAGCTTCTTCTGTGTGGAGACATGCATGCATGAATGGGCGTACGTTCGTTGAAGGTTGTGCGACAGGGCTGGCAACTTGGCACGTAAAAATCTACTGCCAATCATTAGCAGACCGGAGTTCCACTGTGGTGACCCCTAACCGGGAAAAGCCAAAAGACACAACAACAACATGGGATGATTAAGCCAAGTTTCGTGGAGGAACTGAGGTCATTAGTAAATATGATAAAAAGGTAAGGCCCAAGGATAGAGCCTTGTGGGACTCAAACAGTGACGGGTGGTAGGTAGGAGAGTTTTTTATCCCATAGGGTGGATTGTTTTCGGATAGAGAGATAGCTATGAAATGAGATTAGGGATTTGTAGCTGAAATTGTATGTGGCATGTTTATTGAAAAGAACTTGATGTGATACTGTGTCAAAGGCTTTTGACATATCAAGGAAGGTAGCTGAGACAAGTTGGCTATTATTTCTGAGGTGATTTATGGTATTAGTACAGCTTATAAGAGATGTGCTAGTACTATGTGTGGGTCGAAAGCTGTGTTGAGTATTAGATAATAGGTTCTTCCTAATGAAGTAAAGGACTTGTTTGTGTATCTTCTTCTTTTGGCTGCTCCCGTTAGGGGTCGCCACAGCAGATCAACTGTTTCCATTTCCTCCTGTCCTCTGCATCTTGCTCTGTCACACCAATCACCTGCATATCCTCTCTCACCACATCCATAAACCTTATCTTAGGCCTTCCTCTTTTCCTGTTATCTGGCAGCTTCATCCGTAGCATCTTTTTCCCAAAATACTCTGCATCCCTCCTCAGCACATGTCCAAACCAGTATAATCTTGCCTCTCTGGCTTTGTCTCCAAACCTTCCAACCTGGGCTGACCCTCTAATATACTTATTCCTAATCCTGTCCATCCTCGTCACACCCAGTGCAAATCTTAACATCTTCAACTCTGCCACGTCAAGCTCTGACTCCTGCCTTTTTGTCAATGCCACTGTCTCCAACCCGTATAACATAGCTGGTCTCACTACCCTCTTGTAGACCTTCTGTTTCACTCTTACTGACACTCAACTTGTTTGTGTATACACTTTTATAAGATTTAGGCTGGGGTGAGAGAATGGCAATAGGTCTATAGTTGGAAAGCTCGGTAGAGGGGCCACCTTTATGAAGGGGTATGGCATGAGATAGTTTCCAGAGCAGAAGCACATACTGTTCAGACATATTGGGATTTATAAGGATAGATATAGGGTAGAAAATAGATGTAGTGGCCAGTTTTAGAAATTCACCAGGTAGATGATCTGCTGTAAGAGTGCAGGGTTTTAATTTACCTAGGAGATTTTTTATATAGCTAGTTTGAATTGGCTTAAGAGAGAAAATGGTGGAATTAAGGTTGGAGGGGTTGGGTATGGAAAGAGGTGAATTTGACATGTTGTTTAGTAAAAAAGTTATAGATGTGAGAAAGTGGGTATTGAATTGTGTGGGTATAAACCCTGTAGAACTGTTAGTTGTTGGTACTGGGGTAGTGGGTTTTCTGGGGTTAAGCAGGAGGTTTATAGTTCGCCAGAATTTTTGAGGGTTATTTTGGTATTTCAGTTGACATGATTCAAAGTATGTTTTTTATCTTTTTTGATTTGTTTTTTTGGCTTGATTACACAGTTGTTGATAGCAGGTAAGAGTGTCTTTATTTTTGTTTTTGTGGTAAAGAGTCCAGGCTTTGCCCCTTTGTTTGAGTAGTTTTCTTTCTTTTGATAGCCAAGGTAGCTGTTTAGCTTTAGTGCTCATTTTCCTAATCGAGGCTAGGTTATTGAGTATTTGCATGAGAGCATTATTAAAGTACTGTATGGCAAGATCTAACTGTTTGATATTTAGAGGTGACCCGTCATATTGTTGTAGAAGTGTATTAAATATAGTGGGGGAGAAGTGTTTTTTATTGTGAATATAGTGAAATGTAATGTTACTAGTAATGTGCACACGTTTTCTGATGAGATAGGTTGAAGTGTGATCACTGAGAGAATCGGGAAGACAGCCAACATCATAACTTGTATTACATTTGTTTGTCAGAATCCAGTCCAGTATAGATTGCCTATTGGCATGCTTATCAATGATTTTGGGGTGGTTAATGTTTTGACAGAAGTTGTATAAGTTTATGAAGTTAATGGGAGTTTTGAAGGAACATGTAAGCCAATCAAGGTTAAAGTCCCCAAGTATTATAGATTTGTGGGTAAAGTTGGGGGATCTCCATCCTAGAATGTTTTCAATGTTAGAGAGGTTATTGGCAGGAGGGAGGTAAATGGCTATAATAATAATGGACTTATAGGCGTTAATCGAGAACTGTAGTTAATATTTCAGAGTTGGGGAGGTCTGGTGGAGTAGAGTTTAGTTGTACTACATTGTCTTTAAACATTATGGCAATGCCACTGCTGCATTTGGTTAACCTATTCGATCTGAATATGCTATACCCAGTAGAAAGCATTTCATGTTTTATATGAGGTTAAGCCAGATTTCAGTAGTCACGTATATATCTGGGGAGTACAGGGTAATGGCAGCATGAAATTCATGCACTTTGTTAATAAGGTTCCTGAGGCTGAAATTTGTTATTAGTAGATCTGTTTACAACCTGATGGTGGGCAGAGAAGATAGTGATGATTGGATTTACAGGGTAAAGTGTATGAGATGGTGAGAAGAGTGTAGGGCCTGGGTTAGGGTGAATGTCAGATTGTAGTTTAATTTGGGTAAGGGAGTGGAGGGTAAGAAACTTTAATTGGGAAAAAAGTCTATAATGTTTGTACAGATTATAGATAGATCTATGGGTGTGAAAATATCTAAAAAGAAAATAAGTGTTGTGGCGGTATGAAAAAGCTGTAATGAGATGTGAATAAGGGTTTTATGGTGATAAAGGTTCTGCAGAAGAGGCAGCATTGAAGAAGAGTAGTTTGTAATGTTGTAGGAATGGTATGAGGTGGTGTGGTGGGCTAGAGACAGCAGACATAGCAGGAGAGTGAGTGATATGATGGGTTTTATCAGATGCATGATAAAGTTAGAAATACTTGAAATTATGACAGTTTATATGGGGTATGAGTAGGGAGGGTTGATAGTAACATTGCCCCAGCTGCTTGTGCATTGATACCATCCAGGAGTATTGGTGGAGGGGCTAATTACGACACCCACCAGGAGCTGCCAGGAATGGTGTGTTATGTCATAGAAACAGGCCTTGGTGCCTGGATCAGCTGCCTGTAGAGATAGCTCATTAAAATTGAGAAGACACTCTGAAAACAGGCAGTCTTACTGAGAACTGAGGAAGGGGACAGTGATGACAGTTCTGAGTGTGAGGACTACATTCTCATCATTCCCACACTTGGCAGTCATGTGCCTCCGATACACCTAACCTATCCCCGTCATGGTGTCCCCCAAGTGTTTATGTACATCACCATCCCTGTGTCTGTCTTGTTGGTTCTGTTTGTCTACAATGGATCCCTCACCTCCCCTACCTACCTGACCCTCACATTCCTATGTCCCTTCCCCAACATTCCTCTTTTTTTGAAACAAAAACAGAAAAAAATAGGCACTTGTCAAAAACAAAATTGTCCCATACATAGCTCTCCACTTTGCATATATGTCTTCCTTTACACAATTGATTTGGTCCAATTGGCCAACAGGATTGCATTGCTGTCACCTTCTGTTTTGTGATGACAGTCCAAATTCATCAGATTGTCTGTACATGTCCACATTGCTGTGTTGAAGAAGTGGAGATCTATGGCTCTTTTTTAATTCCCTCCTGAAAATGCCTTTGTTGCTTCCCCTTTGTTCTCCTCCCTGCTTGCATCTCCCATTTCACCACCGTCCTATTTACCACATTTTCACACCTTTAATCTGGTCACAAATATAATCACACACCACACACATGGCCAGACATGGCCCATAAAAAGTCTTCACTTTTTAGCCTCTGCATTTACATGGAGTTTTGCATCACACACTAATGTCATGTGGTGGTGAATTGTTGCTCATGTCCTATGGCAAAACCTGGTGAGTTTTTCCATCGGCCACATTGTCCAGTTATCTCCATGTAATGGTGTGTAAACATGCTGCACTATAAGAAAACAGAGTTAGAGCAAAGTAAAGCCACTACTTTGAAACAGTCAGTCTGACTGTTCTGTGCACTGCTGGATGTAACAAAGCACAACTTCCTATGTGGAGTGGAGACATAAATCACTTGACTGAATTTTTTTCCCATGACATCAAAGGTTCAATTCCAGATACCTCTCACATAATTTCTTAATGTGATGTTATATGTCTATGATATGTTTAATCACCCACATCTTAACATTTGACCCAGTTATGAGTTCTCATGGAGATATATTGGATACCACCCTAAATAAGTTATTTGCATTGACATCCATCCCCACAATATTATATATTTATCCATCCTTGTTCTGCTTGTCATAAGCCTGTTGTCCATCCAGTAACCCTTCTTTACCCATATGTTGGTTATTTCATGCTGCAGAGCAGGGCAGCTTAATAATGAGAACAGACCAAAAACATGTCCATGAATGTTACATTAGACAAAACATTGTTAGGTGCATGTCCATTCACTCCCACCCCTATTTACATATGTGTATCTATTAGGCTGACGGATGTACAGATCCTCTAAAGGTTTCTGCATACTGACATGACTCTGCTGATGGATAATACAAACATGTCACCTTAGTTCAATAGATTATCAGTGCTCATGTAGTGTGGAAGGTTTCAAAATCTGCTGTAGGATTCCCTTTCTGTCATTTCCAGGTAATGATGGATGAAATGTTCATTGAATGTGATGTGGAAACTGTCCTTACTGTAAATAATCACACTGCACACATTTTTCAGGCTATCCGGCCTAACACAAATTGTTAGCATATCTGCTGAGTCATAATAGTGTACCACTCCTTGCCATTTTTAGAATCTGTACACACAATTACTTATGCCGTGGTGGTGCAGCGGAAGAGTGTTGCCTCACAGGAAGAGGCTCTCCTGTTCGATTCTCGGCTGGAGTACGGGGAGTGCCTTCTGTGTAGAGTCTGCATGTCCTCCCCAAGGTTGGGTGGTGTTCAAAAGACATGCGTAATGGACGTACCTTCGTTGAAGGTTGGACGTCGAGCTGGCACCTTGGCGTTCATGAAAATCTCCTGCCAATCATTAGCGGACCGGAGTTCTGCTGTGGCGACCCCTAACTGGGAAAAGCGGAAAGACAAACAACACACAATTAACTTGTTATTTGCAGTGAGGCCTGCAAAACAGCTATTGTACTACTGCACTGACATAGGCATTACTGATTACTGATATAATATGGGCAAGACACATACTTTAGTGTTGTCATTGATAGTCACATTTGCAGTCCTGATCACATTAACTTAGCTAATGCCATCCTGACACCATCTGTAAAAAAAAAAAAAATAATAATCTGGATTTGAACTGTGGCTCATCTGTACTTTGATTAGGAGTTCACATCTATCTTTTACACTCTGTGCTATAAAGCTAGGCACCAGCTGTATTTTCCACACTAAGTGCTGCCCAGAGTGCTGATGTCCACCCATCACTACTGATCCTGTTTGTTGGATGGAAGGTGTACTACATTACATTTTTCACTGTTTTTCTTAAGCAGAGAACTGTTTTTCCTTGGCTCGTAATGTCCCACAACCAGGGAAGGCAAGGCCATATGTTATGTATGTAATATAATTTATCCCCCACATTTTAACGACAGACTACAGCATGCACATCATACTATATGCCAGAAATTTCTCCGATAACATATCTCTCAGGCCAGACACATGAAATCTTAACAACAAACAGATGTATTTTGCAGTGATCCCCAGTCAGGTCAGTTAATGTAGGTCCCTATTTGTGCACAGTATAGCAATGAGCACCAGTGGGCATTGTGACTTCACAGGTCCAAGCTGAATTCCTAAAATTTGAATCATGCATGCACTAATACTTTACCGTCATCTGTGAAAATCAGCTTCTCAGTGATTCATTTTGTGAAGAGGTGTTTATCAGTTCTGCAATATGCATTCATGACAGCTTCTTTCATCTTGGTTGCCAGGATGTATTTATATCTCCTTTTCCAAACTGCTCTCACACAATCATATCACAAATCCTGGATTTGCAAACAAATCTCATAACAGTACTTGTTACCTGTGATATTACGAGGATGTCAATGCCGTAGAGTAATGGTCATAATGTTTTAAAAGTGTCCATGATTGTGCCTGTTTCTGTCTACATTTGTCCATGAGTCTGTTGCTACATGTCCCTGATTGGTTGAGAACTATGGCATCATTAGTCATATTCTAGCAAGTCATTTTGCAGATCTTCAGAGTATGCACATATCCCCATTGGATATACCATCCTTGCTAAATCTCTTCCCCAGTGAGCTTGTCAGTGATGTTTATATCACAACCATTCACCCCCATTGATATGTAACCTTGTGTGACCATCACATATATACTATAATGTGTGATGATATAATATACTCTCACAGGAGATGTAAACAGCACTACATACTGTGCTAGCTACATATTTGCTTAATGTTATGCTACTAGCTTGTCTTTGAAATGTACATACATTGACACATCCTATTTTGGGGACATTGCCATATTTACCATGCCCTCTTCCTCTTCATCAACACATCCTATTTTGGGGACATTGCCATATTTACCATGCCCTCTTCCTCTTCATCGACACATCCTATTTTGGGGACATTGCCATATTTACCATGCCCTCTTCCTCTTCATCGACACATCCTATTTTGGGGACATTGCCATATTTACCATGCCCTCTTCCTCTTCATTCCTTCCTGTCATTCATGTCTCTGCCCATTTTCATCAGCACACTTCCCCTGTCTAGTGTATGTTTTTGTATTTGCCCTTGACATTTTCTGCCTCCGTCATTTCATTCAGCAAATAATTTTTGTTGTTGTCTACATTGACACTTTTTTACTTTGTTATTACTGCTATTATTGTAGTATTTTCACCAATAGTAGTCACTGTGGTTGTCTGTGCAATCTCACTGAGCAGGTTTGCTCGTAGTCACAGTTGAATGTTTCATGTTTCTGTGGTCATGCTGCTCTGCATGGTTTCATTGTGGCAGCACTGTTGCTGACCACGAAACCTTCCTTGTATTCATGTAAGTACAATGAGCAACATGAATATGCGATTAGCGCTGCTTCTCTTTGTGGTGGCACATAAACTCCATGCAGGGTTCGCACTAAGCCTACACAGAGTTTATTGAATTCCCGTGGTTATTTTTAATAGAAGCTGTTATAAGTTGCTGGAATTATGCTGTTTTGAATTTTATGCATACAGGTATTGCTATTTACAATATTTGATTACAGTCCCTAACACACTTGTACAGACAGACTTGTATTGCAAATGTTAATCATATACGAAGGCTGATTTCTGGATCATCTGCAATTTTTACTGGTAATTCTGTGCACTCTGTGGTGTAATTAAGGAAACTTATGGATTCTGACACTATCCATATCTAGTATGTGATGTTGATATTATGGGAATTTCTTAATTCATGTTTCATAACAAAACATGCTGTTGCTGTTACAAGCATTTCTTCAGTGATGCTTCTAAACAAAAGTGTTATCACCACTGGCTCAATATATTATGGATCCATACTGTCTGTGGCCTCCCTATGGATCCTGAGGCTTTCCAATGCTTTCTGTAAGTTGCTTGGTTGTTACTTGCTTTAGTATTTCATGTTGTTTGCTTTAGTATTTTAATGTGAAATGCAGGCAGGCTCCTATGGCAATGCCTGATGCTATTGTCTTTGGACCTCCAATCAAAATATATGTAGTGACAGAGGTTCTAATCCCACTCACAAACTTTAATGATATTGCACGTTCTGTTAAGTTTACAAAATTTATGTATGAAGGCATTGTTATTACTTTTTATATGCCATGTTAGTATTTACCATAGGCAGTGTTATACAGACCTTTGCAATGCATAGGAATGCATACTATTTATGTTGGCATATGCTGTTCACAGAATCAAATGCATAAATGGGCTCACACAGGAATATTATCATGTGCATATCACTGTCTTAAAAATGGCCAGTTGTCCTAGGGGTGACACCTTCTCTCCCCAGGAGAATGACATCAGATTGACGCTCTCTGGTAACATGGACAGAGACTCCTGGGCTGCTCAGTTGATACAGTTTGGAGAAATTAAATCTGGACTGATCTCACCAACATGATCAATGCAAGTGGAGGCCACAACTGATCCTATGAAGCTTATAGACAATGCTGCTTGGATACGATTTTTCATGCAGCCAACAGAATGAGCCATTATGAGTGATCAAGGGATGACACTGGTGGTGGACTACCACTGACACCCTTGATGACATCACAATACTTCTGACCTCACTGCATACAGCAAGAGGGAAGCAATGCATCCCTGGTAGTGAGATTGAAGCTGGAGTTCCAGGCCAAACATCTATGTCTTTCTTTCCATTAAATGATTGTGTATTAAGCCAATCACTGCATATTGCTGTAGCATTCATATTCATGCATTGTTGTTTTTGATTTACAGCAGCAGAGTTCAGCCATGCACACACATCCATAAAGGGTGAGGAAGATGAATGTAAGTCTAATGTCATGTATTGATACAAATGAAATTCAGACAGAGCAGACCGAGCAACATTTGTAATGCTGTTTGCATTAATATTAAGAGGTTCATCTACTTCAGGACTAAACTAGAGATTGTCAAGTGAGTGTCTCCATACTGTTACTGTGGCCACTAGCTTGATATTCTCTCAGCCTCATTTCATAGTACTGCTGTTTACTATCATATTGTTATGTTCCTGACATTGTACACTACAGATACATCCAATGGAGGGCCCAAGTTTTGCAGGTTCAAGTGCAGACAAAAAAGGTATGTTACAGCACAATTGTCATAGCTTGCAGCAGTGTGTAGCACACATGTGATACCTGACATTTATGTCAATATTTGTCAACACAGGCCCAGTTGCAACATCCAACATGTGGGAATTTGCAGCCCCTGTTACTGTACTGTATATGTGATGCTGTCGGTATTGTTTTTACTAAACACGTCTGTGCTGTCTTTCTCTTTATTTTCCTACTGCTGGATCCATAGTCAGCCCACAACCTCTCCACAGCAGGAATCTGTCAGTTGTATGCTATTAACTATGTTTCATACTTGTCATTGTTATTCATACTGTAGTTGTCCTCCATTAATACTGTGTCCTTCTTCCCATTCTTAGGTCAGTCTGCATCAGCATCACTGAGTGCATATATGAGTGGTATGTGAATGTCAAACATTTTATTTGTTTTAAATCAAATGCCATGGAACAGCTAGTCACTGTTCCCACGAGAGGAGAAAATATACTAGATCTCATTGTCACAAACATGGGGACAAAATGCTCCACACCGGAAGTATATCCCTCATTGGTGAGATCTGATCATAAACTAATCTCACTGGAAATCCACATCCCGCCCCCACCCCAAACAAAAAAGACCATAGTGAAGAACTTCTCTAAAGCAAACTTCACACTACTCAAGACTGGTGTGGTATCCTTCAAGGCCCCTGAGCCAGAGGAAACCACAACCCAAGCTGCGGAAGCCCTTACAAATGCCTTCTATGAACACCTCCAGGACTGCATGGATCAGGCAATCCCAAATAAAACCAAGACTCTTTCCACAAAGGGCAAACGTCCAGTCTGGTGGACCCCAGCCATTAACAAACTTTACAATAAGAGGAGAAAGCTATTACATGATAGAACAAAATCCATAAAAGGGAAGTCACCCTGATCATTATTAATAAAAAAATACGAGCACTCATAAAATCAACTAAGGCCAATTTTGAGAGAAAAATTGCCATGGATTCAAAGGACAATCATAAGGCCTTTTTCAGCTATGTTAGGAACCTGGGTGGAAACTCCCAGATATGCTCAGAATTAGTCCAAAATGATACAAAAATCACTGAACCCACAGACATTGCCAACATACTGGCAGACAGGTTCAGTGCAAACTTCACCCCCCTCTCCCCCCCTAATGGAGAGATAACTATCCCAGCCGAGTGTAGCCTCCCGGATATCTCAAATGCACAGGTGAAAGCTGCTCTCTCTAAAGCTAAAAACACAGCATCAATGGGACCGGATGGTGTCCCCGGCTGTGTGTTACACGAGCTAAATGAGGAATTAAACCCGCACATAAGGCAGCTGTTTAATCTCAGCCTTACCACAAGATACGTGCCCAAGGAGTGGCGTACGGCAACTGTGGTCCCACTCCACAAAGGTGGTGCCTCTACGGACCCTGGTAATAACCGCCCCATAAGCTTAACAAGTCTAGTCTGCAAAGCTATGGAGAGGATCATAATGGAGCTCATAAACAAAGATATAGGGGACTTGCAGACATTGGACCCTACCCAGTTTGGCTTTGTCAAGGGAAGATCATGCCTTTTGAACTTGGTCGACTTCTTCGAAACAGTCACCAAGGCCATTGATGAGGGAAAGGCAGTCCATACAGCCTACCTTGACCTTGCAAAGGCTTACGACACAATACCCCACTCGGGTATTGTAGAAAAACTTACCAGCTTAAATGTAAACCCATATGTCACAAGATGGGTTGCAAACTGGCTTAAGGACAGAACCCACAGGGTTAGAGTTGCCGGCGCTGTGTCAGACTCCAAGCCGGTCACAAGTGGTGTCCCACAGGGCTCGGTCCTTGGCCCCCTATTGTTTGGCATCTACTTCTCAGAAGTACAGGCCAACATGGGAGGACTTTGGCTGACAAAGTTTGCAGACGACTGCAAACTGGGCCATAGTGGAAAGTGCATCGGACACGGATATCCTTCAGAAGGGACTCACGGAAACAGATAGCTGGTGCCAGAGCCATGGCCTGAAGTTAAACGCCAAAAATGTATAGTCATACCCTTCGGGAAAAACAAGGTAACCCCAAGCTACCATATAGGTGGCAATCCACTAAGCACAGAAGAGGTTATCAGGGACCTGGGGACCCAGGTTGACAGTGGCCTTTCTTTTGACACTCACGTTGCTAAAGTGGTTAGAAAGACCTTCTACATTGCCCACCTGATCATGAAGGGATTCACATCCAGATCTAGTGAGGTCATTGTTCCCCTGTACTCTTCACTTATCAGACCAATGATCGAGTACAATGCCCCATTCGGGATGTATCTCACCCGACATCTGCAGCAATTGGAGAGACCCCAAAAGTTCCTCACCAAAAGGATAAAGGGACTCCAAAATCTGTCATTTGCTGCCAGATTGAAGAAACTCCAGCTCTATTCAATCGCATACAGTCTGCTCAGAGGTGACATGTGCCTGACATACAAGGCCATGTCCAACCCGGAATTAATGGACATGCTCCACCTCAAAAAATCCAAATCCACCAAAACCACTAGAGCAAGCGACTTAAACCTTAGCACGGATATAAATAGGACGTGCTGGAGGGATAGATTTATCACTCAGAGACTCCCTATGCTGTGGAATAAAATCCCGGTCCATGTGAGGCAGAGCACCTCGCTGACTCTGATCAAGAGAAATCTAGACCTGTGGATGGGAGATCGTAGGTTTACCCCGGGAATCATCTCTGTGTCACTGCTGGACAGAGGCACAACAAACTAATGGGCACAGTATTTTTTCATATAAGGGGTGGCGTAAGCCACAAAAATTTGGGCTAGGCTTATAAATGCCTTAGGGCAGATAGTCTAGTATAAACCTATGAACCTATGAACCTATGTGTTCACCTGGTTAATGGTGTTAATGATGTGATCAATAACGCAGTTTTTCCCTACAATAGTTGAAGTTTATACCTCTTCAACAGCATCATCTTCCCATGAGTTGTCAGGTGTGTTTTTTTTATTCCTCACATATATCATGTGTGTTGGCCATGTAACCAAATTATGTACTTCATTTATGTATATTCCATGAAACATGCACACAGTAGACCTCGGTAGATCTCCCGGGCCCTTGCTTGTAAATGTTTCATCTACTAAGACTCTGCTTACACTTATCAAGAGTATCTGAACTTGTCAGAGATTTGGGATGCATCATGCATGGCTAGGCTTAAAATGGCCCTTGTGGTTGATAGCCTAGTAAACACCTATGAACCTATGAACCTATGAGTCTCATATAAAGTCATTATTATATGTAATGCTACAGTGAGATGTATATATGTCATATGTCTTTTGATGATATCCATCCTGTGATGTACATACATTGTCCTAATCTGTGTCTTTGTATCTTGTAGCACATCAGCTATCTGTATCATCCAGCAGCCTATCCAGTGACCATGATCTGGATCAGTGTCTCAGTATGGTAGTATGGCCCCTGGCACAGATGACCTTCAGGTGTTTGGAGAGTCCAGCCAAGAGGTTGACTGTGATGTTGCTGCAACTGTAGTCTCAAATGTGGAGATCAACTTGTCTAGCCATTTGGAGAATGCTGATACATTGGATGTTGAACATGGTGAGGCTATTGACCAACAGACCACAGTTGAGACCGCAGATCATGGCAGTTCCATACAAAAAACAGAAATAGAGCAGAGTGGGATATGGTGTGAGACATCAGTGAGGTCACCCTAGACTGCACTAGAGTGTGCCAAAAATGTAATGCACATACCTGGCTCATATTGTTGAATTACCACTTTACTGTGATATGTGTCTTCTGATATTAAAATTTCTGCATTTTGTCTTGTGTGGTTTCTTTTTTTCATGTTATTATATTGTGTATATATATATATATATATATATATATATATATATGTGTGTGTGTGTGTGTGTGTGTGTGTGTGTGTGTGTGTGTGTGTGTGTGTATGAGTGTGTGTGTAGCACTGGTGCATGTCCCTTTTTGTTTACCATACTGTGAAACAACAGTCTGAGTATGTATGCATACCTGCGCCATTTGTGCCCTGAGTTGATGACTCCTTTTGTGGCATATTTGCATATGTTCATGTTGTAATATGTTATGAACATGGTGTTATGTCTGTTGTTCAGTGTGTGTATCTAGTGGGTACTTGCCATTAGATGTGATCTGTGGTGCTGTGGTAGGGCAACACCTGAACATCATTGTATAATCTGTGTACACATGTACATGTAGTTGTGGGTCAGGCACTGCTGTGTTGCCTGGATCTACACTTGCTGTTGCACTCTACATTGTCTAAGCCTGTGTCTTCTGTCCCCTATATCTTCCTGTACCTCCTCTGATACCTGTGGGATGTCATCTTCAGACATCTGGGGTTCTTGTGGTAGTTCAAACACACCTGCAGCTGGAAGACAGCCATGTGCTCTGGTTAGCATGTTGTGCAGACTTGCTTATTTTCCATTCTAATAAACAATATCTGGCAGTTTATTCTACCTTGCAATAATAAATTCTTTGTATATATTACTTTATAGCTCATACACCAAATAACATGTAACTTGTTTAAAGCACTCACCACAAAAAGTTCCTAGATTCATAAAAATTTCTATCATCCGAGAAGTCACTCAATGCATATACTAGAAAAATCTTGCATATCTTTTTCATAACACTCATTCCTTTTCTCACTACATTCATCACATTTTTTTATTTTTTATAAGTTTACCTTATTTATGTATTCTTTTCTTTCCATAATCTATTCTTCATTCTTTTTTATTTGTTTCCATAACATTTTTCTCACCATTTCTTCTCCCTGATTTTCATAGTATTAGTAATCAATTGACATACAAAAAATTCTTCTTTTCCATTATATGTTATTCCTCTTTCAGTCTTGGACCCCATACAGAATTGAAAAAAAATGAAAGCAATTTCTTTTCCATTTTTGTTGAAACGTATTAATTCCTCTAAGATGAGCAAGTGTACCAAAATGTATTTATTTAATATTTATACATTTTTATTATATGATCAATTAAAAGTTTTCTACCCTACTAGTATTTTTATTTCTTACATTTTCAACTTACACTGATTCAGTAACATTTCATATGCCCCAAACTTAAACTGTAACATACTAATTTCCTTTCTATTATAATACATTTTCATTCATCTTATTTATTTCACCAAATCCCTACCTTTTTTCCTTTATTCAGTCTTAAATATGTATTTTGTTAGATAACATTTCAGTTTCAGTAACTCTTTTATCCATCCTCTCTTGTTTTGTTACAATAACAAAATAATATGCATAAGACAGCCATGGTGGTATCTCAGTTTTCCTATTCCATCTTCCAAGGTATTTTATTCATTCTGACATATAGGTTTGAATAACTGCATTCAATACAAGAATAAAAACTTGTACAATTAAGGGGCACCCCTTCTTAATGTCCCTTCTTACACTGATCTCCATTAATTTTGCCCAGAAATTTTCATTACATTTTTTTAGTAGTTTCCATTGTTTTTTATCCGATATGCTTCCATAATTGTCAATATCACTTCATGATTTATCTTATCAATGCCTTCACTACATCACACGTAACCAGTCTTACCTTATTTTTACTAAGAAAATCATACTTATTATTTCCTTAACTGTTACTAACATTTCTTTTAGTTTTCATCAAAATCAGCATTTCCTATTCCTTCATTCAACAATGTTTGCATCCTTTTTGTATTTTGCTCATAATATTTTACAATCAGTATTCACAGAAGCTGTAGATCTTCAATTTGTAATGTCTTTTATCTATTTTTTCCTTATAAATGAGATCATCCCCTACATACATCCTCATTCATTTAACCAATCACTTAATACTTTACAGAAAGCTACTTTTTCTCTTTTTCCATTCACTTGTAAAATCATAACTTAGTCCATTTAATCTTACTACTGATCCTTTTCTCCCTTTGTTTATTACTTTCTGCATTTCTTCCTTAGTAATCTATTTTACCATTTCTTCCTTAGTACATTCATGTAATTTTTAGCAGAACAATTCCTGTTTCTTAATTTCTTCCTTTTCATAGCTCTTATCTGCAAATCTTTCCATTTATTGCATTATTACCTTTTGTTTGTATCTTCTACTTCTCTCTTCATCATATCATATACATTCTTTCTTCTTTTATTCTCATCTGTTTTCCTAAATATAGTGATACTGCCTCTCTCTTACCTTTAAAGAAAAATATTTGGCTAAATTACAGATGCTTAACATTCTCTTTGTTTTTATCATATATCTTTCTTTCTTTCTCACATATTCGCTATCCTTTTTCCCCCCAATTTCTACTTAAAGCTCTTCTATTATTTCATTATACTGAAGTTTTATTTTTATTCTATTTTCTACCATTAAAATGCATGTTTTTTACTTTTCATTAAACACCACCCACCAAACAGATCAGTTTTATAAAATCCCTCACTGTCATATATTATTTACATAATTTCTTATTATTCAGATTAATTTCTTCTGTCTTGATAACTTCACTAGTTATCCATTTTATTATTTTTCCTTCTTGTATTATCGCTCAATTACCACCTATTCTTGCCCACAAAGCTTTGCGGTCAGAAATCTTGGTAATTTCTAAGCTTCCTTCTGTCTCTTCCATTCCACTAAAACATATTACATCATTTATCTCTGCTTTAAATATCCATCAATGATAAGTCTGCTTTTTTCCTGCCTGTAGTCCCCCATATTTTACGTCTTCCTTCAGTACTTTCACATTTTGTCTTACTTTCTTCTTCTCATTCTTCTTCATTACATTGCAGTTAAAGTCTCCTGGCAAAATAATTATTAACCAAAAATAGTTAAGACCACAGACATATTTTTTTTGTAATATTTGCACGTGCATAAATTGCAAATGATCTTAGACATCTTTCTCATTTTTTTATATCACACATCACCATCCTACCGGGTATTAATATTGTAATGTATAATATTTCTACTTCTTAATTTCTTACTAAAGTCCCTATACCTGAACATTCCTCATTTCCTATGGACCATAAAATAATTTCCCCACAATGTCTTAATTTTATCCCATTTCTTTTTTAAGCACATCTTGTATCTAATAAGTATATAATTGCTGTGTTCACCTTCTTACACCTTTTAATTACCATTAGCCCGTGATATATTACTCCATTCCTTTATTTGCTTCTTTTTTCCTACTTTTATTTTATTTATTTATATTTGTTGTATTTTCCTACCCTATGACCTGTTGACTTTTCTTTATTCTGTTTTTGCTGTTCTCCTGTGTCAAAACTCCTCTTCCTCTTCTTCATCAGTTCCAAGTAGTTCATACCTAGTCTCTTCTTGAACATCTTTTTTTCCAATGCTTATCTCCATTTCATGCTCTTCTTCTACACTTCCTCATGTAAAACAATTATATGTCACTCTCTCTCTCTCTACCATTATTTTTAGTATTCACTTTGGTTATTCCTTCATCCTGTAAACCAGGACAGTCAAACTAAAAATTCCCATGGATATTGCATTCACTACATTTTGATTTATAGCTTTTAGCTGTATATCCCTTCTTTCCACATTGCCTGTAGCTTCTTTTTTTTCAAAATACTGTACTAAATATTTTTCATCTCTGCAAAAAAGGGGGTTTTGGCTGGCCCCAATATCCCACAGTCTGCCTTTTTTCTATTAACATTCATGATATTTTTAACATGCTGCACCCTTCCTTCTGAAATATTTAATATTACTAGCACCTCACAACACTAATCCATACATTTCTTTCACGTACCTTTTTATATTGTGTACTTCTTTACAAATAGATAAGAAAGAAAGATTTGATCTCAACAATGTCAGTATCAGCAGCTTTTTGTTTAACTTGTATTCCAAAATTAAAAAAAAAAAAAAAAAAAAATATATATATATATATATATGTATATATATATATATATATATATAAAAATATATATCCATATATATATATATATATATATATATATATATATATATATATATATATAAATATATATACATATATATATATATATATATATATATATATATATATATATATATATATATATATCTGCCCACAATTATTCAAGAACTACATAATAGACCAATTCAGAACTAAACACATATGCTCTCATTCCTACTCCAAAGAAACACAATACTTTCTCACACTCATCACCAAACTCCAACATCTATATCACCATTTTAACACCAGGCTCACCATAAGTGGGGATATGCACCCCAACCCAGGCCCAAATCCATCCTGTCCAACACAAACTGCTCAAACATAAATGTCAGAGCATAACACCTCCACTATCTTCATCCCTGGGCAAATCAACAACAGCAGCAAAAACAACCATGTTTTTAATGCTAAATATTAATATTAGAAGTATCAAAAATAAAATACCTGAACTCCAGGCCACTATAGCACACTACTCCCTAGACATAGTTGCTTTAACAGAAACCTGGCAAAATAAAAACATAGCTAACTCAGAAGTTTTCCCTACCGGCTACAATATCAGTAGACAAGACAGACCACTTTGTCAAGGGAGTGGAACTGCCTTACTGTATAAGTCCAACTTAACTGTATGTCAATTACCAAACTCCTACCCATCCCCCAATAATTGGGACATACTTATCTCACAAATTCAACTTCACCCTAAAAAGGTCATCACCACAATTGTGATCTATATTCCACCTGGTAATACACCTGCTAGCCTTGAAGACTCTATATCCTGGTGTTCTTCCACATGCTCACAAGAAACCCTTATTCTGGGGGATTTCAACCTAGATTGGTTCACCTGTATATCAGAACCACCAAGTAATCTAATAAATCAACATGGCTACCAGCAGCCAGTCCAAATTCCAACTAGATGTGATAAAAAATCCAAAAGAGAATCCATCCTTGACTGGGTCTTAACTAACAAACCCACACTGAACCCTCACACAGGCAGTCTCCCAGACACCTTAAGTGACCACAACATAATATACCTTATACGTAGTAGAACAACGATATGCAAAACCACTACCTATAAATCCACTAGAAACACAAAAAATGTCTCTCCTAAGGTCCTCAATACTTTACTCTGTAACTGTGACTGGACCCCCTTAAAAACCCTCTCACTTGACCAGGCTGTAGCATATTTCAACAAAACATTTACACAACACCTAGACACTGTCACTCCATTGCTCAAAATCAAGGTTAGAATCTCTACAAACCCCTGACTCAGTAAAAAAAACAAACAAATCCTCAAGTCCAGAGGCACTGCCTGGCTTTACTATCAAAACACCAAAGAAATACAAAGCCTAACTAAGTACCAAGAACTGTGCAACCGTGCAAAAAATTGCATTAGGCTAGACAAACTAAATACCAACACAACCCCTCAAAATTTTGGAAAAACGTAAACCAGCTACTAAAACTCTCCAAAAGGCTACCCCCCAAACTAACCACCCCAACACTAAAGTTCCCATTGAAACACAATTCATCTCCCACTTTGTGAACTCAATTCTATCCTTAGTATCACAGGACAGTTCCTGCCTCACTATCCCCCCCAACACAAATAACACAATTACAGGCTTTACCCTCAAAACAGTTTCTACCTCTTCAATCAAAGGCATGCTCTCAAAACTAAAAACCTCATCAACAGCAGCCGACCTACTCCCCAGCTATTTCTTGAAACTCACGGCAGATGCTATTGCTATCCCAATCTCCACTGTCATAAACAGATCAATTGTTGAAAACTATTTGCCCAAACTCTGAAAAATACCCTATGTTACACCCATACATAAAGGCAGGACATCCACTGAACTTAATAACTACAGACCCATTGCTTTACTCTCCCCCTGGCCAAAATCCTAGAAAAATGCATCCATACCCAGGTGCTAAAATATCTCCTAGACAGCAACATCCTGTCACCTACTGAGCATGGTTTCAGAACTGCCCATAGTACCACGGCAGCCCTCCTCTGCTTCACAGACAAAGTAAACCATCTCAAAAATGAAGATCTGCAGGTGTCAACTCTTTTTCTGGATATGTCTAAAGCATTTGACACAGTCTCACACCCAATCCTGCTAAAGAAACTAAACTAATATCACCTATCAAATTCCACTCTTACCTAATTCAAAAGCTACTTAACTGACAGGTACCAAGCTGTGGAATGGGAAAATTCTCTCTCTCCTCAGCTGCCCATAACTATAGGAGTCCCACAGGGTTCTATCTTAGGACCACTACTATTATTTTCACAAATGACCTCCATACCTCCATAGAGCATGCATCTATCATTCAGTATGCAGATGACACTACCTTAATCTGTGCTGCACAAAACATTCCCACCCTCCTGCAAACAACTCAAACAGTATTCTCTGACGTTGAAAACTACCTTACCAAAGTCCAACTTATCCTCATTTCAAAGAAAACTCAGCTTATGATTATAACCAGTTCTAACAAAAACACTGATAACAATCAATTGACTATCTACTCCACAAATGCTACTCCAATTGCTCCAGTGGCACAGGCTAAGCTATTGGGAATAACCATAGACTCCCACATCAAATAGTCATTTCAACTTAACTATTAAAAAAGTACATGCCAAACTGGGATCACTCTACCGTATCAAACCATTTCTTACCAACAACACAAGATAAGCCATTGCTCGCTCCGAACTTCTATCCATCGTACTCTATGCATCTCCCATTCTGACTAATCTCAACAAAACTGAACTAAGCAAAATGGAAGCCTGCTATAACAGAATTGCCTGCTTTGTTGAAAATTGCTCATATAGAACTTATCACTGCACTGCTTTGAAACAGCTCAACTGGCTTGAGCTGCCCAACCTCCTAACCTACAATCAGCTCTACCTCTGTCATTCTATCTATTACCTCCCCAATAAGTGTCCTGCCCTCAAAAACATAGTACAACATCACTCAGCCAAAAGGCCTCTTAGATCATTAAGCAAACTACTACTAGAAGTCACCAACAGCTACAATAGCTGTAATACACACTATATAGTAGTTCAGTGGCTAAAAAATGGAACTCCATGAATCTCCCCACCAGCATACAAAACACATTGTCCAAAGCCTCCTTTAAAAACCTTGTTAGGCAACATCTAAAGCAAAGTTGGCAGTGTCATAATTGCTCTCCAGGCTAGTGAAAGCAGATAAGGTACACATACTAAACCTAGAGTACTTGGTAATAGTTTTCACTCTTACTCACAAACACTGGCTAATGTACAATGTATGTACTGTACCTGTGTACAGTGTATGTATTCTACCTATGTTCCAAATTTCAGCTGTACACCACAAATCTTTTAATTACCTTCATTTTTAAATTAATATTTTCTTGTTTGTTCTCTACACTGTAACTGTTGATGTGCTGCATACCACTGTAAAAACATATCTATTGTAATTTGTGTGTATACTTATGTCTAAATATCTAAATGTATCTGTAATTTGTCTATGTGGAGCTTTTCTTCCCGGGCATCTGCTGAAAAAGGGCCTTTTCGGCTCAGTCAGACACCCCCAGTTAACAAATGTAAAATAAATAAACAATATATATATATATATATATATATATATCTATAGATATATATATATATACATATATATATATATATATATATATATATATATATATATCTGCACATATATATATATATACATACATATATATATATATATATATATATATAATACAATCTATTTATTTTATTTTACATTTGTTGACTGGACTAGCCTAGTCAACAAATGTAAAATAAAATAAATAAACAAAAATATCCATCTATGGTGCTGTCCCTTGTTTCTTTCCTTGCTCAGACGTGATTTTTTTCTACTGAACCAAAAGTTTAAAAAGTCACTTCACAGACATCCTTAGTCCTCAAATGCATCACTCTATTGTATCTTTTATTCTAAATCTCAAAGACAAGTTTATACTGCCTAAAACATCATGGGCCAGATTCACGAAGGCTTGCACAGAGTCTAAGAGTAGTGTAAGACTCCATGCAGCCAACATGTCTGCCAAGTGATCCAGGAACAGCCGGCAGGGGCGTGCAAGAGAGCTTCTAAAATGACTCTTGCACGGACATAGTTAGTTTATGCAAATTACCTAATTTGCTGCTAAAAGCTATGCAAATTAGGTAAATTTGCGATCCAGGACACACTAACCTGTCTGAGTAAGAGTAGTGTTATTTACAGAAACGTACTCGGTTGGCAACTGAGTACCTTTCTGCAAATAGCAAAACGGAGCCATGACAGCTCCAAATAAAGGATGCATCCAGTTGATGAAGCATGCCAATGGCCAAATATATGGCCATTGGCATTTTTATGTTGCAAAATAATAAAAAGTAATTTAAGCGTAGCGCAGCGCAAACATGCGGTGCACTAAAAAATCAAGAATTTAAAAGCCACAAATATGATTTAATTCAAAATATTCATCTGCCATGCAAGTGAATGGCAGGCTGAAGACAACATGGCTACTGAGTAGTGGTTGCTATGGGGGGAAGCTCAGTGTGAGAGATGTAACCAAGCATTAGTAGGCAATCCTATGCAAATGAGGATAAGGATAGTGAATCCCAATATTTCCTGCTATGTGAACCATGTTTCTAGAGTGTAAGAGTAGGATAAGGGGAGGAACAGAGTAGAAGATGGGTGACATCATGAGGGGGTATGTATCAAAAAGACTGTAAGCTTATTGGAGCAGAGTGGTATGTGTTTCTGTGAGTTAATCAGGACTTGGAGAGGTGTGTCTACAGTTGTCTAAACTGAAACCCAGAAACCGAAGGTGTATGCCGTGGCTATCACAAACTTTTCTTGCAAAGCTGCTTACACTGCATGTGCACGCGTGCACGTGTGTAATCCTGTCTAAGCCTGTGTACGCGGGTGTGCGCCTGTGTAAGCCTGTGTTAGGCCGTCTAAGCTTGTATACATGAATGTGCACCCGCCTAAGCCTGTGTAAATATGTGTAAGCCTGTATGCGCTTATGTGCATGTGTTTGAGCTTGTTTGTGCAGCGCTTCCCCCTGTGGAAACAGAAATGGAAAAGGAAGGAAAAGAAGTAGTAGGAAGTTAACCAAGGAGAACTAGCAGAGCTGCCAGGTGAAATCAATCAGAATCAGACAATTACACAGGCAGTACAGTAGCCCAGCCCAGCCCAGCACTTAAAACTCTGCAAACAACATTCCCCCATGTTTTTCTCAGAAACACTGCAACACTGCAGTCAACAAAGAGAAGTGAAAACTTAAAAAGCTTAAACTGATGTATAAAAATGTTAGGGGCTGCCATTGCTGTTATAAGGCAACATGTGCAAGATGCTGAGGGTGGTGCCATTGCTAATGCTGCTGAGCAACCCACAGTGAGGAGACAGAGAAGAGTGTACAGACCCAGGGTAACTTACCAGGGGCTACATGAGCTGGAGATAGTGGAGAGCTATAGAGTGGACAGAGAGCTCCTGCAGCAAATTGTTGAGCTGTGCAGGCCATGCCTCACACACAGAACCAACAGAAGGGAACCCATCCCAGTGGAAACCAAGGTATGTGTTGGCCTAAGAATACTAGCAATGGGTACCTTCCAGAGACCAACTGGTGATATGATGGGGATTTCACAGGCATCAGCATCCAGGGTACTGCACCAGTTCCTGAATGTCGTGTCAGCACATGTCGGTGATCATGTATATTTCCCCAATTCCCGTGAGGTATTGGCCAGCAATATGCATCTCTTCCAGCAAATAGCAGAATACCCTGAGGTAGTGGGTGCAATTGACTGCACGCACATACACATCAAAGCACCAGCCGGTGAGCGGGGTAGGGCCTACATCAACTGCAAGGGCTTCCACTCCATCAACTGCCAGGTCATGTGCAATGCCCAGGGCATAATACTGAATGTGTGTGCTGGCTGCCCTGGAAGCTACCACGATTCCCATATCTGGCATCTGACGCAGCTGTACCAGACATTTGCCAATGGGGACAACCCTGATGGTCACCTATTGGGGGATGCTGGATATGCACTGGAGCCGTGGCTGATGACACCCATCAGAAATGTACACACACCTGAACAAGAACTCCATAATGAGGCACATGCACAAACACGAAATGTAATCGAGCGTGTGTTTGGGATGTTCAAGTCATGGTTCCAGTGCCTGGACACATCTGGTGGAGCCTTGCAGTACTCACCAACTACATGTACCCAAATTTTCATGGTATGTGCCATGCTACACAATATGATCCTGCGAAAACAGCTGCAGCAGGAACAGCATAGGGCAGGGCCAAACAGCCCACCACCATTGCCAAGGCCTGCACAGGCACAGCGTGACTCAGAGGAGGAAATACCTGAGCCTGCCCCAGTAGGCAGAAGAGGCATGCCCAGCATGCCTTGGCCTTGGCAAAGAGGCAATGCATAGCACATACGCTGGCTCAGTAGGAACCCTGGAAATGATACTTCTCTCTGACTCGCACATAAAATAAAAGGGATGCCTAACTTGACACTACTTGTTTCCAAACATGTATAGGGAGTATAGTATTATGCATCTGACATAAGCAGCCCTGCAGCACCACCTGAGGCATGATTGCCATGTTTTAAGGAATATAAAGCAGTGCTAAGCAGCTTTTACCAATATCTAGTATATATAAATAAAATTGCTCGTGTAATGTTGGCCAAGGTCGGGCAAAGTTGAGCAAAGCCAGTTAAATATGCTCATAACTGCTTTACTGTTCTTTAAGCAGTCTGGTCTGGCCAGCATGAAAATAAAAAGCAGTGACAGGGCTTGAACCCAGAATACTGTGCACTACAGTCACAGTACTGAACCACTAAGCCATGATAGCATTACAGTAGCACAGACACAGCAGGACAATTGTACACTAATGCAAACACAAATCAATGCTGTATCATGCCCCTAATGAGGCAAATGGGTAACCTCACCCAAACACCTATGCAGACAGAGAACATCAGGCCAGGTGTTGTGATGTGGGTTGTGTAGCCTATGAATTTGCAAGCTAATATATGTGACAATGGATGCTAAGGTATGTAGTACAGTAGTATGCCTCAAGCCAGTACGATAGGCAACAGTACAGACTGTATTGGTGTCCTGTACATAGCAGTGCAGGCACAGCAAATGTGTATAAGTGTCAGGTGAAACACACATCCTATGTACACCCACAGTAACAATCCGGTGTGCCCATGGGTAGAGGTAGAAATGTACAAAGAATAGCTGTCCCCCCTGTATGTAGAAATGTTGATAAGTCTATGCAAAGTGTCTCATGGAAGCCCTGCAGGCACAGCATGATCCCTGCAGATCTATGACACAAAGGTGAGCCCTGCTGTAAAAATACACCTTGATTTACCATACACATATAGTATAAATGTTTATACTGTGCATGCTCACACACTCCAACAAATGTAGTGGATTTCATTCAGCATCACACTGAAAGGTCATCTGGGCATGCTCACACACTTAGCCCTAAATATGGATGTGATAATAAGAGATCTATGGACAGATGTGTATAGTCATCTCTACTTCCAGAAACACATTCACAAAGTGGTCTGAAAATCCTGCTATGTGTTCACACAAACTGCCAAGGTCTGTGCATGTAGGTCAAAGGAGGTTGCTACTACTCAGCAGTCATCAGACCTGTCAGAGAGTACCACAACACACTTGTGATGAATCTGACTAGGCACCATCAGCAGCTAGAAAGACCAATGAAGTACCTTAACAAGAGTTTTACTGGCCTCAAATAGTTTCCGCATGCAACAAGAATGAATGTAACCCAAGCTGTACTCTGTTGCATACTGTCTACGCAGGAGATGTCTGCCCAACAGACAGGCCCAAGTCATGGTTACACTCAGATCTGTTCTGAGTTACAGCTCAATGGCACTAAATGTACAGAGCCAACTGATATTGGCAACATCCTGGCAGATAGGATCAGTGTTAACTTTACCCCCTTTTCACCCATGAAAGAGCACATGTCTATAATGGAAGACTGCAAAGTTGCTGTCATCATGGCTGCACCGGTAAAAAACACTCTCCGAAGCCAGTATCACAGCAGCCATGGGACTAGATAACTTCCCAGGCCATGTAGTATCTACTTCCCTAAAGTAAACATTAACATGGAAGGTCTGTGACTACTGAAGTTTCCAGAGGACTGCAAACTAGGAGCCATCATTGTAAACACTAAAGATGTGGACATCCTACAAAAGGGCCTCACTGAAACAGATGACTGTTGTCCAAGCCATGGGCTGTAGCTCAATGCCAAAAGGTGCATTATCATCACCCTTGTTAAAATCTATGTAGCCAAGAACTACAACATAGGTGGTAGTATACCTCACACTGTAAGTGTGACAAGAGACTCTGGGTCACAGGTGGACAGTGGATACAACTGTGATAAGCACATTCCCACAGTAGTCAGGAAACTCTCTTATGTGGCACACCTCATCACAAAATGTGTCTCATGCAGAATAAAAGAGGACAGTGTTCTCCTATACTCACCATTCACTAGAACTATAAAAGAGTACAATGCCACTGTTGCTATGTACCTCACAAGACAATTACAACAACTGGAAAGCCAGCAGCAATACCTCACAAAGAGCATTAGTGGCCTGAAATACATGCCATACACAGACCATCGCAAAATGCTCCATCCGTACTCCCTTGCATATTGCCTACTCAGAGGTGTTCACTACCTAACAAACAAAGCTATGTCAAACATAGAGCTGCTGGATATGATCCACGTAAAACACTCACAATCTCTCTGACCTTTGGACCCAAAACCACAAGTGAAATACAAAAGGAAGGGGTGTAGCCATTTACCTTATGGATATCCACACCTTCAGGTTACTGGCACAGCATGAGATCTAGGAGACCATGCAAGTGCAACTAACATTGGGCAAAGCTGCCCATCAGATTGTAGCCTGCTACAGATCACGTACCTTGTCTCAGGAACCTCACTCAGTATTCCGGAGAACAATGGCAAATATAAAGGTCCTATCAAACACCATTATATGAGGAGATTACAACTACCCAAACATTGAGTGTGTGAATTACTTGTATACAATGTCCTTTGCCCAATGTGTCCTACAGTTAAGAAACTGTAACACTCTGGAACAGCTGGTCAGCACACCCACTACAGGTGACAACATACTGGACATGATCATCACCAACATGGGGTACCAGTGTTCCACAACAGAGATAAACCCCCGACTGGTAATATCAGATCATTAAGTAATCACACTGGACATCCATATCCCGCCCCCACACCCAGTCAATGAAACCACTGTGAAGACATTTGCAAAAGCAAACTGCACACTTCCCAAGACCAAAGTGGAAAGTTCCAAACACCTCCTGCTATAGGATAATGGTATGCAATCTGCAGAAACATTTACAAGTGCATCCTATGAGTATCTACAGGGATGCATGGAATGAGACATCACAAATAAAACCAAGATGCACTCCTCCAAAAATAGAACAACAAGCAGGTGTATGTTGTCCATAAATAAGCTAGACGACAGAAGGAGGAAACAAACACATGATAGATCCAACTTCACTAAAGGAAAGGCATCACTGATCATTATCAGAAAGAAACAATGATCGCTCATACAATAATCCAAGGATGGTTTCTAAAGACAAATAGCCAAGGAATGTAAGAATAACAACCACAAAGCCTTTGGTCGCTATACCAGACATGTAGGTGTCAACTTCCAAATATGCTGTCAGCTACTGAAAAAAGGAATGAAATACACCAAACCAACTTTCATTGCCCACATCCAGGGGGACAAGTTCAGTGTAAACTCTCCCCCATCACCCCCAAAAGGGCCTGTGTCCATCACAGAAGGATGCAGAGACCCAGATGTCATGGACATGCAGGTATAGACAGCCCTCACCAAAGCTAAGAAGATAGCATCAATGTGACTGCATGTTGTCCCAGGCTGTGTCTTACACTAGGCCTATAAGGAACTACACACTCACCTATATTCACTGTCCAGACTCAACCGTACCACAGGCTATGTACCCAAAGAATGGCATACACTAACAGTCATCCAGCTCCACAAAGGGTGTGCCAAAACAGAACCTGGAAACCATTGCCCAATATGTCTACTCAGCCGGGTCTAGAGAGCTATTGAGCCAATTGTCATGGAACCCAGACACTGAGACATTGTCGATCTCCAGACACTGGACTCTACACAACTTCACCTTGTTAAAGGCACAGCCTGGCTCCCAAACCTAATTGAGTTATTCAAAACAGTCACCATGAACATAGATGGAGGTGAAAGTAGTCCACACAGCCCACCTGGACCTCACTAAGGGCTTACTACACCATTCCCCACTCTGTCATCATGAACAAGTGTACCAGCTTGAACATTAACAGCTATGTCACAGGATGGGTGGCCAAGTGGCTCACAGATCAAACACACATGTTCATAGTTGCGGGTGCCATGTCCAACTCTAAGCCAGTCACAAATAGCATCACACAGGTCTTGGTCCTGGGACCCTACCTGTTCAGTAGATGCTGCTCAGAGGTACCGGGAAGCATGGCAGGTGTATGACTGAACAGGTTTGCAGATGAATGGTAACTGTGGTCCATAATCGACTGTACAGCTGACAAAGACATCCTCCAGAAGTGTCTTACAGAGACACATACCTGGTGTCAATACAATGCCCTCAAGCTAAATGGCAAAGAATGCATAGTCATCCCCTTTGGGTAAAACAAAGTGCACACAAATTACCACACAGGTGGTAATCCAGCATGTACAGAGAAAGTCATTATGGCCCTGGGGACACAGGTAGCTAGTAAACTCATCTTTGATGATCACATGCCCAAAGTGTTTAGACATTCCTTCAATGTAGCCCATCTAATGTCACCTAATGTAACCCACTTCATATAGTCTGATGATGTCACCATCCTACAAATATATCTGTGGAAAGGATAACTCCCAGTAATGTGCATAGCACGTTGTGTTAATGTGTACTCCTGTAGTATCATGAAGTAGTTAGGTAGGGTTTGAATCCTGCACTGGACAACTGTGTGTGTGCTTGTGTGTGGTCTCCTTGGGAAGGAGCAACCTTTTAGGAGAGTAGTGAAACACCTCAAAAGTGGTAAACTAACCTTTGTCAAGTCTGATGATGTCACCATCCTACAAATATACCTGTGGAAAAGAGAACTCCCAGTAATATATATAGCGTGTCATGTTAATGCGTACTCCACTAGTATCATGAAGTAGCTAGGTAGGGATTTGAATCCTGCACTGGACAAGTGTGTGTGTGGTCTCCTTGGGAAAGAGCAACCTTCTAGGAGAGTAGTGAAAAACCTCAAAAGTGGTAAACTAACCTTTGTCAAGTCTGATGATATCACCATCCTACAAATATACCTGTGGAAAAAATAACTCCCAGTAATATGTATAGTGCATCATGTTAATGTGTACTCCACTAGTATCATGAAGTAGTTAGGTAGGGGTTGAATCCTGCACTGGACAAGGGTGTGTGTTTGTGTGTGGTCTCCTTCGGAAGGCGCAACCTTTTAGGAGAGTAGTGAAACACCTCAAAAGTGGTAAACTAACCTTTGTCGAGTCTGATGATGTCACCATCCTACAAATATACCTGTGGAAAAACAAGCTCCCAGTCATATATATAGCATGTCGTGTTAATGCGTACACCTCTAGTGTCATAAAGTAGTTAGGTAGGGGTTTGAATCCTGCACTTAACAACTGTGTGTGTGTGTGTCACCTTGGGAAAGAGTAACCTTTTAGGAGAGTAGTGAAACACCTCAAAAGTGGTAAACTAACCTTTGTCAAGTCTGATGATGTCACCATCTTACAACTATACCTGTGGAACACAGAACTCCCAGTAATATGTATAGTGCATTGTGTTAATGCGTACATCTCTAGTATCATGAATTAGTTAGGTGGGGGTTTGAATCATGCACTTGACAACTGTGTGTGTGTGGTCTCCTTGAGAAAGAGCAACCTTTTAGGAGAGTAGTGAAACACCTCAAAGGTGGTAGACTAACCTTTGTCAAGTCTGATGATGTCACCATCCTACAAATATACCTGTGGAAAAGAGAAATCCCAATAATATGTATAGCATGCTGTGTTAATGCGTACATTTCTAGTATCATGAAGTAGTTAAGTAGGGGGTTTGAATCCTGCACTTGGTGAGTGTGTGTGACACTGTTGGTCAATGTGTTGTGGGTTTTGCTTTTACTACTGTATGACATATCAGTATGCATTGCACATGTGAGCTAGCTGTGTGGCAAATACATATACTTACATGTTACCTCAATGATTGCATGTGTGGGAACCCTGCTTTCTCCAAGAACACAGCTGTCATCCTTGCCAGACTGTGCTTCTGCTTCCCAGACCAAAGGTCACATCTGTATGCTTGTGACAAGCCCAGCCACTGCAGTGATCCCTGGCCTAGGTCATCTGTGTCACACAAAGTCATTACGGTTCCCATTGGAATGTGTGTGTGAGGGTCCATGGCCGAGGTATATGTCAGACCTGTTCAAACGCAGCAAAGTCTGTCAATGATGACTATTTATAACAGGTGTTGAACAACCTTTGTGGATATGCATGCAGACCCCTTATTGCTTATGTGATCCACCAAGGGATCTCAAAATACCTTTGGAAATGTGATTAAAAAAGGACAGATGACGTAACACTTGGTTGCATGTACACATCGGTACCTGTTCATCATGTTGTTGGCTACTACCTATGTGGTACTGTGGGGATAATATGTTCTGTAAAGGTGATTAACTATGCTTAGTTTGGCTTATAGCTTTCCAGCATGGGTTTGACAACAGGCATCTGTCTGTATGATACCCTTGTGCAGGATGTGTGTCATCTGGAGAATGCATTATAGGCCACAGTATGCATTACCAGACGTGGACGGACATATCCCTACTGTGATTGCTTGTACCTAAGAGAGCTATATGCCAAACATGAGTGGTCTCGGTAATGGGTGCAGGTGAATACCAGTGGTTACTGGCATAGTATAGTACCTGAAGGATCCAAATGTTGCTGTGTGTCCTACATCTGTGTGTCGGTTGTCAAGACATCATCTAACGATTGGTTATGGTCAGGCTGTGGAAGTGATGTATACTACCAGAATGCAAAACAATGACAGATAGTAACAGTATCACCCACAGCATAGTGTCAAACCATGTCATACACACATGTGTACTCAGGTTCCGGAATGTGTGTAGTACAATGCATAATGGCCACCAATAGAAACTATGGAGTGTTACTGTGTAATACAGAGCATGTCACCCTGGTCATGTTTCCACTATGCACGTACATGCAGACAGTGCACCTCCACCATGTTCACAACTGTACACCTGCAAATCTGTGCTACACACATCCCATACATACTGTCTACTCTAACATGCTGCCAATACTGCACACATCAGCCAAGTGGCATGTGGCCAGACAATACACAATTGGAACCAACACTGGTGTAAACAACACTACAATGACAATCATAGCTTTAATGCATCATGCCTGCTCAGTTACACCTTCAAGCATATCATTACACTCTACTGCTGACAACATGCTAACATTGCTATACTGCTGTATAGACACCCTGAGCATCAGCACCATGGTAGCCTGTTCCTACATCGATGTTACAGATGACAGGAGATGGCACAGGTTTCATCATATGCACAGGCTGTGTTGTTGGTTTGCCAGAGGCCTACAGTGAGCCATCCACTTGACATTTATGTGTGTGTGTGTGTGTGTGTGTGTGTGTGTGTGTGTGTGTGTGTGTGTGTGTGTGTGTGTGGGGCAAGAATACTGGAATGGGTCAATGTTGTTGTAATGTGTGTGGGTATGTGTTAGCCCTAGGTGTCTGGAGTATGTGTGTGTGTCTGCATCCACACAGTTCCACCATGTGGCTACCATATACGGGTATTTGTGGGACAGCCACAGACTGTACCTGAGAGGCTTTACAGATCACCAACCCTGGCCACGGATCTGGTACCTGTGCCTGACAGGGGTGCTACTGAAACAATCAGGTACTAAGCCAGAGTGGGTACTATCCCCAGAGGAGGATTGATGTACACTGGACACAGGTCCCTGCTGGGACTGTCCAGAGCCACGTGCACGTGGTCTTCTAGGACGTACTATGAACAGCACACCCCCAACATTGCTGGGGCTGGTACTGGCACTATGGGAGTGTCTGTGGCTTGAGGGACATCCAAGGTGACTGCCAGCTGCTGATGTTGCTGGCATACATCCACGTGGATGTCTCAACCATCCCACACTGTCCTGACACATGGACATGACATTGCGGAGGATATCTAATGTCTCTCCCCAATGTCTATCAGTGACCTCGGTGTAATGACGGATGGCACCTGCTAGGTCACGGATACTCTCAATGATGGCGGTGTTATGTGCCCTTAGTCCCTGTCTGGTGTACCGTTCCATACGTGCCTGTGCCTCCATGACAGCCTGGAACATGCGTGATGTTGTCAGACCTGTGGCACATCTACCAGTGGCATGATGAGCAGCAGTGCTCCTACAAGAACCCCTGGACATCTGCCTATGTGGTACCCTTCCAGACATCTGGGTATGGCTGCTGTGTTGGGATGCATGCACCATGGATGCCACACTGTCCTGGCCAATCCCAACTGTATGCTGTCCCTCAGCTATGGGCATTGATGATGGATGTATTGGCAGTATGACTGCATGCATGGATGGGTTGGACAGCTGTGTACTGTCGATTGGTGGCCCAACGACAGACCCTGGCAAACACGCCTGTGCCTCCACACACCTATCTTCATTATCACTATGTGGCTCAGTGACATCAGTTTCCCTGCTGCAGTGAACCAGCCCTAACACAGCACCCGTGGGAGGAAGACAGTAAACACACTTTACCACTAGTACATGATGTCGGCACTCATGCACACATGCACACATGAACACATACGCACATGCACACATGAGCACATGAACACATGCACACATGAACACATAAGCACATGCACACATGAACACATGCACACATCAACACATCAACACATAAACACATGAACACATGCATACATGCACACAAGAACACATGCACACATGCACACATGCACACATGAACACATGCACACATGCACACATGAACACATAAACACATGCACACATGAACACATGCACACATGCACACACACACACAAATACACTCCTCACTACAGCAGATACCCATACACACCACCAGCAATCCAAAACATACTCAATAGTGGTTTAAAGTGGGTTACAGTATCACAAGGCAAACAGTCATATCACACGTGTCAGCATGCAGAAAACCTGTTGCTCAAGACCATGCAGTGCGAGTGTAGACAGCCCTTATTATTAACAGTATACATGGCTTTGATGCATGTGTGTTGTTCTTCAGCGATTGGCCTCACCCTAGAAAGCAGTGTGTACATGGACACAACATTGCTGTGCAAGTATTAAAAGGTCTGCAATGTCCAGTGCACCATCACTCACAGGTATACATACCATGGCTGGATGTATATCTGAGCATCACATAGATATCCATTTCTGATTACAGTGTCTGTGTCTGTAGCAGATAATTGTGGACACAGGTTTAGCACATGCATGCTATGTATATACACAGGATGAGTGGTGCATGTATATGTGATGGAATACCATTGGTCAACATGGCCATTGTACAGTGGTTATGGTGAGCGTAGGACATATTGTGGACATGCCAGTGCCAGCCATGACATGGCATGCTACAACATGACTGCAACATTGAACATCACACATATCCAATGTGTGTCATGTGACCTATACACTCAATAGCATTACAAGACATATATGTGTCACTTTGTACAAATGGTCATTGCTATGCATATTGTGTATAGGTGCATATGTTTGCACACACACAACATTGAGGTGCATAGCAATGACTGCTATGTGTAGTACTGTGATCACTGTAACTGGATGGGGTGTAGTACCATGAGCCATCATCATCATGCATCATGTGGTCACTCAAGGCTACTAATGTGTGTCAGACCACCACCTAGCATGCTGTACCTGAACTGCAGTACCGTGGCTACATTCACAATTACACAGCCACTTGTTACATGGGTTTGTACGGTGCCCAATAGGGAGCATTGCCTAACATGAATGTGTTATGTGTTGAAGAGTGTTGCACAGCCCCATGATAGGCCTCTACCCCTCAGGTATATTATGCATGCTGTGTAGATGACATGTGGGATACTGAAGTGTGACCTTACAGCGGGTGTCTGGATAGGCCATGTCTAGCATGTTAAGGTGTACTGCGTATGACAAAGTTGTGTATGTTGTGCACATGTGTATCAACTATGCCTATCCAATGTCCAGTACAGTGTTGCCACAATTGTGTGCGATGCTCTGGGTATTGCATGTGATTGAGGCAGCTACTGACATTACTGAGATGTGCATAGTCTCACAGCAAACATGCACAGCATGCATTATGTGTAGGTGTGTTACGTGTACATGGTCTACACCTCACCTATGACATGCACATTTCATTAGCAATATTACATTTATAACACACTCACCAGCATCGACCGGCTGCCTTGCTGTCACACCAGAGGGACCTACAAGAATATGAGACAGTTTGACAGTGGCCACAACTGTGGCATTGCTACTGTGAGTTTGCTAAACTACAGTAGTACAACAGTCGACAGTCACATTTGTACAGATTACATTCCACATATCAGTATTGCACAACACTAGGAAGCACAACTGCTAAACACACAGTACACATCTCACATATGCATAATCTACCAATACAGGTAACAGTAGTCTACAGATAGGGCATGTTACCTGCACGCTCCATGTCAACATGCTGGGCAGCTCCAGACTCCATGATGACACATGTATGTTGCTGTTCCTATTGGCCAGGAGCCACCACACTTATGAGCAGCTCCTCTACTCTGGTGAGGGGGGGGATGAATGTCTACCCCACCACCTTTGGCAAGCTGTTGTCAATGGATATCAGGCACATGCCGCCAGACATGTCTAATTAAATCACTGCAGTGATGGCGTACATGCTCATATGTCCGGTTATGCATGCCTATGTCATTTACCTGATGAACAAGATCTTGCCACAGTGCAGTCTGCACATGCTGGTCCTGGCTGGTTCTAGAGAACAGCAGGGTGTAGTGCTGCACCAGGCTGCTGTGTATCTCCTGTTCCTCTGCAGCTGTATAACACGGGTTGCGTTGGTGGGCCATGCCCCTGGAAGACAATTAAACAATATGTGTGAGCAAGTCATGTGGCACACTTAACATTCTAAAGTACAGATATCAATTAACTGCCACAGATAGCATCTGATTGGCTGTCAGAGGATACACACATTCAATAACACATATTAGTGCTCAGGCCACAACTGGCTGACAGTGCCTAGCACGCTCTATATATCAAACCATGTTCTGCACAGCAGCAAAGAGAAGCCAGTATGTAAGACTATACACCAGTACATGGCACACTGTATGTGACACAATGCACCACCTAGCCACAGGAGGTATATATCAAGTTAATGCATAAAGAAAGATGTCATCCATTGCAATGAATGTAAAGTACAGTTACAGTATTACCAGTATACCACCCTAGTCGTTGATGCCAACCCCCTGCCTAACATATGTGCACAGTTGTTAATATAGGTGGCATACTGCTGTACTAGACTATACATGTTGCTAGATACACACGTATACCCTGTAACACATATGATTGAGGGCATGGTACAGGCATAATTACACACACATCAGACATGCATACAACACACAAATGTATGCCAACCCAGATGAGCTTTACCTGTGTACCATACTGTACTGTGTGTCACTACTTACAAAACCTTATGCCTGAGGTATGTAATCTGTGAGGACTACAGAGAACACACAAAACAGTGTTTCCAAGCAATGTGAACATACACCATACTGTACTGTTTAGGCCTACAGCTTCAGGTAGTACTACAGTTCATATGGGAGTTGGATTCACCAGCAGTACCACTCAGTAAGCATACATGCATTGCTTTAGCCTACAATGAGACACCACAGTCGACAACAAGGGACTACGTCACACCGTATGCCATACTACTTTTTCTGCCTAGCAATAGCATACACATCTTTTGCTGGGATCACAGCTAGGACACAAACTACATTGACAGAAACAATTTCACACTAAGCTATCACACCTTTACAGACCTTGCACACATTCACCAACACATTCATCATCACACTCAGTCAACCTCACATAGCAATTATTGCACTAAGTACATGTGTGTGTACATCGTGTCATAGGTAAGTAATACGCTATTGGCCCTAGGGCCTACAGCAGCCTAGCCATATGCTACCCTGGCCTTTGACACACGTAATTTAATTTCACTTGCTCCTGTCAACCAGAGCCACAGAGGTGATTCCCGGGGTGTATTTCCTATCTCCCAACTAATCATGAGGAGTATTTATGACAACTGCTAATGAGGAACTTTGTTTGCTATTGATAGGTGGTTTGTTCCAGAGTATGGCATGTCTCTAAGATGGCAATCTATCCCTCCAGTATGTACTGTTTAGTGAGCTGACAAGGTTTAGAGCCCTAGAGCGTGTATCTTGGAGGGATTGTAATATGTTTATGTGGAGGATGCCCAACAGCTATGGGTGTGACATAGCTCTGTATGTTAGGCAGAGGTCACCTCTGGGTAGGTGGTATGCAACACAGTCTAGCTGTGGTTTTGTGAGTCAGTCTGCATAGGGCATCTGTTTGAGGCCAGTATTACTCTTTGTGAGGTATGTCTGTGGCCTTTCCAGTTGCTGTAGTTGTCGTGTGAGGTACATACCACATGGGGCATTGTACTCTATAATGGGTTTTCAGTATGATGAGTAGAGGGGAACACTGACCTATATTTCCCTAGATAACACACCTTTTGAGATGACATGTACCACGTAGACAGATTACATGACTAGTGTGGCACTGTGATTATCAAAGGGGAGGCTACTGTCCACCTGTGTCCCATGTTCCCACCTATGTGGTAGTTAATGGGTACAGTGTTTTGGCAAGAAGGGATGGCACTGCAGTGTCAGCACTGAGCTTCAGTCCATGCCTTGATCACCAGGCACCTGTCGCAGTAAGTATGACCCCATCTCTCTCTCTCTCTCTCTCTCTATATATATATATATATATATATATATATATATATATATATATATATACACATACATACACACATACATATAAACATCCATTGCTGTACATATAGATATACATATAGGCACATATACAGTCCACTTTTCATGGTGGGAATATCAGTTATGCGACAGTTGTGAGATATACAGTTATGTAACAATATTGCACAGTGTTGTGCAGACTGCACTGAAGGGGTCCTCAGCCCATGTAGCTTTAGCAGGCCTCACTGGCTGCAACACTGCAAAAATGACAAATCATACCCACAGCATTTAACCACCACATGTCATATACCAGCACTGCATGCTGTTTTCTTTGCTACACACTACAACCTACATAGAAATATGCACATAACAACCTTCAACAGTATCTATCTATCTATATATATATATATATATATATATATATATATATATATATATATATAGATATATAGATATATATATATATATACACCCTTCACAAACAGTTGCAGTATATCCCTTGCCCTATGCACATGTACAGGTACATATAGATACATACTGCTGCCACATATGGATGATTCACAGTATGTAGAGTACTCTTCAAAAACATCTACTACATGCCAGCAAATACATATGTGTTACATACCTTTCCTTTGTATTTCTCTGTTCTGTCTGTTTTTAAAGGAAATCATTTTTTTGGGGTTTTCTCTGTTGATGTTGCTCTTTCTTTTTCTGTGTCTGTCTGTTTCTGTCTCTTTGTCTTTGTCTGTGTCTCTGTGTCTGTCTCTGTCTCTCTCTCACTCTCGCTCTCTCTCTCTGTTGCTGCAATGATATTATTGCATGTGTGGACAGCAAGTACAGCCTGCTTTTCTAGGTATCTGCACATGTGCATGTGATGGCCTCTGCACCAATTGGTGCCCACCATTTAGTAATTGGATGCAGCCTGCTGTGTGGTAATTGCAGTACTCACTCTCATAGCAGGCCACTGCTATAAAATGCTAAGTTAGGTAGGCATAGCCCTTTCAGCTTTCCAAAGTGGGGCCCATGCTTGTTTGCTGTGGACACCGTTGTGTCAGTCAGAAGGTTGGTATACTTCTTATATCTGAAGCTAGGGTTGTAGCCAGTGATTTGCATGTTGTACTCAAACCTGAATGCTGCTGCTTCTAGTACACACTTGTCAGTGTAGAATTTTACTCACCCCTCCAAATGCTAACACAAGATACATGGGAGTATGTACTTTCTTTTCTAATTAGACCATTAACTGCCATACAAAAGTAGTTATTGCAATGTATTCTTCTGGCACATGAACTGTTTGTGAACTACTATACTGTAAATATTACTTTACTCACTTCTGAATGGTTTGTGTTTTTTTTGTGTTGACATTAGCACAGGATGCTCAAGACAACTTGACAAATTTCAGTACTGAGTATGCCTACCTACTTCCTTGGTATAGCCTGAATACACAGGTATATTATTCTTTTGGGTAGGGGTGCAGAAGTACAGACAGCATTATGTATTATTGTGTGATGTTTATCTTGCTGAACATACAGGGTTGCTCTGTACCTGTTAGTCTATCAAGGCAAGTAGTCTGTCTGCGTAGCTCACACCTATGGACATATCCAGATGGTAGCCAGAGGTTAGCCTATTATTCTTTGTCTGTGCACCACAGCAGTCTTTTCAGCACTGGAACAATGACATTGACACAGTTGGTTGCTACCAGTACATGGCTACATCCTTTGATATTTCTGTGTTGTACTCCTACATAAGGGTATGCTTGTGGGACTCCTTCCAAAGCTATTTGCAGAGTGTGTAACAGCAGAAAAGCTGATATGCCTGTGTGTTTCTGCCTCTGACAGGCCTCTGATACACTCAAGTATATGTTTGAACAGCCTCAGGGAAAGGTACATATAAGTGAGGTACACCTGTAATATATTACAGACATTAAGGTGAGACTGTGAGAAAATCAGCACATATGTATTAATACACCTTTTCTGACATGCAAGCAGTGTCTACTCTTACTTATTGACATTATTTATTAAGTGTAATTCCCCACTTTTCTGCATAACATCAGTACTTTTCAGAGGGATTCAGAAGGACACAGCTAACATTTGTTTATGAATCAGAGACATCCCTGACAAGCAGTCACAGTTGGGAAGTATGGCTTCTGCCCTATTCAAATATGCCAGTGTTTATCCTGCTCTGATACTGTGTGGGGTTTGTAAAGTGCTACTGTAACATTATTTCCTGCTAGAATGGCTGGTTCTCTTTTCACAGTCATGTCATGCAATTCCACAACAACTGCTGGTAAAGATCCACAGAACAAGATTTGTGTTATGGCATTCCTATTTTCCCTTTACATTCACTCATTGTAATGCATGATATATTTATTACAGCACCAACTTGTTCTATGTCTACTGTAGCTTAGTGGTACTTCATGCAATGTAGTGTGTCCAAGGTCCGTGGTTTGAGACTGACAGAGGTATTTTATTTTGCTGCTCAGCAGGACAAGGGCCGTGCCATGCAGAGTGACTAAGGCACTTTTAAGCAGTTGTAAGTGGGTTTGCACATGTTTGCATGATGCTTAGCAATACTTAGCTAAGCGCACACAAGCGCACACTCGCACAAACCCACTATCTACTGCTTAAAAGTGCTTACTCCCGCTAACCCCCACGCTCATTTCTTTGAAAGAAAAGAAAATGGGGAGATAGGAAAGTGGTGAAAAAGGGGAACAAAGAGGGAAAGACAGTAGGGAAAACAGCTCAGGATGTGCAGGACGGGTGTAAGGAAGGTCCATAGCTGCCCATTTCTTTGACAGCAACAGCTGTGCATATACTAATAATTTGGATGGAATTTTGAAAACTTCCACCCCTGAGAGAGGGGTGAGGACAACAAAGTATGTTGTACTGCCAATTAAATTTCAGTTTATGTGTCCAGCGGACATGTGTGCAAAATGGGCAGCTATGTATGGGGCGTATTTTTTTTTTGTGGGAGCAGATTGCCCATTTTTTTTTTCAGGTGAGAGTGGTATGTGAGGTAGGGGAAGTAGGTATATTTGGGGAGGTAGGTTGGGGAGGTAAACAGACAAGACAAACAAGATTCATACAGGGGCAGAATATGACACATGGGGTGGGTGAACACCATTGATTGGGAAGGGTGTTTGGAAATCGCAAGCCCATGAGCCCACAGACAGCAACAGTGGAACTGACATCCCCACCCACGGGCAGTCACCACTGCACCTTCACAGCCCGGAGGGTGGCTGTGCTGGGGGCTGCGTAGGAGGGGCAGGCTCACCCATGAGTCACGCCACTCTTGCCTCGAGATGGCATAGAGGATCAGTGACTGAACACTCAATCTCCCTACGCACCACAGCCCGGACCATTCGGAGGGTGATAGGTAGCCTTCCTCTGGCCACGCTTGCATGTGGGGGATGAGCCCCATCCCCTGCAGTGATTCCACCCGAAGGTGGCACAGGGCCACCGGAGGAGGTGGTCCCGGTCTGGGCACTGGACATGCTGGTGCCAGGTGCCATCGCCAGCTGAGGTGGGAGAGGAGGATCAACTGGGACCAGCCTTCCCATACGTTCTATGTTTATCAGGATTTAATGAAAATATGGGTTAGTAACAGACAACAGCATTCCAAATTAGTTGTAACAGCATGCAGTAGTATTCCCATTAACCCAACACACAATAATTCCAACAGTTGAACAGCAAGCATAACACATGCATATTTAGAACAACAGTGGACATTCCAACAGCATGCAGGGTTGATTGGTGGCAAAAGGCCATCAAGATTGTGGTATGTGAACGGGGCACATGCATTAAAGTACATGCAGATATTTATAAACCAATAGGACATATGTCCCAACAAAGTATTTCAGATTACACATACCCATTTAGGTTTGGAATGGCATTATTTAGAACCATAAAGTAGGGTGCAAAAAGATCACTCCATTAACAACTTATATATACTTTGAACTTTACTCTACATTCCTACTGACTGCAGGTATATATTATTACACTAGGCAGTGTCCATTACATTGTCAAATGGGTTTTGATAGTTGTTTATATACCTGACCTGTATCTGACATACAAACTGTTCAAGATGCAGATGTTACTGCTACATATTTATATATTTCATTTATATTCATATATCTACATATCTGGCTGTCTTCAGGTGACGTTGTCAGCTACATTTAAACAGACCCCTACATTTCTAGCAGCACACTGACATTTGTGGGGAACACAATCACAAGCTACTCATGTGCCAGATTAACCTGTACATGCTAGCCATGAACCAACAGTTGAGGACTGTATATATGCTTAAGAGCTACTGGCATTCCCTTCATCCACTTTATATGGACCTACACAAGTGTGGATTGACAGCACTTAATGCAACTGTACTATTTCCATAATGCAACATATCAAAGAAAGTGACACAGACACAGTCCAGGAATTATACCTTTATTAATTACATTACACACTTTTGTAGTGGCTCTCTCATTCATTTCATATTTTGGTGCATGCAGAATACTTTTATTCCAGACTTATTATACCTTTATTAATGGGTTACAACACGTTTTCATGCTCTCTCACTTATTTTATATTACAATACATGCAGAGACTTTATTCAAGACTAATTATACCTTTATTAATGGGTTACAACACTCTTTTTCAGGCTCTCTCACTTACTTTACATATTAATACATGCAGAATAATTACTAACCTGCCTGGTGGTGCAAGCCTTAGCAGCCTATCTGCAATAGGCTTGCCAATTCGCTGCACGGACACCTGCAGCTGTGAAGTAAATCAAGGGATATTGAGACATACCTATCCATTATTTAAACTACAATAGCATTTCTTACATACTTCATACCATGGCTACCTACTCAGTAGTGGGGCATCTTGCATGTCATGGGCCTCCTGTATCCATCGGTTCAGTTTGTCCTGCTTCCGTCTCTTCAGGTCTGCATGGTGGTGACGGACTTGCTCACCAGTCCAAGGGATGCCTGTGGCACTGGTAAGATCATGAGCTAACCGGTTCTAAGCCTCCACTTTGTACTCCGGCCCTTGAAACTGGCCCTGCAGGAGTCTTGACTCATGATGGTGGACAAGGAGCCAAACCATTTATTTTGACTCCTCGATGCCCCACCGTTGTGCTTGAAAGCAAGTACCCTCTCCAGCACTGGCCATTCTGACTGCAGATGGTAGCTACAACCAGTTATGGAGAGTATTCCCACCTATGGAGCTTAAATATGCCTCATTTCCTGCACTTATTTATGATTGGCCGTTTTTGAAAATTCTCAGCTAACAGCAAACCTGCTTAGCAATGATTAAACTTCCATTTATAAGTATATGCATGTTAACAGTGCATGTTTATGCCATGCTGTCATGGATTAGTGGTTCAGTACTTTGATTATGGTGCACAGTGTCCCGGGTTCGAGCCTGGTCATTGCTTTTTATTCTACTACTGTCCAGACAGGCTAGAGGGTGTGGCTGTGTTTAGGCGACTTTGCTCAACTTTGCTCTACGTTGCTCCATGTTGCCCAACGTTGCCCGATGGTGCGCAGCTCCACACAAACCTATTGCACTAGGAAAAGCACTGCTTAGCTATGGGCAACTATATTGCGCTAGGTAAAGCACTGCTTAGCTATGGGCAACTATATTGCGCTAGGTAAAGCACTGCTTAGCTATGGGCAACTATATTGCACTGGGTACAACGCTGCTTAGCTATGGGCAATTATATGTCAATATCCTTAATGCTGCTCACCCTCTTATATTTATATATATACATTTTGTTCACTAATACATAGGCCATTTCAATGCTTTTTACTAAAATTTCATTCATATATGTCAGGAATTATTTTATATACTAATTTAAAACATAAAATAGACAGGGGAGTGGTGGGATTAGAACCAGGAATGCCTCCTTTTTGTGCGAAGGCTCTATCACTACGCTATTGCTATTTGGCTTAATTTGCATAAACATTTCTTATTATGCTCTTCGATGTCGAAATTGCTAACTGTAGCTAAGCAATGGGCACACACGTGCAAATACCGGCAGCTATATCGGGAATTATAAAAGAAAAATTAAAGGTTTACATTTTACAATTACTAAGGGGTTTAGTATGTGGGGATGTGTAGAGTTTGCTATGTGTACATTTCAGCGGACTCGCTCATTGCATTTGTCATTTTCACATTTATATAGTTGCAAGGGCGTGGATATTTGGACTGCTCGGCAGTCTTACACGCTCTATGTTAGCCTTCCAGTTAAGTCAGCGCAACCTCATAAATATGCATGGCATGCTGACATCTTCCTGTTAGACTGTCGTTTCCGTGTAAGACTTATTTAGTCTTACACAGAAGTAATTTACTGTTTTAATTCTTACTACAGCCATCTAGGTTCTGAGTTATCAATTTACAATTTTTGTTGTGTTTCCCATTCTTACAGCACCAACATACGATTTTTGTATACACTGTTGGCAGTGTGTGCCCTTAAAGTAGTTTCTCCACCAGCTGAACATACACCAGCATTTTCTACTCCTTAACCACCAAAAGGTATAGTTGTCCCTACTGAAACTCTCATATCTTCTGCTTTCACATCCATAACATGCTCTAGCACTTCACTTCAGCTTGTTTGTGCTCCATTTTCCAGTTCAGTTTGCTCTATTAAATTCAGTAATTCCTGTGTTGGTTATCCACTTCATTCTAACTCCATTACAACACGTTCCTCATTGACAATGATTTCTGTCACCTTTCAGTTTGTTTCTTCTAAGATATACACTTATCCATCTTTTATGACATTCTCCATCTTAGATTTCTCAAAGCCATGTCAGCAGTAGCCCTCCTTCATCACCTAGTGGTCATGATGCAAAACAAAAAGATGTAAAAGAAGAGGCCAGATTTCCCCTAGTAGAGTAAATACCTCTTCTGTTCTCCTCTGAAAAAGTATAGAGCCTACTGGTACTATGCAAGTCAACAGAGGATAAATACAAATAGAAATAAAATAAATAATTAATACATGCCTGTAGTCCCTGAGTTTAATAATTCTCTAAAATGCTTTACATTCATTCATGTTTGTATTTTCCACCACTTAAAAAAATGTTTAACTCTGTCATTGATGTGACATTTTAAATTAAAGTAGACTGGGTTCATAGATTTAAATGTTCCTAGAATTTACAAGGCAATGTCAGGCCATAGACCATAATCATTGTCCTAATATTCCCTCTCATAGGTTCATAGGTTCATAGATGTTTAATAGGCTAATGATCATAAGGACCTTTTTAAGCCTAACCATGAATCCCGAATCTCTAAAAAGTTCTGGTACCATTGATAAGTGTAAGCAGGGGATTCAGAAATGAAACATTTACAAGCAGGAGCCTGGGAGATGAACTGTTTACAGGTTGCCTGTGTCCATTAGAGACATAGGTGCCAAGCCAGGGATGCATTTCCTGTTCTCCATCCAATTATCCAAGTTAGACTTGAATTGGGTTAGGGAGGAACTCTGCTTCACATGGATGAGAAGCCTGCTCCAGAGATGGGATAGTTTCTGGGATACATACCTGCCTCTCCAGCAGGTCATATTTATACCACAGGCAAGGTTTAAGTCTTTAAAATGGATAATTCAGCTGTTGTTTCTTTTGTGGATATGCAGGAGGTCCATCTGAGTGCATTCTGACAATGCTCTGCATCCCATGCATAGATTTCCCCTCAACAGCCTGTAGGAGACAGAATAGAGCCTTGAGGCAGTCTGCAGAAGACATTTTACTTACTTTTACTTTAGCCTGTAGGAGACAGAATACAGGGATAGGGCCTTAACGCAGTCTGCAGAGGACATTTTACTTACACCCTGTATGTCAGGCCTGGCATAAATTTAGGGGCAATCAGCCAGTCTTAAATGGTTCCACTTATAAAAAGTAAAGGTATCACTCTATTTTTATATAACAGAAGATGATCATGAGATGAAGAAGTTTTGAGTAATAGCTTTGTCCTTCCAGATGGAGAGTCACATCTGTATTTAGTATTTGTGGAGCCATTTGTTTTTTGGAGCTATAGGAGATTAATGAGTGCTTGGTCTTTAATAGCATATGGAGTGTTAGATATAAATCTCTGCACAGCAGTCTTCAAGTGACAGAGCTTTGAACCTATTTTGGTAGCTGAATGTCTACATTTTTACCCTTTGTTGACTGGGCTAGTCCCACTAAGCTAGTAGACTCTTTACAGGTAAAACCAGAGATGGTTCCAGTGAGGAACCCCTGGAGTCTTCTTAGCTGCATGATGAGCTTGGATAGATGCATATTATAATGGGTATTACATTATATAATTGGTATGATCAATGCAGTGTATAGAAGAATAATAAATATTTTTGACCTGGATGAGATGCTTCTAATTACTCACTGGGCTAGCTAGGATTTATTGTCTACTGTTGATACACTGAGGTGAAAGGATATGGAGTGGTCTATGAAGATGCAAAGGCCTGTGAGGCTGTGTCAGTCTAAAGTAAAGAACTGTCTATGTTATAAGTTCTTGTCAACATTTCTTTAATAAATGTGATCACTACACTTCTCTACATTTAATTTAAACCCATTTATGATACAACATTGATTTGCTGGATTTAGCACTTGTTGCGTTATCAAGGTATTAGATGCTGAGGAAACATCAGCACCCTACTTGTACTCATAAGCAAATCTAATTAGCCATATACATGGTTTAGATACTGGAGATCTGAGAAGTAAATGGCACACGGGAGTCAAAACACTGGGCCCAGAGGTATACCACTTGTCACTTTTTGTTTTCTGAGGTAGCACCTACTATTTTAACTACATAGGTCTCATGTGTCAACCAGTTTGCTATCTTAACAGCACAAGGGGATACATTTAGGCTTTAAGCTAGTTTACAGCTCCAAGCCAAGGCCTTAGCCAGATCCAGGTACACAGCATGATTACCATAGTCACTATCTATAGCTTCAAAGAGTTTCCTGAAATTTTTTTAAATTAAATTTACATAATCTCCCTTTGACAAAATTATACTATTGCGAGTCTACAGCAATAAACATTTTGCTAGAAGTTAAAAAAGAAAAATAAAAGCTTACGGAATCAGGTATAAAAGATTCAATGGCTTTGCAAATTAGGCTTGTTAGAACAATGGATCTATACTCCATGTTGTTTGAGGTAGGCAGCCTTTATTGAGGAGTATAATGAAAGCTATTTTAAATGACTCAGTAACATACCCTGTTGAACAGTTTTATCAGAGAGACTATCTTTGGCACTATAAATTAAATATGCAGGCATACTGTGATGGTCCCCAGAGGTGGTTTTCATAGCTTTAGAGAGTGCATCAAGGGATTGTTCCATAATAATCTTGTGGAGAAGAAGGGATTCTGAACTTTGTTGAACTTCAGTGACTGTCTCTGGTTTCTGATTAGCAATAAATGTCTTACAAGGTTTACTACTGAAATTCAGGATCCACTTTGGTCGACCATTCAGAATGTCAACCTGAAATGCTATATTCAGAATTTCAAAACAGCAACCAACACGAAAATGAATACATCAACATACGTAGTTCGATGTATTCGACATAGCAGGAGGTGACATCACTCACTTCCTGCTATGCACATTGATGTACCATTACAGTCAACGGTACATCAATTCTACTATTTTGCAGGGGAGCTACAATCCCTGCACCCTACAGCCACCCACATCCCCTGCAAATTAAATATATCAACTCCAAGATCACACTACAGTGAGGAAATGGACTAATTCCCTGTTCTTCACTGAACTTTGATCTCCCTGCACAATGTTGAACCCAAATAGTCGAACTACACTACCAATTTACCGAAGTGTAGTCAATACATTTTGGTTTGACATTCTGCCAACTTGAAAAATGCCATCTGACCACATGCCGATCGACCAATGTAGTTTCAAGGTTTTCATTGTAAACCTCCTACAAGTATATTAGCAATGTGTTTAGGTCAGAATGGGTAAAACTGCTAGGAATTAATTCAGAGCATTGCTGACTCTCGATACTGTTCCCTTGGCTAGACTCCTCTGTACAAAATGTATGATTATTCACAATGCTTATACTGCCCAATCTAAGCCAGCTGAATATCATACTATTCAAGGTGAAATATGTTGTGTTTGTTAGCAGCTAGAAGCAAACATAGAACATGCTGCCTTCCAGAAATGGAACATTATTAAACCTCTGTGGTGCATTAAAATGATGATTGATAAATATTCTCTATAATAATCTTGATTGGAACAATTTCTTTTGAAAATGCTTTAGGAACTCAGCTTTCAGAGAACAAATGTTTCATTTGAATTTATTATCTGTAACATTGTACTAAATAAGTACCTGCTGATATACTCTGCAAGATATTTCAGTCATACTCAGTGTGAAGCATTCTAAAAAAAAACAGACACAGCAAAACAACAAAGCAAGAAAAAAATAATAACAGACATTATGGTGATGAGAAGAATTCACCTCCACTAATAATTTATTTCAAGTATTTTATTAGAAACACTAACACTTTTGTTCAGATTACGTTTTTTTATTCTAAAAAAGAAAATTCTGTTTATGTTAAAACTTAATCTTAAGTTCAAGTCATTGTGTGGAAACTGGAAATAATCTTGGTCAGTCATGCTACAAATACATTCATGACCATAAATGTTTCATTTTCTGTAAAATTTCCACAATTTCTGTAAGCTAATTAACTTTTATAATGAAACAGTTTTATATTTAGATTATTATGTTAAAAATTTAAATATATTCACTTCCACATCACAATATGTATGCTGTGTTATCCTATTTGGCTGTTTTATTATGCCTGTGATTAAAAGATGGTTTCATGTGCAGACATTTATCTTAAAAAAGAAAAAAAGAACTTAAAACATTTGAAATTACTTTCCAATAACTGTCCAGAATTTTGCAGAATGCCCAGATTTTGCCTCACATTTTTGGTATTTTCCTCATCTGAGTTCATCTTTCAGAAAATGGATCCTAATATAAATCCTATATTTTCCAGCACCGTTTTAACCTGGGGATTCATAAAGAACCCCACCTCTCTTGTTAACAGCTGCAGTAAAAGGCCTTGCTTACACTAATCAGAGATTTCTGATTCAGAGACACCAACTGCAATGTGGTAAGACCTCATTATCAGACAATTTGCATGTCAATGAATTGCCATTTACTACTCTGAGTACAGATCAGCACTTTTCTGTAGTGGTTAATACTGGTGGTTGCATCATGTAAGTATCCTCTCCCCAGCCACTGTTCCACACACAAAGCCAACAGATACCCTATACCTCTATCCCTGTAGTCAGAATGTCCACAGGGTCTCCTTTCTCCCTGCTCTGCTTATTCAGAGATTATTATAGTCAACCCTTAATGCCAAGCATTAGTGTTTTACAAATCATATCCTTCAGTAAGTGCAGGCCAGTTTAAAAGCTGTTATTCTATTGACTTTCTATGTTTGTGAGAGGAGTAGTTAAATAAACAAGTCACAAACAGCACTTCCAAAATCACTGTTTTATTCTTTAAACTCCAAAGAATGTTAAACAGTAAAGCTCCAAACAAAAAGGTCAGTGGGTTTAAGCTGGGCCTTCATGTGCCAAGAATGCAGGATTCAAATCTCTTTTTTTCCCTTTCATTCGTATTTGATTTGTTTAGTTGGTTTTCACTTACATCATTTTACCAAAAAGATTGCTAGTGTCTACTGGTGGTCAGAGGACTAATTTCCCCCTCTCTAGGAGGTGGGAGGATACAGAGTTGGGATCCCTTTTAATGACTTTTAAGGCACACTACTTATCCCTGGTATCTAGTGGTCCTACAACCCCCTCCCACAGGTTCTAGTTCTGTTTATGTACTGCTAAGGCACAAGTTTTAAGAAGTTCTGGTGGCTAGTGATCCCCAATCAATTACCATTCTTTTTAAGTGCAATTTTAATGAGTTATCCCTCCAGGCTAGTTTTCAACCCCAATCCGGTAATGCAGGTTCTACTTATTAGCCTATGGGGGTAAGTGGAAGTATGACAGCCACTCGACCCAACCCACATGCACAGACACACACACACACACACACACACACACACACACACACACACACACACACACACACACACACACACACAGACACACCTTCCTAACTTACCCACACACACGCACACACACACACACACACACACACACACACACACACATGCCTTGCACACACACACACACACACACACACACACACACACACACACACACACACACACACACACACACACACACACACATACACACACACCTTCCTAACTTACACATGCACGCACACACACACACACACACACACACACACACACACACACACACACACACACACACACACACACACACACACACACACACACACACACACACACACACACACACACACACACACACACACCTTCCTACTTACCTTACTCCATCACTAACTGTAGTTTTTCCACAGTTTCTTTGTGGGCAGACACACTCTCACACATACACAATCAATCTTGCAGCCCCTCATGTACACTAATGCCCATATTTTCACTCTGCCTTACCACTAAATTCCCCATTGCTTACCTTTTTTGTGATTGATGAACACAGCCTTTTTAAATTGCTCATTTATATTATTGACCTGGACAAGCTGTGTTAATCTATTTGGCCAACTAATTCCAGGAATCACTTGGCTAGATGCAGGCAGTTCTGGGGAGATAACAGAGCTAATTAGCATATGCCTATCTCCTGGAGTGCCTCATTAGTATGTAGTGCAGCCATGGAGACAGCTCCCTGCAGTGCTACATCTTCATGCAAATGCACTGTGGTAGGGCTGTCTATGCATTTCTAAAGGTTACTGCCAGGAATGTACACCTCATGGCAGTCTTTATGAATTTAGCACTTAAGTTAATAACAACAACACTTAATTCTATCTTTTATTGTGTTTGTCTTTGTCCAGACTTTTTGTACTATGAGGCTGAAAGTTTTTACTGTATCTAATTTACTAATGTAGTGTGTTACTGTTCTCTTTCCTTTGTTAGTGAGTTACTTCATTATTTTGATTCCTATCATACTGTAAATACACAGTTGCTCTGCATATACTGTGACTGTTGCATTCACTCCTTTTACCATGACCTGGTTATCATGGTTTGGACTAAAATAATTCTTCAAGGGTCAGTCCATTACTACTACTAGGAAAGACTAACCTGGTGATTCAATAAACTCTGTGTAGGCCTGGTGTGAAGCCTACATGGAGTTTATATGTTTGCACAGTGAGCAGCAGAGATAATTACATATTCATGCTTCATACCATGTTTAAATATAAACAAGCATGGTTTGTAGCTAGCAACAATGTTGCCGGCCAGGAAACCGTGTAAAGCAACACAAACAAGAGCAGATGTGTAAACCTATTTCCCTATGGGCAAACTAGGTCAATGTGTTTGCATGGTATGCCAGAAAGATTACCAGTATTATGTATAAAGCAATGTATATAGTGCCAACGCATTATATGAAAGTGTACACAGTGCAGACTATTGTGGAAATCTTTGTCAGGCATACTGAACAAAAGTTGTGTAAATGATCCATAATAGTACATAGACTGCTATTAAAATAAACAGTTGGGGAAGTGTATGTATTGAATAGGGACACACAGATGAATTGTAGGAATGAACACAAGAAAAGAAGACAGTTGAAACATGTTAAGGTACAGCAGATGTGGGCATGCCAATGAAGACAGTTGTAGCAGGAACCATAATCACATATCGACATGATACAATATGGACTGCACAGAGAATATATATTATGTGACTGTCACACAAGGTGACATAACAATGGAGAAGATTTCTTTGTGATATAAACATCATGGCATGAACAATGGACAGAACATGTATCAGCAATGTTATATACAATAGGGGTTAGGTGCATATTGTGATGCTGTGCAAAATGAGTTGCCTGAATATGACTATAATGTCAGAAGAGATTTCATCTAAGTGGGACACATAGTTACAGGCTCATTGACAACAGTAAACAGAAGCATGCACAATCATGGATGATATTAGAATAATACCAACAGTAATCACATGTCTCTGACATAACATATGTGATTGTGAGTGTGATCATAGATAGTTCTACATGAATACACTTGTATAACTATTATGAGTTGTCAGCAATCTATGAGAGGAGTCAAGGACACTGTATTGACACTGTGACATCTGCTGGAGGTGTTAGGAGGAGCATTGCTATAGCTGTATATAAGATTATGATCAATCCAGACTAGTTGATAGGTGTGCATGGCATATATATGGCACAATCCACACTTTCATGAGTTTAACCCATGCCATCAGTGTTGTCAATCAGCTATCTATGTACTGTGTGCATCACTGGAACACGTATCACACATGCATCTGGTATTACACCTCGATTGAGGTTCTGCACCATCAGACACTGTTATTTATGCCAGAAAAAAGAATAATTAGGTATGGCCAATAAGATGTTTTGGAGCTCACTGTGGAAAATGTGATACACTTGAGTTACACATCCCTGGAAGATGTGTAGGGAGGTACATGAAAAAGAGTGCATTGTACTCAGGCATTGGTGTGATGAAAGTATGAACTATGGAAGTAAAATGGCCTTGATGTGGATGTCCTGCACATACTCAGAAGCTGTGTTACATACAAGGGAGTAGTCACCACTGTGGGCACATGGTGGTGGACATTCCGCAAAACCATCTACCTCAGTACATAGGTCAAATTACCACTTGGTCTCCTCATAAGGTTGTGCTGTCTACATTATCATTGGGTTGTGCATTTGCTTTTATAATGTAACAAAACCCCCCATGATTTTGTTTCATCTCATGTGTCTTCATTCATGGCTATGGCAGCAATCGTTTGTGTGTGTTGACATGCTTGTATTATACTAATATCACCGATGGATTCCTTGATTGTGCACAATCTGCAGTCCTCCAGATAGCTGCTTTCTACACAGAATGTGTATGTCATGTATGTCATTCTTGATGTCTGTGACTTAAATAATGGACAGGAAAGGGCCTAGCACACAGCCCTGAAATACAAACCTGATCACTGGACTCTAGATATAGGTCGCTTCACAAACTTCAACTTATTTACATGTCACATATGTATTCCAGTGGTCTACCCACTTGGTGATAAAGGTACTTATGACCAATTGTGATGGACATGGATGTAACATGAATAAATTGCATGTCTTTCACACACAGCTGGGATATTACCATTTTACATTTAGAAAAGGTCCATGACGACATGCTGGTCTACCTCACAGATGAAGACAGTCAGGATGTCTCTATACATGTATGCATCAGGTGCTGTTCCCCCCATCAGATGGATGCATGTTAATATACACCTTTCTATGGGAACATATTCCATCTAGAGACTGTGTTGAGTTGTGCCGTAGCCAATCTGTGAAGTTGTCATGGCCCAATGATTCTGTGTTATTATACGTACACAGCACACAGATGTACTGCCCCCCTTAGCATAGACACTGAGTAAGGTTTGCATGTATACTTTGGCTGATGGATAGGCAGGCAGGTGACATGTAAGACAAAATGTCAGCTAGCAGATTATCTATTCACTCAGGTTGGGTATGTCTGGTAGCATCCACATGCACATCTGCGTTTAGCTGTGTATTCTACTCAGCAATTCAATTGTCCTGGAATACATGTTTTTTGAAAAGACCTACACATACAACAGTGGTCATTTATCACATTCCACACATTGGTACTATGCACACAGTCATACAACTGTAACAGTGTCATATACTTGACATCAATTGCACAACATATGCCTATATGTATTTCATGGGCAAGCTGTGTTTGAGGAGCCTGATGCCATATCAGGTTGCATTACAGATCAGCTGTCTGTGGCTCATGCAGAACATTTACTGACACAAATGCTAATACTTACACAATGGTGTTACTGACACCCTCAATACTCCTTGCTTCTAGCAACACAACTGCACATACAATGAATTCATAGGTTCAAAGGTTCATTGAAGTTTACTACGCTAATAACCCTAGAACCCTTATAAGCCTATCCATATTTTTCCCAAGTTGCCCCTGTTGTGATTGGTTAGGTGAATGAAGTTCATAGAGGTAAGGGTCTATGGTAGTTAATACTGACTTCCTCTGTCCAGGAAGGACATGGGTGCCACCCAAGGAGTGAATATGAGGTCATCCATCCATTGATCTAGGCTGCATTTGAGGAGGGTCAGAGAGGGGCTCTGTTTCATGTGGGCTGGAAGCTTGTTCCAGAGAAGTGGCAGTCTCTGGGCGATGAATCTATCTCTCCAGCATGACTTGTTCATGCCATAGCTTGGATTAAGATCCCTGGAGAGAGTGGCTCTCATGTAGTTTGATTTACGAATGTGTAGCATTTCCACTAGGGCCAGGTCAGAGACTACCCTGTAAGCTAGACACAGGTCACCCCTTAGCAACCTGTAGGAGACAGAATACAGTGACAGGGCTTTCAGTTATTCTAAGAATTTTGTGTGCCCTGAAATTTCTTGGTGGAAAACCTTTGTGGTCTCTCCAATTGTTGCAGGCTTCTGGTGAGATTATTGTACTCGATTATTGGTCTGATGAGGGATGAGTATAATGGAATTATATCATCCTTAGATTTAGATAGGATGTTTTTACTTATAAGATGTGCCACATAGAAAAATGTCCTTACTACTGTGGATATGTGGTAGCCAAAGTCCAGGTTGCTATCAACCTGAGTACCCAAATCACTTACTACTGGGTCTACACTTAGAGGGGTGCTGTCTATTAGTAATTAGCAGGGATGTCAGCTTTCCCAAAGGGAATAATAATGCATTTTGTTTGCATTTAGCTTTAATATGTGGCTGTGGTACCAATCATTTATTTGCATTAGCCACATCTGCAATAACAAACTCTCCACCTGTTATAATAACATAACCAGATTTGCCTCTGGTACCCCATTTAGAACACATCATTGTCACAAACTCAAACAGCTGGGATGGTTAGAACTACAGAATCAATTACTTTTTCAACAACTTGTTATCACCCAAAAGATCCTCTACTACCCTAAAAATACCCCAATCCTCACTAATCTCATCTCCCCTTACAAAAATCTTGGAACTCTACGCTCAGCAAATAAACATCAAATCTCTTCCATTAAATCCAACAACAAAGCTGAGGACTCACTCTTCTCAAACACCATAGGAAAGAGCTGGAATCATCTTCCTTCTGAACTTTCCAACCTTACTTCTACTCTACTTTTTAAGAAGAATCTTAAAGAATATCTTAAATCCCACTGGCTTTATCCCTGCTCCAACCCTGACTGATATCTCTTGCCCCCTCCTGCTCTTTCTCAAAAAAAAAAAAAACATTTTTTTTACTTTATCCATCTTCTGTTTTAATTTTTGGTTTTACTCATAGTATTTGATTCTAGCCTAAATTTGCTAAATAACTCTGTATAACTCTACCTTTTAATGTTAATTTTGTAACAAATTGTATTTTATTTTAATTATACTTTATTGTATTTCCTTATCATTGTTGCTGCTCGGAGCTTTTCTCCCCGGGCCTCTACTGAAAATGGACATGTATCCAGTTAGACTAGCCCAGACAACAAATGTAAAATAAATAAATAAATAAATTGTTGGGGGACTCAATGATTGCTCCCAGTTCACAATCATCAGTGAACTTGGTCAGCCACAGGCTGTCCACATTTTCCTGGACTTCTGAGAAATAAATTCTGATCAGTGTGGGGCCCAGCACAGAACCTTGTGGTATGCCACTGGTGACTGGTCTTTTGCTTAAGGTAAAGTCACCCACTTTGACAGTATGTGTCCTGTTGGTGAGCCAGTTGGTTACCCATCTGGTAATGTAAGTGTTAATTCACAACTGGGAGAGTTTATTTATAATACCTCAGTGCTGGATTGTGTCAAATGCCTTGGCTAGTTCAAGAAGACAGGTGGTATGCACTGTCTTTCCCTCACCCAGGGCCTTGGTGACTTTCTCAAAAAGTCAATTATGTTTAACAGGCATGATCTACCTTTAATGCAGCCAGACTGGGTTGGGTCCAGAGTTTGGAGATTATCTATGTTCTTGTTAATAAGGTCCATAATGATTCTTTCCATGGCTTGAAGATGAAGCTAGTCACTCTTATGGGCCTATAATTCCCAAGATCAGTTAATGGTCTGCTTTCTGCAGAGGGATTATTGTTGCTGTCCTCCATTCCACCAGAACATAGTCAGTTCACAGGCTGTGGTTAAACAGGGATACAAGAGTGGCTGCTTGGTCAAGTTTCAAGTTGTTTAAAAGGCAACCTGGGATGTTGTCTGGTCCCATTGATGCTGTGTTGTTGGTTTTGGAGATTGCCAAGATGACCCACTGTCTTGACATAACAGGCTGAGAAATGGTGTCAGGTATACTTTGGGGGGTGACTGGAGGGGACAGGGGTGAAATTTGCTCCACATCTATCAGCTAGCAGGTTGGGTATCACAGCTGGTTGAGTGTGCGTGGTGCCATCCACAACCAGTTCAGTGCATAGCTGGGTACTCCCTTTTAGATTTTGGATGTAGATAAAGAATGCCTTGAGATTATCCTTGGCTGGAGAGGCTATTTTTGCTTTATAATTACCTTTGAAGGACTTGCAAGATTTCTAATTTGCTCATTTAAGCTAGGGAGGGATTTCTTCCTCTGACAAGTCAGTTATCTCTTGTTCTTGGACATTTTTTTTCTTGTTGTATAGCTGTTTTATACAATTTTTTCCCAGTCAGTGGTAGGATAATTAAAATCATCCATGAATAAGGTATTAGGCTGTATGGTAAGTGACTCCGGTAAGTCCAAGTATCTGGTATGCTTTTCCTGTTTCATGGTGGGGAACCTATAGCTAGCTATGATGTGGTAGGGGGCTTTGCCTATAGTTAATTGGGCATGGAGTAGCTCAAGAGAGTCACACTGTTTGTCCAGTCCAGAAGTGTTCTTATCCTTAATGAGGATGGATATAACTCCTCCTTTGGTTCTTCATGCTTAGTTTGTGGTATAGATACATGGAAAGCATTATAGCCCTGAACTGCTGGGGTGTTTTCCACACCCTTGAACTTTGTCTCAGTAATTGCACAGATGTCAGCATCTTCCAAAGTGAGGAGTGCTTCCGAGGAGTGCAGTTTCTTGTTTAGACTCCCAGCAGACAATACAGTTTTTTGAAACTGCTAAAGTACAGGCACAGTATATAAGAGAAGTGCAAACAAAATAATTAGAACCATGTTGTGCTCTTCCCAGCTTGTATAGACCAGTTAAACACCTACTGCCACTAGATGAATAATCTCAGTCCTCCTAATGTAAAAGCGCAGTAAAGTATTGTCCAGAATGAAATGCTACTACTAACAAAGTTAAAAAACAGAAAACGTTACCACAAAGAAATGTGAAGATACAGATATGGCAGTGTACTTTAAACAGCTTATAAAAGTGTGGTTATTCAATAAAAGTTCTTTGCTTTGTATAAATGAACCAAAAGCCACTCAGTTGTACAGAATTTATAAAGGCAATAAAAACAAGATAAGCTGATTAATAAGCCCTTCAGACAGTAAAACTACTTGCAGAAATCATGGTGTACTTAAGTATCACTCAAGAGACACTTTAACCAATGAAAAAAACATGTGAAATGTGTAGCCTAAATAATTTAAGTGTCTACCTCTCAGATAGAGCAAAAACACCTGGCTAAACAGATTTCTTAAAACAGAAAACAAAATGAAGCAGGTAAAACAGAAAACAACTTTATCAGTGAGTCAGACAAAAGAATAAAGGTTTATTTCCTTACTCAGCAGGGAATTAATTCCCCATGGTTGCAACTGTATCAAAACCTGATACATTTTTGTATATATCACAAATTAACAACATGTGTATGAGACAAGACTTATGTAACCATGTAATTAATATGAATTTATACTGATGTGTGTCACAGAGCATTTAATGATGGTATATAGACACTTGTACACCTATGACATATTGCAATTGTCACTTTGATGGTGGAATGTGAACTATGTTGGTGCTTGATCTGCTCCACTACAACACGTGTCTTAATATGCCAACAATATACTGGATCATACCATGTCACTCTCGTCACTCAACAATGAGTACCATTATGACTCTGTCATAGTTCATATTGGGATGAATTACTTGAGACGTATCCTCTGGACTATATGAAGAGACACATGACTGAACTCTCACATTATGTGTCTCAGGCAAGTATGACCCTAGCCCTAAGCAGCATTCTACCTTCACCCAGGATGATGCCACAATATAAACAACAGATGATGGACTTCAACAATTGGCTTAGCTTCTGGTGTCAATCCAGGGGGATCCAGTATCTCTCAGTCTGAGATAACATAGTCAACAACAACAAGTCAAGCTGATTTGCCAGAAATATTCTGCACATGTGTCCTGTAGGCTTCAGTTACTGGCAAAGATGGCTGACTCCCCCATAGTGCCTTTTTAGGCAACGTCAAAGCAACAAAAGTTCCAATGTAAAAACATCCACTGGAGGCAAACACAAAGTTCTGATACTTAATGCTAGGATTGTAAATTGAAGTTGCACTGGAGGATATTGCCAACATGCTAGCAAACAGATTTGGCACAAACTTCAACCTTCTGGCTCCACTGGCCATACCCCAAAGCATGCCTGACACCAGTTCTCTGCCTAGAATCTCTAGACATCAGGTCATATCTGTGCTCTCCAAGGCTAAAAACACAGCCTGACTGGTATGAGATAATTTCTCAAGTTGCTTACTAAGCAATCTGAAACAGGACCTACTAGACACAATTAGACTCTTGTTTAAAAATAGCCTGAGAACTGGCTTTGTTTCAACAGAGTGGACAACAGCAGCAGTAATCCCCTTGGAGAAAGGGGTGCCATCAACCAACCCTGGGAACTATAGACCTATAAGTCTTACCAGTCTCATCTACAAGGCTATAGAAATAATCATTATCATGTACCTTATCAACAAGGATATAGGTGACCTTCACACTATAGCGCCAACCCAGTTTGGCTTTGTTAAGGGTAGATCATCCTTATTAAACCTAGTAGACTTCTTCAAGAAAGTCACCAAAGCCCTGGGAAGGCAAGACAGTGCATACCCACAATTCCCCATTCAGGTATCATTGAGAAACTCACCCAGCTGGGGATTAACTCTTACATCACTAGACGGTTAGCCAGTTGGCTCACAAACAGAAAAAATAATGTCAAACCTGGTGGCTCAACCTGTACCAGTACTGCTATCACCAGTGGTATACCACAAGGATCTGTGCTGGGCCTTTTACTGTTTGGAATCTATTTCTTGGAAATCCAGGCTAAATTAGATGGCTTTTGACTTATCAAGTTTGTTGATGATTGCAACTTGGGTGCAATCATTGAGTCCCAAGTAATGTGTAATGTGGACAGCTGTTTGAAAATAGTTTGCAAACCTTAAAATTATAGGTTTACAAACTATTTGCAAACAGCTGTCCACAAGACTACAAGTATTGGAAAATATGAATATGTATTGTCATTATAAAGATATACATGGTATATAAGAAAGCATTTGTTATTGATTTCTGTAGTGTAGTTGATATGTTTATGAACAAGTACTGAGAGACCAAGTTTGAAGTGCATGTGTGAAAGTAATAGATGGCTGCAGTGCAAATATGTGTTCTTTTCTTAAAAAGTGCCTTCCCTTTGTTTGTGTTTTTACATGTATTTTCATGGCATGAAGACTAAATGCACAGTACAGCTGGTTTGTGCAGTTGATGGCAAAGTGTTTGTGTGTGAGAGATGCACATTTTTACTGCTTTCCCTGTTTGCACAAAGATAAGCAGCAAGGTAACATAAGCCTCACTGATGAAATGATGAGAGTACTGAGTACTAAGTGTATGGAACATACCTGCTGTTTAGCTGATTTTTTGGCAGCAAGTGCAAATGCATTGACACATTGACTTGTCATTGGTGCTTGATGCCAAATTCTGTACAAACACAGAGGACAAAAAGTGAAGGGATACATTGTTTTTTTTAAAACTTATGTGTGTTGTGTGTGATTCTATTTTTTTGCCAAATTAAAGGTATTAAAATGAGGTAGATAGGAAAGTGGTGAAATGGGGAGCAAGCAGTGGGAAGAACAAAGGGAAAGCAATATAAGAATGTGCCTGAGGGAGGTAGGAAAGAACTATAGCTATCTACTTCTTCAACATTGCAACATGAAAACATATACAGAATATTAGCTGAATTTGGATTGTCACGTCAACAAAGACGGGTGACAATAATGCATTCATGTTGTATAGCCAATTGGACCAAATCACATGTGTCAAGAAGACACGTGCAAAGTAGAGAGCTATGTATGGGACATTTTTTGTGGGACAGGTGCCCTCGTTTACTTCAGTAAGAGAGGAATTTGGGTAATGATGTAGATATTTATGGGTCAGGTAAGTAGGGCAGGTGAGGAAGCAGATGCAAACAAACAAGGCAAACAAGACAAAACACAGGGATGTTGAGGGGCACAAAAGGTTGGAGGAGATCATGATTTGGGTTAGAAAGAGGGACAATAGATGCTCATGCCCATCAAACATGGAAACAGTGAGAATCTAGTCCTCCCACACAGGATGATCATCACTGTCCCCTTACTCTGCTGGCTGCTGGAGTGCTTGATGTCTTCTCCTATAGACCAAAAGTGAGATCATCCTCTCTATCCAGTGTTGGCATGCACCAGTCATGCTGTGCATGACCTTATGAACCATCCCTGGAGTCTCTTGGTGGGTGATAAAATCCCCACCTCTGCCAGTTCTCCCAGAAGGTATCACAACACCATCTTCTTGGGTAGTGCTATCTGATGTGGAGGGCCCAGGTGGTGCACAGGCAGCAGATGCAGTACTGCCAGGTTGGGTCCCAGATGTGCTGAATGACACTGCAGGAGTCAGTGGAGGCAGGGCAGGCTGAGCCATGCAGGCTGGCCTACCTCCCTGTGCTATTACGAATTCTGTGATTTGTCAGAGATGGGTGACATAGAAACATTTTGACAACACAAAAAAAAAAGAGAGACAATGGTTGGGGTGAGAGAAAAAAGAGATAAAATTAGAACCATTATATGTGACATGCAATGCATTATCACAATAATAAAGTTTCTTATCCCAACTTTTACATTTAAGTATACTTTTTAACAAATACAAACTATAAATAAGGATTGCTCAAAGTAATCCTTGCAATGTGCATACACTGAACATATGATTGGTCCAGTTATACAGGTTAAGTTAATAGCTGGACATTTATGCCAATTGTGTTGAAATTAAATTATGTCATATTTTTAAAGAATTTTACTATTTATTTGTTACTTGTGGTATTTGAACCCACAACGTCTGACTGCAGTCTTAGACTTGACTCCTACAGCTGGATTGTGCTACAGACTGAAGTACATATGCCTACTTTTACAGTTAGGATAAACATGCTTACTTTGCTACAACTGTATAGAAAAGAAATAATTTAGCTAAATTAATAATTCTGTTGTGCTACATATATACCCCTTGCTTCTCTCAGTGTCTCTAGATGCTCCAGCATGGGCCTCTCTATTCATCATAATCTCTATAATGGCTGTGGAATAAAGAGAGGAGGACAAGAGAAGAGCATTATTCATACCAGTCTTGCCAGTATACTTACACAACTGTGGGATTTCACTAGTCCTGAACTCCTCCAACCACTGGTTGAGTGCATCCCTCTTGCCCATTTTCAGGTCATTAAAGTGATGTCTACACTGTTCTGTAGTGTGCGCAATGCCACTTGCACTAGAGGCAGCCTTGGCCAGACTATTCCAAGCATCAGACTTGTATTGGTAGCTGGTATAGTCCCCCTGCAGGAGCCTTCAGCTGTGGTGATTTACAAGGAGTCTGTTGAAGATTCAGGACCCCTCAATACTCCACCTCTTTGCCTTAAATTGGGTACCTTCCCTTCTATAACCAGACATGTCCAACAAGGGAAAACAGCAATAGCTAAGAATGATTTCTGGCCAGTGTCTGTTACAATGTTCACTGGTAGTGTGTAAACCTGAACACCGATGCCAATCATGTTTGCACAATATTAGGCATTGAACAACAGTGCCAACAGAGAGAAAAGCAGTTTTTGAAAATGGAAGGTTCATAGGTTCATAGGTTCATACTAGGCTATCTGCCCTGGGGCAATTATAAGTCCAGCCCGATTCTGTATGGCTTACGCCACCCCTTGATTTGAGTATACTGTGCCCTTTTTAAGGTTTAGTTTACTGTGCCTCTGTCTAATAGTGACACGGGAGTAATCCCTGGGACAAACCTACGATCCCCCATCCACTTATCGAGATTCTTCTTGAAGAGATTCAGTGAGGTGCTCTGCCTCACATGAACTGGAATTCTATTCCAGAGCGAAGGGAGCCTCTGGGTTATGAACCTGTCCCTCCAGCAAGTTCTATTTATCTCTGTGCTAAGGTTCAAGTCCCTCGAGCGTGTGGCTCTAAGGGATTTAGATTTACTGAGGTGGAGCATGTCCATTAATTCTGGATTTGACATAGCTTTGTATGTCAGGCATAGATCGCCTCGAAGTAGGAGGTATGTAACTGAGTAGAGCTGGAGTTTTTTTTAACCGAGCAGCATATGGCATCTGTTTGAGACCCTTGATCCTCTTGGTGAGATACTTTTGGGGTCTTTCTAATTGCTGCAGGTGTCGGGTAAGGTACATCCCAAAAGGGGCATTGTATTCTATGATGGGCCTGATGAGGGATGAATAAAGGGGCACGATTACCTCTCTTGATCTAGATGTGAAACCCTTCGTGATGAGGTGGGCTATGTAGAAGGTCTTTCTGGCCAGTGTCTGTTACAATGTTCACTGGTAGTGTGCAAACCTGTGAAACTTGGAATTAGTTTGAGCGTTGTTTGCTGCTGGAACTGATTGGCAATTTAACTTTGCAGACGTACTGAGAGCATACATTTTATGATCTGACACATTTTTTGTGTGGCTTTACACACTGATAAAATTAATTTTTGCAATGTGGGATTCAAACCTATGCATAAGGGACAAAACATTTTCTTCCACAAAGGTGAAGTTTCATCCTTACCACATAAGAAATCCTTCTCAGACATACTCATTATTTTCATAAAAATACACATGATAGACTGAGGGGTTAACCATGTATGTGTGTGACCTGACATGGTCCTGGTTTATACATTCTTGTGTGCATGACAGTTTTTGATTTATTTCTGAAGATCATCCAAGGCCAGAGAGCCCAAGTATGATTACAGAAACATATTAGTCAGTATACCCTCACTCACTCAATCCATAAGAGCTTATTAGAATTGAGTGTACAACCCTTAATAAATTTAGAAGTGTGTAATATCTTTTCATGTGAATTTTAATATAAATGAAAATGGAACAACAGTAACATTGGGAATTTGTTGAATTAGAACACGGAATGATCTGCATTGTATCCCTACACTTACACCTGCTGCCACAGGAATAGTTAAAAAACAGTTGGATGTCTTCATATTCATTATTAACTTCTGTGTGTTAACCGTCACTCAATGCATGCTAGCATGTTTGCATGGTGTCCAACACACTTGATAGAATATTTCCATTTTGAAATTGTCTATTGTCTGCTTCCTGTCTGCAGGTGTTCTAGACCTGGAGGTGTTGGGGAAGGTTGCTAACCGCTGTGCAATGCCACTTAGCAGGTTTGTGGGATGCAAAGAAAAAAATGCAACAGTGTATCTTTGTAGAAATCCAGAATGTCCGTATCCTGTCTGCAGACATTCTGCCTGCTTTGTGTGTGGGCCATTAGTCCATGTTTGCTTGATGCTAAATGACTCATAAAAGTGAGAAGCAAAGCTAAACTTTTTTATCTATGTGTTCTTTTCTTAGGTTTTATCCTTAAAAGAAAAATGTAGGACTTCAACCGTGATTTACAAATAGTATATACTGTATGGATCACCATGTTTAGCAGATGTCTTACATGCATACATGATTCACAGATACAATTTATTTATTGGTTATCAGATATGTACATTATGTGATATTTATTGTATTTACCAATTCCCATGTTTGCGCTAAGCTGTGCACTGCGCAAATACTGCTATACGAATATATATATATATATATATATATATATATATATATATATATATGTATATATATATATAATGAACAACAGTACAAAATAAATGTTAGCACACATGAAAGATTTTTATATAAGTCTTGATTTGAACTCTCACACAAATGAACCTACAAAACAGAGTAATGGTGTCTTATTACTCTTTGCCACAGAAACAGCTTAGCAGCAGGAATGAAAATCATTGTGCATAGAAGCAAGTCCAAAATCATCCACAGTAGTAACAAGCCATATGGCAGTGGCACTCATACACTTCTGAGTTGTTTGTACATGTGTTAATTTCAGATGTGGTACAATAAGTGATCGCATAAATCATTTATGACTATTGCTTGCAGAAATGCAGCTCTGTCGTATCTTTATATGGTGTTCATTCTTCTCTTATCTGAGCATTAATCTGAGACATGCAGTCTGTAAGGCATTTTGTATCTTTCTCCTTAAAATGTGTGAGTATATTTTATGGTAATAATATACAGTTTTCAACAAATGCAAAGCAGTTTGGATATTAGTGAACAGAAACTGAAATGTGTGCTGCTTATCTACATTTAAATGTTGATAGAATTACCTCTACACTTTGTAAGTGTAACCTGGCTGACACACCCACTGGAAGAAAGAGAGTCTGAATTTCTGTTGCATTTTTTCTCCCTACCAGTAATCATTCACAGCTGCAACCGTTAGCAACAAACATTGAGTGAGTGCCTGTTCAAATTTTACATCTGCTACACTGAGCCAAGAATTTGGGATTCAGCAATTCTAATAAGTTCACACCTCATTTCTATCTTCATCATGCTCAGAGACCTGACTCTACATTATATAAAGGGAACCATGTAGCTAGGGAACCTGAAGGTGAGGAGACTTGTTATATGGATAACACAGAAGAAGATTGATATTAATTTGGGTTTATCTGCACACAAGCCTACTGATCTTAAAACAGGTTTTTTCAGTTATTTGCTCACATGAATAAGAAAATGGTTACATATGTATGTATATATATATATATATATATATATATATATATATATATATATATATATATATATATAAATATATATATATATATACACATACACATTGGCAAATGCATTTTTTAGAAGTTTACTGATGTCACAGGCATTTTACTTTCTCAGATGCACAGCCTTATTAACTTTCATCAGAAGTGTTAATGTTCCATTTCTGTGTTGGCACAACCAAAATGTTTTTACAGAGGTTTGCTTTGCTATTGTTACTCCTTGTTTTGGATCAAGCCTTGGTTTGTGTGTGACTGTGATATGTTGCAACCACATAACCCCTGTTTTGTATTTGAATAACTTGAATTGTATTGTTTCTCCAGTGGGTATTAGAGAAAAACAAATAATATGTGTTATATCTAAGCAGGACTTTTATTTATGTGATATTTATGTGTAGTGTCCTTCTTTTGTGTTTTATATCACCTAGGACTATGGCACCCAAGAGTCCCAATCCCTGAAAACCCTTCCTTCAGTAACTCATAAAACTGTGATCATGCAAGCATTTCAGCAACATGGTACCATTCTGCTTGAGAAAGGATGTGAGGATATGTCTGAAAAAATGCAAATTCAGAACCAGATAGTAAACAATGATAACACTGTTGGGGGTGCAGCAGGACATATGATCAGGTGTATTATAGGGCCACTGACCTGATTTCATCATCCTGTGAGAGAGCAGCTGCAGCGCCCATGGACAGTGGGCTACTGGGACTGGCTACTAGAGAGCCACCACTTAACACCAAATGAAGGGTTCCTGTCCAATGTCAGGGATTCAGAGAGCTCAGTGAGTGGAAAGTACACAAAAATATCAGATTAAATATTTCTTGTACAGTAAAATATTGAAAACAATAGTTAAGTTGGCTTAATACATTTTTTATAGGGGCAACTAGTTATAGATTGATAAAGTTAACAACACATTCTGGTTCATTACACATGGACGTGGGGTGTCAGTTGTGTATTGTTAATGTAGATTTAAATGCCAAAAGCTTTTCTCCCTATGTTATTCTTATTGTGATGATGGTCTCTTTACATTTTGCTTAACTTCTTCCAGGCCATCCTTCCTAGCAAGTGTGGAGTCTTCTGCATACGGTAAGCCAGATATTTTTTATTTCAGTACTGATGAACATTTCACAGAAATATTCATTTATCCATATATGCGAGGTGGGTGTCATTACTGTGTGTGTATTGCTGTACCATCTGTGATAGTAGCACTGGTGTTAGTATGTTAGCATATATTCAACTGTAGTAGTGGAGCTATTCATTTGTTTCCTGTGTTTGTTGGTTATTATCACAGGTGATCCTGATAGTGGAAGTGTAGGACTTTTACCATCTGATGTTAGAGTATCGATAGACTCTGATGATGATGGTGACCAAAGACAGGCACACTGATGGCGTGCAGAGGTTGAAACTGACACTGAGGTTGACATTCAGCCATCCCCTGAAATTCCATTGGACACAGCCAGTAGGCCTATGCAAACCCATTCCATTGAGTCCTCAGATATTGGATAGGTGGAGGGTGAGGCACTTGATCAGGGTAGTGTGGTTACCATGGCTTCAGTGCCTGTTGAGTCTGGTTGTAGAAACAACAGTAGGTGTTACTGCTATAATTCAACTGAGCCACGATACCACACCAATAACTTTATTAGATAAAGCTTTCGGGTCTACAATCTTCATCATACTGATGAAGGGTGTAGACCTGAAAGCTTTATCTAATAAAGTTCTTGGTGTGGTATCGTGAGTCTGGTTGTAACCAAAGTGTGGGTAAAGTGCCATGCAAGATGGATGTTAGGGTTGCTCAGCGATGGCCTGCTGTCCATTCTGCATCTGATCTAGGTGTGTCTTTCTCTGCCACTTGTATGTTTAGGGCTATCATGGAGGAGTAGGCATGTTCCAATAGACCCTCCAAAAATGTTTAGGGTTGTAGATGTGGCACAGACTGATATGCATGACTGCCTCCAACATGTCACCAGTTCAATGGATTGGATGAATGACATGTTGGAACATGCAGTGTCTGTGATGGAACATCTGCTGGGAAGGAGGTAGCATCCACATGGGCATAGGTCAGCCACATCATCTGATGTTAGCCAACATGGCTGTGCCTGATCATGCTCCTGTAGTGGCAGTACTTCTACTGCTTAGTCAGTGGTTGAGGTGCCCACACTCAAACAGGACAGGCAATGGGGTCATGGTCCAGGGTGTACTTGTGGGGAGAGCTCATCCAGCAGACATCAGTGCATCTGACCATGAGTGTGGCCATGCCAGTGCAACTCCTGTCAGAGCCAGTTCTTGGGGTCAGAGATGATGACAATGAATGGTCACCTCTACCATCCACTGCTCACACCTGTCCAACATACCAAGACATAGAGCTAGCACAGTGTTTGGCTGTGTTCTTGCAGACACGCACACACCAATTTCATCTGGAGTGCACATACAGACAGACACATAACATTTACACGGATCATTTTTGAGGCTTAAATCTCATTCTACGTGACCATTTGATACTCTGTCCAAATGTCTGCTTGTTTCTTTTACTTGCTCATAAGCACTGACTGCTTTTCTGTCAGCCTAGGCCTCCTGCCCCATCTCCACACACACACACACACACACACACACACACACACACACACACACACACAGACACACACACACACACACACACGCACACACACACACACACACACACACAAAAAAAAACACCCTGTTTTCTAACTTCTGGATTCAGGGATATATAAGTCTTTCATCTGATGCCCAGGGTGCATATCTGACTTAGTGCTTAGTATAACTGTTTTTGTGAGGCTATTTTGCAAATTGCACTGCTTTCTTACAGGCTTTTGTAATATGTACATCCCTGTCAAAGTCTTAGAACAACAAAGCTGGACTAAGTCATAAATAAAAGTGTGACAAAGGCCCAATAATGGGGAATATTTTTAAACATTGTGGTCTTACAAACTTAGAGAGTTGATGGAATAACATGTTTTGCCTTACTGTTTTTGTTTGTTCTGAGGGATATGAAGTCTGAAACTGAAATATGTGTCATTATTTCTAACTTCACTCTTTATCAATTTGTCATTACAAACGTATGAGAGCAAAATGTGGAAATTCAGTGAAAATCTGCACATTTTAGACATAAGGTCTTTTAGCTGATACAGGACAGATGTATTCACATAAGTCAGTGTTGTCACATCTTGATGTAATTGCTGTAGAACTCACCCACCTTATATGTACTTACTTTACCAAGTAACAGTATGCAAGGATATGTCATTCATTTGTTTCTTAGATGTTTATTTTTCTGTTTTAGGTTCAACATTACCTTGGAAATCCAGCAGTTGCATGAGTTTTAGTTTAGGGCTGACTATGTCTGATGCTAGCAGCACACGGCCATTACATTGGTAAGTAAACATTGTGAGTGTTGCCTGTCATCACTGTTAGTGTATGTATATGCATCAGATGAAGGTTTTAACCCCTGAAGTGGTGAGCATGTATGCTATCTGTTGCTTCTTATCTAGTGTGAGGCCATATTGTGCATGTCTACATCTGTCTACACCCACAGCGGCTGCTGGTTCCACTCTGACTCCTCACATGCCTGTGGCTGTGGTAACCTCGTCAATGGTGGCAGGATGCGTGGCCCTTCCCCTTGCAGTTCTTGCTGAAGCAGTTTTCTCAGGATAATGTTTTGGAGCATGGCACAGATGGTGAATATTTCAGCACATGTACAGAGACTGTACTGCAGGGCTCCCCAGATGTATCTAGATCCCGAAACTGTGACTTCAGCAGCCGAAACACATGTTCTATGATTTTTATTGTTTTAGCGTGTGCCTCATTATAGTGCTCTTTGGTGGGTAGGAGTGCATTTCTGATAGTTGTCATCAACCATGGTTCCAGTGCATAACCTGCATCACTCAGTAAATGACCCTGTGAGATATCCCCCCTAGTAAACAACTCATACAGTTGTGCCAGATGGTAACTGCCTGGGTTTTCAGCACACACATTCAGGATGATTCCCTTAACATTACACATGACCTTGCAGTTGATATTTATGTACACCCTTCCCTGTTTTCAGGGTAGTTTTTTGATTTCTACATGTGTACAATCTATGGCACCCAAGACTTCAGGGAGGATGACAGAGGTTGCAGAGTTCCTGTAGTGTGTTTTTATCTATCCTGTAGAGCTCTTTAATTTCTACCTCATGCAGATTATAAAAAGTTTAACGGGGGTCTCCTTTTTGGACATGGTCTATTAGTAGCACCAGCATAGACATGAACCCGCTGCACATACACATGAATAAGAGCAACTCCAGCCCCTAACATTCTTTCTGTATAGCCTAGTTTTCTTGGCTGTATTCCAATAGTTTTTGGAATTCACAGGGAAACCAGCACTGAGTCTACACAGTTGCTTTATAGCTTGTTGAATAACTCCTCCAACTTGAATTGGTTGATTTTCATGCAATTTAGCTGCTTATGCTGCAATTAGCATGCCACAATGTCTACCATGTTTGTGCAGCTCTACATGACATGTAGAGCCACTTACTGAACACAAAATGGTATGCTATCATGTGCGTGTCATGCCACAATGTTCACATGGTTTTAGCAGCTCATGTAGAGTTTATTGAATCTGCACCACAGTGAACAATATATTTAATTTGCTTATTCTGTATCTGTACTGTGGAAGCACTTACCTTCCCTGACTAAATGAGTGAGAATGAAGACTTGTTTAAAAGTTCAGCCAACTACAGCATTAAATTTGTGATCAGTGTTTCTTATAGTGGTTTCTCACATTACACACACACACACACACACACACACACACACACACACACACACACACACACACACAGATGTACATACATACACAGTGACATGCATAAGTACATAACAGAACATACACACACACACACACACACACACACACACACACACACACACACACACACACACACACACACACACATGCACACTCACTCAAGTATGCACAAACAAGTCCCCACACATGCTTTTTTACACACAAGCACTCACCCATACACCTGAACGCACACTGCAACATACAAACACACATGCACAGACATACACAGCTGTGCATACATACATACACAGTGACACATAAGTACATAACATTGCACACACACACACACACACACACACACACACACACACACACACACACACACACGCGCGTGCACACACACACACACACACACACACACACACACACACACACAGTGACATGCATAAGTACATAACATCACACACACACACACACACACACACACACACACACACACACACACACACACACACACACATGCACACTCACTCAAGTATGCACAAACAAGTCCCCACACATGCTTTCTCACACTCAAGCACTCACCCATACACCTGAACACACACTGTAACATACAAACACACATGCACACACATACACAGATGTACATACATACATACACAGTGACACACATAAGTACATAACATCACACACACGCACACACACACGCACACACACACACACACACACACACACACACACACACACACACACACACACACACACACACACACACACACACACACACACAGCTCCTCTGTACTTATCTGTATCGTTGTATCATTACTACTATCAGAGAAGTGAATGGTTGCACATTATCAAAAGATATTCACTTTTATCTCTTGGAGAAAAACTAACTCTGAATGAAGGAAAATGGAGAGAGTGAACACCACAAAATGGATAAAGGTATTCATCATGCACTTTATACTTAGTAGGTTTTGTTAGATTTTAAAATAGGAACTGGGAGATCAGGATATCTGCATTTTCTGGCATACTTTCATGTTTGCAACTGTATGGAATATTGTGCAATTGTGTTTTATCAGGTGCAATACATAAAAAGATGCTTACACAACATCTTTGAATAGCTGTACGTGTTTATTATTTTTCATAACAGTATTTCAGATAATTTTTCCAGCACAGCTTTTATCTAACCAACACAAATAATACTGCTGTTTTTGTATAGGTTTCCCAAGAAATTTCATTGTAAAATTGTAACACTGACACAACAAACATATACCAAATGTATTTCTTATTTTTCCTGCCTAAGATTTTACTTTTTTGAGATCCATCTGCCAGAATTATTTAAAACAGTTTGATTTCCTTTGAAAATTATTTTGTTGAAAAAATATTTCTTTGCATAACAATTTATCGCACCATGACCCAGCTCATGAAAAACAAAGTTTGAAGCTATGTTTTATTCTGCTTGTAGAAGAGTACTATAATGTTGTATACAATAATTGTATATGATGATCTGGCCTGAAATTGCGTTATTTCTGAATGAGGTATTCATTATGTTTCATATGAAATAAAAATAGCAGTGACAGTTTCAGTTAGTGAGCTTCATTACAGTCTTGCTTAGGGACATGTCACAGAGAAGGGCAGGAAATGGATTCAAAAATCTGCTACACAAGACTCTGTAATACATGCAGTGTGTGGAAAAACAGATGTATACCATCCATCAGTTAATCTACAGCTCTCTGTGTCTTATCTGACGAGGCATCAAGTCAAAGCCATCTGACAGTGATATAGGGCAAATACCATCAGTGATTTATCGGCTAAACAATAGCCAGTGCTGAGTGGAGTCTACACAGGCAAGTAATCAATCTATTTTTTTAAGCTTTCTTTCTAGTATCTTTTCAAAAGGAGACTCTCTGAATGTTTATTTTGATGGACAGGCTTATGTTCAATTTATAGATTAGGGCAAAGCCTGGCAGACAAGTAAACCAAAGATTGTGGCTTGAAGAGGTTTAGGATCTAGGGAATAAATGGCTAAACAGCAGACTGAAAAGTTTTAGTCCTTACCACACTGGCAAGTAATGTTTTCTAAAATTATAGCACTAAAGAAACAGTGGAGACTTTGGAAATAGAAGGGTCCAAAGTTATACCGCAACATCTGTGGCTCAACACAGAAGTCACCAAAATGGAGACATATGACAGATACATTTCTTAATTGTAGAGAAAAAAAGAATAAAAGCAACCACCCATTGCAAAACAACCAGTCCATAGGGATTTCTCCTCAGAATGGCAGGAGATCTTGCTGTAATTACAATGGTGTCCAACGTATGCATATGTGTTTTCCATAAACAGTTGAACGAATAAATAAATGCAAGCATACATACAGACTTTCATACATATGTAGATACACACATACATATATGAACAAATAAGTACATAAACAAATAACTAACTAAATGCCAGTTTGCCATCAGATAGATCAGAGGGTTTATTTTTCAGTGTGTGGTTTTTGGACATATTTCTTGGTGAGTATGTGCTCAGGCCTGAGTTGTTGTCTCCAGCAGCACTGCTGGTGTGAATGTTGCTGTGATTTGTAGATATACACTGTGCTGCTGAGCAAGCCTTGTGCTACCTATTAATCAGCACTGGAAAGGAACGAGAGAGTGAGAGAGACACTCAATATCCAAATGAAAACATGTAGGTAGCACTTATGGGTAGCTAACTACACTGCAGGGAAAGTAAATGAGCCATGCAACAACTATGCAAATGGCCTAAGGATTGCAGTGAAATATGTACAAAAAATGTAAGCAACAACCCATAAGGCAAACTCATGCAATATAGCACAACTTTGCAAGAAGATTAAATTTAACCTCAGACTGATGCTTCAAAATATAAAGTAGTATTTCTAGCATCCTTTTGTGTGATGGCACAAACAGCCTCCTACAGCTAAGAAGCTGTACTTCTGTGGTGTTCAGATATGTGGCCACTTGCTCGAGTGAAAGGGAAGGAAAGGGGTATACAGGAAAGTATGAAAAAAGTAAGAAGAGAACCCACAAAAGGACAATGTATAGTTAAATACATTATGTCTGTGTGTATGTGGTGGGGAGGGGCTTTTTTCATGCAAACAGCTGAAAAGGAAGGGGAAAGAGTAACATGAAAAAAGTGTAGGAAGGAAGGAATAGACTAGTGTGCATGGAGAGAAAAATAAATACACAACAACACAGGTACACTGGGTGGGAAAGCATACAATAAGATTTGGAGACATGGGATGGATAGAAGTAAGCAGATGGAACACAAATGGTAAAGGGGATGGTTGGACAATGCACAGGGTGTGAGATGTGAGCACCAATGACCGGGGATAAGGTGCAGTTCTTATAGCTGGAGTGTCATCATCTATCAGGATCAAGAGGATCATTACAAAAATCCAACCCCATATGGATCAGGGTGACCTGCTGTATGTGTCATGTTATCCTTTGATGGCCAAATAGTAGGAACTGCCCAACCAAATCAGTCTATAGCTTGCACCAAAATGCTGCCCACACAGGTTGTGTATCTGCCCATTGCTCTCGCTGCTACAGACTATGCCACCTGCCCATGGTATGGCTTATCCACTTCAGAGAGTGCAGGTGGTTACCTGCTGTTGAGGGGGCAGAACCACTATCCATTAAGACACTTCTGGTCCCAAAATCATCGTGCACATCATTCATGCAAATCTGTTGTCTGCACCTACTGTACAAAACAAAAATGGGAAGCTAGTCATAAATGAATGTTTTATGATGTTATAATGAATAAAGATTTAAAAGATATGCTATTCCTTGTGAGACAGAATAACCAAAGATGGCTACAAGTCTCTCCTGCTTCCTGTGGAAGGCAAGATGATTTGCAATATACTCTGCTATCACAGAACCAAGATAACTTTCAAAGTCAGATGCTAGAACAATAGATATAATCCCGCATGTATTTCATAGTAGCTGCCTGACAGACAGAAGGCAAGTACACCCCCCAGCACATACATTAAGACATGTAAACTAAAGATGGTGCAAGTACACATTAGGAAACACCAGGTAGTGTGCAGTCACTAGGAAATGGTGAACATGAGCCCCACACCAAAACAGGGGTCCACAAAACCTCACACAAACTATAGCAAGCATATTACATGTAGGACCCTCATTCCTGCTTCCATCTGATATGAAAGACGGATATAGGAGCAAAAGTAATTCCAAGGATGAGCTTGATAATTAGTTTCTGGTAGCAACAATAATACCACACCAACAACAGAATAAATGATAAAACATAAAAATATATAAAAAAACATTAAAATGAAAGTTAAAAAAAATGCTTACTATACTATTTGTGGGGGTACTGCCTCTAACCTCTGCTTTCCGTGCATGGAGGTCATCAGTATTCTTACACTACTGGTCATCAAAATTATTCCTGCATTGTCTCTTATTATAGTGATGCCCATGACTGAGGGCAGCTCCTCAGCTATGTCATTCAGAGCATGCATATGTTCAAGGGCATAATGAAAGGGGTCCAGTAAATGCTCCCTGAAGTGGTCAGAATGGAGATAAAGCATTATCTTACTGACTTTAAAAAAGGGTGTCTTTTTCATGAAGAACAAGATGGTAGCCTGTGAGTCATTTCTACATTGCAGGCACATCATAGTCATGCCTACAATGTGGTTTCAGTGGCACTGCTACCTGCATAGTAGCACAATAAGTGTGCCATTGCAGTCGTCCATCATGAGTTTGTAGCCATGGGCTATCAGTGGTGGAAATAGGAGTAGGCTGTGGCAAAGTATAGTGACTCCTACACATTCCTGCCTCCTGATGTAGTTTGTCTAATAATGGGTATGAACTTGCATAGTCTTAGAGGCAGGACACTGTGTTCTAAGCTAAGTCATGCAGATCTGGAAAGCTATATTTCTTTTTTGGTAACATTATTAGGAGAAATTGTGCTGTTATTTGGAACTATAGGCAAGTCTGAGAAGATGCACAGTATTCTCACACTACAAAAGCCTAGAAACAGAAATATGTGTGCCTGAATATTTTTCATTTGCAAAAAGTACTGACAACAAGGCAGCTCACAACAGCTGAACAACCTCTACCTGCCTGTCAATGCCACAGTTCTGATGGTCTGTCTACTGGTTATGTTGGTGTGTGCTAGTAAGTAGAGTACTTCTATGTCTGTATCATTCCTCATCCAAACATATATTCCCATATCTGTCCCTACTGCTTTTGTTGACATTGCTACAGAGCTGACCCTATGATTACCTTTCAGTCTCTGTAAGTTACCTCTTTGGTTGTAGCTGGCATTCTACCCATCCCAATAATATACAATCTATAGCCCTGTGTCATACATTCACAAATGTATTTATTTATTTATTTGACATTTTTTTTTATCAGGGTGGTCTGACTGTATCTACAGAACCTGTTTTCAGCAGAGGCCTGGGGAGAAAAGCTCCACATACAGTACAATACAAATACAGTATAATCCAATACAATAAAGATTACATTAGAAATGCTATACAAAAAATAAGTTGAAAGAACAAACTGCTACAGGATGTTGTATAATATTACTGCACATCTAAACAGTTCTATACACTTCAAATATTACAGACGATAATAGTCACTCTCATCATACATGATGTAGAAATAGCAGCCAGAAAGTTAGTGATGCAGACATTTAGTGCGAGAGAGTTAAGAAAGACAGAAGTAATAAAAGCTTGAGCAGCAGCTTAAGGATATGGTATAGAAGCAGAGAAGGAGTTAGAAGAGCTTTAGGATCGTGCAGTCTGTGAGGGACTGAAATGTGAGATAAACCTGGTAGCTAGAGGTAGTGAATTCCAAAGTATAGAGACAGAATATGAATACAGAGAGTGACCAGGTTTTCTTGTGAGTTTTCAGATAGCCAAAAGATTTTTGTCTTCTGATCATAGGCATCGATTTGGTGTGTAATGTGCAACTAGATTGGCTAGTGCAGGGCAGGCAGCAGGCTTGAAAAGAAGGTTGTTCAAGGTAGATAGCTGAATAAAGGCAAGTTGGTTGGGTAGTTCAAGCCAGTTTAATTCTAGGAGTGGTTTACAGTGGTGTGTGTGATATTTAGAGTTTGTGGCAAACTTTGCAACTTAGTTGTAGAACTGTTCCAACTTGCTTAGGGTAGAATTTTGTAAGTTAGTTAAGATAGGGGCACCATACAGAAGAGAGGGAAGTAAAATGTTTTTGCAAGGGTAGTTTTGGTTGCTGCAGTAAAAACAAATGTGTCTTTCTATATAAGAGCCCCAGTTTTTGATGAGTTTTCTTTATATTTTGTTATATACGGGGGTCAAATGACAGTTTATTGTCAATGATAAGACCTAGAAGTTTGGTTTCCTGCACTATTTCTATGGCGGTGTTGTCAGATGCAAGGATGATGAAATGATCCATGACAAGTGAGGTGTTTTTGGGATGAAAGAGTACTATTTTTTTCTTCTTTGGATTAAGAAAGAGTTGAGCATTTCTTAGCCAGGATTCAACTGCTGTAAAGGACTGTTGAGGTTTTTGAGAGTAGTTCTGGTAGTGACTGAGCAGTGCAGATTATGGTGGAATCATCAGCATATTGAATCAGGGTCCCAGGGTGAGAGGCAGTGTGAAGGTTGGTTGTGAAAATGTTGAAGAGTAGGGGTCCTAGGATGGAGCCTTGGGGGACTCCAGTAGGGATGTGGAGAAAGGGTGAGAGTTTGTTGGACCATTTCACTGTTTGTTTATGATCCTTAAGGTAGCTCTGAAACCATTTTACTGTGTTATGTGAGAAGCTTAAGTTAGACAGTGTGTTCAACAGTAATGGGTGCGACACTGTGTCAAAGGCCTTGGAGAGATCAAGGAATACTGAGGCTGTATAGCATCCTGCATCTCTGGCCTTGTCCACGGTGTCTGTAAAAGATAATAGGGCTGTAGCTGTGCTGTGGCTAGGTCGGAAGCCATGTTGGGTTTTGGTTAAAATATTGTTTTGCAATAGATATTGAATTACCTGCTGATGGATACCTCTCTCGAGAATGACAAGATGGAAATAGGATGGAAATTGGATAGATCAAAAGAGTTGCCTCCTTTGTGGATGGGATGATGTGAGATTGTTTCCATATGGCAGGTACTTCTGATTCAGATAAAGACCTATTTATAAGGATACTGATTGGGTAGGCAACTGAGTTAGCAGTCAGTTTGAGGTAGTATGGGGGGGACTGTCAGCTGAAGTAGAGCAGTGTTTTAGCTTTTGTAGCAGTTTCTTATGGTGTCAGTGGATATGGGCTGAAATGAGAATGGGGTTTGTATGACATTTTGTTGTGTGTTGGGATCAGTAACGACAGGGTTAGAAGTAGTTGATGGCCTGGGGTCAGTGTCTGAATAGGTTAAAGGGTGGGGGGGTCCAGCATTAGTGGTGTTAGTAGCAGGTCTGAAATTGATGTTATGAAGTGCTTGTTAAAGTTTTCAACTATTTGTGATAGAGGGGTATCAGGTGATAGGGTGTGCTCTCCATTTCTTCCAGGGTTAAGTAGAGAAGATATGGAGTGCCAACATTTACCGGTGTTGATTTTATGCTGGACTTGAAGCTGGAAATAATATGACTTCTTATCTCTGTTGATTAGTTGTGTCACTTTGTTATATAGTGTTTTGAAATTAACATGATTTTGTTCATTTTTGTTTTGTTTCCAGGTTGACCAGGCTAGGTCCCTTTGCTTCATCAGGTGTTTACATTCCTTAGAGAGCCATGGTGCTGAGTTCTGTTTGATTCTTTTCATACGAAGGGGAGCTGGTGTATTAAGTACGTAAAGGAAGGTGTTATTAAAGTATAGTACAGCAGCATTAAGGGGTAGCTGTTTAAGGGGTGTCCAGTCTATTTCCTCTAGGAGATTGTTGAATTAATGCTGGCAAAAATTGAGTTCCTAACTGATTTTATAGTGTGTACTCTTAGTTGTTGGGAGTTTGTTCTAAGGGAGTAAGCTTGTAGAGGATTGCTCAGGGAGTTAGGCAGTGTACCAGAAGAGGGGTAATTAGCAAGGTGGGATACTAGAATCTAGTCTAAGGTGGACTGGCAGACAATATATTTGCTGTATCTTGTTGAGGCATTGATAAGCTGAGAAAAAACATACAGATTTATACTATTTGTGGGGGAGTCGGAAGCTATGGTTTGCCAATCTATACTTACATCTACTAAGATTATTGTTTCAAGGTTTATTGTTTGGGATCTCCAGGATAAAATATTTTCCAATACTGGTATATTGTTACCTGGTGGGATATATATTACTATTATGCAAATTATTTTTGATATATTAAGGTTCAAAAAGGAGATTAGTACCTCGGCATTGGAAATGATGGGCATATTACTAGTATAGTGTGTGATGTTGAGTGTAGAGGGATATAGAAGTGCTATCCTTCCCCCCTTTTTTAGATCTATCTCTTCTGGTTATTGCAAAGTGTAGCAGTATTATTTATGAGTCTTTTACATTGGGATGTAGCCATGTTTCAGTAAGGGCTAGTATGTCAGGTTTATTTTGATCAATCCAGGCATGCAATGGGGCTATTTTATTACATATACTTCTAAGGTTAAGTGTAAGTATGTTTAAGTGTTTGGGGTTACCCTTGTGGTTAGGATTAGAGGGTGGGCCAGGGTTAGGATGTATGTCTCCACATTTGAGTAGATAGGTAATGAGGAATGCGTACCATGGGAAGTGTTTTTTATTTCTAGGTGAGAGTACTGGTGACAAGTGTGGTTTCACAGGAGGTGAGGAGGCCAGTTTGTGGCTTGAATAGAATGGGAGGGTATAGGAGAAAAGCTGGGAGGAGATATGTGAAAAGCTGTGTGTTTATTGGGGAGAGGGTTAGAGGGGGTTGTTGATGTGTATTGGTGTGTGGGGGATATGTGAAGATATAGCTGTAGTGAGATTGGGAATTAAGAGTAAAGAGGCTAGGCAAGTTAGGAGGAGCATGTCATGTGATAGTGGGTTTAAAATAGTAACAGTGAATGTGTGTGATTGAATGTAGTACAATGTAAATAAAGATTATCATGTGATACGTGTGCAGCTGAAGCTAAGGTTGGGATGTTTTTACTTCAGAGTGGGCTTTGATAATGTGGTTAGGTGTTTTACCTTGCAGTTTGTGATAAGGATGGGTGGGGTTGATGTGACTGGTCAGTAGTAAAATTATGGTGCAATGCTAGTTTGTGTGTGTAGTAGAAGAGAAGGTGGTAAGGCTGGAGTTAATTTAAAATAGTTTGAGGTGGTGATTGTATTGTGATGGTAGAGTAGAGTAAGATGCAAAAAGTATAGTAGTAGGCATGTGAGTTCAAGTGGATGGATGTAAGGGAGAGCAGATAAGTTTGGCTAAATAAAAGAAAGTAAGTTGTAAATTAAATGTGGGTGTGGACAAGGTTGGGTTGTATGTAATTGTATCATAGGAATGATGGGGAGTGGTTTGCTTAGGATAAGAGTAGAGGTTCTGGGGGAGGGTGGGATATGGGGGAAGGTCAGGGGACCAGAATGAGCAGAGTGAACGGAGTGGGAAGAACCACCCCCAGATGGTTTATCACCATAAACAATCAGTGATCTAGGATGTTCATGGATACAAAAGACACGCTGTCTGAACTCTAAATACTTGTCTCTAGTCACAGCATCTAATTTTATATTTATGGGTTTTCAATGTCTTTCCAGGGGTATGTTACACTGATAAGAGTGAAATATGCTGAAGTGTTAATGTAGCTTCACCTTCAGCAGTAAAAAGGCCTATGAGTGTGGGGTGTGGGGATAGTCTTCCAGCAGATTCAACACTACAAAGCTATGCAAACTAGACTTAAGTTATTTGCATATTGCCTTACATAGATTTAACTTTATTTGTTGCTTGTGTACTTCCTGCCAATTGCAGCTGAAATTCAGTTGTGCAGGTTCTTTAGGTAGTGCAATATAAGTCTGACTACTGCTGCTGCAGAAGGTATATGTGCTTGTTTCACTTGGAGAGAGAGAGAAAGAGAGAGAAAGTTAAGGATTTCTTGATGGTTGAACTAGTTAGGTACAGTACTATCTGTCATCCACCTTAAGTAATGTTTGGCAAACAAGAGTAGTGCACTATATTTCACAGTTTTGCATTTCAGCTTTCTAACCTTTAAAAAGGACAATAAGCATACAGGCAATATTTGTAGGTATGTAAGTCTGGGATTACTAAAAACAAAAATGGTGGCTTCCAAAATATAGAAGGACAGAAAGAAAAATACACTGAACTAATAAGAGATATGTGTATGCATGCAAGTGTGAGGTTACTGAGATGTAGGTTTACAGATGTTAGAGGGACAGGAGGCAAGCCTATCAGTTAGTTCCCACTCTTTGCTACACGACATACAATCTGTAAATCTGATATTTAAGCACTTAGAAAAGGCAGCCAGCTAGAGTGTGTAACATATATAAAAATAAAAAAAAGAAGCAACTTTAGTGAATGACAAAACTCCACAGAAATTCTCATATACTAACAATCACTTACATTATCCAGTAACTGTGCTGTTCATGCAAACATAAAATCAGATATTACAATTCAGTAGAAGTGAGTGGAAACATATATACATAGCATAAACATATGTACTACAGATTAGCAGGGAGAAAGAAAAGAGAGAGAGAGAGAAAAAAGAAAGAACACTTAGCCAGATGGCAACCGACTATAGACTTACTTGATGTAACTGCAGTAAATAACCACAACAAGAAAAAAATAATGGCTACATTGAATCCTACTGTAAAACACCCAGCCAGTAGAAATTTGATAATTCAATTTCTAGACATTAATAACAGAAACACAAACGTTGATGCTATTACTGCAACTTAGAGTAAAAAGTCAGTAGACATGTGCTGATATATGTATTACACATTAACAGCAAAGACACAACACTTAGCCACAAACACAGTGAAATCTTAGTTGTATATTCCTAGTACAAGTTTGAAACAAACTGAAATAAACCATAATGATTATGAAAATACAAGAATCCATTGTACCTTTTTGAAGAGTGAAAGCAGCTGGATGAATACACACACTTGGGACATGGGATAGTGAAGTGACTCTGAAGTTGGAGCCACAGTGACAAATTTAGTGGGAGAACAAATGTCTGAATATCTGGATAATAAGGTAGATGACACTGGCTGGACAATTTTAGCCCAACTGAAAAGTATGTCCTGCTAGAAGAACATGGGACATCTGGACAGCTCCTGTTGAAGAAAGGCTGTGCTAAAGATTTTTTATATGACAAGGTGAAGCAGAGAGCAGATCTTTAAATAAATACTGAAGGTAGGCTGAAGGCACAATCACACATCACAGCATTGTTGTAAGCATGCTAACAGCATGTTATACAGCACCAAGGCAAGTGCATACTCCATTGCAGCTGTGAGGTTGGCCACCAATAAGCCATGCAGAAACAATTGTCTGACGCAACCAGAGGTGGTTTTGATGTCCCTGCATAGGTGAAGAGTTTCTGTGATTACCCCTGGTGGGAGGACTCTCACATCTGGATGGACCCACCGCCATGTGTCTTGGAAAAAAATGCACCAGGTTGAGTCCTTTTACTCCATATTTTCATGCAGCTGCATTGCATGTAGAAACCTAGGCAGGTCACAGCAACTATTGGTTATGTATTGCTTGATATACCTCAGCCATTCAGCCAACAGGTAGCAGAGGTAGGTTGGATTTGTATTGTACATCCTACACAGGCAACCTCAATATGCATACCTTATAGAAATACTTTTGGCACAGCTACCAACTCTAACTCTGCTGTCTATTTTGCTGTGTATTTCATGGCTGAAGACTGCTTCCCTGTCACATGCAGAGGGTTGAACACAAAGGCAGGCAGATGTTGGCACTTCTGCTATGACTGCTGCTCCTGCTGAGAATGAGATACAGATACTTATGTCACAGTCTAACTACACAATGTGACACTCTTTCTACATCCTAGGAATGAATCCATCCATGATACAGACCAAAGCTGTGACATCACCCATACAAAGTCATATGGTTATACAGAATGAATATTGATCATCTCCATTAGGTAAGAAATTCCCATGGTTTCAATATTAATGATAATCCCTCCATGGCTGTAGCAGCAGATGAGAATACTATATTTGAAGTGGGCGTAGCCACAATGTTTTCAGCCTTGTCGGAGCACTGATGCCATGATCCCTGAAATGTGGGTAACTCTCAGGATCAATCAGAACATGCACTGCAGTATCATATATCGGAGCACTGATGCCACTGAATGTTACACATGATCAATGAAATGTGGGTAACTCTCTGGATCAATCAGAACATGCGCTACAGTATCATATAGGCACAAATAACTACAACATCATCATGGACCTCTTTGCTGTGTTTTGTGGCATCCATAAGGAGTTAGAGAACAAGAACTCAGATAATGAGGTCTATGGCAGTACATACCACTACTATTTCCACATCCATACAGAGGATTGCTGGTGCCACCATTATTGTATTCATTGATAATTCTGTCCAAGGTCAGAGGGCAGTACTTAATGTGTGTGTTTATATATGGTGCACATCATGAGGTACACAATCCCCAGATGCATCTCAACATGTAACACTTTTAGCCACCTTTTATTCTGGTAACCCATGACATTGGCCGTATGAATGGACATCATCCATAACAAAGTCTTCCAATCACATATCATTCCTATATATAGGAACCACAAGTTCTAGTGCAACAAATCATGGTGATGTAGTGACACCTCAAAAAAAACATTTGAAGTGAAGATTGTGTGCGACACAGTTTACCCATCATCTAAGGACTCTTGCCTCAGCATCAGGTCATTGACACATAGTGAGTCTCTCTACTCAATTGTAGGGGAAAGTTACATAAGAAGTTGAATAACAGTCACATTGTGACCGCCGTGTGCACAGTGACTGTAATGCACTCCATCCTCTGTTTTTTGAGGTAAACATGAATATGCCTGATTCACAGTGTGACTTGAATATACACTGCAAGCATAGCTTGACACTGCATATTTGATTTATATGAGGCTGCACTATCATTGTGTGCTTCTCAGGGCCCATGCATCTGGACTACACTTCACAACTTCACCTGTGCTGTCAAAGACTACCCCACTGCTGTGTGAATGTGGTTATGCATCTGCTGGTTGTTACTCTACTGAAACACCCTTCTCAGATGCAGGTGTTAAATGCATCCTTCTGCTAATGATATGTATGCGCAGTCCAGACATACGCCTATCACTATATGATGAAGCATGCAACACAGTACAGGCTAAGCCAGAATAACACCAGATCACCCCTCAGAAAGATGCCAACTTTGACCAGGCCAAACACAATTTCACTGATGTTGGTTTATGCATATATGCACAGTCCAGACATACGCCTATCACTATATGATGAAGCATGCAACACAGTACAGGCTAAGTCAGAATAACACCAGATCACCCCTCAGAAAGATGCCAACTTTGACCAGGCCAAGCACAATTTCACTGATGTTGGTTTATGCATATATAGTACTAGACAGCCATTCGGTCCCACAAGCTGACCACCTAAGGGGTAAAACTTTCAACCTATGCACATACATACAGTAACATTGATGCAAGGCAATGCTCACCACCTTTATTTACCCATGCAATGGCTGTGTACTGCTAGCATCAAAGAAATTCAGACCCAAATTACAACAGTTCTAACTGCAGGACTATCAAGGTATGTGTTGAACCTGTAACAGGAAAATAAGTGTGTAAGAGCACAAATGAATTGCAGATGTTTGTATCCTGTTACTTGAAAGTGTGCCCAAGGAGAAAGTGTGTGAGTTGTCCAGCAATGACAACAGTATGTGACAGGACTGAGTTATGTTGATAGACTTCTGCCTTTTGTCAGCTAACGTGCCTCATGTATTGAAAATTTCACACAATAGAAAAAGCAGTCCATTGTCTAATTATCCTTACATTGTCACAAGTGGGCAAGAAGCCTCACTGATGTAGCAATGATTCCAAGGTAGTAATCACAACAGTAAAAAGGCTGTTAGAAATCAGCAAAAGTTTCAAAACAGCATCACCAATACATAAACAAAGCCCTCAGTTAGTTTTGCACCCTGTGCATCAGAAAAAATACATACGTATCCCTGAATCCAAAAGATAGAAACAAGGTGATGGGTTATCATCATTTGCATATGGTAGGATTTGGGGAGGCAGAAGGCTCAGGCTGACAGGAAAGTATTGAGTGTGGGTAAGAAAGAGAAAAAGGCAGAAATGTAGCTAAATATCAAATGGTCACTAAGACAGAAGGACCTGGAAGCCACATGATTGTCTCATTTACTTTGTGTGTGTGTGTGTGTGTGTGTGTGTGTGTGTGTGTGTGTGTGTGTGTGTGTGTGTGTGTCTGTCTGTCTGTATGGGCGCTTGATGTGAAATGTGTATGTGAGTGTCTGCAAGAACACAGTCAAGCTCTGTGCTAGTTATTTGCCCTGGCATACTGGACAGGTATGAGCTGTTTATGGTAGAGGTATCAGTTCATTGCCATTGCCCCTGACTGTGAGAAGTGGCTGTGCCAGGAGTTGCACTGGCACATCCATGCCCATGCTCAGAAGTGCTGCTGGTACCTGAATGTGAGCAATGTCTGCTGGATGAGCTCTCTATATGACTACACACAGATTTACAACCTCATGGCCTACCACTAGAGTAGTAGGATCATGCATGGCCACATTTTCTAACAGTAGATTATATTGCTGACATACAGCCATGTGGATGCTGTCTCCTTCCAAGAAGACATTCCATCACACACATTGCCCATTCCATCATGTCATTCATCTGAACCGCTGAATTACAACACAGCAGAGGCAGCCATGCATGTTGGCCTATGCCACATTTAGAACCCCATGCATGTCCTTGGAGGCATTAGTTAACATGCCTATACCTCCACAATGGCCCTAAACATATGTTGAGTGGCACATAATGGCACACGAGGATCAGCTGCAGGATGGACAACAAGCTTCCTCCCAGCACCCATACCAACCCTCCTGTGTGGCACCTCACACACACTTTGGCTTTGGCCAGAGTCAACTAGGATTGAAACCACAGTAACTACACTACCCTAATCAAGTGTGTCACCCTCAACCTGTCCACAATCTGAGGGCTCCGTGGAACAGGTATGCATAGGCATTCTGACTTTGTCTGAAGGAAATCAAGAGGATGTGTGAGTCACAACTGCAGGTTCAGATTCAGCCTCTGTACTCCCCCCCCCAACTGTTCCTCCGCTTGGCCACCATAATTATCAGATCCTACCAATACTCCAACATTAGGTGGTAGGAGTCCTACACTTCCGCTGTCAGGATCACCTGTGATAATAAGCAACAAACACAGGAATGAAATTTCTACTACATTAAATATTAAACCAATATAGATGATAAAAAAGTAACACTAGTCACACAATCTTAGATGGCACAGCAATACAGACACTAATCACACTGTCCTCACACATACAGATATTTATTTATCTAAATAATGCTTAGTAAACATTTGCTTACCATTTGCAGATGTATCCACACATTTCAGGGAGAATGGACCTGGAAGCAAGGAAAGGATGACAATTAAGCATTACAATGGGAATAACACAGGAGGACAGTGAATACACAATCTCCTATATGTCTTGTAAGAAATAGCTGAAACTGAAATGTGGCTGAGATGCCCACCCTCAACCATGTGCCCTGAACAGCTTTCTTGTATAACTCTATTACTTATCAATAGGTACAGATGCAAAAATATATTTTACAGGAAGGAGTAGTCCAATTATATACTTTATTCTACAGCAAATATAAATGTTTACATATATAACCTTTCATGAAAACTGCTGCTGTGACACACTTGTCCTCCCAACCACATCACCACTGACATCAAGCAAATGGTGCACAGTCTCCACTGAGCTGTCCATATCCCTGACAGTGGACAGCAACTCCTCATTTGATGTCAGTGCTGGCTTGGTAGCAGGACCACTTCCTGTAGCCAGTTGTTCTTGGGCAACTGCAGCTGCCCTCCTCAAGGCTGATGAAATCATATCAGTGGCCTGATGCTGCACCTGATCATAACTTCATCTGCAACTTCATTTACATTTTTGACTAACTGGTTAAAAATCTCCTTTCTAGCAACCATATCCCCATGGCCTCTCTCAATCAGAAAGGCTCCATGGCACATCAAAGCCTGTATCGTGACCTCAGTTCCACATCAACGAAAGGTGGTTTCATTGGATTTGAGGCTTGGATGCCATAATCCTATCTGACATAAAACAGAGAAGGATAAAACAGATAAATATCACATGACTAATATATTTTTTACAAAAAACAATTAGTCTGTGTACCCTTTTGTCAGCATTAAGCACGTGAAACACACTTTTCATTTGGTACAACTGAATGTTAGGTAGTTGTCCCACCTCCCCTCACACACAAAGGTTTGTAGAAACCAAGGAATACCACATAGGTAATGTATATATATGTTTCCCACAGAAATATCAGGATGCCTACACATTTTCAACAGAAAAGAATTTGAAACATACTTCTCTTCTTGGACAATAGAATGGTAAGTGGCTCCACCCCTCCCAAAATACCAAACAGACAAAGGTTTTTACAAACCATGGAATACCACAGAAGTAATGTGTATATGCTTTTCACACAATTATCATGATGGCACACACAACAAAGAAGTTAATTTATGAATGCCAGCCACTTTTCCCTGTGCCCACCACTCCTGTGGAGGTTGCTTGGGAATCTCAGAAGCATAACACCAATATCAGTGACATGTACATTACATTTTCCTCCAATAACATAGAATATTGAAAAATCAAAACTAAAAAAAGATAGTTGTGCTGAAATTATAACATGCCTAACTCAGAAATGCAAATGTCTGCCAAAATGCATATGTCATCACTGAATTATAAGAAGTGCATATAGATAAAAGTTCAATTTTCTCTTGGATATATGAATATGTTTCTAACATTTTACAATATCTAGAATGTACTTGAATAATACAAGCATACCTTAGCAAAAGTATAAGCCTTCTCTGCAGATAAACCACCTTCAAAGGAGTAGCAGTCTTCTGTTTTCTTCAAACACACAAGACTCCTCACTTTCAAGTTCCCTAGCTACACAGTTACCTTTTTGTAGTATAGATTCACCCTTCTGAGTACTGTGAAGATGCAAATGAGGTGGTAACACATAAAAACTGCTGAATACCAACATTTTGACTTTGTGTAGCAGATATAAATATAGCCTAGGCTTTACAGCATTGTTAGTTGCTAATGGCTTGCAACTGTGGATGATTAATGTGACAGAGAAGGAAAACACAACAGCAATTCAGACAACTTTTACTGTAGTGGGTATGTCAGTGAGGATGCACTTACAAAGTGTGGAACTAACTTCAGTGAGCTTTTAAATGAAACAAAAATACCACACATTTATCATTTCTATTCACTAATATCAATACTCTCCTACCTTTGCTGAAAACTGTTGTCCACTCTCATGTATTTTTATCACGCATTTAAAATAAAATGATACAAAATACCCCATAGTCTGCATGTCTGAGATTACAGCAGAGATAATGGAAGAATGAACGCAATATAAGAGAAGACAGTGCTGCATTAGTGCAAACATATTCATAAATGGTTGTGTGATCACTCATTGCACTAAATATGTAAGGCACATGTTCAGTCAACTAAGAATGTACAAGTGGATGTCCTGTAAACATTGTAGAAAAAATGTGAATTGCTTGTATGCACACAATTTGATTGCTGTTACAAGGCTGTGTTTGTGGAAAAGAGAGATAACACACTACAACTGTATTTTATAATTTCATTACTTTGATAGTTCAAATCCAGTGTTGTGTAATTGTTTAACATTTGTTTTACTTAAATTTTTTTTCTCTTTTTAACATGTGTGCAGTGCCTGGCTTAGCACAAACATGGTTAAACGTATAAACTTTAAAAAGTTAATGTCAGGTTACTAAGGAAGTGCAAACACACATTGCTATATTGTGTGGGTTTCAGCAACTAGGGTGATAATGACAGTAGGAATTATAACTGTGACCCAAATGAGTGTATAGAACAAGGTGAAAATATGCTGACATATACAATAGATATGATAGGTAGACAGTGATTTGAGTTTATAGTAGTTATTTTTACTGAGGTATGATCATAATCAGTATTAACATAAATAATATATATTCACTTTTGCCTGTGTCATTTGCGAGTTGCTCACCTGTGTGCAAACAGGGTTCACTTAAAAAAAAAACACTAAAGAAATGTACTTGCATTACCTTCTTTCACACAAACAGGCTAAGCAGTGATGAACAGCCATCAGCACTCTGGAAAGCACTGAGTTTAAACAATTTACCTGCTGACTAGCTTTCCCCATGGCACCAGATATATGTTCAGGTCCAGAACAGAGATGAGTCAGGGTTCTAATCCAGCACTCTCTACTTTTCATTAATGGTGTCCCACTGTAATTTTTAATAAAAATACTACTATAAAGATAATTATATATAACTGTGCATAGCAGTTTGATTGAGCATATTCTTGCTATCATATCGATATGTGTAACTGGTATAGCATTACAATTCCATGCATCCACAACTCCTTTTTCCATTTTTTCACAAGGGGTTAGGGTGTCATTTCAATAGTGACAATCATCTATAGCCAAGACTTACACCACTGGGTAGCTAGCTCTGCCATGGTAGTTCATCCACACCAGATACTCATATGCACAGTCACACTTATGGCCAATTTAGAGTGTGTGATCCATCTACTGCATGTGTTTGGAATTTGGAAGGAGACTGGACCACCTGGAGAAAACGCATGCAAACACAAGAAGAATATGTAGACTCCACAAGAAAGGCAACACAGCCAAGCATCGAACTGGGGAACCTGTGTGAGGTAATAACAATTAAGATTCTATAATTATAAATGCATTTTCAGACATGGGATGTACTTCATAGTTTACTGACAGTCATCTACACAGCTCATATAACATACGTATAGCTGTAAAACAAAATGTATTGTGTGGTCGGAACCAGAACTCAAAAATCTACTCTGAAAGTAATACAAGTATATATATTTTCAGTATATTGTTACACATTACTCCTGCATCACACCTGAGAATGCATAAACCAGGACCTGGTCAAGTCACACACACCCATGGTTAATTGAAGTACAACATCACTCACTCTTTAAGGTGTATATTAGTAATGACCATGGTTGGCAAACACTTCTGTGGCAATGAGGAAAAGCACCTATGTAGAAATATATGTATTCTCCTTTTTTCATTGGTTTGAATCCCACATTGTACAGATCACCTTTTTTCAGTGTGTAAGGCCCCAAAAAATATGTGTCAAGTCATACAATTTATCTTGTCAAATTCAGGTCTTAAAAGCCAAGTCATTTAATATATATCATAACTGACCACTAGGCAAACCTGTCAGGTACAGCAGCACACATGCCATAAATTAACGACAACTGTCACATTATCCATCCTATTTCATAAACTGCCTTCCTCTCTGTTTGGCAATGTTGCTTTCCATGCACCGTAGTGCAAACATGTTGGTATGGTTGTGCGGGTTGGCACACTGGCAATAAAATGTGATATCCTGAGTTGGTGGGAAAACACTTTTATTGATGTTGAAGGACCTGTGTAGACATGGCAGGAGCTGGGAGGAATGGTGCCCAATTCAAAGCCCCAAGTTGGGGTGTGGTGGAGTCAAAAATATTTATTGCACTCCTTATGCTAAGGATGAAGCTGCCAGGTAACAGGAAAAGAGGAAGGCTAAGATAAGGTTTATGGATGTGGAGAGAGAGGACATGCAGGTGGTTGGTGTGACAGAGCAAGATGCAGAGGACAGGAAGAAATGGAAACAGTTGATCTGCTGTGGTGACCCCTAATGGAAGCAGCCAAAAGAAGAAGAAGAAGATAAAGCACTACAGCTGTAGGCTGCTGCAGTGGGGCTGTACCACTATACCAGGCCTCAGTATAAGTCTGAATCTTGGAAAAGTCTACCCAAGGCCATCTCCAGTGCATCTGACATTCCATACACTGTAAAGCAATGCCGGCATCATTATAATGATCTGGAACTGTACAAGTATTCCAATGGGAGACAGAGAAGGGGACATTGATGACAGGTCTGTGGGTGAGGACTAGACTCTTGCTTTTCCTCTGCTTGATGGACATGTGCTTCCAATGTCCCATACCTATCCCCAATCATGGTGTCCCCAACCTTTTGTGTCAATCACCATCTTTTTGCCTGTCTTGTCTGTCATGTTTGTCTGCACCTGCTTCCTCATCTACCCTACCTCAGCCTGACATTCCTATGTGTTCTTCCACAACAACAAAAATGGGCACCTGTCCCACAAATAAAAATTGTCTTATATATAGCTCTCCACTTTGCATATGTGTCTTCTTGACGCACTTGATTTGGTCCAATTAGCTATACAGCATTGCTATGTTGTTGTGACCCATCTGTGCTGTAGTGACAGTCCAAATTCATCCAATTTTCTATCCATGATCACATTACAGTGTTAAAAATGTGGATAGCTTTGGTTCTTTCCTAATTTTCTTCTGCAGATTCCTTTATTCCTTCCCCTTATTCTTCCCCCTACTTGCCCCCTCATTTCACCACTTTTATATCTACCCATTTTCACACCTTTAATCTGGTAAAAAAAAAGAATCACACACCACACACATGGCCAGAAATGTCCCACAATAAAGGCTTCACTTTGTGTCCTCTGCAACTGCACAGTGCTTGACATTATGCACTAATGCTGAGCTGCGGTGAATGGCTCTTCGTATCCTATGCCAAAACCTAGTGATTTTTTGCCATCAACTGCACCAGTCTAGTTATCTCTGTGCAATGCTGCTTCAACTTGTACTAAATGAACACGGTCTTAAAGGAGAGCAAAGGAAGTACTTTGAAACATTTAGTCTGACCGTTTTTTTAGACTGCTGAATGTAAAAAAAAAAAAAAAAGTTTCTATGTGGTGTGCTGACATCAATAACTTAACTCTGCATTTTTTCACAATAGCTTCAGGGGTTCAATTCCAAATGCAACTCTCATCATTTCTTAGTGCAATGTTATATGTGTATGATATAGTCAATCACCCACATATTAAAATTTGCCACAGTTATGATTTTTCAGTGAGATATATTGATTACTATCCCAAAATGAGTATCTGAAGTGACATTCATCCCCACTGCTATCACAAATTTATCTAATCTTGTTCTGCTTCTCATAAGCCTGTTGTCCCTCTCGCAAGCCTTTTCTACTTTTATGTCACACACTTCATGCTACACAGTATGTAATGTTAATAATGATAACAGATCAAAAAATGACCATTAATGTGTCATTAAAAACACTGATAGGTGGATGTTCATCTCTCCTTGTATTCATCCCATCACTCCAACTCAACTTTACATGTGTGCACCTATTAAGTTGGTGGATGGTGTCTGCAGACTGACTTTATTTTGTTGATGGATAATACTAACATCTTACCTTAAGTCAATAGTTTATCATTGCTCATGCACTATGGAGTGTTTTAAAATCATCTGTAAGATTCTGTTTGTGACATTTTCAGGTGATGGAGAAAATCTTCATTTAATGTGATGTACAAACTGTCCTTACTGTGACAAAGCATACTGCACACACCTTTCAGGATACATGGCTATATACAAATAATTAGCATGTCTGCTGAGTCAGAATAATCATTTCAAAATATGTACCACCCCTTGTCATTTCTAGAAAGCTGTTTACACAATTACATTCTGATTTGCAGTGAGGCCTGCAAAGCAGCTATTAATTGTAAACTGTATAGAGGTAGGCATTAATGATAAAAATTGTTGAAAACATATACTCTACTGTAGTCATTGCTTATCACATTTACAGTAATGTTCACATTTAATTAGCTAATGCCATCCTGACACCATCTGTAAAAATAGTGAATGATCTAGATTTGAACCCTATGTTATCTGCATTCTACCTAGGAGCATGCTGCTCTTACACTTGTTACCACAGGGAAATATAGACAGCAGGTATATGTTTACACTCCATACTGTCAGAGTGCTGATGGCTGCACATCCCCACTTAGTCTGCTTGTGCTAAGGAAGGCAAACCAACAGAAATATTACTATTTTCCCATTTAAGAGAAGAACCATGTTTGCTCATTGCTAAACTCTGCGCAATTGGGGAGGGCAATAGCAACAGTTCTTAATGGCATAAAAGTTATGACACAACATTTGCACTATAAGCTACAGTATGAACAGCAAAGTATCTGTCAGCTATTACTCACATAACATACATTCCTGACTAATTTTGAAGTTCAAGTTGCATTCATAAAATGGGAATCTCACATACACTAACACTTTCCCATCATTCGTGCAAATATGTTTCTCGCAGATGTCCTATGTAAACAGGTGTTTGGCATGTCTTACTTTGGTTATTGTCCAATTACCCTCCATCTTATCAAAAGGCATTCATTAACATGACAGAAGGTAAGGGACTGGTTCTTCACTGAAAACATACTTAGACTTATGTATGCCCTGTAGCAACATACCTGTAAATGATATCTCAGTAATAGATCCAGTGTCAAGTACACTGTAGAAATAAAGAACACAACTACACATTGTTACATTTGATATGGGTTTATACTGACACTGGCCTTAGGTCATCACTAGCATATTGTCAAAAAAATCTAGTATCATGAACATCAATTCATAAGAATATGAATGCACATTCAACACTTGCAATCCTGGTGTTTCCAAAGTGTGTGTGTGTGTGTGTGTGTGTGTGTGTGTGTGTGTGTGTGTGTGTGTGTGCGTGTGTGTGTGTGTGTGTGTGTGTGTGTGTGTGTGTGTGTGTGTGTGTGTGTGTGTGAGACTATGTTATGTAAACAACATACTGAGAAACAGGTATATGTATATCTCAGTTTTGCAACATGCATTCATAACAACTTATTTCACCTAGGTTACCAAAATGTCTTTTAAAGTATTTTTGCACATTGCAATAACAAAATCAAATCTGAAGTCCAGTTTTTACAAACAAATCTCATAACAGAATATGTTACTTGCAACATTATGATGAGGTAATTTTGTATATAGACCACTGTGCTCTAAAACAGGGCTAACAAGTTAGGCAGGGGTTTGAATTGCAAAACAGTCAACTTGTGTGTGCGCTTAGTCAGAAAAGCATGAGTCTAGGTCCTAGTGTCCTCATGCAAGTCTCATTGAGAACAAAATTTTACAGTGGTACATGACAATACAGCAATTTCATACAGCCTTCCCAACAACCTCTTCTCACCATACATGGATGATGTGATCTGCTATAAAGTGTTCTCTGGCAATATTAAAGTCAGGCTTGTGTTGTGACACTACCATTGAGTACTGTGTTGTCCATCTTGAGCAACTAGGCAGGTAGGGGTTCTAATTACACTGCAGTTAACGTGTGTGTGTGTTTTCAGATAACTCTCATTCTAGAGATCATTTGTGAATAGCGTGTGAAGCACTCCTACCAAAATCTTCTTCTCAAAATTCCCTGAAGATGTCATCTGCTATAAAGTGTTCCCTGACAATACAAAAGTCAGACTTGTGCCATGGTGCTAGCATTAAATACTATGTTTTCCAGCTTGTTTAAGTAGGTAGGCCAAGGTTAACATCTCACTTCATTTAACATGTATGTTCATTCAAATATAAGAAAGACCTTTTTAGAGCAGTATATGAGACAGTCTTACTAAGATCTTCTTCTCTCCAAACACTTATGATGTCATCTGCTGTAATGTATTGTCTGGCAATACGTGAGCCAGAATTGTTTTGTGGTGCTGGTGTTAAGTATTGCACTCTCTATTTTTGTTTAACTAAATAGGTAGGGGTTCTAATCTTGCTGCAGTTGACTTGTAAGTGTGTGTTTAGTTAAGTCCAGAGGTAGAGGAAGTAGCAGTACAGGTGCCAGTGGAGGTTTGGAACATTGGCAAGTTATAGCAAGCTGGTTAGTTATAGGTTATGGTCCAGGGCTACAAGGAGGCCTTATACTGCAGCAGTTGCAGTGTTTATAGAAATTTGGCACAGCCTGCCCATTAAGTAGAGAGGGTGGCTAGTAAATTTCATTTGTAGTTGTTTGGGGTTTACAGACTGCAGTTGGGGTTTAAGCTAATAGAGTGTATATGCATGCCTTGGAACCAATGGCCAAGCTGTTGGGTTTAATTGATTTTACTAAGCCTTGGGGAGTTTTGATGTGATTGAAAGATTGGAAAAGAGCAAGACTGACAAGTTTTTATAAGCATTACCCATTAGGTAGGTGTTTATTGAAAGCCTTTACAAGTCTTCAAGCTGTGGTAACTGAAGTTAAGGGTTGCAAGCTGTGGTCAGTCTTATCTGTTTTCATGTATTTTGGGGCATTTTGGACTAGTGAGTTACCTGATAGTCTATAGTGGGAGGATCTCCACATTACAGGGCAAGAGGTTTTGATTTAGTTGAAGAGGTCAAAAGGTGGTCAGTGGGGTCAAGGGTAGCAGATAGTTTTGTAAGTCAGCGCTGAAAGGGAGTTGTGTCCATTGCATTTGGCACATTGTTGGAGGAATGTAGTTGCCAGGAGGCCAGCTCAGTTAAGTTTCTCCATCAGCCAGTGGCAAGGTAGTATCAACAGAGTTTGTTCAGGTGTTGAGAAGACCATTATTTAGCCAAGGGCTTCAGGGGATCATCCATTTAAAACAGGTAAAGAGACTGATTTGGAATTAAAAGGCAGGTTTCTCAAGTTGGTAAAAAGATTTGGTAAACAAGTATCAGATGCTTTTTTGGCATATGTTCAGTAATGTGAAAGTAAGTGATGTCTTTGTTTGTTTCTGCAGGACATGCCAAGGTTGCTATCCTAGATAATTTGTTTGTGTATTGGGGCAGAGAAGTATGCTGAGGTTAACCAATAAGGTTGTTTGTTGGTTCTTAATCCTTGGAAGGGGAAAGTGGTTTGGTGTGGTTATAGGGGAATGCTCTGGCATCAATTGGTTGGTAAGACAAATTCATAACTGGTATGGCAATTTGGTATTAAGGTTGTGTTGGTTTATCTGGGAGTAATGATTTGGGAGTATTGCCAAAAAAGAGATTATTGAGTCAGATGGTACATAATTTTGTGGTGTGGCAGCAAACGTTTCCATTGGTTGGTTTTGTCTGGTCAGAAAGCATACTTCAGTTATTGTGGAGGCAAGCTAAATGCTCAAAGTGTTAGAAATGGCTCGGCATTTTATTAATCATAGGTTGTCATGAGAACTTACAACATTGAATATTAAGGTGTTATGTCATCAGGAGTTTTTTGACAGTGATATTTTATGGTATAGGGATGGTAGGGTTAATTTGAGTGCCATTGGTTTGGCTGTTTTTAATGTGAATATGTCTTTGGCCTTGCAGGAATTAATTGGTTAGTTTTTTTCTGGGTATAAAAGGGGGAACAGCCTGTGGTCAGGTTACTGGGTGGTGCTAAGGGGTCTGGGTCATTTAGTAGGAACCCTCTATTGCCCCTTTATAGAGCTTGGTTCAATGCAGGTGTGAGTGGGTGGTGGCATGCTGCTCTGGATTATATGTTTGACCCAGTAAGCAGTTTGGGTATTTATGTTGCAGGGCTTTGTCAACTATTGGCGAGCTGTTCATGGTGCCATACTGTTCTGTTTTAATGCTATTTTCAAGTTGATGCTAATGTCATGTTCCCAGCTGAGGTTTGATTTTTATGCATGTTCCAGTGAGTTATTCCAATAAATGGTTGCACAGTCTTTTTGGTGTGTTTTTTATCTTGGACAGGGGATATGTACATTTACTTATATTTTTCCTAAGGCCAGATGTGCTTATGAGAGCATATCATATTATATAAACTTAACTTGCACAATAATTCCCTACCAGTAACTATATAGGCTCAAGTATATGAAGACAACGTATTGTAGAAAATTAGAAAGAACTCTTCTTGTTGATATTCACCATAACTCTAAAATAAAAGTACTATGACTTTAAAAGTCAGAGGCTGAAAGATATGCAATTTATCAACGAGTCCTGGACTGTATTCTGCCAGTTGAAATTCAGGACTGTCTTAATTTACAAGGAAATCTTTTGTAAGCAATTTGTAATCTTGGTAACAATAAAGAATATTGATTATGTCTATTTTGTAATAAATGGACCCTGACTATATGATTAGGTTGTAGTTTGCGCTTAAAGAAAGTTTTTTTTTTATTTAAATTTCTCCTGACTTTAGTACAAATCATTTCAGGAGAGAAGTGATTTTATCTATCTATCTATCTATCTATCTATCTATCTATCTATCTATCTATCTATCTATCTATCTATCTATCTGTCTATCTATCTATCTATGTCTATCTATCTATCTGTAGGTTTATTGTTTGTGTACATGTGTGTGTGTGCATGTGTGTATGCGTACTGTAACACAGTGTGTCAAATTATGTTGCAAACATGAAGTAAAATAATGTAAATAGTGCAAATATTATTGTTCATTTAAGACAGACAACTAACTTTTAGCTGAAGAGACTTCCCACAAGAATTGTTGCTACTGAGCAATTATGCTATTAAAATAGCATATAAAATGAGAAATATGGAAGCATTAAGCAAAGAAGTTGGGTCTTTTTTTTTCCAGTAATTTTTATTTTCATTTTTTCATTTATATAAATCCCAATCATTTCCATTCTTACAGCATGACCATTGGTGGATGTTATACACTGTATTCAATATAGTAACATGTAGATCATAAAAGATATCTATTTACACTATATACAAAGATGCTTTCTCATTCAATTCCATTGTTATAAAAACAGCACATACAATAAGGATTTCAAGTCCATAGTTTGACTGTGTGATTGTGTGTATATTTCAAGGATCCTTTGTACCTTGTTACTATGTAGCATGTATGATGTTTTGTGCTAATATTATGTTAAAGCTTTGTTCCCAAATTTCTCAGGCTTTCATATTTTCGTTTCTTTTATTCATTACTATTTTATGGGCTAAAAGATGTTTTTTAGCTATTTGTTGAATCCCTCCCAAGATATGTTTGTAGGGTCTAACCATTTGAGAGCTATGTATAGCTTCATTAGTAAGACAATTATTATAAGTATATTTGATTGTTTTCCTGATCTGTTAGATGGGAGAATATGTAGAAGGGTAAATTCCCATGTTAGTGTTGATGTTTGATATCCCATTTTTTTGCAGTTGTATCTTGAGGGAATTCCAGAGTTTGTACACACATTTGCAACTCCAAAATATATTCATTAGGTCTGCTACCTGGTCCTTACAGTGTGGGCAGTATGGTGATTTGGCTGCATTGAATTTGTGGAGTATTGCGAGTGTGAAATATGCATTATTATTTAACATGAGCTGCGTGTATGACAGTTTTTTAAGGGGTATACTTTCCAGTGTTAGACTGATTGCATGACTTATCTGCTGATCATCTATGATTGGTTTTAATTTTCTCCAATAGTTAGAGAAAAGGAGGTCCTTCTGAAATTTGATTTCACCTATCATTTTATATGCGTTAGGTATTGTTTTCCTTGTTGTAAGAATAGTCCTCCAAAGCAGAGTACAGTTTTCCATGTCACTATTAAGTACAGTAAAGTTTTGGAGGTAGCTGGAACACAACTCTTTGATTTGTCTTAAAATTATTATATATGATTTGGGTAGATTTAGATTACTTCTCTTTTCTTGGATTGTACAGTTAAGATATGGGTAGATATCTTGGATTATTTTGTCCTTTAATCAAGGAAAAGAATCAAGGTCTAGCATCTTATTTATTTTTAGACTTGTATTTTTATAGAGGGGTTGTAGTGTTACCATAGCTTGCCCAAGGTTTAAGGAATGAAAGAGTTTTTGTGTTATATTTATAGAATGTTTTAAGGGATCTATAATGTCATAGGTTTGTAAATCCTTTTTGTTTATTAAGGGAAGTACTTTGGGACTGTTGCCTAGTGCTTTAATGTGCCTATAGAATATTGGAGGTGGTGACCCAAGGTGGTGACCAAGGTTTCATTGTCAGATTATGTTCTGCTATTCTCAATGTTCTGTTAGTGTTGATAATAGAGTAATACGTTTTAAAATCTGTCAGGTTCAGACCCCCTTTGCTTTTGGGAAGTGTCAGTTTTTGATATGAGATTCTGTTTTTTGGGGTTCCCATATGAATTTTGCAAGGAAGGTATGAAATTGGTTGAAAAATTTATTATGTATAGTTATCTGTGATGCCATGAATATATATGTTATTCTAGGTAAGGGTCTTCATTTTTATTATTGATACTTTGGCCAAAAATGGTAGATTAAGGTTATTCCACCTTTTACAGTCTTGTATTATGCTTTGCCATTTAAGACTTATGTTATGCTGATAGAATTCCTTGTTGGTCTGGAATAAAGTAATTCCCAGCTATTTTGTTTCTTCTTTAATTTTTATTGTATCTATTAGAGGTATTAATGAGATAAGTTTGGGTGGCCTTAAGGGGAAGATATTAGTTTTACTGAGGTTTAATTTGTAGTTGGACATGATTGAAAATTGTTCGATTGCAGTTATTATTTTGGTTATGTCTGAGTTTGGTGTAGTGGAGTATATGTTCAGATCGTCTGCAAAGGCACAGTGAGATATACTTTGAAGTTGTGTGTTGAGGGGGGTTATGGTATGTGTTTTGTTTAATATAAAGAAACAGGGGTTCTAGGTATAGGTTGAATAGAAAGGGCGATAATGGACATCCTTGTCTTGTTCCTTTTTTTATCATAATTCTATGTGACCATGTTTTATTTATATATAGGGAAGGGTATGGATTGCTACAGAGAATTTGGATGATCTGAATGAAATTGACAGGTATGTCAAAATAAGGTAATGTTTGAAGTAAAAATTCTAGGCTGACCCTGTCAATTGCCTTATGGGCATCTACTACCATTGCATAGATATTAATATTCCTCTGATTTGCAAAAGATATTAATGCATCCAGTGTTAGAGTGTTGCCGCTGGTCTGTCTTTGTGGTGTGAACCCAGATTGCTCTGGAGAAATTATTTTCTCTATCAGGATTTTTAAGCTATTTGTGAGTATTGAGGTCAGGATATTTGTATCTATATTTAGTAGGGAGATGGTTCTATAACTATCTGGGTTTTTGGGGTCTGCATGTTGTTTTAGTATGAAAATAGTTTTGGAGGCATTGAAATGAATATCATTTATATTGTTATTTATTGTATAGTTCAGCACATAGCATAGCAGTTTGGCAATTGGGGGGGGGGGTGAAATTTTTATAAAATTCTGACGTAAGTCCATCCGGTCCTGGGGCCTTATGTGACTTTAAATGTTTAATTGTTGTGCTTATCTCATTGATGGAAATAGGTTCTGTTGGTCTCTTTTGTTGATATAAATCTAGTTTAGGGAATTTTAGTTTTTGAAGAAAATGCTGTCTATCTTCCTTAGAGGTTTGTAATGTTTGTTCTCCATAGATTTGAGAACATATTTCTTCGAATACTTTGATCATTTCTTCATTTCTTGTGGTGTTTTTGTCCTAGTAATTTATTTCTGATATATTTGAGATGGTTTTGTGCTGAGAGATGATTTTGGCCAAGGCTCTGGATGGTAGTTGGGCTTCCTCTGCATAATTAGCTAACATTCTTACCTCATAAAATGACAGATTTCTAGTTTCTAACAAATAGAGGTCTCTTTGTAGTTTTAGGAAATCAACTTCAGTTTGGCTATTAGGGTTATTTAGCAGTTCTCTTTCCAGTTGTTCTATTTTCCCTTTCAATGTATACTCCTCTTTTAGTTGTATTTTTTCATAATATGCTGCTTTTTTGATGAATGTTCCTCTGATTTGTGATTTGTCTGCAGCCCATTCTATGCCTATTGGGACTTGGGATCTGGAGATATTTGCAAGGGTTGTCTTTAATACTTCTTCAACTTTTTTTTAGTACATCTCTTTTGATGAGCAAGTTAGGATTCAATGACCAGTTATGACCTCTATTAGCTAAGTACAATTTTTTGTCCCAGTTGATAAACAATATGACTTTGCAATGATCCGAGAAAAATCTTGTGTGTATAACTGTTGTTGGATCTGTGTTAATGAGTATGTCTGAGATTAAAAAGAAGTCTATTCTTGACCCCATTTTTTGGCACTGCGAGTAGAATCCGAATTTCCTGGCTTTATTCTCCTTATTCCCATATTTAAAAGGGACATATAGTTTAAAATTTTGTTTAAGTTCATTTAGAGCTATTGTGGCTTGTTTATTATGTGTTTTAATTGAGGTAGATTTGTCTTTTTCTGGGTTTTGATATGTGTTCCAGTCACCCCCTATTATTAGGTAGTGATCTTTAAGTTGGTTTAGAATTGGGTAAAGTGACATAAAAAAGTGATGTTGGTTGCTAAAGGGTGCATATAGATTAAGCACCGTTATAGATTTTGGTAATCCTGGGTTGGTAAATGTTATGTAACACCATCTTCCCTCTTTGTCCACCTTAGTCTCAAGTATCTTGTCTTGGAATTGATTTTTAATTATTATGGCAACCCCAACACTGTTTGTTTTATCCCCTGTTGCTATAATTTGTATTATCCATTTTTTTCACCAATTTCTGTCCATTGTTCTGTAGTTGTGTGTTTCTTGTATTAACATAAGATTGGCTTTAGTTTACAGGGTAAGATGCAAAAATAGTTTTCTTTTTTCTTTATTTTGGAGTCCTTTAACATTCCATGTTTCCATTTCCCACATTTATTTGTTAAGTATGTTTGTTCTACATGACTAGTATGTTAATTTGGTTTTATGGTATTTGCATGTGATGCTGATATGTGTTTTTGGAAAGCATCTACCTCTTCCCATTCCTACGCTGTGCATACCCACTGTACCCCTGGACCAGGAATAAAAGGGGGAATAAAGTGAGAAATTAACATATACTTTTAGTTTCCCCTCTGGTGTTTGGTTGTGTTTTTTCTTTGTGTGTAGGTTGAAAGCATGTTAGCCCCCTTACATTACTATATACAATACAGACAAAGCTTAACAAACTAGTTCCCTAAAAGAACACTGCTGTGAAATATCCATAGTCTCTTCCTTAAAACTATTATACAATTATAGTATTATGGTTAGAGCACAGACCTTATAGCTTTTTAGCATGCAGCTTATTCCTTCTAATAATGCATTTTTAAACAACATGTTAGTATTCAAATCCTCAGTTAGCTATAACAATATATACAACAATGCAGCATAGATTTTAACCCAGATTTGTCTTGCTTACATTTTCCTTTTCCTTATTCTGCTCTTACCTTTCCCTGTCCTTTAAACAGTTTTTCTCTCCTACTTCGGTGCCTATACAGACTTCTGTGCCAATCTATAGCAGATTCCAGGAACAAAAAAAAAACATTATTGGCACCTGTATTGGCAACTTGCCTCAAGGTCTGTTATTTTTGTTTGTAGACTTTGCAGATCTTTGTCATGGGAATCAGTTCTTTGAAACAGTTCTAGGAAAATGAAGGGAAGAGAGAGATAGAGAAAAAAAGATGTTTTCAAGCTTAGCCAGGTATATTTTCTGACAAAACCTACATATTTAGATTATGTTTATGTTTTCTGCAGTCAGATAGTTTATATTTGTGTGCTCTTGTATTTTCCTTTTCTAAAATGTATTTACACTTTATTTATCTTTATTCAGGTCAAACATCATTATTTCTGCCATACATCCGTAATATAGGCTGGTTGTGACAGTCTCTCATGTAGTAATAAAGTCTGGATTGTTTATGATAAGTCTTATTAAGAGATTCACAGTCTTATTGATTGTTTGGTAAAATCATACCTTATTCTTCAGATTCTTGCTTTGCAGGTTCTGAAGATCTTTCAGTCTGGTTTACCTTATCTGCTTGTTTAGGTGGATTTATGGGTGTCTATGGCAAGACTAACTTCTTAAGTTTGCCTCATCTTCATTCCAGGTAATTTTTAGTTTGTAGTGGAGCCCTTGAGGTCGAGGGGGGAATGATTATGCATACCAGAGTCCCAGGATGTGGTTCCTTCCTATAAATTGCACATTGGAAATGGCAGTTGAATTTTGGTTCCTACCTGTTTTTCTTTTCCCTTTTCTGTGCTCTTCTTCGCTCCATTCATAGATTTACAGGCCTAGGCAGTAAGGGGAAGCTCTCAGGGTTGAATCCCATCCAGCATAGTCGTGATACAGTCCCTTTTTCACTCGAGGGATGCCTGCAACTTTTTTGTTGTTTTATTTCATTTCTGGAGGTAGTATCTGCTTGAATATAGATAGGGATGTCTCTTTTGCCTCTTTGTGGTTAGCAACCATGTATTTAACATCTTTAACATTTAAAATTAGTTGATTTGGATATTTCATCTGGAATTTAATTTTCTTTTCTATCAGAAACCTGCAGTATGGAGACAGAAGTTGCCTTGCTTGCCTTATCTGGATGGGAAGGTCCTGAGCAAAGGAAATTTATTATTATTCCAGGTGAGTGTACCTTTCTTCTTGGCTTCAAATATAATTGTATTTACATCTTGGTAGTTTAATATTTTAATATAAACAGGTCTTGGGTTTCAGTGATGATTGTGTTTCACTCAGAGCTCTGTGGGCTCTCTCTATTATCACTTGCTGTGTTTCTTCAGGGTCATTCGACAGGGATTTTATTATGAGTCTGATAGCTGGTATTAGATTATCATGTGCCACAGTTTCCAGGATTCCTCTGATGATAATATTGTATCTTTGTGACCTTGGCTCAAGGTCTGTTATTTTTGTTGCAGACTTTGCAGATCTTTGTCATGGGAATCAGTTCTTTGAGCAATAGAGTTTATTTTTATTTCATTTTCTAAAATTTTTGCTTCAGATTTTTCCATTCAAGTTAGTATTTGGTTAAATGAATCACCAAATGTTTGAAATTGTAAAGATAGTTCCTGTATTGCTTGCTTAATAGGTAATAAAGCAGTTTTAATGTCATCCAGGTTAGCTGGTTTTGCCTGTAGATTTAGTATTGTCTGATTGTTTATTTGTCCTTAGTCTTTTTGGAGTTGTATCTTTATCTGGTGAGGCTAGTACTGAGAATTTGGTTTTAGTTGTTACAGTGTCCATATTATTTTCTTCTTTTGACATCCTACTGCTTGGTACTTTTTCAGACTTTGTATATGAATGCAGGGACTCAGTACCACATGGCTTCAGTTGTTTCTAAGATCTTCGATAATCCTGTTGTTTTAAAAAGGAAACTACTGCTATTTTTTCTTCCTTTGATTGCTGTTTGTTATCTGGAATAGGTATTCAGTCTTATTTCTGCATTTTTTATTCTATGATGCCTTCTGGGTTTATTTTAATCCAGGGTATTTCAGAGAGCTAGGTGTTAGCAGTGCTCACAGAACAGCAGCCATCTTGAACTCCCACAAAGAAGTTGGGTCTTAATGCTAGGGGGTGGGGAGGTTGTGCCTGCAGCAGCAGCACTGTTAGAGGATGTGCTGCAAAAAAGGAGAACATTTGAGAATAACCTAAAGAAATCTGGGAATTTTCCACAAGGAATTCAGAAAGAAGGAAGCTATATTGTATACAGTTTCTGGTGCTTTACCTGTATTTACAAGAAGAGTCTGCATTAGTATTGTTTCTTCTATTCAACCTTTATTACTACACTGACTAGTCAAATCTGCTACATTGTTTTATACCAGACTGGTTTGTGCAGCAGGCATGTTAGCACAATGTCTTCCATTACAAGAACTATTCCGAATTATACCCTTTACTGGTGGAAAAGCCATTATTTGAGTGAATCATGTTATTCTAGTTGGGGAAATTGGCAGTATGTGGTGCATATCTGTATTTGTTTCTGTGCCAAGGGATGATTTGACCGTGGAGCAACCTCTTCAAACTATTGTTGTTGCAGCTGATGGAATGGTGCCAGTTCCCAAGTCTATAGTGATGCTAAAGACAGTTGCAGCATTTAAGACAAGAACCAAGGAGCAAGACTTTGGGGTATACCTCATGGCCTTCAAACAGTATGCGTACCAGGAGAGATGGGATTAGAGTGAATCAGCTAAAATCCTCTCAGCTCAGTTTCCTTGTGAATGTTTAAAGGTGTCATTGACATGAAGCTGACTGAATATCAGGACTATGATGCAGTTGTAAAATAACTGTTACCTTAAGTTTGTTCTATTTCTGAAGTGCAAGCTTAAAAGTTTTATACGTGGACACATTCTACAAAAAAAATGACAAAATCTTATTTACATGGTTTAAAGTATGTATTTAAACTATGGTTAAGTCTTGGGGATCAACATATAAAAGTAAAATGATGGAAGCCTTAGCCCCTGATAAATTTAAAAGTGGGTGCTTCAGCTGACCTAAACGTTGGTGATGATTTTGAAGTGCTGGTAGGAAGACCATTATACAATGAGATGACTGCTCAGTTTTATGCCTAAGGTAAAGCTTGTGCCAAATTCTGTTTACAAGCACAACGTGTCAGCTATAGACATCTATTGGCCTAAATGGTGGGTCATGCAATTCCCAAAATATATAAATGTTTGCACAGCCCTCCATTTAGACTAATAGTAGATGCTACTAGGTTTATCACATTTTATATACCAAAGTTCTTAGATTATGCATTGAAGGAGTGTGTGAACAAATTACCATCTTTGTGTAGAGATTCTTGACATTTTTTAAGTCAAATCAATGACTCAGTTTTTGATAATAATGCCATTTTATTACAACAGATGCTAAAAATCAGTACTTAGTTATAACTCATCAAGTTGGTTTAGATTGGTTTGAAGAATACTGATTTACCTGTGATAATATTAATACTGTTGTGATACTCCTGGAACTGGTGTTAAAGAACGTCAAATAAGTAGAGGAGATAGCCATGGTTGATGCGTGTGCCCCAGTGCTTGCCAACTTTGTCATGTCTTATTGGGAAAAGATGTACACTTTCAATACCCAGTTCAAAGATTCCTAGGGGCTATACACTAGATCCCTGGATGCTATTTTTAGCCAAGGGTAGATACACCCAAGAGGTTACAGGAATTTATAGAATACATAAATAATATGGCTGAATTTTTAAAATTCACATATACTAACAATAAAGATTGCATTGCTCATTTGAATGTGGATTTAAGGAAATATATGGTCAAAAGCAGTTATTGTTCTAATATACATAGGAAGTCAACATTTTGTAATACTTATCTGCATTTCAATAGCTGGCACCCACTACATCAGAAGAAGGCTCTAGTAAAAGGCCAACTGGCATATTTGTTCAGGATGGTGTCTGATATGAAAATATTTCATAAAGAGTGTGAGGTACTGACAAACGTTTTATAGAAGAGGTCATCCATTAAATTTTATAACTGAAATCAATGATGAAGTAATTGATAAAAGAATGAAAGGTATTTATGTACCATTAGTTAGTGACAGTGAAACAAATATGATGAGTGTACAGCTCCAGTTAAACAATAATGCATGTTTTGAAGGCAATGGGCTGTGCGTTATGACATTCACCTTAGATAGTAAAGCCATAGCAGATTGTACGAATAAAAAGTGGATTTTTTATGAATTATAAAAAGTTAAGGAATAAATAAAAGCTTTCAAAAGTTACTAAGAAAATGGTGAATACAGATCTCATAATATTAATAGTAATTAGGGCATGTTTAAGTGAGGGTGCTGCCCCCAATGCCCATAGATCATAAGATCCGACAGTTTCACTGTTAGGGGGCAAACGTATAAACTAAAGGGTCATTTATGCTATAATTCCAAAAAATGTGGTTTATTTAGCTAGCTGTAAGTCCTGCTCTGTGTTTTATATTGGGAAAATCTTTAAAAGGTTAAACGAAAGAACATATGAGCATTTTTCGGATATTAGAAAGGAAACAAAATTACAAATGCATTGTTCAGGCACATAAATGAATTTAACACACATAAGTTTGGTTTTATGGTTATAGAGGAAATTAAAGTGAATGCTTATGGTTTTATTGTCAGTGAACATTTAAATAAATGTAAGTTGAAATGGCAACTTAGATTGAATGCCACAAGTTTTCCATGGATCAGTGATAGTTGTTATATTTATTCTGTTTTAAAATTAAGACATTTGGATGTATGGTGCTTTATTAAGTTAATTGTTCAAATGATTAATTAATTGTATTGTATTGGTTAGTTCAGGTCACATGATATATGAATTTATTATTTAAAAATAATCAAGTGTGATGATTTTTAGCTTTGATGAAGTTCCATAGAAGTTCATTTGGAACGAAAGCGCTTAACTTATTGTAATTTTTTTATTTTCTGTGTTTTTAAATGATGGATTAAAGCTTTTTCTTTACACAATTTGAAGTATCTGTTGCTGGTTCATCTTTGCAGGTTGTTGGTGTCATGCTCTCTTACACACCCTTTGTGTTACCAGCTACTGCTGTTTCCCATGACACTGCATGTAGCCACTTGAGCAGCTTTGGGTATCATGAGCACTGCAGTTGTGTGCTACAGTTGTACTGTTTCTCTTGTATGATAATATAGCACTGCAGGCGTGAGTGTGTGCATGTGTGTGCCTTCTGTGGAAGGTTGGGCGCCAGGCTGACAAATCGACATCGTAACAACTCCACTGCCAATCATGAGCGGACATGTGATCCGCTGTGGCGACCCCTAGCCAGGAAAAGCCGAAAGAAGAAGAAGAAGAAAAGAGGCATGTTGCCAACATAAGCAACAATTGCATCAGCGTTTCACATCTTTTTGCTGCCAAAAACGATCTCTCGCGTAGGTGGTCAAGTGGAACTTTATGTTAAGTTTCCTTGTTCTCACACTGCAAGGATGCCTTTTGGTTCAATAACCTCATGGCCAACAGTCACGGTTATGAAAATCATTTCACGTATATTTTACTGTCCAGTAGTATTACTGATGCAGTACATGGTCCACATATGTAAAATTATAACTAGTAGTTAGTAGATTACTGGATATTTCCCAATATACAATAGAAGCTGCTGTCTTTTAACTGAGAGTTTAATACTTATGATCATTATGTTTACATTGTATATATATATATATATATATATATATATATATATATATATATATATATATGTATATATATATATATATATACAGACATGCATTTTTTTGGTTTAGCTTCCCCCTGTATGTGGATGTATATCTATATCTATATATATATATATATATATATATATATATATATATATATATATATATGTATATATATATATATATATATATATATATATATATATATATATATATATATAAGGATTCCTATCAGTTGATGCATATCGGTTAGATGAAATGATTGAATTTCTGAAAATTCAAATGATTTGAATGGAGATTGCAGTACAGAAAGGAGTGGAAAATTTACCATCTTCCTCAATGTAGTGCAGTCTCAGAGTTGGTATATATAATTTGCAGGGGGTGTGAGGATGTGCAAGTGGCTTGCCCTGTGCAAAAATGAATAAAAAAAATAGATTTTGTGGGTTTTTTTTGTTAATGTTAGACTTTTCAGATATTCAGTCATATCATCTCGCCAATATGAATTTCAAATTTCTGAAAACTCAATCAACTGACACAGATCCCTGTATCTATATCTATGTATATATCTGTAGCTATCTAGCTATCTATCTATATATGTTATATATATATATATATATATATATATATATATATATATATAAACATATATATATATATATATATATATATATATATATATATACATACTTATAAATATACATGCTGCAGCAGGTAATAGAGAGCGCTGCTGATCCCTATGTACAACCAGCAAAATATGGCACTGTTTGTTGTATACCAACAATTAAGTCCAGTCAGTATCAGGCCCTATATATATATATATATATATATATATATATATATATATATATATATATATATATATATATATATATATAGCCCACCTGCCATGTGCGTCCCTATCACATGCACTATGACTGCTTCTGTGGCTTACATTGTAAATGCTATGCTTGGTAGAATATCACTGAAGAGGTCAATGGGCTCAGATGCCTTCAGGCCTTTTTTTTGTTTTCTGCTTTCAGTCTTCAGATGTGTTACATTCCCTTGGTATGTGTTTCCCTAACATCTTTAGTGAAGCTCCAACTATAGCTAAACTTGCAAATATAGTGTTTGGTAAATATCATTGAAGTGAGTAAAGGGTTCAAATCCCCATCCATTTTTTTCTATGACATTTACATTATAGTACAGGTATACAGATAAAACGTTGATGTTAGGACTGGTGTAGGTCAGTACATCATGTTTCTTTACCGTAACACATCTGTCCCAAGTGAGTTTCACATTTTTGCAAGTTCGAGTTTTTCATATTGATATCTATGAGTATCATACCCTCTTCTCCTTTGTGTGCTAAATCCCTGCTTTTGTCAGTAGCCTTCTTTGCAGTCTTCTGTCAGTTTTTATTGCTTATATTGCCCTATTACTACTTCTACACTCCATCCTAAGCCATCCTAGCCTGATTTTATTTCCGTCAGTTATTTCTCTCCATATATTTTCCCTTGAGTTACAACAATAGATCAGCACTTAGCATTACTACCTATGGTCATGGTTTTGAGACACCTAACTTAGATACTTGTGCACATTCATCAGCTGCTTATACTGTATTCTGGCCATGGCTTTGTCTAACAGAATTGTCCCATGGGTCTCTACTGTGCCCACGACATGCAGCTACTCATCTCACACACTGATTTGGCCATATGCAATGCTAATTAGCCTCAGGGCTCCTTGTTCATGCATTGTAATCAGTGGTATTTCTGAATCCCCTCAGTAGTGTAAACATACCATAAATGATTATCAAGACTGGTGAAATTTCACAGGATTTTAGGAGGTTTAAGGGCAAATCTAGAATGCAACATTTCTATTAAACTAATCAACAAATATCACACATTTTAAAGTGCTCTACATGCAATATTTGAAGTAAAAATCAGTAACGTAGAATTCAATATTCTCAACACTGTTGAAAATTGAAACCTTGAAATATGCAAAATGGAATTATGACTTATTTTCAGTCATGGTAAATTAATTCTCATAAATCAGTAACACTTGTGTTAGCACAGCAAGGACCCGTGCTTCTAAACTTCTGCTGTAACTCTGAAGCTAAGAGTTCATGGCATCCCCTTCATGAGGTCATAGGTTAGCTGAAGCTATAGATCACTGTCCACACCCTTAATTTTGGGGTCAGAGATTAGTACCTTATCATATAATGTACAATTTCCTGTAGCATTTTGAAGTATGTGTTTATGTTAATTGAAAGGGAGTTGAAGTGCCCTAACAACAGGCCATTCATGTTTATTTGTGACCCTTCAAGGCAGGCAGTCATTACCCTTCCTTTTAAAGAGGATATCAATTAGTTACAATGTGCAGCTGCTTTTTTCCCAAAATATGATGCTGTTGTCCCAGTTTAAATGGGCAGAGAGCTGATGGTACTAGAATGGATGCATTTACATGGAGGTGAATAAATAAAAGACAATCATATAAAAAAGGGGTATATGCCCAACTTAGAAAGCACACCATTTTTACCATAATACATGGAGTTAGCAAAGCTGATAAGTTTAAACCACTTACCTATTTATGCTGGAAAGCATACCTGCACAAAATGCATTAAAAAGAAAAGATTTTATTTAGGGAAAAAACTGCATCAAATTTCCATCATATTTTGCTCTTAGAAGGATAATGTATCTTCATGTTTACCATTCTTTTTTTCCTAAAAAGAAGAGTTGTAATGCTTTTAGTGCCATAAAATATATCAAGTGTGTCAAAATGTTAGTGATATCAAGAATTCAGTAAATGAACGCATCCAAAATAATATCCATCATAAGTTAATAAGAGAAGTTCCTCCTTTCCACATCCAAATATTACTGCTCTAGTGGACATTCCTTGTACTGCAGGTATGTACTGCAATTCTGGAATAGAACTGCTGTAACTTAAAAGCAAAGTGAAAATTTCAATACCTTCAAAATCAACTGAAACTGTATCTAAAATGATCATGTCTCTGCTCATGTTCATCCCTTGGCTGGAAGTCTCATACATATGTACCTTCCTAAACAAGTAGAATATTTTATGCCCTCAGCTATATTACCGATACTTTCAACTTGACCTCACTATTTCACCCCTTTTCCTACTTTTTAATTTCAAATCAGTTCTCTCGGCTTCAACCCTTAATCCTTCAATATTCATAAGCCTTCTGTAGAAGAGTAACATTACAAACTATATACAAATACTCATCTAAACTTTTTAATATTTTAGCAATATCCACAATAACACACTTGCAATTATTTGTAATTACTCCTGAAATGTATTTGCCTTTGAATTTATTATAACTCTACATACGTAAAACTCTCCTGTGTATATGTAGCATAGGTGTTTTAACTTTCTGTATAAACTGTTTTTATTGTACATGTTTTGGAGCTTTCCTCCCCTGGCCGCCACTGAAAACAAACAATTTAAACTGCCCAGCTGGACTTTCCTGGTAAACAAAAGGAAATAAAATGAATACCATAGCCAAAAACTACTTACTCTTTCTTACCTATGGGTGCATTAAGGTTTATTATCTTCATAGTAGAATAGTTTCACACAGTATGACCAACACACACTTAATTCTTTAAGGATTAGAAAGGTTATGCATTTTAAGAAAAGGAGCCCAGTTTTCTCTGATCTCAAGTTAGCTGTGTGCAAGTGAAAAATATTATAACAACAATGGTCTTTTATTTCCCTGAAAACAAACTGTAACATATAAACACCAGTATGAAAAAAATGCAAAATCATCTAGGAAAATATCAGTGCTGAAATATGTTTGATTAGTATAAATCTGAGGGTTTCTTCTTTTTTAGCACATAGATATCTGATGTTAGAATTCTGATGGAATGCCTGATTGCAGGCGATGTTAGGCTGAGAAGGCATTCAGTTTTATAAAGAGGCAGAAAGATTTTTTTTTCTTAGCTTGAAAATACTCGAAGCCTCTTTGGTGAGTCAAAGATTCTTACAAGTGTTTTAAGCTATTTGTACTTTAATAATTGGGAAATAAAACTTCATATAAACGTTCAAGTTAGTGCTTCAACTTTTATTTAAAACTGTTTAAATTTTACAGACATGTCTATATAATAAAATTATTTATTTTTTATCAAACCTTGGCCTACCAATAAGCAGACATATTGCTCACAGCACTCATGACTTGCTTGTACTAAAGAGCTTTATAAAGAGATGATAATGTCACATTATAATGACTGGATACTGTCTCCATCTAGGCTTATCCATTCACATAAATAAAATTCAAACTGATGATTTTTCTTAGAGATACTTAAAGCCAAGTAAAGCTTTAGTTTGTTGACCCTGGGATTCAGAAACATGTCTTCTCCAAACTGGTAATGATCTGCCAAACTAAGTGAAATTGTTAATGAATACAGGAGTGTGCTATGGGTATGGTAATTGAATTCAAAAACTGCAACAGCGGCCACATTGACATACTCTACTAGTGCTGACACTCACATCTGCAAGTGCACATGTGCAACTTCATAATGCTACAAGAATTTCTGAGTGTCATAATATGTGGCTTCCAGCAAGGTCCCTACCAGTTTTATTCCCTGAGACGGGACAAAAATGAAAGCATAACAAAGTCAGAAAGAGAAAAGAGCAGGCAGAGAAAATATAAAAAGAACATGGAAAGAAGGTACAAGAGTGGGCAAAGGGAGGAAGGATATATATTTTATGGGACAAGTGATCCTTTTGTATTTTTTAAGAAAGGTAGATCTGGACAACTATAATGGGAAGTGGGGACAGAAATTTGGGTATAAGGATGGAAGAAGGGACAAGAAATAAAAAAAAAACACTGACAAAGACTAATAGGGGAGGTGCTGAGACAAAGTGGGAGGCAACTGGTAAATAAAATCTGTCAAAACAGGGACAGTTGGTAACAGGAAAGACTAGACTACAAACAGGGAGGGAGCTGATGCACAAGGAAGAGGGACATCATGAATGGGAATAGGTTGGAGTCTAGCTACTTTGTGAAATGCCTTGGACAGGACCTGGGAAGAGGTCAGTTCCTTCCATGACAGCCCTTCCTAATCAGTATTGCTTCAAATGGTACACTAGGCAATACCAGGTGGCAGTGCAACTGCCAGTCAAGAATGTTCATCAGATGGCCAATCTGGATATCTAGCCACCAGTCCAAACACTCTGCAATCACCAGCTTCAACTCCTGCCAAGTAAATTAATGGGACCTACTGGCACTGTTACCGGGGTTTGCAAAAACACTCACCAGGATTTATGACTGGAGGCCACAAAGGACCCATCTGCCACATGATGTATGCCACAGTATGAAGAGGCAGGCCTTAGGCAGATGGTGAATTGGCAGAAGGCAGTTGAATAGAGGATGGACTGGGGACTACCACAGCCACAGTTGTGGCTGACACTAAATAAATCAGTAACAGAAATGCAGAAAAATAAAACAACTGCCATCGCTAGAGTTATACATCCATAAGGCCAATGAGTTTCATGGATTTCCCAATCTGCCAATACTCACCCTCAGGCAACACCTCATTTTTCCAGGTAGGCATTACTAGTCAATCCTGGAGTAAATTTGTGGATACCTATCCATTCACTCATTTAGTTTATGTTTAAAGGAAGATTGCTAGTTGCACATCATGCGGGGGAATTTATTCCAGATGTTTGTGAAGCACTGGGTTATAAACATGTCCTTTCATGTTTTATTTATCTGTGGATGAAGATTTAGGTCTCTGGTTCTAGTATTGGTGAATATAATGGAGTTGCAGAGAAACAGGAGGTTCAGGACAATCATGTCTCTAATGCCACCAGTGAGTGAAACAGAGGTCTACTCCTAAAAGTCCATAAGACACTAAATAAAGAGATAACACCCTCAACCTTTCTTAGCAGCTCAGGGACATTCGACCTGTGATCTTTTTGGTTATGTACCTTTGTAGTATTTCTAATTGTTGAATGTGTGTAGTGAGATACATCCCAAAGAGGACATCAATAATTGGCCTGACTAATGGTGAGTTAAAGGGAATGATTACCGCTTTATATCTTGCTGGTATTCCTTTGACATTTCACGGTGTTAAATACAAAGATTTCCTGACAATCATTGTTACATAATGGTCAAACGAGAGAGAGGTATCGACCCAGATAGCAAGTTCCCTGACTACATTTTTGTTTTGAGAAGTGTGCTTAACAGACAGTATGATGAGGTGAGGGATTATCTACCAAATGTGATGATACTACACTTTTTAACATTTAGTTTGTCAATTTTTAGTACATAAGGAGTTTACTGGTGAGAGCTCATTCTAGAGGATGTGGTGTCATAAGGTGACTAAGCAACAGCCTCCAGTTTGCAAACATCTGTGAACTTTGTTAGTCATTGATCTTGACTCTGTTTGGAGATCTGAGAAGTAAATTCCAAAAAGTGAAGTCAAAGAAATGAACCCTGAGGGATACCACTGGTCACTTTCATATCTCCTGATGAGTCACCTGAAATTGCACTGTGTGGATTCTGTTTTTCAGTCAGTTTGCTATCCATCTTACAAGATATGGATCGATTTTTAAAGCATTTAGTTTTTGTGTGATGCTGTTATGAGGATTGTTGTCAAAGGCTTTAGCCATGCTAAGATACACTGTGTGAGACTATCCCTACTTTACAGAAGCATACTTATTTTTTAGCCTAATTTCCCCAAGCACATGACGTAGCTATTTTTACAGGTATGACCTTATTTTTATGCTGGGTTTACCCCTCACACAACTTTCTGGATTCACCATATCCACGTATGATTTGTGGAACTTTCTGATACACAGTAAACCACACTACGTGATCAAACAAAACACACATCTTACATTTCTCTTTTTCTGAAGCAAAAATAAATGACCTTTTGTGATAGGCTTTTGCAATACAGTTCATTAAAGTCTACAGATTTTATACATTCTCTTTGATAATGCTCTTATATTTTCACATCATTTTTCTCTGGTTGTTTTATACATTTTTTTTTTAATATTATCTCACATACCTGCTGGACGCAGGAAGAGTTATGGTTGATTTGCTATTCAAATGTTATGTTAATTAGATGTTCAGATTTTAGGCTGTATGTACCTACTTTTTAAGGGCCTTTGTACCTATTTTCATTATCTACAAGTTGAGAGTTATGCACCACATGCACTGCATGGCCACCATCTATAGGTTCTGTAACCCCTTTAAGAAATTTAGCAGATTAAATAGACAGGATCAACCCTTCATAAAAGCAAATTGTCGGGTGTTGGGTCTAACAAGGCTGTTGACATTTAAACTTGACTCCTCATAAAATTTATTTTCTACTATTGTACTACTGTTGCTATATACATGTTTTTGCAATTTTTATAAAATATTCATTAATTCTTTTTTTCAACTGCACAGTCAATCCAGTGCAGTGACACAGGGGAGGCAGACTATATACTGGCACTCAGTGGGGCAGACTATATACTGGCACTCAGTGGGTGTAAAACATCGAAGCTCCTTCTGAACAAGTTGCCAACCCCATCACAAGACACAGATACTCTCATATTTCACATACTACATGCAGATCGATGAGCAGTTCTTAGGTTCATCAGTAACATCCTAATTTTGGGATCTGGGAAGAAACCAAAGCATCCAGTAGAAAAGGATGACTTTCAGATTCCATATGCTATCCAAGAGCCAAACAGGAAAATCGAACTCTGTGTGGCAGAATGCTAACCACCATGCCACTTTGTTATACTATATATATATATATATATATATATATATATATATATATATATATACATATACAGGGTGGCGCAGTCATGTAGCGGTTAACATTGTCACCTCATGCAGTAGGTGGAATGGACATTCTAAATTGGCCCTAAGTGTGAGTGTGTGTGTGTGTGTGTGTGTGTGTGTGTGTGTGTGTGTGTGTATGTGTGTGTGTGTGTGTGTGTGTGTGTGTATGTGTGTGTGTGTGTGTGTGTGTGTGTGTGTGTGTGTGTGTGTGTGTGTGTGTGTGTGTGGGGTGCATTCTCCAGGGAGTGTCAGTCCTTGGGCTAGCAACCTGAACCCACCCATACAACCCATAACCACTACAGAAACAACAAGCACTGAAAGGTACTCATTGCCTGATGTACCACATGTAAATGAGAGAGAGAGAGAGAGAGAACCATACACATATACAGATACCACCAGAGACATCAGCCTAGCCATCTTATTGTGTCCACCATGAGGACATTGCCTTTTGTAAATTGAGTACCTCTAGTGTCACTTGAGCAGGGTGAGTACTACTAGGTGAAACAATACAGGCAAATGTAGACTTGTTAAACTCAAAGCAGTTGTACTTTAAATGTGTAGTGATGGACTATGTTTCCTCCTTATGATCATTACTCAAGATAGTTGGAAACCTACTGGTGTCAATGATGATATGAGCAGTTTAGTTTGTGGACAAAGATCAAAACATTAGTGGTTATAGAATGTGAGAAGATGAATGGAATTGTGTTGTATATAGTTAGATAGTTAGTTAGTTAGTTAGTTAGTTAGTTAGTTAGTTAGTTAGTTAGTTAGTTAGTTAGTTATGGTTCTGTTTTCTAGCACTTTACTGCTTTAATTTTATAAGTGTAGTGCCAAGCATGCCTTGACAATTTCACTACACTATGATACATCTTGGTAATGACTGCTCATTGGCAATGATAAATTCAAAAACATTATGCTACAGTGGTAATTGAATGCCACTTCTCCTGTCTATACCATTACTTTAGAAATGTGACACTGCACTTCCTACCTCCAGCATTCTTTTTTGATGAGCAGTTTTCTCTTAATAATTCCTTCCATAGAAGAGTATACATGGTGTAGTTCACTCTGATATGGTCATTTGCTGTTTGTCTTGAGTTGGTGTTCTTTCATTTCAGTTTGATGTTCATGCTGAAAATTTACCTTGGAAAGGTATGGTCTCATAACTGGCATCTTATGACTGAGCCTAAATTTTCTATCAAAGGATGCTAGAATATAGCAAACATTATATTTGGAATATAATATCCTATATATTTTTCTGTAAAACTGATTAAGCCCAAAAAGAATGTTCTTGCAGTTGTTACTTAGATAAACGTTTAGTGTATGAACTGCTCTAAAACATTATTTGAATGCCCAGATATTGTAACACATCTACAGTAACACTATGGAAGAGGTATAGACCTGATTCAGAAATACTGGAAAATGAGGCATTGGGAATGATGGATTATGGAATCAGGAAGCAAAATAAATTAATACTTTACCTTGTTCCTTATGCAATGAAAAACTGAAAATAATTAGACAGGATAAATAAAGGTGGACATTATTAATTAATCGATTTATTTAAAGCTTGTTTAGCATTGTAATGGATTGATCCAAAATGACTCTATTCAACTATTGCTGTGAATCAAAGTGCAAAACATTTACAAAAAGTAAGAAACAGAACGGTTTACAAATGTAGGTGAATTTCTAATACATTGTATGCATAGATGGCTTGATTACCTGGGAATATGTGCAGGACATACATAAAATAAATTAATAGTATATGAGTAAAGGCTGCAAGGCTTGTGGAGATTTTAAAATATTTATACAATTAGTGGAGTAGATACATGTACTGTAATAGGACTGTGAAGAACTTTAATAAACAATATTATAACAGGTTCTGATGAGAACAAATATAATTCTACAATGACTGGCCAGTAATGTTCAAAAAGGAGCACTCTGATTGGTCAGCCCAACCAGCGTGCCCATTGTAAATCCAAGAATATACCAATGGAAAAAGGTCCAGTTGCCCAGACTTTTTTCCATTAGTATATTTCATAACATTTTTGCCTTTCTTTCTTTCTTTTTTTTAATAAATTTACTAAACAGAAGACCTCAAATGAATGAGGGAGATGACACAGAGAAAAATAAGGGGATAATCTGGTACATTCTGCAAAACTACCGAAACATACCTGATTATCCTTTTATTTCCAATGCCCTGATGCTCCCAAATATTAAAAGTCTCCTGGTTTCTTTTTAATAAATAAATAAAAAAAAGCAACAGAGATCTTCCTTTCTCCGTTGCTTCTTTTGCACAGCACTGATGTACTGCATAAGCGTGGAAACGCAAGTCCCATATGACGCATGTGCAGTACATCAGAAAAGCACCAAGATACAGGAAAAATGTGGAAGGGCACCACAGGGGCATTATACAAAGTCATTATTTAAGAAAGGTATTTTTTTCTTAAATAATGCCATTGTATAATAGCAATAATCAACTCTGTGGTGTGGTATGTTGAAGATTTACCCATGTTTGGCTTTATTTAATTACTCAGGCTTCGCCCTTGTGAATAAACCATGCCAACTGTAAGTAAATTTTCAGTATACCACACAAACATCATCAGTTATTCCTATATTCATACTACAACAAGTTCATAGGTTACTACTAATCTTTCTGACATTATGGGCCATTTTAAGCCTAGCCAAACTTCCTATCCTAAAGATAAGAATAAGTAGCTTACCCTGTGTTAAACACCTTAACCAGTATACCAGCTTCCAAATGCTAGTATTATAGATATTGCAAAAGATGAACATGGTATCCCTTGAACAAATGAGAAAAGAAGGCAGGAAGCACAGGATATATGAGATAATTTGTTAAAGGGATGAATCTTTAGGTTCTGAAAGAACTGATGGGTTGCTTTGGCAAATCTTTCACCTCATTTCATTCATTCAGGGATTTGTGTTTGATAGTTTCGTATTTTTACCCCTATCTGGACATGGCTAATGAATTTGAGGTGACAACCTATGCTGAGGCAGCCACGAATGCGGGGCCGAAGGATCGAAGGAATAGCCAGATGAAGCTGAATGAGAGACTGAACTCGATACTAAACCCTGCTAGTAATCCTTTACTGACTGAAGGTATACTGCGACAAACTGACATTTACTCTAACAATGATAATAATCAATCTGAGAATTTTTTGAAGAGCTTTAGAAATCTTGAGAATAAGCTATATAGATATAAGCGTCTTCAATGGCAATGTTTTCACTTAGAAGCATCGCTAAAGTTTAGAATTGCACCCAGAGGTCTTAGAGTGTTAACAATGCCCAGTTATGGATATGCATACCCTGACCTCCTTAAACGTTGGCAAAGTCTTAACCTAGAATGTAGTGCTATGTATATGCAGCTACTTAAAGATTACTTCAAAACAGAAGAAGATGAGCTGCTTAAAGAAGTTAATATACTGCACAATGACATTTTTGATACATTTTCTAGTGAAATAATAGCTGACAAGATTGATCAGCTACATGAACATATTAGCCCATATGAGAAACGTCTCTCTAGCGCTAAAACCCAAAAAATACATCGAGATTTACATGATTTTGTACTGGGCAATGTGTTCTCCTGAAACAGAGAGAGGAATACACAGGAAACACTTAGACAACAACCAGGAAGTGGGCGCGACTACACCAGCAGTGAGCGGAGAGGAACAGCAGTGACAAGCACACTGCATATAGATGCTGAAAACTCCATTTTCAGTGACCTACAGCCCAGAAAATCATCTTAACATGCTGCAACTAGTGTTGATGCTAGCGCTTCTAAGGTTACAGCAAAAACAACAACTAGAAGTGATGAAATACCAGTTGTTAAGCCAAAGAATACAGCACTGGCCTGTGTTAGCTACAAAAACAACGCTAGTGATTCCAGCATTCAGGAATGACCTTCCAAGAATACAAATGGGACTTTTTTGTTAGAAAAACCTTTCCCAATACGAGGGAGGTTGCGCAATCGCTCTCAGTATAGCAAGACACGGAGACCCCACAGTGTGGACGACCAGAACTAGTTCCTGAAGAAAAGCAAACAGGTTTGATTTTTAATATTTCCTCCATTTCTTTGACTTGAAGCACAAAAAACTTTATTGGACAGAGGTTTGAGTTTTGTTCCTGCCCAAAGAGCAGACTTGGTGAATGTGTTAAAAGAACTGAAGCTATTTGGCAGGACACTGACTTTAAAAACAATTTTTCAAGGTGGATCCAATGAATATAATGTTTTTAAAAAAAAAAGTACTTTTGTTCCTCCCAGCAATTCTGGGATTGATTTATTCATTGATGTGTGTGAAAAACAACTAAGGAATGTGCTCAGTAATGAAGCTACTAATATTTTTTATAATTTATCTAAATGTAAACAGCAAGTGTTAAACGACTTAAAATGCTTTAAAAGTGTTGAAATAAGCCCAGCAGGTAAAGGTGGAGGAATTGTTATTTTAGATAGAGACAAATATATTGCAAGTATGTTAGTACATTTAAGTAACACCGATACCTATTGTGAGATTTCTGCAACTCATGTTAAAGCCATTACAGATAGACTGCAAGTTTTTTTGTTTGATATGTTAATAACAGGCATGATTTCTGAGCCACTTTTTGAATACTTCAATATAAAGTACTCAGTGACTCCAATTATGCATGGCCTACCAAAAGTCCATAAAAACATGGAAAGTCCACCCATGTGACCTATAGTATCTAGTTGGGGGTGGGCGACAGAACCACTGTCGATATATGTTGAGAAAAAGCTGTATCCTATACTTAAGGAATGTACTACTGTCTTATTGGACACTAAAGATTTTTTGAGAGACCTAAGTGTACATTTGGAGGGTACGGATGACCAATGTTGGCTTGTTACTCTCGACATAGAGTCCCTTTTTACAGTTATTACCCATTCTTGGGCTATAGATAATGTAAGGGAACTACTCAATAGAAAAGGGATAGAAAATACCAAAATTCGACTCATGTGTACCCTACTTGAAATCATCCTAGAAAATTATAACTTTGTATTTGGTGACAAGCTTTATATACCAAAGGTTGGCATGGCTATGGGCACTGCCTGTGCTAATAGCTATGCTAACCTAGCACTTGTACAATGGGAAACTGAGAATATTTTGACAGGTAACGTTTTTGCTAAGTCTATTATATGGTACAAACGTTTTGTTGATGATAATTTTCTGTTCTGGCATGATAACGAAGATAATTTGCAGCAATTTTTAAATTTCATTAATACCATTACTCCCTTTTTGAATTTTACAGACAAATACTCAAATAGAAAAATAGAGTTTTTAGATGTAAAGGTTACAAGAGACACACTCAATTATGTTCATACCTCCATGTATAGGAAACCCATTAGAAAGAACAATGTCCTATATAGTAGTAGTATGCATCCTAACTACACTAAAACCAATGTGATCAAAGGACAGATAGTTAGATGCATGAGGCTATATAATGATGACAGTTTGTCTCAGGCACTTACCCTGTCAAAGCATGAATTTATTGAAAGGGGATATAAAGCCAGAGATATAGACAAACAAATTAAAGTGGCTTGGAATGAGAGAAGAGAGAGGTACAAGCCCTATTATGACAGGACGAGAATCAACCAGGATAACCAAAGTAACTATGCCACCAGTACCACAGTAACCAGGGACCTAGAGAATGATGTATTACATATTCCATTAACATTTGCAAGTAATATCAGTACAGTCTGTGATATAATTAAAAATAATTGGGGCATATTGTTAAATGTGGATGAACTAGAAGGTGTTATAGGGGTTACACCATCTTTTACCTTTAAAAACAGCATGTCATTAAAAAGACAGTTGTGCTACAAGAAGTTAGATGTAGACCACTATTCAAGGTATGATAGGCTAGGTACCTTTCCGTGTCAAAGGTGTACAGCCTGCCCCTTCATATTTGGAGGGGAGCAGTATACACACCCGGCTAGAAAGTTCAGCATTGATACACGCTTTTATACAGACTGTCATAGTAAGAATGTCGTATATTTTGGTCTCTGTACAAAATGCCCAGCCTAGTATGTAGGCAAAACTGATTGGCTGCTCAAAGATAGAGTCCTAGAACATGTAAGGGACATTAAAAATAAAAAAGGGACAAGTGCGTTAGCGATGCATGTTATAAAAGAGGGAGCCACACACACCTTCAAATTTCTAGTGTTACACATTATACAAGAAAATAAAAGAGATGGGAACATGAACAATAAGACCGAAGCCTCAGAACAAGAATGGATAATTAGATTTCAGGCTGATAGACCACCTGGACTAAATAGTAAAGTTTCACTGAAACTTTTTCTCAGGAACAGGGCTTTGAAACATTGATTATTATGTTTAGTCACATCTTTTAACATCTATACATATATTCTACAGTTTTAACACTATCTAACTCTATAGAGCAAGCTTTTACAGTTTTTAACATACATTTTTAGTCCATTATTTATATGATTTCATTATTTATATAGTGTATGTTTTTTTTTTAATTTTTATTTTCAAGATACTGTCAACTGATTGGATATGACACAGAAGTATCATTTAAATAAGAGCAGCAGTTACTGTAGTATGTCTGAGGAAGCAGAAAGGACTCTGTGAAAGCGCTTACATGTTTTATATATTTTTACTATTTTTTTATTAAAGTGTTGCTTTGCCGTGTACATTCCAACGAGTTGGCGGCTTTTTTGGAACATTATACTTTTATCGTTGGTTACTTTATCCAGATTCAGGGAATTTGCGTTTGATAGTTTCCAGAAAATATCAGGGAATAAAGCTAGATATCCATCCCCAGAAAACAAAAGATGTAGAGAAAATACTAATGTGTCAAGTAGAAGTGTGTATCATTACAAATGACACAAAAGCCAGATATAATATACTTTGTTAAATTAAGATCTTCATGTATTTATTCAAGCATTTTTCCCTCTTAATCCATTTTATTCTGTGGATGACCCAAAATCTGCTGTGGCAGTTAAAAGGTGCCGAGTTAGGATGCTAGTCTGTCATGTGATGGATTCCTTTTGGAAGTTTAATGATCATACCTGAGATCTACAGAATATTAGTACCGAAGATGTAAATGTTGAGCAATATACTCCAAGGTGCAGTGATGTTAGACTCAGTACGTATATAGCATGGTACAGGGTGCAGGAGGGCAGTGTCCTTAAAATGCTTTGAAGGTATAACACTACATTTTACAATTCGCTGTTTTTATTTGGATTAGAAAATATATGTTCCAAAGTGTCATGATTTGATGGAGTAGGTCTTTTCCCTTCTTATAGGGAGCCATGTGCATTCACACACACCACACACACACACACACACACACACACACACACACACACACACACACACACACACACACACCGTAATTTAATGTAAAAGCCTTTCCTATGTCTGTTAAAGTATTTAAATGTATAGAATCTGTTTCCTTTTATTAACATATTTTTTTTGTCATTTGCTTTTTCTTAGAATTAATTTCTCTCAATTTCCAAAGGTTGCCTCCTCAAAGGGAACAACAATAGACATCAAGGAGACACACTGAACTGAAAGAATGTGCAGTTGTTTTGTGGTTTTGTAACTGCCTTTATCTGTACTTCAGAGCATAAAAAGTGATATAACATCAGCAAAAGTTTCATGAAATTTGTGCATGAAAAAATTACAGATCAAGCAATCTTCAGCTTGGATTAATCAGCTTGCAAAGTTTAGTCAATGCAACACTGTTTGTCCTTCTTATCAATTGCAGTAAAAGCTATTTGTCAGTACTGCATATCGCTTTCACAGTAAACCAGCTGATTTACTCACTGAAGATTTATAACTGTACATTAATAGTTGTTGTAGTAAGGAGCTTGTCTAGTAATGACAGATCACTTGTTCTAGACTGCTCACATGAGACTACTGTGTTTGATTGCTTTTAACAGTGACACAGGCAATTCCTGAACATCTTGCAGTACAACAGTGGAGACCTCTGTGTCCAAGGAAAAATGGTGAGAACAAAGCTCATTCATTCATTCTATTTATAGAGAGTTGATGGGGACTAGAAAAAAGAAGGCACTGATGGCACATTCAAAGGAGCTTTGAACTTTGCTCACTTCATAGATTTTTCAGCCCTGCAAGTCAGAACTCAGTCACTTGTATATTATGGAAGTTGAACGGAACAGAGCTCATCAAGACAGTAAACTCTGACAGGATGTCACCGAGTTGTAAAGTTAGAAGTCTGCATGCTGGAGTTGTGGTAGCCAAGCTGTTGTCCTACTTAGAGGGAGCAAAGGGTGAGCCTATTATATGCTTTCATTATGGTGGAGGTGGTGTGAGAAATTGGATCAGCCAGAAGCTTGACTGGATGTGCTTTTTAGGATATTCATAGGTTCATAGGTTAGTACTACGCTAACTGCCCTTGTGAGCCATTTTAAGCCTAGCCATTTATCCCCTGTGAGATTCAAACCTTGTATCTTGTGTTTGTAAGGCAAACACCTTAACCATTAGGCCACCCTCCCAACCCCAATTGTTTAACATCTTTGCTGTGAAATCCCACAGGCGATGTTAGGGATGTAGACGAGTATTAAGTTGAAGCAAGGCTGAGCAGATGGGTAGAGACTGAGATTAATGTTGCATGCAGCATAGTACAGTAAGCAGAATCCATTCATCCATGCTTCTGAAGCACAGCTGACTCTTTTAATGAGCAGATAAACAGCTACTGCCTTCCAATGACTTTATTAAGCAATGTGGGAAACAAAGGTAGATTGCCAGGCTTTTATTCCATATAATGTATGCACAAACACCTATAGACAACTTAGAAGTCACTGATCCACATACTGCATATGTTTTTAGAAAATAGTAGAACAACCAAAGTGAACTCGTGGGCATGCAGACTGTACAGAGATGACATCCCAGCTGAGTATTAAACCCAAAAATCCCTTACTGTGAGGCAATAATGCTGCTCACTTCTCCACTATGTTATCCAACAAGGATAATATTATCTAAACAGCTACACACAACTGATGTATGAAATAATTTTTCCCACTGCTTGAAACCGTTTGCTATCCTTGTGTAATATGACCAAACTGTTAAACAATAGCTTCAATTTTTTTCTGTGATAACAGCATGGATTGTGTAGTGACCACTGATGAAGGTGTCAGTTTGAAAAGTGACTTCTAATATGTCACCATTCTTGACAAGCAGTCTCAGGTTTATTATAAACAAATAGACAATTTTTTCAAAGACAGAAAAATCTAAGGATGGTAGATATAGTGAAGAAGGAATTAATGTTATAGGGTAGATGAGGGGAAAGAAGCTCTAGAGAGCCATTAGAAGGCAACATCTGGAAAATGTATGTAATAAGGGAATCAGCTGGCAGAGGTAAGAAAAAGGCGAGCTCATAATCTGTGAGGCTACTTAAAAAGTCATAGAGATGGTCTCGCTCTTACAAAAAGTTCTTATGAGACTATACCTGGGAGACTGTACACTACGAGAAGCATCCAGCAAACCGAGGATATTATGAAACGGAATGTTAAGATGGTTAGAGGATTTAGAAAATTATTGACTGAGGAGAGGTTGTACATACTGAAGAAGAGGTAGGACCAAGGTGTTGTGTTAATCAAGAGTACTAAAATACCAAAATGAAAGGGCTCACTCTTAGGTTAAGTGGAACAATATTAGTCAGAAGGGCTTGTGACTGGCAGCTGGATAGATGAAATTTGAGGGCTGACATGAGGAAGAATCAGTTAATGAAAATGTTGTGAATCCATTTAAATCCTTGAATGATATTATGCTGAATAACTATGGATTGAGGAAGGAGATAATGTTAATGTGGAAGTGAGAAGTTGGGGAATGGAAGAAAAACAAAGATGTAAGAACTCAGTGCACCAGTGTGATGGGCTATCTGTTTTTTTTTCTGTGTCATGTTCATGTTTTCATGCATTAATCTATAGCAGTTGGCATTAATTTGGGATTGGCATAGTGCCTGATGAAAAGTCACAATGAATGTGGAACATACAGCATTCATATGAGAACAAACAGAGAGGAAGTTAGGCTTATGAAGTGTGACAGCTGACGCAATGTATGTGCTTCAAATAGGGTGTTTTCAAGATTTAGTACACTTTTTAAGAAAATATAACTAATTTTTTAGGTAAAAATTGTAACGTGTATCAATAAAAGACTGCAAAGAGTGTAAGCAAGTTCTATAAGTTAAGGGAGTCTAGTGCTGTACCGAAGGAGGTGCTAAATGTAAGTCTGCTGTACCTTTTGCTACACGATACTATCAGTGCTCATGCAAATCTTATTTTATTTTCCTTTGAGAATAATTCTGCATTGTAAGGTGGTGCAAAATACCTTTATTACTGAAATTGCATTGTATATGCATTAATCAGGTGTGATCATTTTCATCTATCTGTAGTAAGATATGTGAATGTTTATAAGAAGTCATAAAGTAGTTAAGAAATTACAGTAAGCTGCTTCTGGACATATGCTGGCAGCAAATGAATAGCTATCTTTTGCCATGCATTTTGTTACATAATTACTTATAATAAAATAATGATCAAAATAGCAATTTGCAGACTAATGTGGCTTGTTAGATGTGTAAAGTAAATGTAGAAACAGCCTCTAGAGTAGAAGTATCCTATTAAAATTAGCTGTGACGGTACAACTACTCTCCATATTAACACATCATAATGAGCAACATTGCTTTCAGGTTCAGTACAATACTATGTGAAATAGTGCAAGAAATAAGGATGTGAAGGTATTTCTGATATAGTGTAAGTGTTCAAGAAATTACTGAAATAGCAAGTTTAAATAAGCAGTACAGCTTTATCTCATCTGATTTTATTATAGGACATAACATTTAAACGGTCACTCATATGACCCCTAGCAATGTTTAATAAGATAGTGACACTAGTTTTAAATCTGATCTGTTATCTTGAAGGTGTGAGAAAAGGTCTGCAATATAAAAATGCACATTCTGATTATGCTGTATAACAGTACAGGATTGGGATAACACAGCATTTTGAAAAGCTTTTCAGCATTGTATGGTGTATGTATTAGCCATGCTACTCTCAACCATTTCTCAGTATTCCTTAGCTAATTGCAGAAACCATGGACTAAACTAATGTAACATGCAAAATGTCTGTCTTCTCAAATCAATGCTATGACATTGCTACAGAAGACAAAAATCAGTGACAACATCAGAAAATTGCATTCCAAAGGGGAAAAAAGATCAGCAAAGGTTTTATGTGATGGTAATTCAGGTTAACATGAAGAAGGAATGCTCAGCATACATTATTCATATAAGTAAAATGCCGGTACACCTCTGATTGTTGACCTGCTATTGCACAAGCTAACTGAAATGTCAATAACTAGCAGCTTTATAGTTGAAGTACTTCTCTAATGGTTTTACTAGATCTCTAGCTCCACAAAAAAAATAAAAAAGATGCCTCTGAAATTACAGAAATTGATTAGGATCACTAATTACATTTGAAGTGTATTGCAAAAATTTGCTTGTAACAGTAATGCAAAAAAATCATACGATCAGCCCAGTTTGTAGTACACTATATCCCTGAAAAGTCATCCCATATGGGAAACAAAAAACAAATACAGAAACATTTCACAACTTGTAAAGATCCATGTTACATCTGCCCATGTATCTCATTGTTCAACATAAAATAAAATGACAGTGCACAAAGCCATTTACATTCATAGATGCAGATAATGGCATTTTACAGATGTGTATTTTCATTTGCTTGAGGTGAAATTGTTTGAGTATCAGTAGCTCAAAAAAAGAGAAAGAAAAAGAAATGCATAGTGCAGAAAGCTGTTTCCCATAGGAAATCATTACCGGCACACATGTAGAATTGCACTGGAAATGATTCACATGTTTTGAGAGACTTCTTCCTTCTGTAAGTCGCAGTAATCATGTAGTTTGTATATGTATACATATGTTTGAGGGGGGTGGGGGACTAGCCCCCTCCCGGCAAAAAAATAATTAAAGTTAATTTTTTTTTTTGCCTTGTTATGTTTCAGGAATTTTTTTTTCCATCCTTTTAACTAATCAGTGTTCAGGAGGTTGCCATTTCATAATTGAACCATTTTGTTGTAGTGTTAATGTCTTGCATTAAATGTAATTCTGATTTTCTTTGTATTCCCCAATGAGACAGAAATTGATCACTTGTAATCAGAGATCTACATTGGTAAACAAATTTTAAATAAAATATATAAATAAATAACAGGGGATGAATGGAGGAATATGCCCCTATTAGCATTAATGATTTTTTTAAGCAGATTTCAGTATAAATGGTATCCATGTGAGCCAAGAATATGACAATAAACTCTATTCTTACTAAGATAAAGGCAAAAATAAGGAATATATTGCAGTTTGTGATCTGAATGAAGCACTTGCTGCGCATGTCATGGCACATGTTATAGTACTTATTTTTACTTTCTAGAGGGATTCTATAGTTGTATGGTGATTTTAGTCTGTTTGAGTTTGTGCTTTATATAAACAACATTCTTGGCTATCATGTGTACATTAAAATGTGTGTGACTTTCTGATTTTTGTAGCCTAAGTTATTCTGGAAAGATTATGGTTCCACTTGCACATTTGTCTATGCTCTCTTCTTTCCATATTTCTATACATATAAGACACATTACGCTACCTCTATCTTTTTTTAGATAAGAGAGAAGAAGAAAAAGAGTCCATACTTATGTCTATATCTATCTATATATTGCTATATACCTATATCTATCTATATACAAATATACACACACACACACACATATATATATATATATATATATATATATATATATATATATATATATATATATCCAACAAAAGCAAGTAGGCTGTGTAGATAAATCAGTGCTCCAACAACAGAGGAATATATGTAAAAATATATAAGAGCACTAAACCATGGCTGGATAAAACACTGCTTTAACCGTTGTTTGCAGTTTTATTAAAGCAGTGCGGTGGTGGTGCTGCGGTAGCATTGTCGCCTCACAGTAAGACGTTGTCCTGTTCGATTCTCAGCTAAAGTGTCTTCTGTGTGGAGACATGCGTGAATGGGCATACCTTCATTGAAGGTTGAGCGTCAGGGTTGACAACTCGGCACGTAAAAATCTACTGCCAATCATTAGCAGACCGGAGTTCCGTTATGGTGACCCCTAACCGGGAAAAGCCGAAAGACACAGCAAGTGTTTTATCCAGCCATGGTTCAGTGCTCTTATATGTTTTTACATATCTATATATATATATATATATATATATATATATATATATATATATATATATATATACACACACACACACACACACACACATATATATATATATATATATATATATATATATATATATATATATATCTATAGTTCCCATTCACATTGCTGAAAGTACAGTTCTCCGAACTACATTTTGCCTAGACCATGACTCCGAATTTACACTTCTCCAAAATGGCCCTTTGGGATCACACTGCAGCATGTATGAACAAATATACTCTTGTCACTGTAGTGCGATCTTGAGGTTAGTATATATAATTAGCAGGAGGTGTGGGGGCACAATCCACCACTTGGTGGGGGCAGGGAGGGCTTGAACCCCTGCAAAATTTTGCGAAAATTAGTTAATGTGGTTTAACTGTTTTCCATTTCGGCAAAGTGCCGCTTTGGAGAAGTGTAAATTCAGAGTTATGGTCTGCGCAAAGTGTGGTTCAGAGAACTGTACTTTCGGCAATAGGAGTGAACATGAGTGTTACTATTCTGGGCTATACACTCAAGTGCATTAGCCTTTCTGTGCTTATTTACTGTATAACTGCATTGTTTAGCCTAATTTAACCAAAAAAATAAATAAATAAATAAATAAATAAAAAACAAAAAAAATTCTATCTTGTTTGCTAATTTACCACCTTTTCTAACTAGAATAGTCCGGTTTCCGAGATTTTGCTGGTTTCAGGACTTTAGTTTCAGTGTTCAGAGCTATCCAGACCTTTCTGTGGTAGAGGGAGGTCCTACTGATTACCAGTGAGAGTGGGAGCATTGTACTGCCTATCTAACACTACAGAAGTGGTTTCCAGCTCTGAAATTGCAATTCTATTGGCCATTTTGGGCTGATTTCTATGCCTTTCACCTTTGTGGCATAAATACGTGCACCTCGGGGCTAAGGTTAAACTATTCCCGGTGCCATAAAGTCTGCTCTTCAAATTTTCACTTAGAATTAGCTAGTTTATCAGCAGTAGCACTAAAATCTGCATACCTGTGACTAGCACTTGTTCTAAAACTCACTAAAAAGCACTAGTAAGCCTTAATTTGTTACAAGCACTCACCTCTCCTTAGTAATAAGGAGAAAATATCTGTAGGCACTAGACAGCCTACAACTGCAAGTACCTTGCCAAAAAGTAAGGGAAAACAGCTCTTGCAGTCCACAAAGAAAGTACCTAACCAGACATGTCCAAGGGACAGCTTTCCTGTGATTTCTCCTGTCCACCTGGTGAATCTGGGCATACTGGGGCAATGCAACAATTGCCTTATGTACACAGACAACCATCTCCTCCTACCACCAAACACTGCAACCTGCAAGAGATGCAGTTACAAAGCCAAACTGGAAGCAAAGCTCTCTCCAGCCAATATTGTGCTAGACAGTCAAGAGGAGAAGGTTAACACCCACACAACACCTCAAACAACACATAGTCCTTCAAAACCCACACCACCAAAACCCACACATAGCAACACAAAACCCACATATGCGGAGGCTCTTAAACTAACCTGCCCAAGCAACAAGGACTTCCAAAGCTGAAACGCAAACAAGCACCACCCCCAAACACAACCAAAGCATCACATAGCTCACAATACCAGTGTGCCACCCAACAGCAGCCCCTGTGGCAAGACAACATACCCAACACTTTAGTCATAGGGGACTCTATAGTCAGGCACACTGAACAAGGAAAAATTACAGTTAGTTGCCTGTCAGGTGCCAGGATCTGCCGCATAATGCATGCACTCAAGTCACTCCACAACAGGTACAGATATGACTCTGTCATTGTCCATGTTGGAGTGAATGACTTGAAACGTACCTCCCTGGACTACATGAAAAGAGACATGGAAGAGCTCTCAGATCATGTAGCCCAGGCAGGTATGACCCTAGCCCTGAGTAGCATCCTGCCATCACCCAGAATTGTACCACAGTATAAGGACAAAATGATTGACTTGAATAATTGGCTAAGCTTCTGGTGTCATTCAAAGGGGATCCACTATCTGTCTGCCTGGGACGACATGATCGACTTACAAGAGATGGTTTGCACTTGTCATCCCTGTGATTCAGGTTACTGGTTAAGCCTATAGTGACTTTTTTAGGCAAGGTTCAAAGGACAGAGCTACCACTTTAATGGGTACAAGCAAGTAAAATTTGAAAGTAATGCTACTCAATGCTAGAAGTCTAAACCTCAAGATGCACTCTCTCTCGAGGCTCTCCTAAAAATGGAGAACATTGATATCTGCGCAGTAACGGAGACCTGGTTCAAAGCTCCAGAGAGCAACTCTGCAATACCAGGCAACAACTCATACCACACTTTTTGGCCACCAAACTAGGACCAAAACACTAAAGGTGGAGGAGTGTCCATATTCACCAAGGATATTCACACCTCCAGGCTGGTTGCCCAACACAATGCATCTGAAATTCTCCAAGTGCAACTAACACTAGGTAAGGCTGAAATACAAATTGTAGCTTGCTAAAGATCCCCCACCATGCTCCAAGATTCTCATTACACCTTTCTAAACATACTGGAAAATATTAAGATACAATCAAACACCCTAATACTGGGTGATTTCAACTACCCTGCCATTAACTGGGAAAACTACTCCTGTACCAACACCTTTGCTCAATGGTTCTTGGAATTCATATATTCCAATGCCTTAGAACAACTAAATCATAGTCACACCAGGGGTACAAATATTCTAGACCTGGTCATTACCAACATGGGAGATCAATGCTCCACACCAGTGGCTACCCCCTCATTGATCAGATCAGACCATAAGCTAATCACCCTTTACATCCACATCTCAACCCCACCCCTTTTAAGGAAACCTCTGTAAAAAACTTCTCCAAAGCCATCTTCAAGCTTCTCAAGTCAGAACAAACTTCATAACACCCATGCAGATTGGAACTGGAAGTTCAACTCCTGAATCCTACACTAAGGTGCTGTATGAGCACATTCACTCGTGCATGGACCAAGCCATCCCGAATAGAACCAAGACACTGCCTTCTAAAAAAAGGAAGCCAATCTTGTGGTCCCCTGCTATAAACAGGCTGTACAACAGAAGAAAGAAACTGTTGCAGAAAAGAGGAAGAACCCAGGATTCAAAAAACTCCCTCACCAACCTCAGTAAAAAGCTGAGATTCCTCATAAAATCTTCCAAAGCTAGTTACGAAAACAAGATTGCCAAAGATTGCAAAGATAACCACAAGGCATTCTATAGCTATGTCAAGAATTTAAATAGCAATACTCAGATCTGCTCTCAGCTACAGCAGAATGGTACTAGATATACTGATCCCAAGGATATTTCCAATATCCTGGCAGATAGATTCAGTGCCAACTACATCCCCCTCCTCACTCCCTAAAGGGACCAGCTGAATACCGAAAGAATGCCAAATTCCGGTAATCATGGCCACTCAGGTAAAAAATGCACTCTCCAAAGCCAAGAATACAGCATCCATGGGACCAGATGACATCCCGGCCTGTGTACTGCATGAACTATAAAATGAACTGGCACCTCACCTATGTGTCATGTTTGAACATAGCCTCACCTCAGGCTTCATGCCCACAGAGTGATGCACAGCTACAGTCATCCCACTCCACAAGGGGGGATCCACTTTGGATCCTGGGAACTACCATTCCATCAGTCTGATGAGCCTGATCTGCAAGGCCATGGAATGTATCATTATGGAACTGATAAACAAAGACATTGGCAACCTTCAAACACTAGGACCCCACCCAGTTTGGGTTCATGAAGGGCCGATCTTGCCGATCGATTTCTTCGAATCAGTCTCCAGAGCCGTGGATGAGGGTAAGGTGGTTCACACAGCCTGCTTGGATCTCGCCAAGGCTTTTGACACTATCCCCTAGTCTGGAATCATAGATAAACTTACTAAGTTGGGCATTAATCTCTATGTCACTTGATGGATTGCAAACTGGCTTACTAACAGAACACACACTGTAAAAGTAGCTGACTCCAAATCCAGCTCGAGACAAATGACAAGTGGTGTACCACAGGATACTGTCCTGGGACCACTCTTGTTTGGCATTTACTTCTCTCAAGTACAAGCCAACACTAAGGGACTCTGGCTTACAAAGTTCGCAGATGACTGCAAGCTCGGAGCCATTATTGAATCCTCAAATGATGTGGATATACTACACAAGGGCCTTACTGAAACAGATGTCTGGTGCCAGAGCCATGAGCTCAAGCTAAATGCCAAAAAAAGTATAGTTGTCCCCTTTTGGAAAGAACCTATACCTGTAAACTACCACATAGGTGGCAGTACACTAAACACCAAAAGTGTGATAAGAAACCTAGGGACACAGGTGGACAGTGGTCTCAGCTTTGATAACCACATAGCCACAACAGTTAGAAAATCCTTTTACGTGATACATGTCATCACTAAGGGCTTTTCATCTAGAAAAAAGGAGGTCATTGTCCCTCTGTACTCATCCCTCATTAGATCCATTATACAATACAATGCCCCGTTTGGTATGTACCTCACAAGACATCTGCAACAACTAGAAAGGCCACAGAAATACCTCACAAAAAGACTCACAAGCCTAAAGCAGATGCCTTATGCTGACTTTCTAAAGAAACTCCAGCTATACTCTGTTGTATATCACCTTCTCAGAGGTGATCTCTGCCTAACATACATGGCCATGTTAAACCCAGAATTGTTGGACATGCTACACTTAAAAAATACCAATCTCTCTGAGCCACATGCTCCAGGGATCTTGTCATCATGATGAATAGAACATGCTGAAGGGATAGGTTCCTGATGCAGAGACTCCCCATGATCTGGAATAGGCTGCCCCTGCATGTCAGGCAGAGTGCCTCAAAGGCCCACTGCAAGAGTAACCTTGAGATTGGATGGGAGAGAGGAAATTCACTCCGGAGATCATATCAGTAGCCCTGCTAGACAGGGGTCCAGGAAATTAAATATTTGTGGGAAGCAATAGCCAGGGAATCGTTATGGCTAGGCTTGTATATATAATATATATATATATATATATATATATATATATATATATATATATATATATATATATATATATATATACGCGCACACACACACACACACACACACACACACACACACACACACACACACACACACATACACACAAGCACACACATGCACACACATGCACACACACACACACACACACACACACACACACACACACACACACACACATATATATATATATATATATATATATATATATATATATATATACACATATATGTATATAGGTCTACTTCAAATTAACAAAAACCTACTTACCCATATCCAAAATCACAGAGACAACATTGTCGAAACTGGATTTTAATGAATGACTGAATTACCAACACTTTACATAGATATCCAGTCGTCTAACGTGAGGAACTTTGTCCTTTTCCCCACTGTAGTGTGATTTCAGAGTTTATATAATGGGGTGGGGGTGCAGCTTGGGTGTGTTGGAGATCGTGCAGTGTGTTTTTCTTTTTGAAATTTATGGCAACTGGATATTTACCCTGGGTAAAGTTTTTTGGTAAACCAGTAATTTGATAAAATCTGATTTCGACAATGTTGTTTTGCCAATTTCAAATTTGGGCAAGTCATTTTTTATTAATTTGATGTAGATCCCCCCCCCCCCTCCACACACACACACACACACACACACACACACACACACACATACATATATATATATATATATATATATATATATATATATATATATATAAAGGAAGTTCTGGAAGGTAATGGGATAAAAGTACTAGTATCTCACTTTATTTAATGACACTTTTTTATTGTTTTCAATTGTGAGTTTATTAATTAACCTTCTAAAGGTACTTCTATCTGTTCTATCTGTACTGGACTTGCTGCTGCTTTTTCTGCTGGTCGTTCACCATTTTGTTGGATTACTAGGCTGAAAATAATGTTAATCAATATAGGACACAAAATGTTAGTGTTGCAACTATAGTTGGTCTCTTCCATGTAGACTTGATTTCTAGTAGCAAATACACTGTTCTCTATTTATTAACCAGTTACCTAGTCTGCTAATGGTGTAATGATTCACACCTGTTTTTAGTATATTATTGATTATTTGGTAATATAGCAAGGTGTCAAAAATGTACCAATATTCATATTTTTTTCTGTTTAAACTGCAAAGTCTTCATGTTATAAAACTTAATCTGAAAAGTTAAAGTTGTATATCTTTCGAAACCATGCTGAGTTTCATCAAGCATGACACCATAACTATTTTCTCTCACAAGGTACTAAAGCATGCAGTGATCACAACATTTGTCAATAATTGTAGTCACACCAATTAGCTGATAACTAGGCAAATCTTGTTTCTTACTTCACTTATAAACTGGCACAGCTTGTACATATGATCTTGTGCATTTGGTTGGTACTAGACCTTGATATTAATGAAAATATGTCTTTGATGGATCCCCATTAGCTGGCTGATCATGGGACAATGCATGAATTAAGTGACTTTTAGATCCCTCAGCTGACATAGAGGAATGACTCACCAAGGTCAGTTCTGAGATTTGCAACAAGAGGGAAGACTACATAAAATTGATTTTTGGAAATTCTTAAGACTTTGCTATATGATAAATAGATTTCCTTTTGCAAAACACATCTCATGTGAGCCTTCTCTCCTCTCTAAATTTATGGGAAAACCTATGTACCTTGGCATACAACTAGACCATTATAAAATGCCCTTTCTGTATAAATATTTGACAGTATCATTCAAAGCCACAACCTACAACTCTTTGTCCTCCTGGGACACAACTCTCCATGGATCATACCATCATCTTGCTAAAAGAGATCCACAATTTCTAATACTTTTTTCTATATTTTTGATAAAACAGCTATTTTTCACTCACAGCAGATATTGGGACCCAAAACCCACCACCAACAAGGGTTTTGCTATTGTTAACCCTATAATATGCTGGCTATTAAACCCCACTACTGCACATAAGTTCTGGCAATGCCATCCTATTTATAGATTCTGGGTCTGAGTTACCCTGATGCTTAGTAAATTATTTGGCTCCCTATTATGCTGTCACAGATGCAGGAATGTGTCTTTGTTGAACTGAAAAGAGTGAAAAGACAAAATAGTGAAGCAGCTTTTCAGTGAATTCTTTCCCTGGGAAAGAATTTGCTTGGCCGCTTTCACTACTTTGCCATTTTTGGCACTGTAGTGTGATCTCAGACTTGGTATATTTAAGTAGGGGGTGTGGGGGGCACAGCCTCCCATGTCGGGGGGTGTATGGGGGTGAGGCCCTCACATTATGTAATGTTTTACAGTTTTCTTTTTTTTTTTTTTCGGAACAGCTGTTCTGAGATTTCTGCATTGTAAGCTTTCACTTACATGAGGTCAGTTATGTGTCGTTTGCTCTTCTGAGCATGCAATATCATAATATAGACCCAATTATTCAACTACCTATTTCCCTGCTCCAAACTCTTTATTTGAAGAATCTACCTCCCGCCTCAACCCTTACAGTCTGAATTCTGTCTAGTAGCTGTATCAACTATTGGCCGTAGTTAGGCTTTATACATCTTTTGCTGGGAAGCCATGCTCCATTCTCTCTATGAAGGGTGGCTTGATGACACTTTATTAATTTTTCTTTTGGTCTTTCATGGGCTTCTGTCCACTATAGTCACTCTTACAGCCCAAAATCCACCTGTTATCTGCTGGAACATTTTCTCAATTTCTTATCATCCAACTGATGCTTGTGCTCTGCATTTTCCATATACACAACCCAGGCATTATACAACTTCTTTCTCTTATGTCACCCCATGTATAACACCATATTTATCAATTTAGAGCAAATGGTACACCAAGGCACCTTGCGTTCTCTTTATCTTTTTGATGCCGTTTTTGTTCCTTCAGCTCTCTTTTCCCTATTATTTTTCCTGTGTTATGTAACTCATATACTTCTATCACTTTAGTGAGTGCATATGATTTGTAATTGTCTCCCTTTATGTTGTACAATATTCAAATTGGTTTCTCAGTTTTGTTAAGTCATTGCTTAGTTTTGCTAACTATATATTTGTTGGTTCCCTGGTTGTCAAAATTATTTCTGATTGGTTTACATTAAGTGTTACTAGTAAAATTGTATAAAAATAATATTGAACATATAAACCAAAGGCATTGCTATAGACAATGAAATAATGCTAACCAGTTGACAAGCAATATTATCAGGGCCCAAAAAGCATGATTCTGACCATACTCCGAGAATACTTAACATTCTCCTGTCATCTTTGAGTACTGATATGAAACAGTTTAAATATAATTCTGACATATCAACTACTTTATAAGAAGTATGTAAGCCAATGAAATATTCTTTAAGACTTTCAGTCATTTTTGGTTGAGAAGTGGTAAGTCTCCCATCAACATATAGTAAAGCAAAATTTGTTTTGCCTTTCTTTGTAACATTGATACACTTGTAAAACAATTTCTTGTTGTCATTGGTGTTTATCAATATAAGTTCATATTTTATTTACACTGTTTGTTTCAATTGCTTAGTGATTAGCATTCAAGCAGTTTTATTATAGATGTTTCCTGTTTCTAATGTACCCTCCATATATTATTCTCTTTTTATTTATGAGTTTCTTTAGATTTGAGTCCCATTATAAATTTTCTGCAAGGCCATCTTTTATTTTGGTGTTTTTTTATCCATTCCTGAAAAATGTCCAACTGTAGTTTTATTGTTTTTTTATTTGACTGATAAACAAATTATGCTTATTTAACTACTTCAGCAAATTGGCTTTGCTCATTGTTTAATATCAAAGTAAGCAATTTCCTTACTTGTTGTTTTTCACTTGCAATATCAAATGTGATACTAACCTGATCAGTTCTAAGTGGTGATTCTGAGACTTTTATATTTCTAACTAGTGTATCTGCATGTATTTTCACCAAGTCCAAAACATTTGGTAAACATATAGGAGTTCTGTTAAGCTAGCTGAGTTCATAATGTCCAAAAATATGTGTATTGATAAGAATTTGAATAACATATGATCCAGCTGATGTCTGGATAGCTGATGTCTCCAGCTGCTACTGTTGTTAAATCGTCTAGAATTTCATCCAGAGTTTAGAAAAAATTGTTATGGGAGATATTATAGAGCTGTTGTATGTTAAAACAATTCTGAATATTTCCCATGGACTCACATCTCTTAAAATTCTCAATATTTCTACATTATTACCTAAGTAATACAGTGAAGTATTAACAGAATGACACCACCACTGTTTTTCAATAATCTTGTGTATTTTTTAAATTTATTAAACTATAAATCTCTAATTAAGTGAAACACTGAACACTAGATTCCAAGAAAATAACCTTTCATTTATTTTCAGAGCAAGGAAAATATAAGCAAAATAAAATCTATGCCTCCATGTTGAACAGATTATTTTCATCCAATTTTTGGACATGAATTTGTTTTATATATTAAAAACAAACATGATCCAGGATTTAAGTCTGTTTAAATTTTATATTTGTGTTATACTGTGTTTTTAAGATTTTATTGAGATTCATTGACTGGTCACATGGCATAAGTTTGATCACTATTTATTCATCTGTTCGTAACATCACTCCATTCCTGAACTAATATGAATATTCTTTTTACAGCTTTCTTCATATATTCTAAAAGTGTTCTCACCATATTGTTTGTCCTTGCAATAACAAATATTTTGCCTTATGTCTGTGTTTTTCATATCAGACTGAGGCACATATATTATGGATCTACCAGTTTAGCTCTCTGTAGTTTAGAAGTCATAGCAATTTCCTTATTGACAGCAGTTAAAGGCTTTGTCTGCAAACTTGCATGAGGGTCCCAAGATTCCCTTATCTTTTGTTAGGAAAAATAATTCAGTGAAGCCAAACAAAGTTATACCTCAAATTATAACACAACCACAAGGCAAGCCAATTGTTTTTTGAACAAACATTAACAAATTAACAGCTAAAGCAATATTAACTGAAGACAGTTCACTAAACCTCCCTAGTAACCAAGATATAACTACCACATTTGACAACCATTTCAATACTTACTGACAACTTCTCGTAAACAACTGTATCCATCAAAAATATTTCCATAACAAACCACAATTATATTTCAAATCTGTTTAATTCTAATAAAAGGCAAAATAACAGAAACACTATTAAAGAGAATTAAAGGACATTGTTCATCCTCTATGGACAACCAGCCATCATTTTTAGATTGGTACCAAATTGTATTAATAATAAGCCATAGTCACAGAAAATGCTACTTCCTCTCCAGATGGAAATGCATCTAAAATAGTACCACTGTTTAAGTATGGAAACAAGCAAATGGTTTAAAATTATTGACCAATCTCCATACCAACCATCCCATCCAAAATCTTCAAAAGATAGTGCATATTCAGTTGACAAAGTACAACAAAACCATTAACATACAATATGTATTTCGCCCTGGTTATAGCACTGTGATATCTTTAATTGAAGTGATTAACAATGTAGGCATGTGATGCGACAGATGTCTCACTTCTGCAGCCTTTTTCTTAGAGTTCTCAAAAGTATTTCACATTGTCATTTGCAATATCCTAATACACAGAATAAAAAAGTAATAAAACAACTAAAAATCAGATGCAGCACCATCCAGTTAACCACCAATAAATGCAATAAAGAACAGACTACCAGTAAATGCAACCCAGGTTCCTTATGAATCCAGGTTTAATTAGAAGAGTTGTTTGTAGAGTGATGACTATAAATTTAACATCAAAGACAGTATATCAATATCCGGATCCTGTGGCTATTGCCGGTACATTTTAGATGGTCCCTATTTGATGATACATTCATATGATAGAACTGTTGCATAAATTGGGAAATCCAATTGTAAAACTAGTGGGGTCATTTATCCAGATCCTGTGGCTATTGCTGGTACATTTTAGAGGGTCCCTGTTTGATGATACATTCATATGATAGAATTGTTGCATAAATTGGGAAATACAATTGTAAAACTAGTGGGGTCATTTATTTGGCTTCATGCTCAGCTTGCACAGCTTTTTATATGCACAAGATGCTTATGGAAACATATTTATAACATATTTATAAACATTTGACTTGTATAAAGAAGAGAGATTTGGTTAATGCATTAAATAAGTATGCTTCTGTATGCAGATGTTTTAAAACAATTTCATTTTTTATTTTAGAGAGAGTAACAAAAACTATACAGGGGGAAATTGGGAGAATGTCCTTTTAAATAGGGCACTATACTGGCATGCACTTTTTAATGCAGATACACCTCCTCAAGTGACTGAACACATTAGTATTACACTTTTATTAAAGTTGAAAGCCAATAGGCTGTAATAGAAGTTTACATGATGTTTAATTATTAACAGAGGTTTGCATGTTGCTTATTTTATTCTAATATAGTTCTGGGATGGTCAGAATGAAAGCAAATAATCATTAACATATTATATTTCCTGAATGTGGGCAAAATAAAAACAAATACATTGGCTGATTTCACTATTATTAAACTGATTTGAAAACTACCTGACAGAGAGACGTCAAATGGCAGTATGGCAAAACTATCTATCTCACAACTATACCTGCAACTTAGGGGTGTGAGAAGGCTCTATTCTGGGACCATTACATTTCATTAACTTAAATAATGGCACTCACAGATGCTCAAATGATATTAAATCCATGAAATATTCAGATGACTCCAAAATACTATGCAGTACAGAAAAAACAGTCATCCTATTGTCATAACAACAAGAGAAATCAATAGAAGTTCATCTCATATGACTAAATAACTATAATCTCATCTTTTAATTAGAGAAAAAACAAAACTGCACTACTACTACTATCATCACTAAAAGTATTACTATTACCACAATACAATCAAAATATACAACATTGGCCAAGGATGAACACAGGGCAACAGCAGATTACTTCAGCTCCACCAACATAACTACATTAACAGGAAATTATTACTTCAAAACTCAACTAATGGAATAATTTTCTTTCTAAAAACATTTGGACTATCATTACTTATAATAATATCCAAAAAAGAAAGAAAATTTAACTGACTTTCCTGTCAGAAATCTTTTTGGAAATTTCTCTCTCATTACTTCTGTTCAGAATGAGTTCCAGCAAGGCTAACAGTCAGGATTCCATCATTAAGAAAGTGCTTCAGACATTATTATCAACTATACAGCAACTAACAACTAAAATGGACAAACTGGATGTTAAAATTGACAATTTTATAGAGAAAACCACAAAACAAATGGATGTGTTACATCAAGATCTACAACTTCAGAAAGCCCAGATAACAGGTATAGAAGAGTCACTTAATGATATGGACAATAGAATTAAGGAAGAAGAAATGAACATTGAATTTTTATTGAAACAAAACACTCTCCTTCAATCCAAACTAGATGACTTGGAAAACAGATCCAGACGTAACAATATAAGGATTTTTGGACTGCCAGAAAATATAGAAGGTAATAATATTACATCTTTTTTAAACACTTGGCTTCCCAATACTTTAGATCTGTCAGAGGCATTTTCTTTTGGCATTGAAAGAGCCCACAGGTCTTTATCCACTTCTAATACAAATAAAAATTATCCTAGATCAGTTATTGTAAGATTTTTATCATCTTATGACAAGGAGATGGTATTAAAATCTGCATGGGCTAAATCACCTATAAAAATTAATGAAGCAACTGTGTGCTTTGACAATGACTATTCCTCTTTGGTAATATCAAAAAGAAAGGTCTTTTTACCATTAAGAAGAGAGCTTAAGAAAGCACAGTTCAAAACTCATCTTTTATTTCCTTCCAAACTGAAAATCTTTTTACCTGATGGCCCTAAAATTTTTGAAGACCTGGACTCTGCATTGATATATGATAAAAAAAATAAAATACTAGACAAAATAGAGGATATGGAATGGGCAAGTCCTTCGTTAAAAAGAATGGCAACAGGAACATCTTGGAAGACTTCAGAGAAACAAAAAAGACTAAAAAATAAGTGACATGTTTTATATTTCTTTGAACTCTTTAATTACAGTTTTTGCATTTACAAGAAAACCATAAATATCTTAATGATTTGTACAAAGTTATACTAATGTGCAAGAACTGAAGTTTGCTTTATGGATAATCAAACTTTCATGAGGAACAAATAACCTGATATAAATCAACTTGTTTCTCTTCTGTAACTAAGAGACCTAAGGTTAGTAATATGTTATATTTTTCTTTCTTTATTTATTTATTTTAAATAATAGTACTCTATTTAAACTAAACACATATGGGAGAGGGAGGGAGGGCAGGGAGGGGGAAAAGATGTAAAGAAGGAAAAAAGGGGAAAAATAAAATATTATCTCTTTAAAATTATTTATGCTGTTTAAATAAAACTGCTTCATATTATACTATGATTAAATTACTTAAACACAGAATATCAAATAATAAGTTACAACTGTAGTTGACTAGAACTAAAGCAGTTGTAAGTAATATGTCTCAGGTTTTACTTTACTAAAAGAAACAGCAAGTAAATATATATGTAGGTTGTTTTTTTTTTCTCTCAAGAAGTAACAAGGTTCTGATAATACTGATGTGTGTTTGTAACACATTTTGAATGAGAAAATGAAATGGGACACATAAATATAAGAAATGTTTATGTTAAATAATTCAAGGCTTGGTTTCACTGCCATAGAAACTATAATGACTTGTGGAGTGCTTCGGGAAGGTTTTACACTATTTAAATCGTTTTACATTCAAAATCAATGTTTGTTACTTACTTTTACTAAAATTCCTGCCAGAATGTTATGAGACAATCTTAGTTATAGGTATCCTCGTGAATAGTGTCCTCGAGTTGATTTAAAAGCTTCAACATTCAGCAAATGCACAGAGAAGCTGAAAGCAGCCATTTTGAACTTCGACCCCTGATTTCACACAGACACGTTGCAAATTCAAGAAGTAAACCAGTTTCAGGAAGTAGAACTGCTGTAAATGCGGTATTGTGATGAAAAACGAACTTTATGACAACAAAATGTGAGTTTTTCTTTATAATAATTTGCTTATTTAAGATGTAACTTATAAAATGTAAAAGTTATAATGAGTTTTAATGTCTTAATATGTCATAGTAAACAAATGAAATAACTTAGAATGCATAGAAGCTAAACTCATGCATATATGACTCTAAAAGCTTATATAGATGCTGCACTTCAATGCATATATGTGCTTATAATTTAATGATATATAACATTATAATGCATCTATTTTAACAAAGATAAATAAGTAAGTGCATTATTATGATTTTATTTCAGAAGAAAATGTCATGTGATACATTTTAAAGCTGCAATGCAGATATATGAGATTTAGCAGGCTTTCATCACAATGATTCATGCATAACTAGAGATCAACATTGCTTTGTAGTCTGTTCTTTTTATCTCATATACTGAGAATAATCATTTTTATTTAAATGGTAAGAACAAGTAAGAGAAGGAAGCTTGTAGTACATGTAGTTTAAAGTTTTAAAACTACTAATAGTACTGTTATGGCAGAAAATATGAATACTCTAATGTAAATAATATCTTGAATCATAATAGCCTTGGATAATAAATGTTATTAAATTCAAATGAACATAAACATATAATAAGAACCACTACAAGTTTATATTAAACAACTAAAAGGGTATCTTTTTTTTTTTTCTCTCTCTCTCTCTTCTGCTCCCTCTTTCAGAATTGTTAGAATGCTTTTTGATGGTGTATATATTATATAGAATAGATATACATAACATTGTTAAGATGACTATAAAAGTTTTATATGATAATACAAAGGTATTCTCAAAAATAATGTTGGTAATGCTTCTATTTCTCATAGAGGATTTATAATGAGTCATTTATTGTATAAGTTTTAAAGTAAACAAATATGAGATATACATAATACACGTTAGTGATATTGATTATAAGTTCTATTTTAGTTTCTTATATATTATTATAAAGATTAGTGAGTGTAAATGTTATAATAACCTATTTCTTAACTTTCATATCTAACTATTATATTAATTACATAATTGATCTTCCTTTATTTATTATACTGTAAAATAAGAAGCAAGTCCTGCTATAATAGATAATCAAGATAATGAGCTTAACTTTAGTTAATAAAAGTTAGTATTTAATTAATTTTGGTGGCAGCAGGGGTACTGCTGCTTAGGATAGGGAGATAACTTGAGTGGTATTTGCTACTCGAAGTTGGAGTTTTTAACTCCAGGCTGGATGCAATGTTTAATCCAAACAATATTTCCACCTGATTTTTGTTATGTGTACATAGTTTTGACATCCACATCACATTTTATAAACTCTCTGACACTACAAATAAAAGTTAAAATTTCACAAAATTTCATAAGATTTTCACTAAATGCAGCTATAATTAATATAATATCTAAAGGAGGAGACATAATAATACTTACTTTAGTAAATGTTATTCTGATTATATGTTTTATATGTTTATAAAAGTTAAATGGTAACTTTAAAAGGAATTTCTCTAAACATTAATGGATTGAATAACCCATGTGAAAGGGGAAGTTTAATGAGATATATTAATATGCATAGAGCCAACTTAATATTCCTTCAGGAAACACATCTCCTGAAAAAAGATATAGATAAATTAGCCACTAATAAATATACAATCTTGGTTAGCTCAGAACACACACAGAAAAAAAGAGGAGTGGCTATTTTATGGAACAAAAATATGCCCACACCTAAAATTATGAAGTCATATAAAGATGACAAAGGAATGTTCTGCCTGGTTACAATACAGATCAATGGGAAAATCTATACATTGATTAATGTATACTGGATACCAGGAATCTGCACTAATACAGTGAAATACAATCTCAATAAGATTATATCATTTTCTAAAGGAGATATTATTTTAGCAGGAGATTTTAACTGTATCCTACATGAAAAAGATGCTACTACTATAGGAAAAAGGAAAATCACATCTAGTGCAAAACATTTAAAGGATTTCATTAATTTATATCATTTGAATTATATTAATAATCAGACAGATTCTAAATCATTACCATATACCTTTTTTTCTAATAGACATAGAACTTATTCAAGAATAGATAGAGTCTTTATTTCTAACCAACTGGTAACTGACCTAACTAACTCTAAGATCATTTCATGTCCTATATCGGATCATAATTCAATTGTTTTTGAATTTAGGGTAAATATTACTCATAATGTTCAGATCAAAAGAATACCTGCATACCTAACTCAACTAAAAGATTATAAAGATCATATACTTACAGAGGTACAACATTTTTTGGACTTAAACACTACACCTGACGTCTCCATTATTTACATTTGGGATGCTCTAAAATCTTATTTATATGGACAAAGTATCAGATGGTATAATAACAAAAGGAAAACTTGGGACAGGGAATTAATAGACATACAAAGCAAATTAGACTCATATAAACATAATAATAAGGAAAATATTATGGACAAAAAAGTCATTGAGGAAATAAATAAGTTAAATGAGAAATACAAAGAGATTTTAAATCACAAAGTCAAAATAACATTAGAGAAATATAAATTTTTGTCTTACTCAATAAGTCCCAAATACTTACATAGACTTAAAAATAAAACGAAAAGGCTTAATAAACAAAATCACATCAAAGACATTTTTTCTCCAAGGAAAAAGAAGAATGTTTCTAGTTTACCAGAAATATTAGATGAATTTAGAAATCACTTTCATAACATTAACCATAATAACATTAATATGGAATCTAAAGACAGAATAAAGAACTTTATAATTACAAATATGAACAAAAAACTTAATAAACAACAGACTGGATTAATAGATAAAAGTATTTCATATACAGAGATTATCACACAAATAAATAAACTTAAATTAAACAAAGCACCAGGTAATGATGGTATTATTCTCTGAGATTTATAAAATCCTTCCTAAGAGTACCTATTCATTAATACAAAAGGTCTTTATTTCAGCTCAAAATGAATTGACAATTCTCCCATCTTGGCAATACACATTTTTTTCGCAATCTTGAAACCCAATAAAGATCCAACTAGATGCATATCATACAGACCCATTTCACTACTTAATGTTGACTACAAAATGTTCATGAATATATTTGCTGACAGATTAAAGACAATCATTCCAACTATAATAGATATAGATCAGACAGGCTTTATTACAAATAGAAATACTTTTGATAATATAAGGAGAACTTTAACTCTGATTGATTATGCAAACAAAAAAAAGAAAGATTTGACACTCATCAGCCTTGATATAAGTTCAGCATTTGACTCAGTAAGTTGGGACTATCTGTTTATCTTATTGAAGTGTACAAATTTCTCTAATACATTTGTGAATTTAATTGAACATTTATATAAAGAAGCGTTGGCATACATTAAAATTGGAACATATGTCTCACAAAAGATACCCATATTAAAAGGCACAAAACAAGGGTGTCCACTTTCACCATTATTATTTACTTTAATAATGGAGCCTTGGGCTAATTTGATTAGGAACAGCAATGATATAGATGGATTTGGCATAGATGAAAATACAATATCTAAAATCCAACTTTTTGCAGATGATGTTTTAATTACATCAACAGGGACAATTTCTTCTATGCAGTCATTATTTGATAAGATGACAGATTTCAAGAATATTTCTGGTTTGATATTTAATGAAGAAAAAATTAAAATATTACCTATATACACAGGGAAAAATGTTCTCACTAGTGATTTTCTTAAATACATACCCAATTCAGGTCAAATAACTTATTTAGGCATAATATTAACTAAAGATATTAAATCCATTATACATCATAATTATAGTAATTGTCTTCATAATATACAAACTCATTTCAATAGCTGGAACAATATGCTTTTTACCATGGAAGAAAGACTCACAATTATTAAAATGATAATATTCCCGAAGATATTATACATAATACAATCAATAATACTCCCACCTACAAAAATAATTATTAAGAAATTAAATTCACAAATGTTAAATTTCTTATGGGCACCTAATAGACCTAGGATTGCATTAAAGAAACATACTAATAGTTGGTCCCAAGGGGGTATAGCATTTCCAGACTTTGATTTATACACTATCTCTTCTATTATAAAAGTTATAACATTACTAATAGATCAGTCATATGTTGCAAAATGGAAGGAATATTGGGAATTAATTAGCATGCACTTCACAAAAATATCGTTAACACACAAAAACACTATTATAAACAATCCCATGTTATGGTTACTTAAAGAGTTTTGTACCTCATCTATTACACCAAAATATATAACTAGTTACCCATTAAATATTATTATTAGATATCGTAATTTTATATATACGCATCCTAAGTATAAGGAATGGGATTTTATTATATTTCCCATAATATATACACAAGGTATTCTTTTATCATCCACCTCTGAAAGAATTCTTTTGGTCACAGAAAATAATTTAAAGTATTGGTATCAGATGCTGTCAGACAATAAAGTAAAAAATTTAGACTTCTTAAAACAAGAATTTGATTTGAGAGAAACATGTTGGTTAGAGATTCAGACTTTTAGACAACCCCCGGGATTCATGAAGCTCGGCGCAAGGCCGGCGTAAGGCCTGCGCCGGCGGTGCATGGAATATCCGGCGCAGTAGCGCCATATACATATTAATGAGAGTGCACCGGAATCACAGACACGCGTGTAGTGCGTGAGCGAGCCCAGGTAGGATGCGTCTGGAGGCGTGTCTAAGCCAGCAGGAGGTGAGCAACCTAATGTGCTGACAGCCACGGTCCGCCCACAATAGTAATGGCAGCAGCCAGGTCCCGTGCAGAATGAAACGCACGTACAGTACGCAACATAGTCCCGTTCCAAATCAACGGAGAAGCAAATAGAAGCCACCAAGGCATAAGTGTACCCGTTCAAGGAGCAAAGGATACGCATAAGACCGCCGTCCCGCAATGTACTGTCAGTGTTTACACTCAGAGAAGGTGTACAGCCGCATGTCAGTGCGCCGCACCGACATAGGAGCAGCGACTAAGGTCACCACCTGTCCCACTGTGTTTGGGGCAGTCTCTCCATGGACAGTTGTGTCCCGAAAAACGATTAGAAATGGCCGATGTGCTATGAATGTAGGACACAATGATATCCCGTATGTAATGTAATGGTAGCATGAATTGGTTATTTCTGTAACAGAAATACCGAAATGACACAATAAACAGAATAAGCAAGGAAATTGCCACAATAATAAGCAAATTATTTAGGCAAACAAGTGAATTTCTATGCTATATAGTGACCGTTTGTATGTGTCGGCCTGTAAAGGCAGATGTGAGTCCCGGAAATATCCCAGATCGGAAAATGGAAAAGGTGGAAACCCCAGCAGCGACATGGGCATGGTCACCAGGGTTACCTGCTGTCCCAAAGTGCCATGGACAGTCCCTGATTGGACAATCGTGTCCCTGCAACAATCGTAAAATGGAAAATGACCTCGATCCCCTGCCAAAATTCCGCAATATACATGTAAATAGTAGCATAAAACATATACATTACGGTATGGAACACAGACATGGCATAAGAAAATAAATAAGGAACCCAAACGCTAACAGAATAGGCTCATAGTATGGCAAACAAGTGAAGTTCTGTCTACTGCACTAGCCCTGGGTATGTGTAGTCCTGCAAATATCGAAGTGTTCACATAACATGCCCCACCATGGGCATTGGAAAAGGTGCCAACCATAATGGTCACAAGCAGTAGTGACAGTACATAGCCGGGTAGCTGTGCCGACATAACAACAGTAAGGAAGCAAGATACCCCAAACACAGGCAAACATGTGCATAGTAACATATCCCAGACCCAGCAACATCTTTGTTGCATACACCGGATGGTGTATGATGAAGTGTAATATCCAGAAGCAGAACACATGCATTCGGATGTACTACACAATAGCCTCATTGTACATGTCAGTCACACCCATGTATACCCCTGCACCCAAACCTGCTAGCATCCGTGTGCAGCTATACAACCACACACAATGTGCATACCTGAACTGTGGTAAGATGTTTGTGTTAGGCAATGCCACGCTGGCAAATACGCACCCACATGTCAGCAACCCACCGCAGGTACAGATATGTAAATGGCTGCATGTGAATGTGTCAGCAGAATGTGTACATCCGGCATGTAGTATGTACCCGTCCAAACCATCTAGGTTTGCATACGACACGGTGCACATAAGTGTACACATGTGGACAAGTCTGGTCGGTGGACCACCGCATCGACGATCATCTCTGCAGTGAAGTCGATCACATATAGCGGAACAGGTGCCTAACACACAGGACATCCTAACAGGGTGCTACAGGCAAAGAAGGGGAAACTGGGACATCACATGTGGAGATGAGCGTGGCTGGACGGACAAATACACACGGTCAAGGTAAAGGATGGAACAACATGCATATGGCTGGATGGATGTTGTTCGTAAAATATATAGAAACACATATGAAGTTCCAGTTTACACTCAAAATACTATATAATGTATTGAATTGTACCGTACAATATGGCAGCAGAACTAAGCCTGCATGTAATTGGTGAAGCTAAGCTGTACTGCGATGGAATTCTGAACCTGGCAGTAAGCAGGACAGCAGGCTCATGTCTGTCATCATTAATTATTTGCTGGGTTACAGAACAATAAATGTATGTACATGCATAACAGCACTCCTTCCCCAGAGGAGGATGGCCTTGTGAGCTCAATGGAAGATAGCAGTACAACTCCCTACCAGACAGACAAAGCAACGTATCAAGAAATTAACTGTCCACTGTATCGTAACAGTCTAGGGTCCTTGAAACAGCTACAATCACAAAAGGATACTGTAATGTACAAGGTGCCTTGCAAGCCTGTGTTATTCCCATGAGAAAACAATTTAAAAGCACGAGCCCAGCACCCACGTATGTATAGACTATTGCGGACCATAGTGATGGAAATGCCCTGTGACCGACCACGACAGTAAGTTGGGCAAATGCTGATTGTAAACACTATATAAAGAAACTGCTTACTGTATAGAGTCAGACAAAACTCCCATACTTGGACTGTACATTATTTAGCCTGCCTGTGTACACTACTAAAACTGTCCGAACCCGAGCCTCCTGTGTTATCGGCTGTCACTTAGAAAAGTCTACTGATAACTAAAGTCTGGTTGTAACAACTTATTTCACATCGTGATCCTTGTAATCCGGAATTCCCTTGGTAAGCTACAGGTCAGAGTGCATGGCTGGTTAGACATGTACGCCGGAGAATATGCATAAATGGTTCTTCTTGAATGAAAAGACCTCCGACTGAATTGTTGTGTGTAAAGAGGCTGTTGACTGTCTGATCTGTGGCTGAAAAGCGGAAAACTGGATCCCAAGAAGAAAACGTGCAGCCTTAAACAGGAGGCCCAGGTAAGGAGGGTCTGCCTTTATGTGTCTATTGTAGATCAGGGACCAGACTACATTGTGTTTCTGTTAACAGTAGTGATATCGGTCAAGACCTACCCACATACTGTTAAATCTGAACATAGGTCAGGGGAACACACAGCAGAGTAAATAGTGAATGTAGACACTACAGTGGATACAGGGAAGGAGACACACGTGTTATGACAGAAGGGTACGTAGCAGTCGTGTAGAGGATATGGGAGATTATTGAAGCAACAGATCATGTGATCCGCATTTGACGGGTGACGTGAAGAATATGCAATCGCAGAGAGCATATAATGTGAGTTACGCAGCAAAATGGGGTAATAAATATGACATTGATGGTATATTAGGCAACATACCGTTACTGAAACATTGTAATCGCTGAAAATCCGATGCATATGTTCCAAGGTAAACACCTGTTCCACCCTGAGAGGGATATGCCCTCTCTGGCCAGCCGTGTCCTGTAAATAAACCGAACACATGTCAAATGTCCTGATATCTCAGGACAAACATTTCCCAGATATATATCAAAATGGTAGCATAAAAGAGTACCCACTGCCCACAAGGACACAGTCCGACAAGCTCTACACTTTACATATGCACAGTGGTGTCCATTGTAGGACCCAAAAATTGTGGAAAGAATCGAATAATGTGTTATTTCAACGCGCACCTGAACTCATTGTCGTCACAGGTACACATATGCACCGCAAGCGTGTTTAATGTTGCTGATAGCTGTCCATGTAATGCAGCACAGATGCACAGAAATACCCAGGGTACCGGGTCCATAGAACTGCATCCACATCACACTACCGCACATGACGGATGTGTAATGGGTACTGTCAATTGTTGCAGTCAAGGGATTCTGGGTATGTAGACTCTGTGCTCGGTGTTGTTTCGCAGGCAATCCTTTCTCCCGCCCGTGGGAGGGATGTGCGTATCACCTGCCTCAGTCTCCGCTAATAATGCAAACCATACTCGGAGAATGCTAAATGTAGGTGTGTAATGTGTACAGCCCCATACTACTGTCCAGTAGGCAATTGTCATGGATGGACACCCGTATGGCCAGAATGGCACCCACAACTGCAAACCCGGGTAAATGACATAGCCGCTGAAGGCATAACACAGGAAATACACATAGGGACTACAGTTGACATTCCACATACAAAGCAGGACCGTCGTGCCAACACCGGCGTACACAGCACTCAATCTGCCAGCAACAGACTGAGGAGCACCCGCTACCGTACAGATGTGCGACCTGTGGAACACATACTAATGGCACACACACAACGTCAAGTAGGATATGTAAACTATGGCTTTCCCACCTATGAAGACAACATGGTTAAATGAATGCATAGGTAAGCAACATGTTCTGGTGGTGTTATAGTGGAAATACAGTGACGGATATGTCCCATTGGGACGTCTGCGGTTTAAATTGAGCATTTGCTAACCAGCATCTTTGGATGTATGTAATTTGTCCACAGTAGTAAATCACCTGGTTATGTAGCACCATGTGGAATGGGTAGTCCAACAGACATCCACGATTTCTGAACACACAGTATCAGTGAAACCCACTGCTCACAAGGACACAGTCCGACAAGCTCTACACTTTACATATGCACAGTGGTGTCCAATGTAGGACCCAAAAATTTGTCTAAAGACAGGAATGCCGCCTTCTTTCAACACTTAAGTGAACTCATTGTCGACACAGGTACACATATGCACCGCAAGCGTGTTTAATGTTGCTGATAGCTGTCCATGTAATGCAGCACAGATGCACAGAAATACCCAGGGTACCGGGTCCATAGCACTGCATCCACATCACACTTCCGCACACATGACGGATGTGTAATGGGTACTGTCAATTGTTGCGGTCAAGGGATTCTGGGTATGTAGACTCTGTGCTCGGTGTTGTTTCGCAGGCAATCCTTCCTCCCGCCCTGTGGGAGGGATGTGCGTAGCACCTGCCTTACTCTCCGCTAATAATGCAAACCATACTCCGGAGAATGCTAAATGTAGGTGTGGAATGTGTACAGCCCTATACTAGTGTCCAGTAGGCAATTGTCATGGATGGACACCGTATGGCCAGGATGGCACCCACAACTGCAAACCCGGTAAATGACATAGCCATGTAAGGCATGACACAGGAAATACACATAGGGACCACAGTTAACATTCCACATACAGAGCCGGACTCGTGCCAACACCGGCGTACACAGCACTCAGTCTGCCAGCAACAGACTGAGGAGCACCCGCTACCGTACAGCGGAACAGATGTACGACCTGTGGAACACATACTAATGGCACACACACAACGTCAAGTAGGATATGTAAGCTATGGCATTCCCACCTATGAAGACAACATGGTTAAATGAATGCATAGGTAAGCAACATGTTCCGGTGGTGTTATATTGGAAATACAGTGACGGATATGTCCCATTGGGATGTCTGCGGTTTATGTGAAGCAGTTGGTAACCAGCATCTTTGGATGTATGTCAATTGTTCACAGTACTAAATCAGCTGGTTATGTAGCACCATGTGGAATGGGTAGTCAAACAGACATCCGCGATTCATGAACACACAGTATCAGTGAAATCCAATGCTCACAAGGACACAGTCCGACAAGCTCTACACTTTACATATGCACAGTGGTGTCCATTGTAGGACCCAAAATTTGTCTAAAGACAGCTCTTCCGCCTTATTTAATCACCTAACGGAACTCATTGTAGTCACAGGTACACATATGCACCGCAAGCGTGTTTAATGTTGCTGATAGCTGTCCATGTAATGCAGCACAGATGCACAGAAATACCCAGGGTACCAGGTCCATAGAACTGCATCCACATCACACTTCCGCACACATGACGGATGTGTAATGGGTACTGTCAATTGTTGCGGTCAAGGGATTCTGGGTATGTAGACTCTGTGCTCGGTGTTGTTTCGCAGGCAATCCTTCTTCCCGCCCTGTGGGAGGGATGTGCGTAGCACCTGCCTTACTCTCCGCTAATAATGCAAACCATACTCCGGAGAATGCTAAATGTAGGTGTGGAATGTGTACAGCCCTATACTAGTGTCCAGTAGGCAATTGTCATGGATGGACACCCATATGGCCAGGATGGCACCCACAACTGCAAACCCCGGTATATGACATAGCCGCGTAAGGCATGACACAGGAAATACACATAGGGACCACAGTTGACATTCCACATACAAAGCCGGACTGTCGTGCCAACACCGGCGTACAGCACTCAGTCTGCCAGCAACAGACTGAGGAGCACCCGCCACCGTACAGCGGAACAGATGTGCGACCTGTGGAACACATACTAATGGCACACACACAACGTCACGAGGATGTGTAAACTATGGCATTCCCACCTACGAAGACAACATGGTTAAATGAATGCATAGGTAAGCAACATGTTCCGGTGGTGTTATATTGGAAATATAGTGACGGATATGTCCCATTGGGATGTCTGAGGTTTATATGAAGCAGTTGGTAACCAGCATCTTTGGATGTATGTCATTTGTTCACAGTACTAACTCAGCTGGTTATGTAGCACCATGTGGAATGGGTAGTCAAACAGACATCCGCGATTGGGGAACATACACCAGCAGTGAAAAGCACTGGGCAGGTGGACACAGTCCAGCAACATCTAACTTGACATATGCACATCGGTGTCCATTGTAGGACCCAAAATCCTGTACAGAGAATGCCTGCTAGCTTCCTGCATTACTCATGTGATCTAATTGTCGCCACCACGTCACAGGTACACATAGGCACGCAAGCGTGTTCAATGTTGATGATAGCTGTCCATGAACTGCAGCACACATGCACAGAAATACCCAGGGTATCGGGTCCATTCAGCTGCGTCCACATCACACTGCAGCACACATGAAGGATGTGTAATGGGTACTGTCCACTGTTGCAGTCAAGGGAGTCTGGGTATGTAGAATCTGGCCTCGGTGTTGTTTCGCAGGCAATCCTTTGTCCCGCCCTGTGGGAGGGACGTGTGCGTAGCATGCGTCACTCTCCGCTAATAATGCACACCATAGTCCGGGAATGCAAAATGCAGGTGTGAAATGTGTACAGCCCTATACCAGTGTATAGTAGGCAATTCACATGGATGGACAAGCGTATGACTAAGAAGGCACACATAAATGCAAACCCGGTGGAATTACACTGCCGTAGTAAGGCATTACACAAGTCATACACATAGGGACTACAGTTGACATTCCCCATACAAGAAACACAGACAACCAGCCGATGAAGTCCAAAGCAAAGACGAGGTACTGCAGGGACCGTCAGTGACCAACCAGAGCACACCAAGAATTAAAGGCAGTCACCATAGTCTATTGAGCCCACTTCGTCTGCTTCATAAGCAGACTTATTCAGACTACATACAATGCAGTCCAACCTACTACATTTACAAGCATTAATTGGTTGGTACATTAGATGTGCTAGGTACTAATTACATGCCTTAAAGGCAGACAAGTGAACAAACCTTACTTGGGTTACACATCCCACACAGTGAGGACATCAGACATTGCTTGAAGGTACAGTCTTCATCGGAAAATGGAAATATATGTACATATATGAAACATGAACCAACATAAAATGTTTTCCAAATGTCTGACTGTGTAAGCTACATATATATGTCCTACGGATTGTGCCAATATATTAACAGAACTGCAGACACCTAGTAATATGAATGAACCATAATATATACACATAAACCGTATGAATATGACTACTGTAAAATAGACCAACGAAATGTAAAGATTCACAATGTGCTAATGTAACATTCATTTAGAAGGTTACTTAAATAAATCAATCCAGACATCCATGTGTAAATACTAACAGAAGGCCAGCGAGGTGCTTGCCCTCACATGTACTGGGATGTCGTTGCACAGCATAGTGAGTGTCTGGGTGATGAATCCGTCCCAACAACACGCTCGATTAATGACAGTGTCAAGGTGTAGGTAAGCTGCCTTGTGGTACTGAGGATCTACCTTATTTACGTGAAGCATAGTCATCAGATCTGCGTTCGACCTAGCCGTGCATGCCAGGCACGGGTCACCTCTGGGCAAGTGGTATGCAACTGTATACAGCTGGAATCCTTTCAGTCGGTCAGTATAACACATATACCTGAGACCCTGCATCCGTTTGTCGAAGAACTGTTGGTGCCTTTCCAGCTGCTGCAGGTGTTGGGTCCGATACATTCTGAACGGGGCATTGTACCCAATCATAGGTCTATTGAGTGATGAGTACAAGGGGACAATGACCTCCCTGATCTAGATGTGAATCCCTTCATGATGATGTGGGCAATGTGGAAGGTCTACCCAACTATGTTAGCAACATGTGTGTCTAACAAACGGTTAACAACAACACGTGTCCCCAGATCACTGGTAACCCCTCCGTGTTCAGTGGACTGCCACCTATATGGTAGCTCGGGGTAACCTTGTTCATCCCGAAGGGTATGCCTATGCATTTCCTGGCATTTAGCTGTAGGACATGTCTCTGGTACCACTTATCCACATCTGTGAGGCACTCCTGAAGGATATCTGTGTCAGATGTGTGTCTGACTTTGGCATCCGGTTTGCAGTCGATGCAAACATTGTCACCCATAACCCCTGTGTGTGCGTGTACATTGGAAACGTAGATGCTGGAAATAGTGGACCCAGGACTGAGCCCCATGGGACACCACCTGTGACTGGCTGTGAGTATGACATGGCGCCAGCAACTATGGCCATGTGTGTTCTGTGACCCAGCCCGTTTGCAACCCATATGGCGACGTATGTATTTACCTCCAAGATCACGGGCTTATCAAGTATACCCGAGGGTATTGTGTCGACGGCCTCTGCCGGGTTGAGGTAGGCTGTATGGACTGCTTTACCCTCAGCAATGGCCTTGGTGACTGATTCTACAAAGTGAAACACGTGTAAAGGGCATGATCTGACTATGACCAAGCTAAACTGGGTTGTATCCAAAGTATGCGGTCCCCTATGTCCTTATCTATGTGTCCCATTATGATCCATCTCCATGGCTTTGCAGATAAGGCTTGTCAAACTAATGGTATGGTAATACCCAGGGTCAGTGGAGGCACCATCTATGTGGAGGTGACTACAGTCGCCCTGTGCTACTACTCAGGTAATGATCCTGAGGTGAGGCTAGGATTACACAGCTGTCCAGTGTGGGTTAAATTCCCCATAGAGTTCCTGGAGTGCACAGCTGGGACACCATGTGGACCCATGGATGTTGTGTTGACTGCCTTGGGGCTGGATGTGGGTAATGCTGGACATACCAACGGCAGACGTGCCACGTTCGAGTCCGATGCCCAAGGGACCACACACATAGCCGGCCTTAGGCATAGGCCAAGTAGGTAGCCGCCTAGGGTGTTGCTCTACTCGCACCTTTCCAGACTCTATTTGGTGTAGGTAGACCAGGAGGGGGTAGCGGTGACGATCGGGTGGCAACCTCTGCCTAGGTCACCACTTACCCTAAGGCCACTCTTCCCGTGGGTAATACAGCAGTACCCACACCCAGACGCGGGTCATCGCTAGGGTCATTGCTAGTATGGCACATCATCAACGTAAGGAAGTAAACCATATATCCCCAGACATAATGGCACAGCATAATGCCTGTTCACCGCCAAAGGCAGACATACGTCACCCGCCGGTGCGGACGTACTGCGCGAGATGTCCGTTAACAATGCCGACAATGTGTCGCTTTGTGAAACAAACTCCACAGAGACAGTCAATAATAGACAACGACGGACAACCCGATGTCCTCGTGTCTGAGCTGTTCAACCTGTTACGCCATGTTAAATGTGTAGCACAGCGGAACCGGGCCAAACAAAGCAACGGACATGTCTGTGGCTCAGTGAAAGTCGCCACGCAATGTTAAACCCTTGTAATATTGCGACACAGGCCATACATACGGAGGGTTAGTAATGGAAGTAGGTTAGTTCAATCAGACCGTGTGCAATTAGTATAACGAGATCTACAACGGATACACCGCCAATCGACACGGTTAAGACTAATTGGGGCGTGACATGGTACCATGGACACGGACAAAGCGGCCCATGTGACTCATCTAACATTCAGACAGGGTCAGGGCGGTCCTGCACAGTGGGCTGCCAAGACCAAACCCAAAGCACCACAGCAACACCCTGACAATCAAGGCCTGTATTCATATGGGATATAAGCAGCTGACATCTGAACAGCCCTGTGGTGACGACATATGCATCCTGGGCCATGACCGAGGGGAATTAGGAATGTTCAACATGCAGTACCGCACCTTTCCCAGCACCAGAATGGACGCCTGTGACGTCGGTGTGCGGGGGAGCTGATATGTAAATGTACATAGGTACCACGGGTATGCATATTAATGACAACGAACAGCTAACGTGCACTGGTCACAGTAAGAGTCAAACGTGACTGCAGTCACGTTGGAATTATGACTATAGAACATATAGATGTGCACGGTAATGCGCCCATGCAGCAAAGACTGTTACATATATAAAGCTGTAAGTGCTTTCTGCACACGTCCGTCAACCGGATCAGACATATGTTACCGGAATAGTCACAAGTAACGCAAAACACGTAACCACACAGACACTGTAAACATATAAACGGAATACGGATATGCATGTGCGCATGCCGTAACCCACAATCCGGACATGCGAGTGTAATGCGTGTGTGATCCAGTGGAACCAGGAAGGTTACGGATGTCCCCCCCACACGCTTACATTCATAATTTACAAATATATGCTTTAATATTACCTACTGATTCTATGCTTTGTTATCGTTATGCTACTATTATACACATCGATATACAACCTGATCAACACACTACATTCTAAGGTGCACTCTCACCAATTATCAACTATGTGTCCGGATACTGATTGTATTTACCAATATTGTAGATATATTAACACATTGTTGCCGTATTATTGTTTCCATGAAGTAAGGCATGCAACACTGATATGTATATGTCACGTTATAATCAAGACTTGGAGCACTGTCCACCTAACTATGAGCAGGTTTATTGATTATTTCGCTTTAAACCGACTCTGAAGGAAGTGAATTATGGACGGCTATGTCATGACATCCGTATCCGGCGGTGCCCCATGTTAGTAGTTGAGAGAGCTCAGTATCCTTTCACTGTGGAGTCTATCGATTTGACAGTGTCTGTTTCTGCCGATATATGTTCCATAATGTCGTTTATGAAGATGGGCAGGACGCAAGGTTTGCTGTATTTACGCATACTGGCACGTGGATATAGATAGGCCATGTCATACAAACAATGGGTAGTCAAGCAGACATCCACGACTGGGGAACATACAGCGGCAGTCAATACCACTGGCCAGATGGGGACAGTCAAACACGTTCTACACTTTACAAATGCACATCGGTGTCCATTGTAGGACTCCAAAAATTCTGACTGTTTTGCCAGTATGCCAAGAACAGCCAATCCGAGTACAAAACGTGACTACGGCACAGCCAGACATATGCACCACCAGCGTGTTTAAGGTTGATGATACCTGCCCATGACATGCAGGACATATGAACAGAGGTCCCCAGACTGCCGTGTCCATACATGCGCCCCATATCCCAGTTCCGCATTACATGAAGGATGTGTCATGTGCCGTGGGGGTTGCAGCCCTGGTATCCTGGGTATGCAAAATGGGTCTCGTGTTGTTTGGCTGATAATCCGTTGTCCCGCCCGGAGGGCTGCGGTACAGGACGGCCTTAGTCCCCAGTAAGGATGCAAAGCACCCATAGGGTAATGCTAAAGGCATGTGTGAAATGTGTTCAGCCCTACATCAGTGTCCAGTAGGCATTTCCCAAGGATGGACAAACGACGGACAAGATGGCACCCATAATAGCAAGCCTGGTGGAATCACACAGCCGTAGTAGGGCATGACACAGGACATAAAGATGGAAACAGCAGTACATACACCCGTAGACATCCATCCTGCCAGCGAATCCCAGCGCATACAGCAGCGAAGGTGCTATCCAGTATGTGGGGATCACCCGCCCACTCTGGAACATACCTGCGACCTGTGGAACACATATTAATGGCACACCAACAATGCCAACTAGGAAGGTCATACTATCGCTAAAATATGGAGTTCACACACATAACCGACATACTGTCATGAATACATAGGTTCTACATGTACCGGCTGTGTTATACTGACAATACAGTGGCGGATAGTTCACAATGGTACCTGTGAGGATTATGTAAAGCAGTTGCCAACCTGCAGGACTACAGCAACACCCTATGGGTAAATTGTGGAAGGACACGGGTACGAGCACTACATAATATGGGTAGGCGGACAGACATCCGGGAATGGGAACATACGCAGTCAAACCCACTGGCCGAATGGACATATATATAAAGCTGTAAGTGCTTTCCACCGTCCGTCAACCGGATCAGACATATGTTACGGAATAGTCACCGCTAACAAACACGTAACCACACAGACACTGTAAAACATATATAAACGGATCACGGATATGCCGTATGCGGCGTGCGGCGTAACCTAATCCGGACATGCGAGGCGCATGCGTGTAATGCGTGTGTGTGTGATCCAGTGGAACCAGGGAATACGGATGTCTCCTCCACACGTTACATTCATAATTGTCAAATATATGCTTAAATAGTACCTATTGATTCCATGCTTTGTTATAGTAATGCTACTATTATACACATCGATATACAATAACCGATCAACACACTTCATTCTAAGGTGCACTCTCACCAATTATCAACTATGTGTCCGATACTGATTGTATTTACCAATATCGCAGATATATTACCACATCGTTGCCGTATTATTGGTTCCATGAAGTAACGCATGCAACACCGATATGTATATGTCCCGTTATAACCAAGACTTGGAGCACTGTCCACCTAACTGTGAGCAGGTTTATTGATTATTTATTAACCGACTCTGAAGGAAGTGAATTAGGGGCGCTATGTCATGACATCCGTACCACGGGTGCCCCATGTTAGTAGTTGAGAGAGCTCAGTATCCTTTCACTGTGGAGTCTATCGTATTTGACAGTGTCTGTTTCTGCCGATATATGTTCCATAATGTAGTTTATGAAGATGGGCAGGGCCTTAAGGTTTGCTGTATTTACGCATACCGGCGTGGATATAGATAGGCCATGTCATGTACAAACAATGGGTAGTCAAGCAGACATCCATCAGGGAAATACAGCGGCAGTCAATACCACTGGCCAGATGGGGAGCAGTCAAAACGTTCCTACACACAAAATGCACATCGGGTGTCCATTGTAGGACTCCAAAAATTCTGGACTGTTTGCCAGTATGCCCAAGAACAGCCAATCCGGAAGGTACAAACCGTGACTACGGCACAGCTAGAGGTATGCACCAGCAGCGTGGTTAAGGTAGCTGATAGGTGCCCATGAGATGCGGGACATATGAACAGAGGTCCCCAGACTGCCGTGTCCATACTTGTGCGACCATATCCCTCTTCCGCACACTTCTAGGATGTGTCTTGCGTACCGTCGCGGGTTGCAGCCATGGTATCCTGGGTGTGCAAAATGGGTCTCGGTGTTGTTTGGCTGATAATCCGTTATCCCGCCCGTGGGGAGGGCTGCTGCGGGTACAGGGCGATGCCTGAGTCCCCAGTAAGGGTGCAAAGCATCGATAGGGTAATAGTAAAGGCATGTGTGAAATGTGTTCAGCCCTACATCAGTGTCCAGTAGGCATTTCAAGGATGGACAAGCGTCGGACAAGATGGCACCCATAATAGCAAGCCTGGTGGAATCACACAGCCGTAGTAGGGCATGACACAGGACATAAAGATGGAAACAGCATACACCCGTGAACATCCATCCTGCCATGCGAATCCCAGCGTACACAGCAGCGAAGGTGCTATCCAGTATGTAAGGATCACCGCCTCCCACTCTGCCGGAACATACCTGCGACCTGTGGAACACATATTAATGGCACACCAACAACGTCAACTAGGAAGGTCATACTATCGCTAAAATATGGAGTTCCCGACATACTGTCATGAATACATAGGTTCTACATGTACCGGCTGTGTTATACTGACAATACAGTGGCGGATAGTTCAATGGTACCTGTGAGGGATTATGTAAAGCAGTTGCCAACCTGCAGGACTACAGCAACACCCTATGGGTAAATTGTGGAAGGACACGGTTACGGTAGCACTACATAATATGGGTAGGCGGACAGACATCCGGAATGGGAACATACGGCGCAGTCAAACCCACTGGCCGAATGGACACAGTCCAACTTATGTCCTAAACTTTACATATGAACATTGGTGTCCATTGCTGGACCCATATATTACTCCTTAAGTGAGTGTGAGCAACATAGTGGGAAGCGGAGGTGACAGCCGTGACTACGGCACAGGTAGATATATGCACCACAGGTGTCTTCAAGGTGATGACAGTCTGTGCGGAAATGCAGGACATATGAATAGGACTCCCCAGGCTGCTGCATCACCTGCGTACTTCCACATCCCATTTCGCACACATGAAGGGTGTGCAAGGGGTACTGTCGACGGTTGCAGACATGGGATCGTGGGTATACATATATGGGTGTCGGGGTGGATTGGCAGATGATTCATCGTCCGCCCCGTAATGCGGGGCGTGGCCATAACGCATATCGTTACTCCATAATACTAATACCGATCATCCACCGGAAATGGAGAATGCAGCTGTGAAATGTTGACAGCCCGATACTAGTGTCCGTAGGCAGTTCCCTATGGATGGACAAACGCACGCCAAGATGGCACCCATAGCTGCAAACCTGGAATCCCACATCTGTTGCAAGGCATAACCCAGGGAATACAGATACGGTTGTACAGTACACACTCCCCATTCAAAGAAAGACCACTGGGCAGATACCGGTACACAACACCCATGTGCCAGCACATCTATGGGGATCACACGCCCATACAGTGGAACAGATGGGTCACCTGTGTAAAGATACCAATGGCACAATCTCCCCGTCTGCTGGGAATGACATAGGATGGTCAAACTATGGCGTTGACACCAAAGAAAGACATCCTTTGGTGAATTAATAGGATTGATGTCAATACACCATGGCAAACACCCAATGAACAGGGAAGACTTGCTGGCACCCTATGGCCACAAACCATGTCACACATAGGTAGATGGAACAGTCAACATAAACATTTCGCCCACGACAGGTCGCATATGGTATCCAAAGGTACTTCATAGACATGTATGCGCTATCACCCGTTGGCCCCGTGAGACTTACACATAACATGGAAGTATCCAGGCTTTAAATGTCCACCCTTACACTTCCATTTGTCACTTTCTATGCGAGCAATGGAGATGTAGCCACAGCATAGAAAGCAGAGACGTGCTGCTAGCAGAAACACACACATGTCAACATCACAGAAAGCATACTATGAACACACGATACATGATATTGTACTATGCAACACAAACAAACCGAAACCTGCAGCAAGAATAGTCCCGTGTTTAATACAACACAAGTCTTCGTAACATTTGAACAGTTCATTAAAACATGCAACGTTTTCGTTGTTTCCACAACGGTGCAGGAAATATGCTATGTCTAAGAATGTTCACAAACAACAATGTGAGTCTTAACATGATTTTAAATATCACACTGTTGATTGTGAACACTGTAACAATTTGCTTATTCAGTTGTATGGTCGAAAGCAACGGAAACACACACACACACGGAAGGGACGGGAGATGAACCTACGCCTATTTACATGAACTCAGTACAGTATGAATCATTTACACAACGCTACCGAGTTAACTGACGTGAGTGCTGTCAGAGCATACATGTAGGCTGCTGACGTCACCCAAGACAATATTTGGAAATAGCCAAGGCATGTGTCATAAGCGTCCTAAAAGCATAATCAGTCGCAGAGGCAGCTGGAAACACACACACACACACACGGAAGGGACGGGGGACGAACCTACGACTATCTACATGAACACACTACTGTATGAAGCATTTACAGAACGCGCTACCGAGTTTGCTAAACAGAGCGCTGTCACAGGCATACTTGTAGGCTGCTGACATCACCCGCAAGACAATAGTTGGCAATAGCCAAGGCATGTGTTGCGGAGCGTCTAAAAGCATAATCAGTCGCAGAGACAGCTGGAAACACACACGGAAGGGACGGGGGACGAACCTACGACTATCTACATGAACACACTACTGTATGAAGCATTTACAGAACGCTGCGAAGTTTGCTAAACAGAGCGCTGTCACAGGCATACTTGTAGGCTGCTGACGTCACCGAAGACAATAGTTGGCAATAGCCGGAGCCGCCTAAAAAGCATAATCAGTCGCAGAGGCAGCTAGAAACACACACACACACGGAAGGGATGGGGGACGAACCTACGACTATCTACATGAACACACTACTGTATGAAGCATTTACAGAACGCTACGAGTTTGCTAAACAGAGCGCTGTCACAGGCATACTTGTAGGCTGCTGACGTCAGCCGCAAGACAATAGTTGGCAATAGCCAAGGCATGTGTTGTGGAGCGTCTAAAAGCATAATCAGTCGCAGACGCAGCTGGAAACACACACACACAGAGACACACACACACGGAAGGGACGGGGAACGAACCTACGACTATCTACATGAACACACTACTGTATGAAGCATTTACAGAACGCAGTTGCTAAACAGGTCACAGGCATACTTGCAGGCTGCTGGCGCCACCAAGACAATAGTTGGCACAGCCAAGGCATGTGTTGCGGAGCGTCTAAAAGCATAATCAGTCGCAGAGGCAGCTGGAAACACACACACACACACACGGAAGGGGGGACAAACCTACGACTATCTACATGAACACACTACTGTATGAAGCATTTACAGAACGCCTACCGAGTTTGCTAAATGCGCTGTCACAGGCATACTTGCCAGGCTGCTGGCGCCAGTCAAGACAATAGTTGGCAATAGCCAAGGCATGTGTTGCGAGCCGCCTAAAGCATAATCAGTTGCAGAGCGCGCTGGAAACACACACACACACAGAGACACACACCGGAAGGGACGGAACGAACCTACGACTATCTACATGAACACACCACTGTATGAAGCATTTACAGAACAGCCACCGAGTTTGCTAAACAGAGCGCTGTCACAGGCATACTTGTAGGCTGCTGACGGCAGCCCGAAGACAATAGTTGGCAATAGCCAAGGCATGTGTTGCGGAGCGTCTAAAAGCATAATCAGTCGCAGAGGCAGCTGGAAACACACACACACACACACACACGGAAGGGACGGGGGACGAACCTATGACTATCTACATGAACACACTACTGTATGAAGCATTTACAGAACGCGCTACCGAGTTTGCTAAACAGAGCGCTGTCACAGGCATACTTGTAGGCTGCTGACGTCAGCCGCAAGACAATAGTTGGCAATAGCCAAGGCATGTGTTGCGGAGCCGCCTAAAAGCATAATCAGTCGCAGACGAGCTGGAAACACACACACACAGAGACACACACACACGGAAGGGACGGGAACGAACCTGACTATCTACATGGACACAGTAGTGTATGAAGCATTTACAGAACGCGGTACCGAGTTTGCTGAACAGAGGCTGTCACAGGCATACTTGTAGGCTGCTGACGCCACCCGAGGACAATAGTTGGCAATAGCCAAGGCATGTGTTGCGGAGCGTCTAAAAGCATAATCAGTCGCAGAGGCAGCTGGAAACACACACACACACACAGACACAGACACACACACACACACACACACACACACACACACACACACACACACACACGGAAAGGACGGGGGCTAACCCACGCCTATCTACATGAACACACTACAGTATGAAGCATTTACAGAACGCGCCACGAGTTTACTGAGCAGAGCGCTGTCAGGAGGCATACCCCACGGAGTGGTATCATTTGCAAAGGCAATGCGCCTCGATCGGTGTTCGGACAGAGTGCGCAGTCACGCAGTCTGTTACCATCCCAGGTCGCCAGACACTAACACGTTAGTGCTGCAGTCGAGAATAACAAGTAACTACTGATCAGTACATCACTGCATACTGGGCATGCTCAGACACTTAGACTCGGCACAGGGCAGACATGCATACACATGTTGCACGGCATGGGTGGCGTAATGTGGACCGTCGTGTGTGTCCAGCCACACAACAGAAACCTGGCCATGCCACAGACGTGACCGTTGCGTAGGGATAGAGGCATGCACCGGGTATTACTGCAGACGGCGCGGTTTGCAGCGTGATGTGTGTCTATCTACACAGCTGCCTACTGGGCATGCTCAGACACTTAGAGTTGGCACAGATCAGACATGCATACACATGGTGCGACGGCATGGGTGGCGGAATGCGGACCATCCTGTGTGTCCGGCCACACAACAGTAACCCGGTCATGCCACAGACGTTGTTGTTGCTGCAGGGAATATGTAGGTGCAATTAACCATGTGTAGGACTGGCCTACAGTTTGTTGCATGCTACAGACAACCCTCCCAAACACAGGATACCTTCACAGATGTCCTGAGGACACTGGTGAGTGGGCATGCTCTCACAACAGCACCGTTTGGGTGACATGAACCACCCATACATAGCCTGGGAACATTACCCATGGCACAACACAGTACGCCAGCAGTCCCAGGTGTTCACACACCTGGCCACTGTTAAACAGCCATGCACCATACATACCAGGGGGGGGGATGTCTGACAGTTCTGCCCATCACGCATGGTGAGGATATGCCCCACACAGGATGTACAGCCCTCAATGGTGATGCAAGACCGTATAGTGGATCCACTGGTCATCCACTCACTGTAACCAACACCAGCATGGGGACCTCAGTGATGACCTCTCCACAGAAAACCACACACATCATATGACCGGTGTGGTACCCTACATGTCCTCCATGCCAATGTTGAACAGAGGCCAGACCGCAAACGCCCAACGAATGCCTTCCCGACCACTCCACATGCATGTCTGCAACAGGCAAACATGATGACATCAGGACCTTGTCCACCACAGGTAGGCACATGGTGTGGTGGACCGCAGCCACTGACTACCTGTACATCAACAGTTGGAGCTACTACATGGCAGGGCAATGACAGTACCAGGAAACCATCACCCATTCATACCGGCGTCACCTTACGGCCGCTCATACCAACAGCCAGGTCCGCGTGTGGGAGTGGTACTGCAGAGGGCACAAGAGACAACCACAGGGGCTTCCCTAACTGTGGTAAGGACATGGTTGGTGACACACAGACTTGCCTGGAAATGGTCCTGAATGGTACAACAGTCACAGCACCGACAGAGATTGTCTGCATACCACAGGACATGTTCCATGCATACATCCCCCAACAGGAACATATCCATCCCACCAGAGTGTATCCTCCCAAACATGTCATATGGCCTGGAGTGATCCCATATCTCTATGGCGCTTGACCGCCAGCAATGGGCACCGATGGTTTCCCTGGCTGTGTGCTACCCATCCTCTTTGAGGCCCTCGCCCACACATGCGACCACTGTGTCATGTTAGCCTTACTATGGGCTATGTCCCCAATGGATGTCATATGGCATCTGTGGTCCCAGTATGCCAGGGTAGTGCTCCTATGGACTGTCAACAGCCACACCCCATACGCTTGACAAGTGTTGTCTGCAAAGCTGTGTGGAGGTCCATACAGGTGGTCATGGTTACAGATAGCGGTGTACACCCAATACGGAAACATACCCACAACTACATAGTCAAGGGCGGATCCTGCCTCCAACCTGCTCGTCCAGTCTGGAGTGTTCACCAAGGCCATTGATGGGGATATGTGGGTTTGCACACAGTACCATGACCTGGTGGGAGCGTTCAGAGCACACTACACATGGGACCCATGTAAAGGCTCGCCAGCATACATGTGGGGACATATGTCACCCGATGCTTCTCACACAGGTTGGAGGTCACACCACACAGGGTTGGTGCTGAAGGTGCCTTGTCACACTCATATCTGGACCCAGTGGAGGTCCACAGGGCTCACTCCTGTGCCCCTGCCATGGCATCCGACCTTCCAATGTGCATGCAATCATAGGGGATTGTAGCAGACAAGGTATGCAGATGACTACGCACCGCCGACATACCCAGCACCCCATGTTACGAACATCCACCCAGGGCGCCATAGACATGGATGACTGGTGCCAGAGCCATGGCCTGCTACCAAATGCCAGAGAAGGTGCAGCCCTACCCAGTGTGAAGAACATGTTCGTCCCAATGTCACATGTAGGTGGTACGCCATTAAAGATGGTGGACATGTTCAGGGAAATGGCTACCACACCTGTTGGCAACCTCTGTCAACACACACAATGGCAATGTGGGTGTGAAGACATTCCATTGTGGCCTCCTGGTCTGGATGGAATGGCAACCACATCAGGGGTGTTCATTGTACCCCTGTACACATCACACACCAGTGCAATGACTGCGTACAATGGCACATGTGGCCTGTAGCTAACCTGACGCCTGCAGCACTCGGAAGGACCGCAAACGCGTTCCACAAGACGGGATGACGGTGCTAGGACATGTCACAAGGTGCACGGCCATGGGGACACCGGCTGTGGATCTTCACAGCACAGCTGCTCCATGGTGATCTGTGCCTGACATACACGGCCATGTCTGACCTGGGTGACATGGGCACATTCCACCTCCCAGGCCCCATGCGAACACGGGCACAGAAGCGACTGTCAGACACCTCAACCCAAAGATGAGTGGGACGTGCTGGGGAACAGGGTAACGCCAAGACACACACTACAACACGGGGAGGTGTGCCAGGCCATGTGAAGGAAAGGCCCTGACTGCCTTTGTCCAGGACTGCTAATGACGTGTGGATGTGTGACTATAGTTATGCGCCAGTCAACCTCTGTGTGTCACTGCTAGACCAGGGACTGGGGACTGATGGATATGGCATCCCCATCCTGAGGGGTGTTAGATGCCACACACAGTCATGCTAGGTCCACACATGTCAGAGGGCACATATCCTGTCACGCTCATGTGTGCCTATGTACCTATGTAGGGGTCCATGCGGATGTGGGTAACTGTGCTATGCTGATTTTGCCAGACATGCCTGTGGGTACCCCACGACTACACGTGGGAACTAAGTACAGTGCTCCCAGTAGGCACGCAAGTACACCATCAGTATCATACGGGTTAACTGCACCGACATGGTGCTACACATGTAACCACAACACATACTGTGTACACATATCAATGAATGCTGCACCTGTCCTGCATGGTATGTCTGCTGCATGATGTCCGTGCACAACACACATCACATACACACCTGTCACCAGCCATACACACACACCACAACATACACAGCACGTACTATGCGGACACAGGTATCACATACACCTCTCACTATCGTGTCCACCCTGTGCATCATAATATGTCAGCTTAACCGTGCATTGATGGTGTGGCTCACAGTTATGCAGCAGAGACTTAATCATATGCACAGGGTGATATGTGTGCCACAGGCATGGGCTGTACCAATGGATGACATCATGTGTGTGTGTAAGGGCCAGTGCATTGAGTGGGCATGACTATGTAGATTGCATGTGGGTGTGGTGGAGCCCTACAGTTGTGTCTGCTGTGTGTGGGTGTGTGTGTACACAGTTCAGTCATCTGTGATGCCTACACGGGGTATGCTTGGCAGCCCCTGACTGTACAGTGCAGGTGTTACGGCTCACTGTGTCTGCCGGCGGCGAAGTGACCCGTGCCTGCCTGGGGTCGCACGGGCACGACCGGGTGGAGGTACAGACTGTCCACTCTCCGATGTCACATGTCCGCTGGAACGCGTTTCCACGACGGGCCGCCCAGGGCCACGTCCACGTGGCCTGCTCTGTCCTGGTGTGGATGGTGTGGTAGCAGCTGCAGTGCTACTGCTACCATCACTGTCTGTGTGGGCATGGGAGGTGGCACGCACACGCTGACCTGCAGCAGGTGGTGTTGCTGGCACACGCACACGTGCCCTATGCCTCACCCCTACCTGGTGTTCCTGCACGGACTGCGCACGCTCAAGGATGGCCAAGCCTCGGTCGATGAGACCAGCCATATCGCCCAATCTCCTATCCAGAACATCGGCAAGATGCTGTTGTGCATTTGCCAATGCCTGGATGCTGTCATTTAGGGTACGGATTGCGGACCTCTGCAGCCTCTGCCCCTCCTGGTTCTGCCGTTCGGCACGTGCCTGCGCCGCCATTACAGTCTGGAACATGCGTCTGGTTATACCAGCTGCTGCACCCTGGATGGCAGGTGTATGTCTAGCGGTGCTCCCCCTACGGGCAGCACCTGCCACATGCCTGCGTGGCACTGCACCAGTCCTTACACTGGCAACATCGTGTGTACCCACACCTTCTGCAGCCACCACACATTCCTGCTCGGGGACAACAGACGCTGACTGACCGTCATCTATGGGCAACGGTGTTGGGGTATGTGTCGGCATCTGAACCGTGTGCAGGGATGAAAGGGACGGATGTGTGATGTTCTCCAGTGGCACAGACTCTGCCTGTGACGACCCTGCCTGTGCCTCATGCACATGCTCATCACCACTAGTATCTGTGGGGACACTAGCATCAGATTGACCGCAGGAGGGGAACGCACCTACAGCACCTGTCAATACAAAGACATACCATCGGTTACAATACAGACACACACAGACACACACACACACACACACACACACACACACACACACACACACACACACACACACACACACACACACACACACACACACACACACACACACACACACACACACACACAGCATGCATGTGATTATGCAGGTGGCATGCAGCATTCACACAACACAGACCAGTGAATGCAGACCAGACATTCATAGTGGCAGTATGTACACTGCCCTGGTGGGGACAGTACAACAGGCAGGTGTCATTTAGTAGGCATGCAGTACACACATTCATGGTAGTTTGCATGCATCAGCGTGATACACCGTGTGGCCGCGGGCAAGTTGGGAGTACACATGGCTGCCAACACTATGTAATGTACACCGCAAACATGTGCGGTATCATGTGGACGTGTGAAGATGGTGTCCCACCGCATGCACCACATCACGCATGGCTGTCATGGTGCAGTGTTATGTACAGTGTACAGATACAATGTATGTGTAACAGTGATGTCTGTGTAGGCACGCTTGCTGTGAGCTGTGTGCATAGCTGCACGTGTGTGGTGCGGGCTCTGTGCCACTGCACAGTAGCAGGACACAGCTATGTGTCTGTGCGATGCGTGACCTGGACGCATTACATTGCCATGTCTGTAAGCCAGTTCAGCTGCTCAGCAGCACATATATGGTGGACATTGAGGTCACCTGTAGTAGCTGTGGAGAGGAATTTCATGTCACTGGTGTACTACATCAGATGTCCGGGGGTCCACTACATTGATGAACCCACTATGTGTGTACAGGGTGCAATGGTGAGTACCCACTGTGGATGTGCTGTGTGGCAACATGCCTGTAGGTATCAACCATGGCCTTGTCTGTCTGACTCATTGACAATTGTGTGTGGTAGACATTGTGCACACGGCCCTGTGGTGGCCCATGTGACATACACCCATACTAGTGTGACGTGTCACATTCTCTACGGATATGCTGACAGTGTGTATGTCTGCTATGTTGTGCATAGGTCATATCATGGTGTGACAATGCTGCAGCCAGACATCCACGTGCATGGGACATGGTATGCGCCATGTCACAACGTGTGCACCCGATGCAGGGGCATGGGTCACATTGGTAACACCTGTGCTCTGGCCAGATCACAGCTCACTCTGTGGTACTGTGTCCATACTGCACTGGCATACCAATGCATACTACACATGCAGCCATTGTGTAACACCTACACCATTGTATGCATAGCTGAATGCACGTAACACACCAATTGGTTGTGTGGTGTCATACCACTCTACGGTAACGGGTGTATCTACTGTACATGGGTGGTGTGTATGTCGGGTGGTGCGAGCTGTATACCGTGACGGGGGCACACACAGGTGAGCATGTCATGCCTAGACACATGGGGAATATCAATACAGCAGAACATGCGTTTGACTGGCAACAGACTTACCTGCAACAGACCCTTGTCCTTGCGACACGCCAGACGTACCTGTAAAGGCATTACACAAAGGTATACACATTAGCCATTACTATCTCCACGGTCAGCACTGTGCATGACACATCATGCATGTGTGTGGTTGCATGTGCTATGCACATGTCTGCTAACACAACATAGCATACAATGGTTTGCATCTTGTGTGGCCATATACCTGGCATGTATTGCTATATCATGTGTTGTACTATGACACCCACACCCACGCCTATCATACAAACATGCAACACTGACTTACCATGCAGCTCCAGGCTCATAGCTCGGGAGACACCCACCTCCACGATGGACGCAAGTGGCTCTGCGTGTTGTTCCGTGGGTGTCCCCAGACTGGCCAGGAGCTCCTCCGTAGCTGTGAGTGGGGGCTGTGTTGGTGGCCCACCACCTGTCCCACGTTGTTGCCTGGCGATTGCAGCGGCACGCTGTCTTGCATGCCGGATCAGGTCTGTGCAGTGCCTGCGGATTTGTTGGTAGCTGCGGTTGGTTCCGCCCACGCTGTTCACCCTCCTGCACAACTCCTCCCACATCTCCTGCCGTTCTTGTGCCTGCTGTGGCACATGGCTAAACAGGGCGTTGTAGTTACTCTGGAGGTATGGTATGATGACCTCCTCCTCCTGTCGGCTAAATGGTGGAAGCCGGAACGTGGCATTATCTGGAAGACATAATGATGGTGGCAGGTCACATTCACACTGCTGTGCTGGCATACTGTTGGAAATACATTGCTATGACATGTACGACATCTGCACAGTGATCTGTGAAGGGCATCGTGGCGGTGACACAGCCGATGTTGTGGCTTCACACCATTGAGCACTGGGTGTCACATCATATCTGTGTGCCACCCCATCACACTGTGCACGCACCATGTAGATGTTAGCCTGCCATGGACATGTGTACCTGGCTGCACCTATGTCCATATCAGTTGGCATATGTCCCCATGTGACGGCTGTGCTACTGTTCAGCTGTACGGTGTGTATATGTCGGTACACATCACGCCTGTGTCCATTGTGAGAGCCAGCAGCGCCACTGTACACATACACATGGACACCTGCACATGCATGTGTTGTGCCATGTACTTCCACACAGCACTGTACGGTGCTGGACAACTTGCCCCAGCTCACCTGTGTTACGTATGTGATAGACATGGAGCAATGTGTAACCATGACACATCAGCAGGAAAGGCCATGCATAGCATGTACACGCACATTGTGCAGAGCATCACACAGCACCTGTAACATGACAGGGTGCATCGCCACCACATTACTACTGTGTATGGTTGATAGTGAGAGTGCCTTTTGTCCATTGCACCATGTGGGACTGTGATAGCTCATGCAGCCTTGCTGGTCATCTCTGCATGATATGGCAGGGTATGCCACATACATGGCAATGGGTGTGACCCACCCAGGGGCTGACGGTATTGGCAGGGTGGCTGTCCATTGCTTTTGTCATAGCTGTGTGAATATGGACATTCAACATGTTTATCACCATGGTGTGGACACTGTCCTCCAGCGAGGTATGCTGTACGCTGCTTGTTGAGGGTGTGTGTGGTGCATGCAGGTATCACACATCCATGCATACACTGTAGCCCTGGCAGGTGCTATGTGCTGGTATGTTGATCGACACAGTGCTGTATGTGTACACACACCGCTATCCCATGCACATGGATATCTGCCTGAACTGATGTGGGTAACACATATGTGTACATACATTGCCCGCTGCCACCCACATGTCTGCTGCTGCACTACACACCGCCATCCCTCCCTGTGTGAATGTGGTGTTGGCCTCAGCAGAGGTATCCATGTATGGGGACATGGATGTTCACATAGCAGGCCCACTGATGGTATCGTCGATCTGACCATACACATATGATGCACCCTCACACATACAACCCATTCATATTGTTGTTCACAATGGTGACACGGCTATATTGCTATGCCGGAGCCATTCACAGACATACATACACAGAGGCATGCACGCCCATCTGTGTCATGGGCCGGACTATTGGTGTGGTTTGGCACCTAACGTGTTTGACTGCAGGTGGCGCAGACCTACTGTGCACATGTCTACATGGTAAGCCTGTTCTACGGTAGGCATCTGTGATGTGCTGTGCACATCTCATACCTGCACATTTGCTTGTTGTCCATCGGTCCACAGGCCAGTGGTGGGACATACAGGGATGTTGCTGAACATATGTACATGCGACCCTGTACAACTGTGACGCTGGCCTCTCTAATACTCATGTGTCGTGGACGTGAACACCGTACACACACATGTGGTTGTGGGCCGCCCATACCCATCTCCACCTGTGGGTTGCTATCATCCCACACACTCCTTGTACTGTATGTTCAGGCTATGCAGCTATGTGGGGCTTGTGTGCATACAATACGATACTATGTGCCTTTGCACCCATCACAGACATTGTCACACAGGTACACCGGCAGCCATACACATCGCAGATTGTTGTCAGCATGTCACATGTGGTACACACCTAACACATCTCCTGCGGGACATGGTAATCTGTATGGGCATGTCCAGTAGTGACATACCACAGCTACCCCTACATGACGGCTATGCAGGACATGTCTGTGTACATCTACTGTGACATATACACAAGCAATGCCCCCTACCTACATCACATGGTACTACCTGTGGAGTATGTGTGTCTGCATCCATGCTATGGCCATAGATGACAATTGTACATCTATATGTGCAACATACCTCAGTGGGGGTTGTCATGAGCACATGTTCCATGTGTCAATGCATTGTTTGTGTCTGTTGGGCAGTCATTGTTGTGCATGGTTTACATGGCTGACATAGTGTACTGTGTCTGATTCCAGGTACTTCATTGGGCTACCAGCATTGTACATTTCTACAGCACATTCCAGCCATCATGTAGCCAGCTTAGATGACAGTGGGAGGTGTTCCGCCATGTGCACATATGTCACACGGTACAAGGGTGACTGACACACATTGTCGGGACTGGGTTCTGACTGCTGTGGATGTGTGTACCGGTGTTGACAACCATGACTGCACCAGATGGTGTCTTCTGGATGTGTGACATTCACAACAAACACCCACATTCACATAGCAGCACATCGTCCACGACAATTGACATTCCTGCCTGAACACTGTGTACGGTATGTTTGTATGACCACTGCATATATCACTGGTGGCCACCAGCATGGCTGCCTACAACAGCAGTGTGTATCCTGTGCAAACATGGGTTACACCAGTCACACCACACCTGTGCCAGCTGGCCCTGTAGTGGGTGACAGTGCAGTTCCATTCATCATGTAACAGTATACATCGTGCACCAGTATGTTGCAGACATGTGAACGGCTGTGCTACTCAACATATGCACACGACACATCACCTGGTACACCGTGTCTGCCTTGCCACCTGCTATTGTGACCACCCTGTGATGACATTGCACGCCCACATGGACGTGGACATGTGATGGCTCAATGGTGAATTAACCGTCCAGGTGTGTGTCTAGCCAGGTGTCCAGTAGCCACTGGTCTGCATGCAGGGATAGTCTACATTGGCCTACTCTGTCACTGGGACTGTTGACTATGGTCATACTGTTGTTATGCAGGCATGTGCTGTTTGTCCAGTCTGATAGTCGTGTTGAACCACACTACCGTGGCACACATGACGTGTGGACATCTGGCTAAGGTGTGCAGCCCACATGTACATCTTCTCATGCTATGCTGCCTGTGCAGCGGTGTCACATGTCTGTCTCTGGCAGGGCTGTCACAGGTAGGCACAGCATGCAGTGATGTGTGACAATGCTTACACCCTCCACTGTGCTGTACACTAGCACTGCACACACAGTACAGCACACATGTCATTTATCTCGGTGCCTGGGACCTGCCTCCATGCCCTACACGGCACACCTGCCAGTCCAGATTGTACACAGATCATACCTCCCAGTCACATACCTGGACTGCACCACACACAGGTGGGTGGTTCCCACACCACACCGTGATTTACACACATACTGTATTTTCCCATGACACATTGCATCATAGGTAGTCCATGTTCAGATACCCATGTTTGTGGCCACTACACACATTGTGACACGCGACAGTGCAGACACTGTACACCACAGGTTACATGCCAGTCGGGTTGGCATGCTGTACATTGCACCTGGGACAGTTGCTACTGCTATGTATTGCCAGCAACACGACCTTCCCTAGTATGGACTCCCACGTACCCACACATGCTTGGCCATGCAGTACGCATAGCTGGGTGACACATTACACGACACATACCATACCTACACTACCCTCAGCATGCACCAAACCTCCATGTGTCTGTATGCTAGGCCTACACACCTCCCCTCTGTTTGCTGAACATCCATGCTTACCATCCCTGCTAGCCACACCCTAAGCACACAACCATAGCAGCATGCATGGTACATACACACTACAGCCGGTATTACTGACATCCACTGACAGAGGTAGTTGAGGGCATGGCAGCTCGTCCGATGGACAGTCTATGTGCCTATGCCAACAGTGATCACAGTGCACTTCTGCTACATTTACACACTGGTAGGGACCATGCTATTCCACACTGAGACATGGTGGTGCTGGCATTTTCACAGACGCCACAGTGGTATTCCTGTTCCATGCACACGTGCTGTATGGGCACATGTGCAGGCTGTTGCACGGTAGTTTTGTTCACCTGTGTGTTGTGTGTCACTTGACAGTCATGGTGTGTCCTGCTGGTGCATGACATACTCCACAGCTAGCTACCTACACATGACTGCCAGACATTGCAGTGTGGGCCCTCACGCAGTGTGGTGGTATGTCTCTGCTGTTTGACTACATCCACATTCAATGCAGCATACCACGGTCATGCAGGCATTGACGACACAGATGTTGCTGGCATCCTGCCTGCCAATGGGGTACCTACCAACAATACACACTCTCACTCACTACAGGGTTCCAATCCTTGGCTGGACATTGTATTAACCCTGTGGACACATACATAGTACTGGCATGCACATGTTATGTCTGGGAACACAGTCCCAATGTCACCTCCAACCGCCGTAGTTGTTGTATCCCGCCAACCTGGCTGTTACATGTCTCTGCAGCAGCACACGTCAGTGACTGCTAGCCCATTCATGTACGTTGTGCACCCTGACCACCACACTACCACATCTATCACACTACACATGGATGGTACTGCATTGCACGTATGGGGCTGCATCTCTACACCCATGACTGGGCCATTCAGTATGGCACTGGGCCACATCTTGACATACATGCTTCACACACTCATTGACTACCTGCATGCCTTTCCTGGCACCCTTGTTGGGCTTCTGTGCCACAGCACACCACATCCCATGCTGGCCACCTGTCATATTATTGCATGGGTGGTTGGGGTGGTACAGAGGGTATCACATCAGACATGATCCGCTCTTTGCCCTTCAGCACCATTCCACTTTATGCTATTGACAGTGTACACATCCAGCATCACATTGTACCCTATGTATCGGCATGTTACGCCATGTGCCTTCTGTACAGTTCACACAGTGGTGCAGGCATATCATGCTGACTACAACATTTCAGGGACGTGTGGCATTGCACGTTCCTCAGACATGTGGCCCCTCATGCTCAGTATTTGCATACGTACACTACCTGCTGTCACACAGTACTGTACATGCCTACATGTACCACTTCTACATACCTGGCAGCATTCTAGCTCATCCTACTCATGTTGCTGACACCCATACAGGTGTCAGTGTGGCAGATATATCATGTAGATATCATTGCATCAGTTACATCACACATAGTGCATACACATCACCTTTGCATACTGACAGTCATGCGGTGTGTATCACATGGATACTGTCCTATACAGGCATATCACGTTGTACATGGTTGATGTACACACACATGGCCCACATGGTGCTGTGGTTGCCATATTACACCATAGCGTGGGTACACATGTGCAGGACTACACATTTCTGGACCGTATGTCTAGCTGATACCTTGGGTGCCCTTGTACCTGTGCCATACACACATGTACACGAAGGCCGTGTTACAATGACACATGTGTGGTGTACCTTACACAATGGATACAACGTTACATGTCTCAGTATAGTCATGCTGTGCTCTCTACCCAGCTCAGACAGTTGACATATGCAAATGACAGTCATGTAACACATCTGTGCTCACCTGCATGCCACTAACACAGGGGTGTAATGTACTCTGCCATGGGCCATGTTCTCCACAGTACTGATGCATGTAGTACTCCTACATGGCGTTTGCTGTGGGCAGGGGGGGAGGAGCAGTCCTGCATGTGTGCACACATGCCACATTGCTCAGCCCGGCGTCTGTGTGACATCCACAGACTGGACACACACCATGCTGTGGGACATAGGTCCTGTGCACATCCCACAGGGGCACACTGTGTCACTAGTCATGTGATAGCTGCCTTGCTGGTGGGTGACACACACCCATGGTACCACCACAGTGGACGTATTGTATAGACATGACAGTTGACATCCAGTTCTGCCGCTCAGTGGACACTACCATGGGGGTGTCAGTACTGTGTACATTGCACATGTGTTTACACACGGCCCTGCTGGACATCATTGTGGCACACATTGCACCTGCTATGGAACGTTTGGACATGGTCACTTGCTGTTACCTCCATTTCGGTACCTATTCTGCTACTACATTGTCCCATATGTGCAGGCCATACATATCTTGTGTATGTATATAACATTAGCCCATCGCTCCATCATGCATGCTATGCCTGTGATACTGTCTATGATTTGTGAACATATCCATCATGCCAGCTTTGCATTACACATAATTGACATAGTCGCCCTACTGCGTGGGATAGGTGCACGTCGTGCGCACATTCCGTATGACATCGACGGTATATGCCCATGCACATGTGTGCTGTGACACTATACATAAATGTCCTATCCCCTGCTGTGGCACTTCAGTGTTGGATATCCACTGCCAGCATCGGCGTGGGTGGTGGCATTGTTCTGTGTTTGCAACCCCTATGGCAGACCTGGGGTAGGGTTACCACCTGTGCCACTTTGCAAGGGACAGTCCCTCCTTGGGCAGTTGTGTCCTGACAAATTTATCACAAATGTCAAATGTCCTGAGATTGTGGGGCATCACTATATCCCATTCTTATGTAAGAGTTGCATAACATACTTATTTATGTATGTACATTCCTAACTGTTACAAGACACACAATAAGCAACTGAACTGCTACAAGACTACACTTTTCTTTATGCAAAAGAGTAGAGTTCTAACCTTTGTACTGACCATGGGTATGTGTCCACCTGTAACATCTGAAGTGTGTCCCGATTTCCCACTTTGGCCTTTTGAAAGGGTGGCAAGTCGCCCTGGGGTTATCGCGGTGTTTACATGTTGTCCCACTGCTGTGCACACGTTGTCCACAGTTGTTGGTATGCTGCGCGTTTAGCATTACATATCCAACCTTCGCCTCTCTGCCTGATGGACAGGTATCTTTACCTACACACACCGTTCACATACTGTACAGATTCGTCATACGATCGTGCGTTACACACCAGTACATGTCGTGGGTTCGACATACCTTTCCGCCTTTTGTTTTGAGTTCGTCTCTATTCCCCTGTTTCTCTTTCTCTACTTTGTATGCTCGGTATGAACATACGGTTTGAATATCCAGGAGTCTTCCTTATATTCGCCGCCTAATGCATGTGGGTTAATCAGGCCAATAGCTGTTCCTCGGTGTGTACTTATGCGCATATCAGCGGTGATCCCCTTCCTTTCGTTCGTTCTGGCGTTGGCACTAGGCCATGGTTCTTTCCTCGTGTGGCCGTTGGTTATTTGCAATACCTTCGTGAGGATGGTATGTATTGTATCATGTTTGTGTGACTGCATCCGCTATGTGTGTTGTCGGGTACATTTCGCTGTGGTGTTAGCCGTGGATTGTGTGTGTTGGGTATGGTATTGTGTTCGACATGTGGGTCCCCGTGTCCTGGCGGCGCCTGTCGATGGCGTTGTGCATTCAAATGTGTTACATGGCTGTTATTTTCCTGTACATAGCGAATGCATGGATGCATGAGCCGCTGCTAGTGTTTCCCAGGAGCTTGTTGTGGGTATGCCGCTGTCATTCACTGCCTGTATGTGTTTGCTACGGTTTTAGCTGTTATCCCTTTGATATGTGCAATGGGGTATATCTGCGGATGTGGGTGACGGGTACGGGGTGTGAGTCTTGCATTTATACATACCAGATATGCTTGTGTGTGTGCTCCATCCGTGCTTGGGGAGCTGCGGGTTACCTGTGTGTTGTTCCGGGAATGTTTGTTTTGTTGATGTCGTCTGCTGTCGGTATCGCCTGCATGTGTGCTTCCTGCACGTATTCCTCCTTCACATCGGATATATATCTGCGGATGTTCGTCCGTGCCTACCATCCATTGGCATTTTGTCGCTGATAGTTACGGTGATTGTGGTCCTATACTTGGGGCGGACTGTATGCTACCGGTAGCCTCCTATTCGTGTGGCGCTTGCTTACGTCACGGTCGTGGAACACACCGCGGTATTTACCGGACCGTGACTGTTCACGATCGGTGCCGGGATGGCACATTCGTATTTTCGCCGTACATGCCTGATGCTGTGTAACGTTGCCGATGGACCGTGTGGAGTGTACGTTATGGCCGCCATACCTACGGTCGTGGTTTGTACATGCGTCCTTTGCATCTCCTGTTTGCTATGGCCCTGTGGTACACTTTGGGACATTTGCGCTTTGCATCATTTTACGTCGCCACGTGCATAGCCACTGAGGAGATGTCAGTACTACTTTGTGGGTACTGCTGTACATACGCCTATGGTTCCTGTACTGTATGCCTACGCCTGTTATTACACTCCGCTGTGACATGTCACCTTCATACACAGTTTACACTGGCACACACATTACACACACACAGCGGAACACACGACAACCTCACCTCACACATACACATATTGCCGCCATGGCTGTCAACCTTCTATTTCCCCAGTGGGGAACACACACAGTAGTAATGTGAAACACATGGGCATAATGTGGAACACATAGTAATGGCATAGTGACAACTTCAGCTAAGTAGGTCATAGGTTGATTATGATATGCTGATTTACTTACAGTGAAGAACCTTTACTAACTTACTATGAGTACATTCTATTTACCAGGATGTCATTTATATACATTCCTAACAATGGTTGTTTGAGAGACATTTTCAATGTGGAACTTGGAGGAACTGCGAGGAACATGCACTGTTTTACACCCCAGATGAGGTACGTTCCTCATAATGTCGTACACTTCACTGGTATGCTTTCCGCTTTCGCACCGACGGTTGAGCACAATACCTACGTTGGCCGCATCGCCGGTGGCAGCGTGTATCTCCGCACTCATGTCCTATGGATATGACACGCACATATGTAGGGTTGCCACCTTTTCAAATGGCCAAAGTGGGACATTTTTAGTACTTACGTCAGATTTTGCATGCCAACACATACCCACGGCCAGTACAAAGGACAGCGATTCACTTTTTTGACGGAATACAAAGCTGTAGCATTACAGTTGCTTATTCTGTTTATTATCATATTTAGATGTTTCTTCTACAAAATAACTGTTTTCTGCAACTAATAAAGTAATTATGGGAAATGGTTTTGTCCTACAATCTCAGGACATTTGCCATTTTGTCAATGTTTTTGCAGGACACAACTGCCCAAAGGTGGACTGTCCCTCACAACGTGGGACAGGTGGTGACCCTACACATATCCCGTTACTGTACCGTGGACCGGTGACCATCCCGACACGCGGATATGTATTGCTGCAGGTTAACATTTCCATGGCTGGCGTTACCTGCCCTGCCCACCCTCCAGGATGATCGGGTTGTCGGTCACTATGTTTAATATGTGGTGATTTCGCCTTACTTATCTGTGAACTTGCATCCCTGGGTTCCATGTTACCCTGTTGTCCTTTCTATCTGTGTATGCGCATATATATTTCTACATGTGTACTGATATGTATTTCCGTATCTGTGTATGCACATGCGTACATGTGTGGTCGACTTGCAGCGATAGTGGCAGCATATGGCTACGCCTGTGCTGTTGAACCGGCGCGTTGAGGTGTTGGCGTTCCATGCTCTGCTGGCTATTGGGTGTGCAGTGTTTGGCGGTGCCTTTGTTGAGTCACACATACGTCCGCACATACGGTACACATTACGGGCGGACATGTTTGTGTGGCGCCCATTTTACTGTGTGTGCAGGTCAGGAGGTGTCAGTCCATGGGGCCTACACTGTCAAAGTATGTGCTATGCGTTCCCTCTTTGCCAGGGCGTAGGCATATTGGGTACGCCTCTGTCTACCTACTGGGGCTGGCTCAGTGTGTCCGTGGCGCCGCACGCCCTGTGCCTGTGCTTGCCCTGGCAGTTGTGGCGGGCTTGGTGGCCCTCCGGCATTATGTCCCTGCAGCAGCTGTTTCCGCAGAATCATATTGTGTAGCATACAACATACTATGAATATGTGGGCACTTGTGCCTGGAGAGTACTGCAAGGCTCCACCGGATGTATCCAAGCACCGGAACCGTGATTTCAGGATCCCGAACACACGCTCTATGATTATTCTCATTTGTGCGTGTGCCTCATTATGGCGTTCTTGCATGTGTGTGTGTGCATTTCTGATGGGTGTCATCAACCACGGCTCCAGTGCGTAGCCAGCATCCCCCACAAGGTGACCTTGTGTGATGTCCCCACTGGCGAATACCTGATACAGCTGTGAGGCATGCCAGATATGGGAGTCGTGGTAGCTTCCAGGGCTGCCAGCACACACATCCATGATAATGCCCTGCGCATTGCACACGACCTGGCAATTGATGGAGGGGTATCCCTTGCGGTTTATGTAGCGTCTACCCTGCTCCCCAGGTGGTGACTTGATTTCTATGTGCGTACAGTCTATCGCACCCAGGACCTCCGGTATTGTGCCACACGGTGGAAGCGGCGCATATTGCTAGCCAACTCCTCCTGAGATGTGGGGAACTTTATGTGCTCATGGGCATGTGGTAACATGGCATCCAGGAACTGGTGTAGTACCCTGGATGCTGATGCCTGTGAGATGCCCATTATGTCCCCAGTGGGCCTTTGAAAGGTACCTGTAGCCAGTATTCGCAAGCTCACACATACCTTTGTGTCCACTGGGATGGGCTCCCTCTGTTGTCTCTTGTTCTCAGGCGGCCGGCACAGCTCCACTATTTGCTGTAACGTGTCCCTGTCCACCCTGTAGCGCTCTACTATCTCCAGGTCTCGCAGCCCCTGGTAGGTCACCCTTGGTCTGAACACTCTCCTTCTCCTGTGAGGCCTCACGGTAGTTGTCGGCACCACCCTCCGCAACTCCGTCTGTCTCTGCCACATACCTATGCATCACGGCCACGGCGGCACCCAGCATATACATGTTAAAAGTTCCCGTCTGTTTACACCCTACGGTGCGGCGTTTGGGAAATCGCTGTGTGTTGTGCGATTCACATTTATTACTGTTGTGCTGTATACCCGGTGATGTCATTGGGTGTGTCTGCGGCCCTATCCATGGATTATTTCCGTGGTTTTACGCTTGCAGCTGCAACGGTACTGCCTGTAGTGTTACATTACAGTTGCCTGCATTGCCTTCGCCTGGCATCTTACATTACTGCATCCTGCAGGCACATGGCATATGATGCATTTTATCTGCGGCCGCAGTTATGCTACCTCTGTACTTGGCTGTGCTATTTCGGTTCTTTGCTCTTTGCATTTCTACTACATCCCCTATTATCTTTGCTCTCATATGCCTCCCCTTTCCCGTTCTGCAGGAGTCTGCATGCAGACTTATCAGCTGCCGGCGTTTGCCCTTCCTGCATTGATTGGTGTTAATTGCTCGTTACGGATACATTTACACTGCTTCCGCATTTCCTCGTATTCTCCGCATTACCTTCCTATATCCCTGGTTGTTGCCGGTGAGGCCGCCACATGACTGGTTTCGGGAACGTAGTCATCCTCGTGCACATGCATTTGTACGCGCATTCTGTACTGTCAGCGCATCTATTTCCTAACACGCCAGTCATGATGCTGTAATGTGCATTGTACAGCCCAGATTTGCTGTCCTGCAATATCCTTCCTCCTACAGTGGCACAACCCTGTGTGGTTGACATGTATCTCGTGTAGGCCACTCCTCGGTGTAGTACCGCTACGCCGTTTGCTCCATCCTTACGCTGGCGCCGTTTTTGCGATTCACTATTATCTGCCTCATTTGCATGGAATTGACTACTAATACCTGGTTACGGCGCCGACACCGCCTCCACTCCTTGACAACCATTGCGCTGGGGTTGCAGCTTTACATACATACTATGGTGTGTGGTGGCTGTGCAGCTGATTTGTGTTCTAATGCTCTTTTCGGACATTATCATATTATTTCACTGCTTTACAACTTCTGTGCACACATCCCGGGGGCCTGCTGTTCTTTCTACGACGTGCCATTTATGTCATTTTTACATTTTGTGCATATTTTCTTTGGACATTCTCGGTGCCTTTCCACATTGGCATATTGCACCTATATGATACCTGACTTTGACAGCCTTCCGTTACTCCTCCGGTATGTTTGGGTAAATGTAAACCGTTTTTTGGTTTACATTGCCGCGTTCTTACGCTTCGCGCTTCACTCGTGGATCGCTATTTGCCCTCATTTGCATGGTGCAATACCGCACACAGTGTGTTTTGCATACCTACGCCGGGGGCGGGGACGGTCCGGCGCACGCCGGTAGTGCACGTGGAATTCATTCATACCTGAATCGCTAAGCAGCCATATTTGGCGTTATAACGCCGACGCTATGCTGGCGCCTGGCGCAAGGTTCATGAATCCCGGGGGTTGTTTTTTATTAAGCCTGCTGCCTTTCTAGATTAACAAATAGAGGTACCTAAATATGCAGATTATAGATAACTGCACAATACTTCATTTTCTATAAAAAGTTGTGTACTTTGTTTTCCCCAAGACCAGTCAAACACATGCTTCTTAATTAATTACTTAGGCTGCCTGCTATGGAGAGGGGTGATTATGAGCTAGTCTTATTGTCTTCTAGCAGTAGAATACTCTGTTAGACAAATATAGTCTAAAACTATACAGCTGTAATGTCAGTCCATGAATCTTTTACTGTTTCACCATGTATATTGCACCTGATAGTCCAAGGACCAGCAGAGCAATGGCTAATAAGGCATTGCCATGTTGGCTCCATCTCTAATGAACAATCCACTCATGGCCCTTGCAGAAACTTCTGCATACCTCTTCTTTAGACAGCAAAAGCACAAAAGCTTCATGCAGAGCAGAGCGAAATGTTATCATATGAAGTTAACATTGACTGGTTTTCTGTTAATCCTTTTCCAAGAATCCCATCTAGGTACTAGAATGGCTACTTCATAGGTTCATAGGTTCATAGGTTCATACTAGGCTATCTGCCCGAGGGCATTTACAAGCCTAGCCCATAGTTTTGTGGCTTACGCCACCCCTTTAGTATGGGGAACTATACCCATTATTTTGCTGTGCCTCTGTCGAGCAGTGACACTGAGGTAATCCCTGGGGTATATCTGCGATCTCCCATCCATTGGTCAAGATTTCTCTTGAACAAGGCCAGCGAGGTGCTCTGCCTCACATATACCGGGATTTTATTCCACAGCATAGGGAGTCTTTGGGTGATGAATCTATCCCTCCAGCACGTCCTATTAATGGCCGTGTCGAGGTTTAAGTCTCTCGCCCTTGTGGCTCTGATGGATCTAGATTTTTGAGGTGAAGCATATTCATCAAATCTGGGTTTGACATGGCCTTGTATGTTAGGCAAAGGTCACCTCTGAGCAAGCGTGCGACTGAATAGAGCTGGAGTTCTTTCAGTCGGGCAGCATAGGACAGATGTTTGAGACCCTTTATCCTTTTGGTGAGGAACTTTTGTGGCCTCTCCAGCTGCTGCAAGTGTCGGGTCAGATACATTCCGAATGGGGCATTGTACTCAATCATTGGTCTGATGAGTGTTGAGTATAGGGAGACTATGACCTCCCTTGATCTAGATGAGAATCCCTTCATGATAAGGTGGGCAATGTAGAAGGTCTTCCTAACTACTTTAGCTACATGGGTGTCGAATGACAGCTACTGGTATGGATTTAATTGTAAAATGGGTATGACAATAGAATATTGTAGGAGACTGCATAATTAGATATGGGGGTATGTTAGATGACCATGAAAGCTTTAAAATGATAAGAAAGACATGCTCTGAAAGCCTTATAGAGTCAATGTCTCTGATTTTTTGAAAGCATGGTGCTGTATGTGCAACTGTTTTGGTAGTAACTAGAACATGGGACAAAACAGTCAGTATGTTGAAGTATTTGTTAGATTAACATTATGTTTTCTGGAAATACTTTCCCATTTTGGCATTATCTTCAGATGGGAAGGATATGAGATAATGATACCCTGATATAAAAAAATGTGTTAAGTATACTGCTCTTATGAAACTAAATATTACACTCCATGGAATATGTATATATATATATATATATATATATATATATATATATATATATATATATATATATATATCAAAAGTGACTTATAAGTAGGCTACATATGGTTATGTGTATGGTTATCTTAGCCATTGATTGAAAAGATGTTTTTTTTTTTCTTTTAACACACTTATAGTTATCAATGATCGATATTCCAGGTTAATATTGTCTGTAATCTGATGGAGGAATTTTTTTTTGTCTGATAAGTGACTAGATTCAGAATTGCATTTTCACTTCTATTTATTTTTACATTTTTTTCACTTATATACTGGGGAAGGAATGGCAAGTACCAACTGCAAAGGAGCTGTTTGCTTTATACAACAGTAGGTTTCAAACGCTTATCACTTTCAATTACAATTTCTGCTGCATTCCTCAACCAAGTATTAAGGTGTTTCATGGTATGCTTTTTCTGCTGTATTTGTTCAACATATCTTTGTGGTAAAGGACTGCTTTTATATGGAATGATCCCATTAAAAAAGGGAGTTGCAAATAAGCTACAAATACAGGTAAAATATAAGAAATTGAAAGACATGAGTTGTTTTTTTTAGAAAGAAGTTCTGAATTAGGAACAACTTCAACTGGAAAAGAATGTTCAATTATAAATGCATTAAATGTATGAGGTTATCATTTTCAGACAAAAAAGAGATGTGGGTGATGAATAATCTAAACAGGATAGCAGAAACTATTTGATGTAAAAAAAAACCAAAAAGAGAGTATTCTTATGCTTATAATTATTGGTCTATGTGACCCATAAATGACATCTCAGGGTAGATTTTATGGACAAATTAACTATTCAGACAAAAAAGTATACTACAGCTTAGTTTTGATTGCTAGACATCATTTGATACACAATGGATCTGGAAATATAAAATATTCCAGCTGAATTGTAAAGCAAGCCATTCAGGATTATGATTAGGTACAAGAACTACATACATGAAAAACGATCTGGGAAGTAATTTAAAACATGAATTAGGCTAAACCCAAACTAAAGAGAGCTTTTTAGGGAACAGACCATTAAAAAATGGGGTTCCAATGGGTAACTGATAGATCTGATAAAACAACCTTTGTGTAAGTGTTACCCAAAGGTTTTGTAATGTTTTTTTTAACTTCTGCTGTTTTTTTAACTCTAGTTATTATCTGTTATAGTATCTTTCTTTAATATAGTCAAGTGAACACCTCAGTTTGATCATAGGATCATAGGAAGTTACTAGGCTAGTGGCCCTAGGCCCCTTACAAGCCTAGCCAAGTACTACTCTTATTTCCATGATCAGCATCTATTGCCCCTGCCAAAGTGTGCGCACTTAGGTTGAAGTTATTGATGTGGTACTTTGCAGGAATATCACTCTTACCAAAAGGGATGATAATATATTCTTTTGCATTGAGTTTAAGGCCATGACTTAGGCACCAGTCATTTGTTTGTGTAAGACTCTCTTGTCGGATGTTGACATAATTTGGAGATTTAATGACCACTCCCAGTTTGCAGTCATTTTCAAACTTTGTCAGCCATAGACCTTTGGTTTTAGTTTGCACTTCAGAGAAATAGATTCCAAACAGTAGATGTCCCAGGACTGATCCCTGTGGAACACCAGTGGTTACAGGTCTGCTGTCAGAGGGGGATTCTCCTATTTTGACTATATAGGTTCTATCAGTGAGCCAGTTAGTGACCCATCTAATGATGTATGGGTTGATTCCTAGCTGGGTGCATTTGTCAATTATGCCTGAGTGAAGGATAGTGTCAAAAGCCTTGGCTAAGTCTAGGTAGGCTGTGTGCACATATTTCCCCTCATCAAGGGCCTTGGTGATTGTCTCAAAGATGTCTACTAGGTTTCACAGGCATGATCTCCCTTTGACAATTCAAAATTGAGTAGGATCATGTGTTTGGAGGTTACCAATGTCTTTGTTGATAAGGTCCATGATGATTCTCTCCATGGCCTTGCAAATAAGGCTAGTCAGGCTAATAGGTCTATAATTCCTGGGGTCAGTGGAAGCACCACCTTTGTGCAAGGGGATAACGGTGGCCTTTTTCCATTCAGCTGGGATGAAGCCAGTGCTTAAACTATGATTGAAAAGAGTACCCAATGGCATTGCTAATTCTTGTTTGAGTCCATGTAAGACACAGCTTGGGATGTAATCAGGTCAAATGGATGTTGTGTTTTTGACATTAGAGAGAGTGTTCATGACCTGCACTTCAGAGATAGAGGGTACAAGACGGGTGGTAATCATGTCTTGGGGTAAGTGTGGTGGGGAAGGGGAAGTGAAGTTTTCACAGAACCTGTTGGCTAACAGGTTAGCAATGTCCACAGGCTCAGTACATGTGGTATAACTGTCTACCAGTTTGGCACAAATCTGAGCCTTTCCTTTTAGGTTACAGATGTAACTAAAGAAAGCCTTATGGTTGTCCTTAGTTGAGGAAGCTAATTTTGATTTGTAATTAGCTTTGGAGGACTTCACAAGGAGTCTTATTTGCTTGTTTAAGCTGAGAAGGGAGTGTTTCCAGTTTGGGGCTCACTCCCTCTTACTCTTAGACAGCAATTTCTTCCTCTTATTGTAAAGCCGGTTAATGGCAGTTGTCCACCAGGCAGGTTTGCTCTTACTGGAGGAGCTTGTTTTGGTCCTATCAGGTATGTCCACGTTAATGCAGTTATTTGGGTGTTTATATAAAGCATTTGTGTAGAAATCATCATAGATGCCATTTCAACCTATGGGAGGATGTGCAGTGAAACTATTTAGACCATCCTATAAGAGGTTATAATCTGTTTTGGAGAAGTTTTTTAGTTTTGTTTTTGCTACAGTGGGTCAGGTGTGATAGTAACTTCAAACAAAACTGATTTGTGGTTAGATCTCACCAGAAAAGACGTCACAATGGGGGTTCTACAGTGGTTCCCCATATTGGTAAGCACCAAATCCAGGATGTTATCACTCCGTATGGGGGTGTCAACCAACTGGTACAGGGCATTGGAGTTAATAAAGTCAAGGAATCTTTGGGCAAGTGAGTTTCCACATGAGTAATTTCCCCAGTCAATGGATGGATAGTTAAAGTCGCCTCAAAGCATGGTTTTTGGATGTATCTTGATAGACACAAGTAGATCCAAATAGGCAGAGTGAGTTTCCTAATTCATGGAGGGGTTCCTGCAGCAGACAATGACATATATATGTGTCCTACCAACAGTTAATTGCACCTGAACTGTCTCCAGGGATTCATGCTGTCTAACCAGTCTGGAGGTGTATTTATCTTTAATGAATATTGATACGTCTCCTCCTTTAGTTTTTACATATTTAGTTTGTGGTCTGAATGTGTGGAAGGAGGTGTATCCCAAAATGGCTGGAGAGTTCTCTACAGCCATAGACCAGGTCTCCATGACTGAACAAATGTCAGTCTTCCAAGGTGAGGACTGCTTCCAGGGAATGTAGTTTCATGTTAAGATTTGTAGTGTTTAACAGCAAAACCTTGAGGTTGTTTTCAGATATAGTTCTTACATCAGAAATTTTCCCCTTGAGCCACTGCCTAAAAAAATGTACTATGCGGGTGGCAAGAACCTTGGCCAGTCATCGAAATCCCAGGGGTTACAGATGAAGACCATCTGTGGCAAAGCCTTGAGGTCTGTCGATCCTGTCTTCCCAGGCTGACAGATACTAAATTTCCTTTGGAATGACACCAGAAACTAAGCCAATTATTGAAGTCAATCATTTTCTATTTGTATTGAGGCACCATCCTAGGTGGAGGTAAAATGCTGCTTAAGGCTAGGGACATACCAGCCTGAGACACATAGTCTGAGAGCTCAATTGTGTCTTACTTCATATAGTCCCGAAAGGTATATCTCAAGTCATTCACACCAACATGGACTATGACAGATTGATAACAATACCTATTGTTGAGAGACTTAAGTGCATGTGAGATATGGAGGATCCTGGCACCTGACAACTGACTGTGACCTTCTCCTTATCCAGCCTGGTGAGAGGAGCATCCATGTGTCCCATGATAAATCACCTATGACTAATATGTTTGGTTTTGTGTTTTGCCTTAAGGGCTTGACAGTTGAGATACTGGTATGTGAGCTATTATGTGTATTGTGTTCTGCAGAGGAAATATTATGTGTAGTGTCCTTGTGTTTGTGTTTGGGACCTCTCTGATGTTTAGGTATGTTTCTGGTGAGGACCTCCACATATGTAGGTATGTGTGATGTGGGTTTAGGTGGAGTAGGAGGTGAGATGTACATGCCTGCTTATTGTCATTTTTTTCTGGAGGAAATGCTCTTACATATGAGATGAGCAGTATAGAATGTCCTTCTTACCAATGTGGAGACATGGCAATCAAAGGTAATGTTACTCTCAACCTGTGTGTCCAGGTCTCTCATCACTGAATGCCTATTTAGGGTGCTGGTATTGATGTGGTAGTTATCAGGAACATTTCTTTTACTGAAGGGGATAATGATATATATTTTTGACATTCAGCTTAAGGCCATGACTTTGGCACCAATCATTTGTTTGTGTAAGACCCTCTTGTAGGATGTTGACATCATCTGGAGATTCTATGACCGCTCATAGTTTGCAGTCATCAGGAAAGGTCAGCCACAGGCCTTTTGTTTTTGATTGTACTTCGGAGAAATAGATTCCAAACTGTAGTGGTCCCAGGACTTATACCTGTGGAACACCACTGGTTACAAGTCTGCTTTTGGGTGTGGATTCCCCTATTTTGACTATATGTGTTCTATCAGTGAGGCAGTTAGTGACCCATCTTATGATAGAATGGCTGATACTTAGCTACATGAGTTTGTCAATGAAACCTGAATGGGGGATAGTGTCAAAAGCCTAGGTAGGCTGCATGCACAGATTTCCCCTCATACAGGGCCTTGGTGACTCTCTTGAAGAATTCCACCAGATTTAACAGGCATGAGCTTCCTTTGAGAAAACTCAAATTGAGTCGGGTCAAATGTTTGGCGATTACCTATATCTTTGTTGATAAGGTCCATGATGATTCGATCCATGGCCTTGCGGATAAGGCTAGTCAGGCTAATAAGTCTATAGTTCATGAGGTCAGTGGAAGCATCACCTTTGAGCAAGGGAATAATGGTGGCCATTTTCCATTCACCTGAGATGAAGCCAATGCTTAGACTGTGATTAAAAATAGTATCCAATGGTGTTGCTAATTCTTGTTGGAGTCCATGTAGGACACAGCCTGGGATGTTATCAGGTCCCATAGATGCTGTGTTTTTGGCCTTAGAGAGGACACTTATAACTTGCTCCTTAGAATTACAAGGTAGGGGACAGGTGGTAGGGATGTCATGGGGTACGTGGGCCGAGGACACAGGAGTGAAGTTTTCACAGTACCTGTTTGCCAACAGGTTAGCTATGCTCACAGCTCTGAACATGTGGTATCATTAACTACCAGTTTGGCACAAATCTGGGCCTTTTCTTTTAGGTTACTAATGTAACTAAAAACACCTTATGGTTGTCCTTAGCTGAGGAAGCTAATTTGGATTCATAGCTTGTTTTGGAGGAAGTCTTATTTGCTTGTTTAAGCTGAGGAGGGGGGTGTTTCCAGTTTAAGGCTTGCTCCCTCTTACTCTTAGACAGCAATTTCTTCCTCTTATTGTAAAGCATGTTAATGGCAGCTGTCCACCAGGCAGGTTTGCTCTTCCTCAAGGAGTTTGTTTTGGTCATGTCAGGTAGTGCCATGTCAATGCAGTTATACAGGTGTTTGTATAAAGCATTGGTGTAGAACTCTGCATAGTTTCCAGTTCTTTCTTAGGGAAAAGGTCCAGTGAAGCTATTTATACCATCCTATAAGAAATTATAATCTACTTTGGAGATGTTTTTTAGTTTAGTTGCTGCTGGGGGAGGTGTAAAGTGTGATAATTACTTTGATTGAGACTGATTTGTGGTCAGATCCTCCAGGGAAGACCATACAGTGGGGGAGCTACAGTGTTCCCTCATATTGGTAAGCACCAGATCCAGGGTGTTGGCACCCCTTCTGGGGATGTCAACCAGTTAGTCTAGGGCATTGGAGTTAGCAAGGTTGAGGAACAGTTGGGCAGGTGAGTTTGAGCACAAGTAATATACCCATTCAATGGAAGGGTAGTTGAAGTCACCCAAAACCATGGTGTTCAGATGTATCTTGATAAAATTCAAGTATATCCAGATAAGCAGAGTTGGTGTCCTGATGTAGCTGGCAAAGACTTGACTAGGTGTTCTACCAACAGTTAATTACACCTAAAGTGTCTCCAGGGAATCATACTGTTTAATCAATCTGTGACATGTGTTTATCTTTAATGAATATTGATGCATCACCTCCTTTAGTTTTCATGCCTTCTGTTTGTGGCCTGAACGTGTGGAAGGATGTGTAACCCAGAATGGCTGTGGTGCTCTCCCCATCCTTGAACCAGGTCTCTGTGACTGCACAAATGTTTGCATCTTCCAAGGTGAGGACTGCTTCCAGTGAGTGCAGTTTTATGTTAAAGTTCCTAGTGTTTAGCAGCATAAACTTGCAGTTGTTTTTAGATGGAATTTTTATGTCAGGAATTTTGTCCTAGAGGCACTGCCTAAAAAAGCACTATGGTGGTGGCAAGAGCCTTAGTGAGTAGCTGAAATCCAATGATCTCTAATTTTAAAATCTTAAGTGATAAGCACAGTGTGTACTTCTTGGTATTATCCATTTATTAGGAATTCGTTGTGTAAAACTGGGAAATGGTGATAATGAAATAGATTATTAAATCATGACTGTCAGTTAAAGAAGAATGACAAGTAAGGTGAAGTACAAATAAAGGAAAAGATGAATGAAGATTGAATGCAAGTGGATCAATCTTTCTTTTGGCTCCCTTTTTCCCCACTTTATTTATGATGCAGTATAGAGTGGCATGAATTCAAAAGAGAAGGGCATGAGTTCAGGTTATTCTTTAAATAAGCACTGTTATCTGGAAGTGCTTCTAGATGAATAACTTGTTCTAAAAACAGCCTGGCTTGGACATCCTTTGAAATATGAAAAAATGCATAACATCTGATAGACTACTTTGCAAGAATTGTAAACAAAATTAAAGCATGTTAACATTTTCTCAGAAAAATTATGAAAAAAGTAGAAAGAGACATATCTAATTTCAAGGCAGAATAAAAATATTCTTAAAATGTTTGATTTCCTAAAAGTTATAATAATATATGTAAAAGCAAATAGCATCTTCAAAGAGGTAGAAGAAATGGAGTGGAATCTAATTTCCCTAAAAAGACAAGCAGAAAGCAATGGCTATTTATTTATTGCATTTGTTACTGGGATAGCCTGATTGTACAAATAGATGGTCCTTTTATGTGGAGTTTTGGGAAGAAAATCTCCACAGTGTTTACAAGTTAGACAGATAACATACAGGTATCTAAAACAATTTGTTATAGAGAAATATGAACATAAAAATAATTTAATAAAGTATGTATTATAGCTACAGTTTAAGCGAATGTGTAATCATAGCTTTATATAATGCAGACAGAAAATCCAGGTTGATCATTACTAATAGGTAATGGTATGGAAATCAGGAAGGATGGTAGCCATACATCAAGATATTTCTTAAAAAAAATAAATATTACTTAGATTAAGACACTAATGCAGGCAGAAATGTCTATTTTGAAATGTTCATGTAGTCATTGTACTTTTTCTGAAATCCATATATTATTGTTTTAACTGTATGCACATGTTCTCTTGAGGCACACTTGAGGAAAACTGTTTGATATTGAAGAGTATATATATATATATATATATATATATATATTCACTTTATAATCTCAAAATGCTGAAATCTCAAATTTCAGTATCTCGAGACTATAAAGCCGTACATTCACAATATAGAAACCCCAAAAGCGTGAAATTCAAAACTGCAACTTTTAAATACACCCTCCACCACACAAACATACATACACCTTCCTGCCCACACTACAACAAACCAACAAAGCACACACAAATACAACAACACAAATACACACACCTACCCTACATATAAGCAGGGGGGCAAGCTGTGCCCCCACAACCCTGTTACTTATATATACTAACTCCGAGGTCACACTAAAAAGACAAAGACACTAAACCCATGACTACATACTCTATATTCCCCTTGCACAAACACACACCACGTATGTACAAACACCACCACTCTCAAGACTTACATACTCACAGCCTTACCTACCTACCCTAACCTACAACTAAAACTTCCCAACACAGTTACATACACTCAAATCCCTACCCAAAAACCCTTAAAAGCAGCACTTACTTAAATCTCCACATATATCCACACAATGGCAGGCAAACCATATCCCACAGCACACCCACCTTACAAACAAAGCAAATCTCACGTACCGCTCCTCCACAACCACAAATTCGACACTTTGAATTTGATCAAGTGCAGTTTCACTCAACTGCACTTTCAGCATTTTCATCTCGAGATACTAGTGTGTGTGTGTCTGTGTGTGTGTGTGTGTGTGTGTGTGTGTGTGTGTGTGTGTGTGTGTGTGCGTGTGTGCGTGTGTGTGTGTATGTGTGTGTGTGTGTGTGTGTGTGTGTGTGTGTGTGTGTGTGTGTGTGGAAAAAAGAGATTTTAGATGGGGTTTAACAAAATGGAATTAGCTCCACATATTAGAGCTTAAGAAATAAGATTAATCATGATTGTTGACTGTGAAGTTTTAATGATTACTTACACTTCTTCTACTATAAAATAGGTGTAACGATAGAAGACATGATATTAGCATCTATTTAGTGACTACTTTTAAACTTGATATGTAAACATTAATATATTGAAATCTGTTAGTGGAATTATATTTATATAATATCATTTAACATGTTTTATAGATGTATTTACATTTATGTAATGAAAACTGTGGTGTAGATTCATTAAAGCCTACACAGGTCACTAAAACCATGTGCATATTGTAGCACGATATGCACATGATTTTGTATTCAGTAAGCAGCTCTACACATGTGTAAAGCCGTGCAAACACAGTAAACATTTTGACATGCTAATTACAGCATAAACAGCTGAATTCTGAGCTAATCAACCAATCAAACATGAAATAAAATTTAAACCGAAACTTTAATATATTTAGCACTGATAAAATAGGATGAATGCCTTAAATATATTAAAGTTTCTGTTTACATTTTATTTCATTTCTCCTTGAGATTCATAGTAACTCACACACTACATTGTCACGTTATATGTGGATGTTTGTGGTTAATGATGACATTGGATTCTTTTGTTTTGTTTTTAAGTTTTATTCTGCTGGGATCTATGTTGATGCTGCTGCTGCTAAAAGACCACTGCCAAGAAGGAGATGGATTTTTAGATCCCATTTAACTATTCATAGTTTGCATGAGGTGGAAGTTATAGAGTGCAACAGGGTGGATAGAGACACACTACAGGAACTCTGTAACCTGTGTTGTCCTCAGCTGATAGCAAGACCAATCTGACGTAAACCAATACTAGTGGATACTAAGGTATGTGTAGCACTTAGAATTTTAGCTACAGGAACCTGCCAGAAACCAGCAGAGGACATACTGGAGATGTCCAGTTTCAACAACATCCAGGATCCTCTATCAATTCCTAAATGCTATGCTGCAACATGCCAGTGAGTGCATATAATTTCCCCATACACCTGAGGACAGAGCCAGGACTATGCAGGAGTTCTATACCCTGTAGTGTACTATCCTGAAGTCCTGTGTGCGATAGATGTACACACGTAGAAACCAAAGTACCACTTGAGGAACAGGGAAGGGTATACATAAATAGAAAGGGCTACCATTCTATTAACTGCTAAGTCATATGTAACCCTAAGGGAATTATCCTGCATGTGGGTGTTGGCAACCCAGGCAGGTACCATAAGTAACATATACGGCACAACTGTCAACTGTATGAAATTTTTACTAGGGAGTATCCCACAGGGTCATTTATTGGGAATGCAGATTATGCACTAGAATTGTGGCTGATGATGCTCATCAGAAATGTGCACACACCTACTGAAGAACGTTACAGTGAGGCACATGCTCATACAAGAAATATCACAGAGCATGTGTTTAGGCTGATGAAATTGCAGTTCCAGTGCCTAGCTACATCTGGGGGAGCCCTGCAGTACAATCCCCCTACATGTGTTGAAATATTCACCATCTGTGCCATGCTCCACAACATTATCCTGAGAAAACAGCTTCAGCAGGAACTGCAAGGGGAAGGGCCATACATACTACCAGCACTGGCAAGGTCACCACAGTCAGAGTGGGAACCAGCAGCCACTGTGGGAGCAGGCAGACTTAGATGTGAATAATATGGCTCAAACTGGCCAAGAGGTAATGGATAGCACACAGGATTACCACCCAAGGGGCCAACACCTTCATCCTTCACACATCGATACAGTAACATTGATGCCAGGCAATGCTCACAACCTTTACTTACCCTGGTAATGGCTGTGTACTGCTAGCATGACAGAGCATCCCTGAACTAAAACTCTTGCAACTGCTGGATTTCCAAGGTAAGTGTTGAATTTGGAATAGCAAAAGAAACATCTAGGAATACAAATTAATGGCATATCCTTGCATACTGTTACTTAGTAATGTAAGTAAGTATAAGGTGGGTGATTTTTACAGCAATTACATCAAGATGTCACAACACTGACTTATGTGAATACATGTGGCCTCTATCAAGTAATAGGCCTTATGTCTAAAATGTACAGGTTTTCACTGAATGTCCGCATTTTGGCCATATGTGTTTGTAATGGCAAATCATTAAAGAGTGAAGTTAGAAAATAATGACACATATTTCAGTTACATATGCCATATCCCTTAGAAAAAACATAAACACAGTAATGCAAAACCTGTTATTCCATCAACTTTCTAGGTTGTTAAGACCAAAGTGTTTAAAAACTCTCCCCATTCTTGAACTTTTGTTTTACTTTTATTTATGGCTTAGTCCAGCTTTGTTGGTATAAGAGTTTAGGAGGGAAGAGCATATTACAAAAACCCATAGGAAAGCAGTACAATTTGCAATCAGAATCACAGAAACAGATATACTAAGCATAAAGTGAGCTATGCACCATTGGTATCAGACAAAAGACTTATGTAGCCCTGAATCCAAAAGATAGAAAACAAGGCGGTTATCATCAATTGCATAAGATGTTGTGGGGCAGGAGGCCTAGGCTGACACAAAAGGTAGTGAATGTGTGTGAGTAAGTAAGAGAAACAGCTATACATTTAGATAAAGTATTAAATGGCCACTGAGGTAGAATGAGCTTTAAGCCTCATGACTCACACATGTAACTGTTATGTGTGTATGTCTGTATGGGCAGTCCAGGTGAAATTGGGGTGTAAGTGTCTACAAGAACACAACCAAGTGCTAGCTCTATGTCTGGATATGTCAGACAGGTGTGAGACGTGCATGGTAGAAGTGACAGCTCATCATCGTCCCCAACCCTAAGAACTGGCTCTGTCAGGAGTTGTACTGGCACATCCATCCCCATGGTTACATGTACTGCTGCTACATGAGCATGACTGATGTCTGATGGATAAGCTCTCTTCACAAGTATGGCCATGACCACAACCCTATGGCCTGCCACATCTTTGTGTGGACACCACAACCAATGATGGAGAACTGGAATTAGTGCCACTATGGGATCATGATCAGACACAGCCATGTCAGCTGACATCTAATAATGTGGCTGACCTATGCCCACATGGATGCCATCCCCCTCCCAGCAGTCATTTCATTACAACAAAACCTTCTCAACTTGTCATTCATCCACTCCATTGAATCAGCAACATGGTGGAGACAGTCATGCATGTCAGCCTGTGCCACATCTACAACCCTAAGCATCTCCTCAAAGGCTCTATTGGAATGTGCCTACACCTCCATGATGGCCTTAAACATAAGTCAAGTGGCATGGAAAGACACATCAGGATCAAGTAGAGGATGGACAATAAGCCTCTTCTGAGCCCCCCTAACAACCATCCTGTGAGGAGCCTCACCCACACTTTGGCTACAGCCCGAGTCAACAGGCACTGAAGCCACTGTAAACACGTAACCCTGATCAAGTGTTTCACCCTGCACCTGTCTAATATCTGAGGGCTCACTGGAATGGGTGTGTGTGTAGGCCTACTGGCTGTGTCCACTGAAATTACAGAGGATGGCTGCATGTCAACCTCAGTGTCAGATTCAACCTCTGCACCCCCCCGATTGTGTCTGTGTTTAACCACCATAATAATCAGAGACTGTTGATACTCTGACATCAGGTGGTAAGTGTCCTACACATCCACTGTCAGGACCATCTATGAAAATAAGCAACAAACACAGGTAAGAAATTAATAGCTACACTATTACACAGACTAACACTGGTGCCACTATCACAGATGGTACAGCAATACACACATAGTCCTGACACCCACCTCACACATATGGATCAATAAATATTTCTGGGAAATGCTCATCAGTATTGAATTAAAATATTTGGCTTACCATGCGCAGATGATTCCACAGTTACTAGGGACGATGGTCCTGTTGGAAGTTAAGCAAAATGTAACAACACCATTTTCACAATAAAAATAACATGGGGAAATATTATGTCCTTTATATGCCCATTAACAATACATTTAACTGAAGCATGGATGGCACGTCCACCCCAAGACCATGTGTAATGAACCAGAATGTGTTGTTAACTGTATCAATCTATAACTAGTTCCCTGCCTCCCAAAAATATTAAACCAACTTAATTATTGCTTTCAATGTTTTACTATACAAGAAATATTTAAAATTGACATATGTAAGCCTACCTGAAAGCTCCTCCTTGGACATACTTCTTGTTCCCTGAAACAACAGCATCAACATCAATCACATGCTGTTGAGCACTTTCCACCAAGTTCTCTGGATCCCTGTCAGTGGGCAGATACTCTTCATTTGGTGACAGTGGTGTCTCTGTAGCAGGCCCCCTGGTAGCCAGCTGTCTATGAGCCACTGCAGTTGCGCTCCTCTGGGCTGATGACATCATGTCAATGGTCCTATGATGCACCTGATCATATGTCCTACTGTGTCCCCGACACATTCACATCATTTGCTATTTGTTTCCAAAGGTGCATACTTCCGGACATATCTCCATATCCTCTCTCAAGCAGAAAGGCACCCTGCTGCTGAAATGCTTAGATGATCATGTCATTTTCTCAGTCACTGAAGGGCTGGCTGTGGGGACTGGGATACTTGGGTGCCATAATCTGGCGTGACATAAAACACAAAAGAAGAATACTACACATAAATATCACATAAATAAAAGTCCTTCTTAGATATAACACATATTATTAGTTTTTTTTGATATTGCACCCTGGAGAAACAAAAAACTTTCATTTATTCACATATAAAAAAGGGTTATGTGGTTGCAACATATCACAATCACACACAAACCAAGGTCTGATCTAAAACTAAGAGTAACAATAGCAAAGCAAACCTCTATGAAAACATTTTGGTTTTGGCAACACAGAAATGAAACTTGGCTCCCCAGTTCCAAAATAACAAGAAAATGATATTTTTATACAAAACAAAGGAATAAAACATCAGTGAATTGTTATGTGTTATCAAACAAACTGTCCCAAAAACATGTGTCGACATTTACCACAGCAATCTTCTTCTGTGTTATCCATATACATAAGTCTCTTCATCTTCAGGTTCCCTAGCTACACTGTTACCTTTTAATAGTGTAGACTCAGGCCAGTGAGCACAGTGAAGATGAAAATGAGTAACAAAAAAAAAAAAAACAGTGTGAAAGGCAGTCAGCCAGACCAAATATTCAGCCACAACAGGTTAATAAATAAAACACCACAATTTATTTTAACCAGTTAAGTACTTTAGTCTGAAAAATAGCGAACTTCATCAGAACTAGTTCAAAACATAATCAACCTCATCTTATATACAACCATTATAAATGTATCATTACAATTGTCCAGTAGCTGCCATTCATTAATTAACATAAACAATCTATTTCACTTATATAACCATTACTATAACACAAAAAAAAAAAAAAACCGAGACTCATACTAAATGTTTAATAAATTCTATAGCCACTATTATATTAAAACAATGAATGTATGTAATAAAATCATTTGTAAAAAACACATCTATTTCCTATAACTTAGCAGCACCCATCCTTAAAACAATACTAATTGAAATTACATTATTTATAGCTTGCTATATAGCTGCATTAAGGCACAGTTGCCACCAAAGTTCCCTACACTCTAATTTTAATTCCCAGCCCCCACCCCGGGATTAATTGGAATTTTTTCAAGCAGAAAAAAATAAAACAATCTATTGTCGCTACATAATACTTTGTGGTTATAGTGCATTCTAATCATTCTGCTCAATAATATTGTAATTGTACTCATATATTCTTTTTTTAAGGTATGCTCAGTCTTACCTACATAGTAAGAGTGGCAATAGTCACAGTATGGTATATATACTACCCCTGTGATATTACAATCACAGTCATGATCTAGATGGAGGGTATCCTGAATGTTTTTTTTTTATTTAAATGTTGTCCCTCATGTAAATATTTACATTGGGCTCAAGTACCACATATTCTCAACCCTTTTGTATGTTGTTAATATAGGTTAGTGAGGTATTATTAATATTACACCTTTCAAGTTTCTCCTTAACAGTAACCTGTCTTGTACAAAGTGTGTCACAGGATTAAATACATGTGCAATAAATATGGAGCTCTCTAGTCAATGTACTTAGGTAGGTGTTCTGTTCTGACTGCAGTGAACTGGTGTGTGTGTGTTCACTTGATTGATATAAGAGAGAGCATTTTACACCAGCATTTGGGACACTGCTATTACCATTTTCTCCTCACCAGGCACTGCTGATGTCATCAATTACAAAGTGTTATCCAACACTGTCCAAGGTAGACTTCTGCTGTGGCTCTGGCATTAAATATGGAGGACTCAAGTCAGCGTACTTAGATAGGCAGGGGTTCTGTTGTCATAGGAGTCAACTGGTGTGTGTGTGTGTGTGTGTGTGTGTGTGTGTGTGTGTGTGTGTGTGTGTGTGTGTGTGTGTGTGTGTGTGTGTGTTTACTTGGTTGACATTAGAGAGAGCATTTTACACCAGCATGTGGAATATTGCAATAACCATCTTCTAGTCAACAGAGTTCACTTATGTCATCAGCTATAGCTGTCTCTCAAGCATGTTCTGTTAATGTCACAGGCAAGGTTAAGATTCTGTTCTCTGAATGAGTGAGTGACTCTTGTGTCATTAGGTTTGTGGATGTGCAGCATTTCCACCAAGTCAGGGTTAGAGACTGTCCTGTAGGCCAGGCAACAGTCATCTCTTAGCAGCCTATAGAATACAGAGTATAGAGACAGGGATTTCAGTCTATCCATATATGTCATGGCATGGTTTGTAGGCTCTGTATTTTCTTGTGGAAATGTCAGCTGCTTCAGGTGTTGGGTGAGGTACATGCAAAAGGGAGCATTGTACTGTATTAGTGGTCTTATGAGGGTTGAATACAGTAGTGTTTTAACATCCACAGACCTGGATGTGATGCTGTGAGTGACTTATGAGGTGCGTGATGTATAAGCTTTCCTTATCAGTGTGGAAAGATGGTGGTAGAAGTTCAGATTGCTATCTACCTGTGTTCCCAGATATTGCACCACTGGATTTTAACTTGGGGGGGGGTGCTGTCAATACTGTAATTAGCAGGGAATTCCACTTTGCAAAAGGTCATAATAATGGCACTTTTTTGCATTTAGTTTTAGACTGTGTGGCTTTGGCACCAATCATTTGTCTGTGCTAGCTCATCCTGTAATATGCTAGCATCATTATGGGAATCAATGATTGCATCCGATCTGCAATCATCAGCAAACTTGGTAAGCCAAAGGCCATCTCTGTTTAGCCAGGACTTTTGAGAAATATATTCCAAACAGTAAAGGCCCCAGCACAGATCCTTGTGGTATGCCAATGGTGATGGCTCTACTGGTAGAGGTTGAGTTACCAACATTGACAGAATGTGTTTTGTTGGTGAGCCAATTGGCTAACCTTCTAGTGACATAAGAGTTAATCCCCAGCTGGGAGAGTTTCTCAATGATACCTGAGTCATGGAATGTGTCAAACCCTTGGCCAGATCAAGATAGGCAGTATGCACTGTCTTACCTTCATCCAGGGCTTTGTTGACTTTCCTGAAGAAGTCTACTAGGTTTAATATGCACGATCTACCCTTAGCAATGTCAAATTGGGTTGAGTCTAGAGTTTAAAGGTCATGTATGTCCTTGTTGAAAAGATTCATGATGATTCTTTTCGAGGCCTTGCAGATGAGACTGATGGCCTCCCTTTGTGCAAGGGGATTACTGATGCTGTTTTCACTCCACTAGAACAAAGCCAGTTCTCATGCTATGGTTAAAGACAACACTATTTGGGTCCACTGGGTCTTCATAGGTTCATATGTTCATAGGTCGGTACTAGGCTAATGGCCCTAGGGCCTATACAAGCCTAGCCATAACAATTCCCTGGCTATTTCTTCCCACAATATTTACTTCCCTAGACCCCTGTCTAGCAGGGTGACTGACATGATTCCTGGGGTGAATTTCCTATCTCCCATCCTATCGTCAAGGTTCCTTTTGAAGAGGGCCAAAGAGCTGCTCTGCTTGACATGTTTGGACAGTCTATTACAGAGTCTGGGAAGTCTCTGGGTCAGGAACCTATCCCTCCAGAATGTTTTGTTCATTGTGATGACATGGTTTAGATCCCTGGAGTGTGTGGCTCTGAGGGATTGGGATTTCTTTAAGTGTCGCATGTCCAACAGGTCTGGGTTTGACATGGTCTTGTATGTTAAGCAGAGATCACCTCCGAGTTCACGATATATGACAGAGTATAGCTGGATTTTTTTTAGATGGTCAACATAGGGCATCTGCTTTAGGCCTGTTTTATATTGCCTAGTAGGCAATGTGGGATGTTATCTGGCACCACTGAGGCTGTGTTTTTCACCTTGGAGACTGCAGATATGACCTGATATCTAGAGATAATAGGCAGAGGACTGGTGTCCGGAATGCTTTGGTGTATGGCCAGTGGGACCAGGGGGTTGAAGTTTGCACTGCATTTGTCAGTTAGAAGGCAGGCAGTTTCCTGCTGTGCAGCTTCTTGTATAGACTCCTATAATTAAGCAGCAGGTGGATGTTGTCACATCAGAACTTTTGTTACTTTGACATTGCCTAAAAAAACACTATGGAGGAGACAAGCACCTTTGCCAGTATCCAACAGCCTAGAGGACACAGGTGCAGACCATGTCTGGCAAAGCAGCATGAAATATTGACCATGTCATCACAGGATGAGAGATACTGGATCACCCTAGATTGACACCAGAAACTAAGCCAGTTATTGAAGTTCATCATCTGTTGTTTATATTGTGGCATCATCCTGGGTGAAGGTAGAATACTGCTTAGGGCTAGGGTCATACCTCCCTGGGACACATAATGTGAGAGTTTAGTCATGTGCCTCTTCATGCAGTCCAGAGAGGTACATCTCAAGTAAATCATCTCAACATGAACTATGACAGAGTCATAAAGGTACTTGTTGTAGAGTGACATGAGTGAAATGGTATGATACACTTGATTGTATACTGTTGGTGCATTAGAAAGTGTTGTTGTATTGGAGCAGATCAACACTTGACACAGTTCACATTCCATCATCACAGTGACAATTTCACAATGGCATAAATGTGCAAGTGACTACATACCATTAGTAAATGTTCTGTGGCACACATCAGTATAAATTCATATTAATTACATGGTTATTACACATGTTCGTAATCTATGACATACACAACAATGTATTCGATGCTTTGATAAAATTGCAACCTTGGGAAATTCACTGTATATGCAGTTGTGTTGCTAGAACCAATGATTATTGATGGGGTCAGCAGCACCATTGTGTGATTATTATCATTTGTGTCAGAAAATGTTCTGTTTGAGCCACAAACAACTGATCTGTAATTGTCCTGATATGGCATCAGGCTGCTCAATCACTGCTTGCCCATGAAGCACATACAGATATATGTTGTGCAACTGATGTAAGTACATGCCACTGGTACAGCTGTATGACTGTGTGCATAGTACCAGTGTGTGAAATGTGATATATGACCACGGATGATGTGTAGGTGTTTTTACAAATCATGTATTCCAATGCAATTGAAATGTTAAGTGGAATACACAGCTAAGCAGAGATGTGCACGTGGATGCCACCAGACAAATCCAAAAGGACTGAATAGACAATCCGCTAGCTGACTGTTTGTTTCACATGTCACCCCACTGTCTCCACTGTCCATCAGTGAAAGTATGCATGCAAATCTTACCAAGGTTCTATGTTAATATGGGCAGCACATTTGTGAGCTCTGTACTGCTAATAACACAGAATCAGGGTGCTGTGACATCATCACAGATTCACTGTGCCTTGACTCAGCACGTGGACCTACCAGACATGGTTGGATCCATACTTCAACACAGCCTCCATGTTCCCATAGAAGGGTGTACATCAACATGCATCCATCTGACTGGGGGGGAGGAGTGGGGAACAGCAACTGATGCATGCATGTATAGACACATCCTGACTCTTCTTATCTGTGAGATAGACCAGCATGTCATCATGGACCTTTTCTAAATGTACACTGGTAATATCCTGGCTGTGTGTCAAAGACACCTGCGATTTATTTATGCTACATCCATTTCTGTTACATCTGTTTTATGTCCTCAAGAAGGTCAACAAGGGTATGCATGATGACAACACTATCATCCTGTGGAATTTGACCAGGCCAAGGGATTTGACACAAGTCTACACTGAGGTGTTACTGCAACACTGTCACAAGTGGCCATAAACACCTATATTACTAAGTGTGTAGACCACTGAATCGCATATGTGACATATCAATACACTAAGGTGTGTGACGTAAGCTATATCTAGAGTCCTGTAATCAAGTCTGTACCTCAGGGCTGTGTGTTAGGTTCATAGGTTCATAGGTTGGTACTAGGCTATCAGCCCTAGGGCCTATACAAGCCTAGCCATAACAATTCCCTGGCTATTTCTTCCCACACTATTTACTTCCCTGGACCCCTGTCTAGCAGGACAACTGACGTGATCCCTGGGGTGAATTTCCTTTCTCCCATCCAATTGTCAAGGTTCCTTTTGAAGAGGACCAAAGAGGCACTCTGCTTGACATGTATGGGCAATCTATTCCAGAGTCTGGGGAGTCTCTGGGTCAGGAACCTATCCCTTCAGCATGTTTTGTTTATTGTGATGACAAGGTTTAGATCCCTGGAGCATGTAGCTCTGAGGGATTGGGATTTCTTTAAGTGTAGCATGTCCAACAGGACTGGGTTTGACATGGCCTTGTATGTTAAGCAAAGATCGCATCTGAGTAGATGATATGCGAAAGAGTATAGCTGGAGTTTTTTAAGGCGGTCAGCATAGGGCATCTGCTTTAGGCCTGTGATTCTTTTAGTGAGGTATTTCTGTGGCCTTTCCAGTTGTTGCAGATGTCTTGAGAGGCACATACCAAATGGGGCATTGTATTCTATAATGGGTCTAATGAGGGAAGAGTACAGTGGGACAATGACCTCCTTTTTTCTGGATGAAAAGCCCTTAGTGATGAGGTGTGCCACATAGAAGGATTTCCTGACTGTTGTGGCGATGTGGTTATCAAAGATGAGACCACTGTCCACCTGTGTCCCTAAGTCTCTTATCAAACTTTCGTTGTTTAGTGTACTGCCACCTATATGGTAATTCACGGATACATGTTTTTTCCCAAAGGGGATAACTATACATTTCTTGGCATTGAGCTTGAGCCCATGGCTCTGGCACCAAGAATCTGTTTCTGTAATGCCCTTTTGTAGAGTATCCGCATAATTTGGGGATTCAATAATGGCTTCCAGTTTGCAGTCATCTGCAAACTTTGTTATCCAGAGTCCCTTAGTGTTGGCCTGTACTTCAGAGAAGTAGATGCCAAACAAGAGCGGTCCCAGGACTGAACCCTGAGGTACTCCACTTGTCACTTGTCTGGAGCTGGATTTGGAGTCGGCTACTTTTACAGTGTGGGTTCTATCAGTAAGCCAGTTAGCAACCCATTGGGTGACGTAGGGATTAATGCCCATTGATGTCTGTCCATTATTTAAGTCACAGACATCAAGAATGACATAAACATCCTGTGCCCAAACAGATGTCTGGAGGACTGCAGATTATAGTGGACAATCATTGAATCCAACTGTGATATTAGTATAATACAGACAGTATCAACACACACAAAAGGTTGCTGCCACAACCATTAAAACACATGAGGTGAAATAAAATCATGGGTTGATTTGTTATGTTATAAAAGCAAATGCACAACCTAATGATAGTAGTATGTAACCTATGTACTGAGGTCATTGGCACATGGAACATCCACCAGCATGTGCCCACAGTGGTGGCTACTGCTACTCCCTTGAATGTAACGCAACATTTTTGTTGGGCAAGGATTATGTTTATTTTCATTTTATATTTGAAAACTAATAGCATAATATTTTTAAGTTTTAACTTGTAACATGTTGTTGCTTTAAGGAATGCTTTTTTTCTACAAGTGAGTGTATTGATGATGCAAACTGTCATGTGATTATAGGGAGGGGTATTTAAACTTGATGTTTGTGCTTTAGTAACAGATTCTGATGAAGTATTTTTATACGAAAGCACTCAATCTTGTCAATTTTGCTGTGTTTTATTAAACTACTGGAAGCTCTTCTTGGCCTGCATTTTTCATTACTGGAGTATCTTGCTAGTGTTGGAATTTTTCTGGATTTGGTCTTTGTTATTTTGGCATACCTAAGTATTATTTTTGTTGCATAAACATTACTGTCTGATGGTGTGGAACCCCCATCAAGATGCTATAGCAGATGTATGTGTGATACCTATTCTGGTGATGCAGATAGTACATACATATCTGATTGACAACACTGATGACATGGCTTACAATTAGGACAGTGTAGATTCTGCCATATATATGCCATGCACACCTGTCAACTAGCCTGGATTGATCATAATCTCATATACAGATATAGCAGTGTCCCTCCTAACACCTTCGGCAGATGTTAGTGTCAGGACAGTACATTTGATTCCTCTTATAGGTTGCTGACAACTAATAGCAGTTTTACAAGTGTGCTCATGGAGAACCATCTATGATCACTCACAGTCATGTATGTTATGTCAGAGACATGGGATTACTGGTGGTATTATTCTGATATTGTCCATGATTGTGTGTGTTTCTGTTTTTTGTTGTCCTTGAGCCTGTAACTATGTGTCCTACTTGGTGACCTCTGATGACATTATAGTCATATTCAGGCAACTCATTTTGCACAGCTTCACAATATGCACCTACCCCCTATTTTATAATATCCCTGATATATGTCCTCTCTGTTGTTCATGTCAGGATGCTTATATTACAATGAAATCTTCTTCATTGTTATGTCACCTTGTGTGACAGTCACATAATATATATTCATTATGCAGTCCATACTGTATCATGTCGATATGTGATTAGGGTCCTGCTACGATTGTCTTCATTGGCATGCTCTCATCTGCTGTACATTGGCATGTTTCACTTGTCCTCTTTCCCTGTGTTCATTTCTACAATTTGCTTCTGTGTCCCTATTCAATACACCCACTTCCCCTGACTATTTATGTTTAATGGCAGTCTATGAACCATTGTTGATTATTTACACAACTTCAGTTCAGTATGCCTGACATAGGTTTCCACAATAGTCTGCACTGCATACACTTTCATATAATGTGTTTAAACTGTATGCATTACTTTATACATAACACTGGTAATCTTTCTGGCATATCGCTCAGACATGCTGACCTAGTTTGCCTGTAGATAAACAGTTTTACATGTCTGCTGTTACCCATGTTGCTTTACAGAGTTTCCTGGCTGGCAACACTGTTGCTAGCCATGCAGCCATGCTTATTTACGTTTAAACATGGTACGTGGCATGAATATGTAACTAATGCTTCTGTTCACTGTGCAGACATTTAAACTCCATGTAGGCTTTGTGCTATGCCTACATGGAGTTCATCAAATACCCAGAAGTAATTATTTTCTCATTTTCCTTTTTTTCCGTAATTTATTTATTGTGCATTCCCATGGCAGGATCTGAGATGCAGACAATAGTCATTCCTAATGCTTGTACAGACAGATTCCAACTGGCTATACTAATAAAGACTAGGAAATTGAATTCTTTGTGCAAGGGTACCTGTCAAATGGTAAAACATAGTTTCTCTGTGATACATGTTTTTATTTTTTTGTTAAGAATCTTACCTGAATATTAATATATACTTATATCTGCCTATTATATATATATATATATATATATATATATATATATATATATATATAGATATAAAACCTTTACTTACTGAAATATATACAGAGGATTTAATGCTAAATTAGAAAACTTAAACCTCTGACTGCAATTTGTCCAGAATACAAAACAAAATATTCAAAATATTCAAGTTTAAATAATGGAGGACAAAAAAAAACATATCTCAAGTGCTATATATCTATCATTAAATATTAATGACATTAACAGTACCAGAAAAATAGAACATTTAAATACATGGACAAAAGCAAACTAAGCATAATATTTTTACATGAAACACATGTAATATAATATGAATTTCAGAATTTACAGTGCAAACACTGTGGGATATTGATAGATTCCTTTTTCAAATAATAGTGAAATATCTATGATAAAACTGTAATATTAGAAACCATCTCTACATTAGTGAACATATTGGATTCCATGTATTGGGTCAAACGTTGCCAAAGATATTTTAAAAACAATGGCAGCAAAAATGAAAGGTGGATTATATTAGGAGGTGACTTCAGTTGCATGTTAGATAAAAAAGACACTACAGCACAATGAGAACCAGGAATACCAGTTTTGGCAAACAATTGAAACAATTATCTGAAACTCTAAAGATAAAAGGTCTGTCATTTTTATCCAAACCAGAGACATTATTTCCACTGACCACATATGCATTTGGCACCCTTACATTAATAGATAGAACTTATACAGCGATGTAAAATAAACAGAAATTTTTAAAAGTAGGTATTTCCATGTTAGCTTTCAGATAATAATGCCACAGAGGCCTTTATGTGCTTTAATTTTAAAGCAATGCTTATGTTTCTGAGAATTCTGGTCTACATAATTTGCACTGAAATACTTTAAAGATTGTTTGACAGAAAAAATGTAATACTTTATGAATTCTTAAAAAAAAGAAGAAACAGACCTAGTTATTTAAAAGCACAAACAAAATTGTATCTGGCAAAATCAAATCATAGTATAATAAAAAAAAACAGAGTGGCAGGAATAAATTAATACATGTAAAGCATATTATTAGAAGCTAAAATGCAAAATATAGATATAACTAAAATTACCCAAATATAGGAACTAAATAAAAAATCACATTATATTATATCACAAAGTAGCAATAGGTCTGGAAAAGTTATACAGTCATATAGAACAAACCTTAAAGAATTACATAGACTAGCAAATAGTACATAAATAAGTAAAGTGAATCAGATTAAAAGTATTATTTATAAACATAACTCTAAAAAGATTATTTAATATAGAAGACATAATTTGAAATTTTCAAAACCATATTGAAGAAATAAACAGTGATAAACAAAGCTATATAGTCTCCTTATAAGAAGAATATTCTGTAAAACAAAACATTATGAATAAAATTTCAAAATAACACATACAAATTTTCATGAGTCCATTAACAATTGTAGAGATTAAAGGACAGATAAAAAATGAAAAGTGATCAAAGTACTAGGTTTGGTCAGTTTCAACTGTGAAATGTATAACTTATATATAAGAGTTATATATAAGAGTTATGCAACTCTTAAAGACCTACCTCATCACTAAATACCGACTTTAAAATCCTGTGTTGATACTTTTAATAGATTGAAGGGATGCACACAAAACACAAATGAATAAAGACAAGGCAGGTTTCATAACTGATCAACAATCCTGCAATAATATGAAAATAATTATTTTAAATGATTATGAAACATTAACAAAATTAAAAAATAAATGTCATAGTTAATTTACAGGCCCTTGATTCAATTTATTTGAAATATTTATACATATGATTAAAATGAATCAGTTCCCAGATACATTTATTGAAGTATTATCTCAAATATGTACAGCTTTTTACTAATATCTTATAATAGGCCCTTGCATATTGTGTGGAATAAATATTAAAAAAATGTATTTATTTTATTATTTATTTATTTTCCATTTGTTCATCAGGTTAGTCTGACTGGACACTAGGTGACCGTTTTCAGTGGAGGTCCGGGGAGAAATGCTCCAAATACATAGTAAAAAGTTATAAAAAAATAATAAAAATAATACAAATATATATGTATAAGCATAGCTATTCTGTACAAAGAACATAGAACATATAAAAGGAATAAAAAACAGAGTTTTACAATTGATGCAGCGTACAGTGATTAGAATATGGAGAAACAATTGAACAAGATATTATACAACAAATATAAATTGGGTAGACTTTAATGTCAATCTTGGTTTTAAAAATATTTAATTCACTTGCATTCAACAGCTATTTTGTCTGATGAAGTCTAAAAGTGCTTCACATCTATTTGGAATAAAATTCATGGTTTATCTCATACGTCCAACAGAGCCTTTATTTTATTTATTTATTATTTTCTGAGTTTGTTTATCTTGCTGAGTTGCACTATTTAGACATCTAATGTCAGGGGGTAGAGAGTTCCAGGCCTTAGCAACTGCATAGGAATAAAGAGATTGGCCTGAGCTATGTAAGTAATTGGTAACAGTCAGTAGGGTAGTATTGGAAGATCTTAGTTGAAACGCAGTATTATGGAAGGTGAGCTGACCACACAGGGCAGGTATTTTATTTGGTTGGTATAGCAGTTGATGGATCCGGAGAAGTTGATTGTATTTTCGTAGGTTAGGGAGTTCTAACCATCCTAGTTGTCTTAGGGAGAGGCAGCGATGAGAACAAAACTTAGCATTGGTTGCAAATTTTGAGATTTTATTTTGCAGGTAGATAGTTTCAGAAGGTCAGATTTGGTTAGGTTAGTTAGAACTGTGGAAGCGTACAGTAAGATGAAGAGCAGATGAGTACAAGAGATAGTGATTCGGGATTCCTGTGTGAGGAAGCTCTTGCAGTGGTAGAGTGAACCTAGTTTTTTATGAACTTTGGCAATTGTTAGTGCTATATGTTTGTTGAATTTTAGGTTTTGGTCAATAGTTACACCTAGTAGCTTGGCTTGGGTTACTGGTGTGATAAGGGGATTGTTGGAGGATGTTATTGAGAATGGCAAGGTAGGGGTGAAAGTTTTGGATGGGTGGAAGATCATGAGTTGGGTTTAGATGGGTTTAGTATGAGTTGGGAAGAATTTAGCCATTTTTCTACAGCAGTGAAGGCTTCCTGAATTCTATCTTGCAGTAATTGTACAGAGGAGGCTGAGTAAATAAGAGTGATGTCATCAGCATACTGTACTATATTAGTTTGTTGGGTAGCCGAGGGGAGGTTATTGGTAAAGATGGAAAAAAGAAAGGGACCAAGAATGGATCCTTGCGGAACACCTTGTCCCACTGGAAGGTGAGGGGAGAGAGAGTTATGCCATTTACCATCTAGTTGCCGGAGGGACAGATCATTTTTAAACCACAGTAAAGAGGAGTTATCCAGATTGAGCTCAGAGAAAAGTGATAGTAATTTGCACTAGGATACCATGTCAAATGCCTCTGACAGGTCCAGAAAGACAACAGATACTAAGTTACTGAGATTTCTTTGTTAGTTGTTGTGGTCAATAAAGGATATAAGGGCAGAGTTGGTACTATGGTTTGGCCACAATCCATGCTGGTAATTTGCTAGCAGTTTATATTGAAGAAGATAATTCAGTAGTTGGGTGTGTACACATTTTTCTAAGATTTTTGATAGGGGAGATGGTATTGCTATGGGACGATAATTACTAAGTTCTGTCGAGGATCCACCTTTGTGTAGGGGGATGATGTAAGAAATTTTCCAGAGAGAGGACAAATATTCAGCTATGGATCTATTGATGAGTATGTAAATAGGGTAGGTGATGGCAGAGGTTGCAATCCTGAGATAATCAGCCGGGAGTTTATCACCAGTGAGAGTGGTGGGTTTCAATTTGGCAAGGTGTTTACAAATTAGGTCAGTTGGAACTGGTTTGAGAGACAATTAGGTGCTTGTCTTACGGTGACAGTTATGTATTTTTGGGGTATTTGTAGTAGTAGTAGTGGGGAAATTGTTGAATAACTTTTGGTTGGAGGAGGTGAAATAGTCATTAAACTGTGTGGCAATATCATTGTTATCACCCTCAGTGTTAGGGTTTGATGAGGTTGTAGAATGGGGTTAATTGCAGACCAGAATTTTTGTGGATTGTTGTAGTGAGTTTTTTGTAGCTGAATATAATAACTTTTTTTGTCATTACTTATTGTTTTGTTTTTTTTGCTCTGTTTCTGAGTTCTAGGAAGTATTGTCAATTTAAAAAAAAAACACACCAAAAAAATATAAGAAACACAAATTCACCAGCTGGTGAATTTGTGTTTCTTGTATTGTCAATTTGTACTTGTTTTGTTGGTATGCCAGGTTGCCCAAGCTATGTCTCGTTGTTTGAGTAGGGATCTTGTGTCCTTTGAGATCCAGGGGGCTGGGTAGGTTTTAGTATGAATTATACATTGTGTGGCCATAAGATTAAGGATACCTAAGAAGGTAGTATTAAAGTACTCCACAGCTTCCTCTAATGGGAGAGTTTTAAGAGGTGACCAATTTATTTTTAAGATGTTGATGAATTGGTCTAGTAGGAAATTTTTGGAACTATGGATAGAAAGCAGGATGGAGGGTTTTATGGGTTTTGTGTGCTGCCTTAGTATGAATGTGGGTAACTGATCACTGAGGGAGTTGGGTAACATACCAGATATATTGGTAGATGAAGGCTTATTGATTAGGATCCAGTCTAATATGGATTCCTTTTTGGTGGATTTGTCCATACAGGTGAGGATTTGGATAAGCTTTGTGAAGTTACATAGGTTTAAGTGGCACTTCAGAGGGGATGCCATGATAGAGGCCCAATCAGTGTTGAAGTCCCCTAGGGTAAGTGTCTCCTGAGGGAGGCTGGTGGAAGGCCAATGTAAAATGGACTCTAGAGTGGCAATATTGTTGCCTGGTGGTAAGTAGACACCTATAATGCTGAGTTGTTTTTGCTGGTTTGATTTTATATTTGCAAACAGGGTTTTTGCAAATCCAAAAGTGGGGATATCTTTAAGTATTTGCTGGAGAGTAAGTTTGTACCTGTAAAGTAGGGCAATGTCCCCACTTCTTTTAGCTATTCAATCACATCTAAGGATGTTGTAGCCAGGTGGGGCTATGGTAGTAGCTTTGATGTGGGGCTTGAGCCAGGTCTCAGTTAGGCATACAATGTCAGGGTTATCGAAGGATACAGAGGCATGTAGCTCTTCAATTTTATTCATGATGCTGCATATGTTTATACTGAATATTAAGAGATCAGAGGGTTTTTGCTTGCAAGGGATATTAGGTCCGTGTAGGTTTGTAGAAGTAAGTATAGTAGTGGAAGGTCCTGGGTTAGGGTGGATGTCACTACTGAGTGCAAGTTGGTTAGTATCAGTGATCAGTGTGTGTAGGTAATTGGCAATTTCATGGTGTATGAGTAAACTGGGTAGTCTTTATAATTAGTTTCTTTGTAGGTAAGCTTGGTGAGATCAAAGGGGGGTGTGGTTGAAGATAGTAGGTGAAATGTATATGCAATTATGGTGGTGAGAATTTGAATAAGTTAGCGTGGAGGAGTTTAGGTGATTGTGGTTCGTGATAGCGGAGTGGAAGGAAGTTAGATGGTAGCCTAGGGAGAGGAGAACTACTAAGAGTTGAAAGAGGTGGTGTTAGTATGTGTGGAGTTAAGTTATCTGCTTTGGGATTTAGAGGAAGAAAGGATAGTGTGATGTGGCAGAGCACCACAGAACAAATTAATGAACAGGTGGTGAAAGGAAAGATGGGGGAGTGGTTGGAGGATGACGGGATAATTTGGTGGGAGGTGTTAGAAAAGTCAGGTGATTGTGGTTATGAATAAACTGGGCTACAGGTGGGACAAGTAGGATAAGGGGGGAAGGTGGAGAATGAACGTAGCAGGCTGAATCCCACTCCACAAGGTAAGGAACTCAGCAAAGAACTGAAACAGTGAATTAGAGTAGGTAAGGTACTGGTTAAAGTGTGATTATGTTTAACTTTTGACTGGCAACACCACTGTGAGTTTTATGGGCAGTAGCTAACAGTAAATCAGGAGAAAGGTCAGGATCAACTGTTAATTAAGGGATGCTGTTAATTTTAAGTCAGCTGCAAAGAAAAAATGGGGGTCTATGGCAGACCTTACCGTCCATGCACACTACTCACTCAGAACAAGTTAGATACTTTAATAAAAAAAAAAAACTACCTACAGATTTTAATAACTGTTGCAGCTCTGTGATGGAAGATGGTGGGGCAGGTAGTAGACCGCTGCAGCTTCAGATCGCAGAGTACTGTCCTGAGGGACACGCAAAACAGCAGAGTTATATTTTCAGTAAAAAATGCAGCATGTATATTTAAACAAGATTGTAATAACTAAATAGTACTAAGGGTTCCAATATGTCATCTTTATTATTTAAACTGACAATTGTGTCTGTTGCTAAGACAAATTAAAAATTGATTCCAAATGTCATCACAATGTCTTTTAAAATACAATTGCTTGCTAATGATATTCTAATGATAAGTGATGTTAATAAATTTGAAAAGTCATCTACGTTGAAATTTAACAAAGAAAAAATTAAGTTATATTAATAAATCCTTCTTATTTAAATGATACAAAACAAAATAGCTATTTCAGTTTTAATACTACAATTAAATATTTAGGTATTCTAAGTATTGATAATGTAGAATAAACTATGATTTTTATTTATGAAATGTTTAAAAAGTTTCAAATACTATAGAAACATGAATCGGATCAGTGAGTCTAAATGTTATACAATGATCTCTCTGGAGTGACTAGGCATGATCTTTAAAAATACTATTTGCTACATGTGTTTTCTCTGTATTTGTCATGTGAATGTACTAACTTATACTTCTAAGTTTGCCTTGAATTGTATTGTAATTGGACTAGCTTAAACTATTATCTGTGCCTTATATTGTATTTCTCTGTACTACTTGTGTCTTTATAATGCATTTTTGTTGTGTTTTTGCAAAATGCATTTTGTTTTTCTAACTTTTCTGAGTGATATGTACATGCATACTAACTACCTTTGTGGTGCTTTTCTCCCTGGGCCTCCACTGAAAATGGGCTCTTCTAGGGCTAGTGGACTTTCCCAGTAAACAAATGCCAAAAAACAAGTAAGTAAATATAAAGTATTTATTTCACACTTGTGCAGATATACAGATGTCAAAGTTTATAATGCTGTCTTCAGCTGCCTTCCAACTCTGATGATGGTCATGTGTTATTATTTGACTGTATTTCATAATCAAAATGGCTGGCTTTTTTAAAATGTCTTAGGTTCATTAAGTACTAGGCAATCAGTCTGCAGAAATCTGCAAGCCTAGCTAATAACACATAATCAGAAAATCCATCCAACCACAAGAAGGACAACAAAAGACAGATCAGGAGATAATCTAAGACTGCCCATCCTTACCTTGGTTTACCTTGAATATGACAAGGGTGTTACTCTGAATGACATGAGGGTGTAGTTTCTTCCAGCCTGACATGAGGGTGAAGTTTCTTCCAGCCATGGGGATATGTTGAGTTTGACAGTTTGTAATTTTTATCCAATTATGACATTTTAGTTCTTTTAAGTAGTATTTGAAGAAGGATTTATTCTGTGAAGGAATAAAAGGCCAGCCAGGATTAGAACTTTTGTGACCCAAAAAGGTTAGGTGCAGACCCCTGTGGAGAAGTCTGTAAAAGGCTGATACAAAAGAGAGGATTGTCAGACTTTCTTGATGACTAAGAATATTGATGTTATTATTTTTAGTTATGAATGTCTGAGGCTTTTCAAGTTGTTTGATATACCAAAAGGGGCCTTATATTCAAAATGGTTCTAATGAGATATGAGTAAATGGAAATTAAGACTTCTTTGGATCTAGAGGAGATATCTTTGAATATTAGATAAGCCAAAATAGAAGACTTTCCAAACTACTGTGGAGACATGTTTGTCAAAAGAAAAGGAATTATCAACATGAGTGTCTAGTTTTCTTAATACTAATTAGAAGGGTATGTCACCTATAATTTTTGATGCCACAATGAATTATGCTACATTTTGTATGTTTAATTTTAAACCATTGTTCTTGCACTAGCTGTTAATATGTTCAAAACCATTCTGGGACAATTGAGAGTCAATGGAAGATCAAATAACAGAGTACAATTTACAGTTGTCTGCAAACTTAGATAACCACAGAGTAGGAATGCTGACATGAAGGACTAAAATATCAATGCTATATAGAAGATGGTCTGACACTGAGCCCTGTGGTGTACCACTGGACATGTTTTTACTTTCAGAAGTGGTGCCTTTGACTCTAACATAGGTTGAAGGTAAGTACTAGGCTAGCTGCCTTTGTGGGTCATTTTAAGCTTACCCAATTTTCGTTTCCGATATGAGAATCAATCCTTGTACCTTTTGTCTGTGAGATATAACCTTAACCATTATGTCAATCCCCAACCCTTTCATGTTGAACCCCCAAACCATAACAAACAACGTGGGTTCTGTCAGCCAACCACTTAGCCATCTACATCACATCATATGCAAATTATATCCAGATTTATAAATCTGCCGATAATGTCTGCATGGGAGTTGACATTAAAGGCCTTGGTCAGTCTAGTCCTATTAGACTACTGATCTCTTTTCAGGAAAGACTCAACTTGATATTTATATTATTGGGGAAATTTGGCCAGGGCATCAAAGAACTTCCCCTTCTCAATATTGTTGTGAATGGGAACCATTTTAGAAGACCACTTCCAATTTCCATTCCAGGCATAGATGCAGCCTGGGGAAACAGAGAGGCAGATGGAGAGAGAAGGAGATGGTGCATAGTGAAAGAAATGAAGGAGAAAGCAAATATCAAGATCAGAGAATGTGTGCAAGATTGTGAGGAAATGTTTTGACAAAATCTGTTTGATGGAGATGCATCAGGAAATGATGGAAGCATAATTACAACCATGCAGTTGGGAGGGTTGTTGGATGATTTACCTAAATAAATAGTGCTGCTGAGTGAGTCAGAAAATGAAGGAGATGTTTCTTGGTGGACATTATGAAAAAAAATACAAAAGGAGAATGCAGAGACAATCATGAAGAATAGAAGTGAGATGGAAAAGAAAACATATGCAGAGAAAGTAAAAAAGGCAAAAGTGGAGTAGCAAAAAAAGGAGGCAGATGAAAGTGAAAAATGGAAATACGTGGTAAGGATTTAAAGAAGACAAGGAAATGGACAGGTATTTAGTGTGGGGCAATTTAAAAGCTCCTTTGGATATGAAAGCACATGAGGTAAGAGGTATTCTTATTAAGGAAGAGTCATTTTGCGACATTATATTTGAGATTATTGATTCAATGGAGAAAATGAAAAAAGAAGGACTGTAACCCATGTGATATTTATGCAATAAAAGCATTTACTGGAGAAACAAAAGTGAAGATTAATATACAATTTTGAACAGAGGTAGAAAGAAAGACTTTGAAAGGACATGTGAAAGCTTTATGTAAATAAGTACTGGATAGTGAACATTTTTTTTGACAAAAATGGTTTATGGAATGGTAGTCAAGATTGAAATATTTTAAAAAGAGAAAGAGAAAAATATACATACATTAAGCATGATAAATATGAAGGGAAATAGGGGTATTGTGAAATACTGGGGACAACACAAAACATGTTTCTTTTGTGGAAAAGATGGGCATTTGATAAATAAATTACAAAAGAAAATGTTATATTTGTGGTAAAATGGGACATGATGCAAAAAATGTGAATTGAAATGTTAAAAATGTAACAGAATTGGACGTTTAAGGACTGTATTACAAGAATGAAAATAGCAAGGAAAAAGAAAAAGAAGAAAAAGAGAAGAAATTTTGAAAGTAGTAGACATAATAAAAATAAGTTGAGAAAAAATAATAAAGAGACATAGAAGAAGGATCTGAAATATGTGATGTTGAAGATGTCAACAGGGAGGTAGTGAAAGGGAAAAAGGTAATTATATAGGTAAAGGTGTGAAAGACAGGAAAATAAAATTTAAAGGGATAGCTACAAAAGGAACAAGAAAGGAAATGGATTAAAAGAATATATACAGCTAAAGATTGAGGCTTGGCATAATGGTTAAGGTGTTTGAAATGGAAATGATATAAGAAAATGATAGAAGTTATAAAATGTGGTAAGTTAAAACTTTGGGGCAAAAGTTCATGGACTTACAAAAGAGGAAGGTATAGAACTGAAATTATTTATTTTATAGTATCAGATGTTTTAGTTATAGGAGAAGGGGATGTAGTTGAAACAGGATTTTCTGACCATCTTGCAATGTGGCTAGAGATAAAAGAAAATAAGAAATTTAAAAAATAGGCAAATGGATAAAACGGATAAATGCGAAAGCATGGAATGAAGAAGGAAAGAGATTAGTAATACAGTTATGGAATGATCATATTACTATCAGAACATTTTATAAAAATTGGTCTGAGTGGTGGATGATATTTAAGGAAAATATTAAAAATATTTTTTTGCAGTGGCAATTTGATGTGAGAAAAGTAGAGCATGAAAAATATAAAAGAATACATTATGATGCATTGCAAGATGCAGAACATAATGATAGAAAGTACTTTGACAAAGAAATATGAAGGAAATCAAGAACATATAAGAATAATAATATAAGAACAATATAAGCAAATATATTTTTACAAAGAAAAAGAGAAGAAGTATTGAACTACTTCAGCAGATTAGTGAAAGAAGATGCCAGTGTAATGAGAGAAATACAAATGTAAACAAAGAAATAGAAAGACATCAGGAAAATATTATGAATAGTGTAGAACAATATGTACAAAAAATGTTCAAAGAAAAAATAGAGAAAGAAACATGAAAAGTAAAAAAGGTTAACAGAAAAAGAGAATAAAAATAAGAAAAGGAGATTTCTTTAAAGGAGCTAGATAAAGTAGAAGTAGGACAAGTAAATATAGATTTGAACCAAACACCAAAAGGAAGAAGAAAATGAACTCACGTCACTCTCTTACCCTGATGAAGTCCTTTCATTGAGGACAAAAGCACTTAATAAAAAGACGTGGAGAGTGACCCAAGTTCATTTTTTTCTTTCTTTTGGTGTTTGCTTCAAAAGTTTGTCGTATTTCTTTTTATAAATATAGATGTGACACTGTGTAACACCTGAAGGATTAAGAATTCTAGTTCTGTTAACATATGGAAATAACATTATAATAACTGTAAAACATGTGGAAAAAAGTAATAATTTCCACAAATGAGTATCTAGGGATGATAAGGGTGGTTTTAAGTGAAGAGAAAAGTAAATGCTTAGATGATGTAGTAAAGATTGGGGGCATATATATTTTACAATGAATGAAATGTCTTTGTTAGGCTAACGTTTGGGAATAAAGATGTAAGTAGAATTCAATGGGAAAAATAGAAAAAATAAAGCAAACACATGTTTTCTGGAGAACATATAAATTATCATTCAGAAATAAAGCTTATTAGAAACGGTGATACCCATGCACTAGGCCAGTAATCAAGTAGCCTCAATCCTCACCACTAACACCAGTGTGGGGCATCCACATTGGGAAGGATAACAAATACACACAGTAAAGTACAATTTCCCTTAAGAGTACACAGAGATCACAGTCAGTCTGTGGCTGGTTTCTCCCTTTTTCTCCAGATCCCTAATAAGTCTCCCCACTGACACAGCTATAGAGTGGGGTCCTTAGCCAGGGTCCCAAGTCAAGTTCTACTAGCACTCTCTCTGTCCAACCAGTGCTTCATGTCCCTGTACAAGTAGCTGACACACACACACACACTTGGAGATATGATTTTATACAAACACACAGACACTTCTGGGGAAGGCTGGCACAGGTTCACTAGGTATGCCCCTTCTTCCCAGGCTATAAGGCAGTAATCCACTACCGCCAGAACCCCTAATATCTGCCACTAAAAGGGCCATTACCAAAGGGTGTCCAATTATTACTGTGCAATATTATTATCCACTTAGTAAGTGTGACATAACGTTTAAGGCTTATTGGAGTCGCTTTGTACATTATCACTATACACATGAAACGCACTCTAGAGCTTAAATTATCTCTACACAAAACAGCCACAGTTGAAAGTTTTAAAAATATTTGATAATAAATAATAAAAACACAAGACAATATTTTTTACTACACAGTGTTAGTCAAGAGTTCAGATATCACAGGAAATGCTTAAAATAATACTGTAGAATAGTTCTGACATAAATATAAAAAACAGCTAGACTAATCTTACTATTTTGTATCTTTTCCTAAGAGCAATCACAGTTCTAAATAAACTTACATATAGAGCCAAAGCAAAGAACTGGTGAGTTTGCTAATGAAATAAAGAAGAGATACTGGTGATGTGCTGGTGAATGTGTGTTTTTCAACTATACTGGTGAGTTGTTGTCAGCTTTAGACAAAATCCAAAATGCTCTCTCTCTCTAAGACAGTCTTTTAAATTGATAATACATCACTACTGACTCATTTTAGATTACATCATTCTTCTCTCATTCCCATGCTAACAGAAACTCAGTGTTTAACATATCTTTGATCTTGCACCTGGTCAGGAAACCATAGCAATTAAATACATTATATATGTAAAATCTAGCAATTAACTCTGGTCTAAAAACAATAGAAATAATCTGCTGGTCCAGATATCATGTCTCTGAGTTTGAGATCAAACAGTCATACAGTGCTTGACTTATCAGCTTTCTTCCTGCAGAGTGCACGATTGTTACATTTAACACAATTTTCTTACATTTAATTGAACAAGCCTGCGGCTTATATTAATATTTACAAATGACAAAATTATCTACAAAATTCTATCTTGCTAGGCTGGCATCCTTCACACATCTTCCCTCCCAGGGAACTCAAGCTAGTTTTTCAAGTGACCCCTGAGAAACATTGCTTGAGAGGGTTAGGTCTATCTGAGTATACATTAGCCCATTCCCTGTCTTGAGAGCCCATCTGCATTGGCATTGCTAATACTACTGCAGTGCTGCACTGATATATTATATGCTTGCAACCCTAGGCTCCATGTTAGCAACTTGGCATTTTGGTGGTTAGCTCAGTGTAACCATATTAGGGCATTGTGCTCTGTAACTACAGTGAATTTTCATCCATATAGATAAGGCTGTACCCACACTATGGCTAGACATTCCTTTTCTATAGCTGCATAGCATTCCTCTCTGGGTTGAAGCTTATAACTGAGATAATCTACTGGGTGCTCTTCTCCCTCTGAAGAAATCTGGCTAAGTATAGCCCCCACCTCATGCTGCAAAGTATCTACCTGCATGACAAATTATTTGCTGTACTCTGGACTGGCTAACACAGGGGGTCCTCCCAAAGCTTCTTTAAGCTTCTGGAATGCCTGCTCACATGCTAGGGTGCACACTACCTTATCTGCCCTGTTTTTCCTTTTCAGGTCTGTGAGGGGAGCAGGTTTAGTACTATAACTGGGGACAAACTTTCTGAAGTACCCTGATGTCCCTAAGAATGCCCTCACCTGCTTTCTGGAACAGGGGCAGGCCGTGCCTGAATGTCTTCCACTTTGTCAGGTTCTGGCCTGATCTAACCACTACCCGCTATATGTCCCAGGTAGGAGACCTCTGCCATTTGATTGGGTTAATGGTCAACCCTGCCCTCTGTAGTCTGCCCAGCACCTCCCTGACATGTTGAAGCTGCTCTTGCCACAAATGGCTGTAGATGGCAATATCATCTAGGTAAGCAAGGGCATACCCTCCTGTTCCTGCTAGGATATGATCTACCAGCTTCTGGAAAGTTGCAGAGGCATTTTTCATCCCAAAGGGCATCTTTGTGAACTCATACATGCCAAAAGGGTCACAAAGGCTGACCTCTCTCTAGCACTGGGAGTCAGGGGCACCTGGCAGTAACCCTTGGTAAGATCAATGGGGGTAAGATACTTAGCACCTCCAGCTGCTCTAGGGCCTCATCTGTCTAAGGCATGGGGTAAGCATCTGACTCTGTGTGATTATTTAATTTCTTGTAGTCCACACAGAACCTGCTGCTGCCTTTCTTCTTTGGTACCAGCACCATTGGGGATGCCCAGAGACCGTTGGACTCTTGAATTACCCCTACTTCCAACATTTCCTGTATCTCCTCCCTGTTTGACTCTCTCAGGCACCATATAAGGGGCCTGACTAATAAGCCCATGGGGCCCTGTATCCACCTGGTGATGCTCCAGGTGGGTACACCAGGTATGTGCACCAGGTAGGTGCACCCTGGTTACCCAGTGAACGTGTCCTCAAACTCCTGTAACACTGCTCGGATTTCTTGAACCTGGGTAGGAGATAGCTCCTGGGACACTGCTACCCTTCCACTGAGGTGTCAGTCCGAGCCTCACTGAGGAGATCAGTCACCAGATCTCCCTCAGACTTGGCCTGCAATCCACTGCAAATACTCAGCGCAAGGGCCTCCCTATCATGATAAGGTTTGATGATGTTAACATGGTACAATGTGTGCTCCTGCCTCCGACCTAGCAGTTCTACCATGTAGTTAACATCACTTACCTTTCTTACCACCTTATAGGGTCCCTCCCAAACTGCGTATTGTGTCTGACAGGAATGAGAACCATTACCTGCTGCCCTACAGCATACTCTCTAGCTTGACCATTCCTGTCATACCACACCTTTTTCTGTTGTTGGGTTCTGCCAGGTTCTCCTGGGCCAAGCCCATGAGTTCCCTGAGCCTTGTCTTGAGGTTTAGGGCATATCATACAACAGACTCCTTCTGAGATTCGCAATCACCATCCCAACTCATCACAAATTAAATCTAGAGGTCCCCTCACCCTATGCCCATACAGCAATTCAAAGTATGAAAGACCTGTGGATTCCTGGGGAACCTCTCTGTAAGCAAACAACAGATGGGGCAAATATTTGTCCAACTCCCTTGTAAACTGGTCTGCAAATGCCTGTAGCATGGACTTGATTGAAGAAATTAACCTCTTAACAAGACCATTAGTCTGGGGATGGTAGGGGGTGGTCTTCAGGTGCTCCACCCCACAGTACTTCCACAGACAAGCCAGCAGGTCTGACATAATATTAGCACCTCTGTCAGTCAGTATTTCTTTTGGGAAATCTACCCTGCTGAAATCTCTAACAAAGCATTTGCCACCTTTTCCACCTCAATGGAGGGCAAAGCCACTGTGTCAGGGTATATTGTAGCATAATCTACTACCACAAGGATATACATTTTCCCTATGGAACTTGGGGTACTCAGAGGCCCCAAAATATCCATAGCTACCCTCTGAAATGGCTCCTCAATCACAGCCAAAGGCATCAAAGAAACTCTCACATTGTCTCCTGCCTTGACTACCTTTTGGCACTGCTCACAGGTCCTGCAGTACCATGTTACATCTCTGGAAATTTCAGGCAAATAGGAGTTATGCATAATATGTCTCTTTGCATGTTATATGCCCATATGACCTGCAAAGGGAATATCATGAGCTAGGGTAAGAATCGCCAGATAGTAGGCTCTAGGCACTACCAACTGCTGTATCCTCTCACCTTCTAGCCCTTCCTCAGGGGTCCTCTCTCTATACAGTAACCCTTTGTCCCAGTATACAGATTCCCTCATCCCTTGAGATCAGGCGCCTCACTAGCTACCTGCCTCAGGCCTTGTAATGTAGGGGCTGAGAGCTGAGCCTATCTGAACTCTCTTTTTGTAACCCTTCCCAGCTCCCCTTTCACAGGAAGTCTGGCATCCTCTGGCAGTGGTGCCTCACGCTCAGCCCGGGTACTACTACTCACCTCTACCTTTGCAGTCACTCTGTCCAAGGGAACATCAATACTCACAAGCAACTGTTGCTAACCCCCAGTTTCACTGCTACACAGTAGCTCCCTGCCTGAAGTAACCTTCTCACCAGTCCTGGCTGCAAGTATGCAATTTGACTGCATCTCCCCCAGGCTACCAGACTCACATACTTGTCTCCAATCTTGACTGCATGCAACTGCATGAGCACATGGTACTGCATTATCAAAATCATTCCCTATCAGGACATCTGCAGGGATAGCCTCAGACACACCTACTTGCTGGTTTCCTTTTCCATCCCCCCAGTCAAGGTGAACCCTAGCCAAAGGTATTTGGAATAGGGTCCCCCCTAAAGCTCTGACTGGAGTAGACTGCCCCGGCAAGTAGTGCTCATCTGTAACCATTGCAGGCTTTACAATGATTATGTCAGAGGCTGTGTCTCTCTTAACAATGGCCTCTTTGTCATTCACTACAATAGGATATAACCTATTGTGGTAGTTTGATACCCTTGTTGTCTCAAGACAAGTTACTATTAGCATTTTGTCTTTCCCATTTACTGGCTCCCTCAACTTTTTTCCACACCTTGCCTCCGTGGACATCTATATTCCACATGGTCCCGCTGGTTGCATTCAAAACATTTAACCCTAGGTTCTGCATGTGTACCTGGACTAGTGGCTTCCCCTACTACTGGCAGATTCTGTTGGGGTAGTCTGGGCTGCCCACCATGGGTTCCTTTAGACACATGAGCAGTATTGGGGTTCCTTTTCCTGTGCAGGGGTGCCCTGTTTGCTAGGTATAGGTCTCATTTCTTCCCCAACTCATCTAAAGCAGATTGTCTATCAGCTAACCAGATCCTCATATCCTCAGGCAAAGTGCTAAGGGCTTGTTCCCTCACCAAAAGGTCAGCAAGCCCTTCAAAAGTGGTAACCTGACATCCATTCACCCACCTATGAAAATAAGTGCTCAGTTCAGCAACATATTCATTCACACTTTCATCTGCCTTGCGTCTATACTCAAAAATGTTTTTCTTATAAGTTTCAGTTGTTAGCTTAAAAAATTTGAAGACAATTCTTAACAGCAGTATAATCAAAAAAAGTTGTGATCAGAATGTTTAGACAACACAGTTACAGCTTTATCACGGAGTAAGGGGGTTAGGGACCATACCCAGAGCCTTGGGTCAACATCATACTGTTTACATACTCTCTCAAACATATGAATGAAGCTATCAAAACTACCCCCCTCTATAAACTGCAGAAGAAATTTGCTGACCTTTTGTGTTCTGAGGTCCAGTTACCCCCTTTCCCATTACCTCAATGACTCTGGTGAAGAGTCAGCATCTCCTTTTCGTGCTCCCTCTGCCTTTCCTTCTACTCAGCTTCCAAATGTAGCAGTTTCTTATTCTCCTCAGCCTGTAGACATCTCAGTCTCTCTGCTGCTTCTGTTTCCAAATGCCTGACCTCCAACTCAAGTCTCATTATCTCCAGATTGATTTTTAAGTTCTCTGCAGAAAGGTTGAGCTATCCATTCTCTCAGTGTTATACATATCCACGGCCAGTCTGATCGCCCTTCTGATTGCTGTTTTGTTATGCAGCTGTGACCAAAGCTGCAACCATGTCTGCCTTAGGTGTCCATGCACCAGTCCTTTAGCCTGGCACATCTCAGCCAACTGGCTCCTTGACAGTTTGCCATACTCCTCTGCTGACATGCTTGCCTGCTCTCCCTGAATAACTAAGATAATAAAAGAAATAAAACAGTTGTGATCTGAACTCTGAATATTCACTGTGTGACTGATTTAGAGTACAAAAACACCTTTAGTGATCACTGTACACAAGCTACAGGAATTCACTATCCACATCCACTACAAGCTAATTGCCAACCAATTAATATGTGGTGTGGATATCCCACCACTGCCAGTCAATTAATATGTGATGCCTGTGCACTGGCCCAGTAATCAAGGAACCTCAATCCTCACCACTAACAACAGTGAGGGATGTCCACATTGGGAAGGATAACAAATACACACACAGTAAAGTACAATTTCCCTTAAGAGCACACATAGATCATAATCAGTCTGGGGCTGGTTGCTCCCTTTCTCTCCAGATCCCCAATAAGTCTCCCCACTGGCACAGCTATAGAGTGGGGTCCTTAGCCAGGGTCCCTAGCCAAGTACTCCTAGCACTCTCTCTGTCCAACCAGTGCTTCGTGTCCCTACCCAAGAAGCTGACACACACACACGCACACACACACACACACACACACACACACACACACACACACACACACACACACACACACACACACACACACACTTTGAGATATGATTTATATACAAACACACAGACACACCTGGGGAAGGCTGGCACAGGTTCACTATGTATGCCCCTTTTGCTCAGGCTATAAGGTGGTAATCCACTGCCACCAAAACCGCTAATATCAGCTACTAAAAAGGCCCCTACCAAAGGGTGTCCAATTATTACTATGCAATATTATTATCCAGTTAGTAAGTGTGACCAGAACTTTTAAAGCTAATTGGAGTGGCTTTGTACAGTATTACTATATACATGAAATGTACTCTAGAGCTTAAATTATCTCTACACAAAACAGCCACAGTTGAAAGGTTTAAAAATATTTAATAATAAATAATAAAAACACAAGGCAATGCTTCTTACTACACAATGCTAGTCAAGAGTTCAGACATAACAGGAAAATGCTTAAAATAATACTGCAGCATAGTTCTGACATAAATATAGAAAACAGCTAGACTAAACTTACTATTTTCTATCTTTTCCTAAGAGCAATCACAGTTCTAAATAAACTTAAATATAGAGCAAAAGCAGAGTACTGGTGAGTTGTTGTCAGCTTTAGACAAAATCCAAAATGCTCTCTCTCTCTCTCTCTCTCTCTCTGAGGTAGTCTTTTAAATTGATAATACATCACTGCTGACTCATTTCAGATGACAATAATTCTTCTCTGGTTCCCAGGCTAACAGAAACTCAGTGTTTAACATATTTTTGATCTTGCACCTGGTCAGGAAACCACAGCAATTAAAGACATTATATGTGTAAAATCTAGCAATTAACTCTGGTCTCAAAACAATAGAAAGAATCTGCTGGTGCAGCCATCACGGATTTGAGTTTTAGATCAAACAGTCATGCAATGCTTGACTTATCAGCTTTCTTCCAGCAGAGTGCACTGTTGTTACATTTTTGACGTTCAACATTTAACACAATTTTCTTACATTAAAGAGAACAAGCCTGTGGCTTATATTAATATTTAATATTGACAGCATTATCTATCTAGGCTGGCAGCCTTCAAAGATACATTCAGTACTAATTAGAAAAATAGCAAACTTAGCAAGTGTATTTATGCTTCAGCAGTATTCGAAAATGAATTATTGCAGATATATTTTTTCATTTATATGGGGTTCTAGGTTAAAGCAGTAAAAAGTGGAGTTTTGTATGTAAATAAAGAAGAAGGAGGTTAATTAATCCAGTGGTATAAGCTGCTTCATTAAAAGTGTTAAAGTGAATACATGAAAAAGATGAGAAATTAGTAGCAAAACTGAATAAATATGTGTGATTAATTTTGGGAAATGGTAAAAAAAAGGTAAAAGAGAAAAAATGTGTGCAAATAAAGAAATAAAATGTTACCAAGAAAAATATTTTTGTGGAAAACAAAAATTGATGCTATAGAAAAAGATAGAAAAATATAGTATAAGAATGTAATGATAAAGCATTACTGTGTAAAATTGTAAAACCATGAAATAATCTAACAGATGAAAATAATTAAAGCTATAAATATAAGAAGTAAATGGTGTAATCAGAAATTAGAATGTCAAGATTTTTTGTGGAGACTGGTAGATAAATTTCCAGAAAGAAAAGTGATAGAATATGTTTACATTGTCAAGAAAAAGAAACTACAGAACCTATGTTTTTGAAATGTAAGAGAATAAAAAAGTTAAGGGGAAAACTGTAAAGATTTTTTAAGATATAAAATAAAGGAATAAAATAAATATGGATATAATTAAATATGAATATTATAACAGTAGAAGTAAAGAATATGTTAAAAGAATATATAAAAAGCTATTTTATATTATACTGGTGATATGGAGTGAAAGAATAAATGAAATTATGTTTAATGGTAAATGGATTTTAGCAACATTATTAAGTAAAAACTTTAAAAACATAGGAGATAACAACAGCTTCAACACCATTGGCCCAAGATAAGGGAGCGTTAATTTAAGTGACAGCTAATATGGGGAATGCTTCATAGCTACTATGAGAAAGTGATGTAAACTTAAGAAATGGTCCTTTGAGTGACAACTACTGCATGAGGAAGTGATACAATGATTTTTAAAAGACTGTGATTGGTCTATCCAAGTTTTTAAACATTCAGTTTTAGGCCCAGTAAACAGAATCTGAAGAAAGCTAAGGCTGAATGTGCTTGTCCTGCTTGCCTATTTTATTGGCATTGTTGCATTAAAGTTTTTTATGTGAAATCTGTACTCTGTTCATGGTGGTGCATTCAACTGTATGTTTTTAAAAGTTGTTTTGGATTTGGACTACCTTTGGCAGTGTGACTTTCTTTTTCCTGAATTATTGAGTAAAAACAGATTGTGGTTATGGAAAAAGGAAAGGGGGTCAACAGGGAAGAAAATGTTGCATGGTTTTAAAGGAAATGATGACTATTTATATAGTTGTACATAAATCTTTGTAAATATGTAAATATTTTGTAAATATGTTATTTTTGTTTATAAATAAAGGACCCCTACTGTTTTTGATAGCTGGATCGTGATTTTTTACTTCCACCTGAACTGCCATCAACTCATACAGATGGGGTCATCCAAAGGGCAAAACACTGTGCATCACCCCATAACTACAGATATATCAATGTATTCAAGTTGCAGGATAGCCTCAGTTTTTTAAATGAATGTATTCAAGTAGCCTATTTTTTTTTTTTGTTAAGACTTCTGAAACTGAAAAGAGCCACATTAATGTGTTCCAAATTATGTTGTACTAGTTAGAATGTCCAGCAGATGGACTGCTGCCACTTTCAGGAATCTGCCTTGGATGGTATATTTACAGGCAATCTACAGTCAAATAATTATAGATATCCCAATAAGCAGTAAATGGAAGTGTTGGAGAGAAGTGCTGATCAATAGTAAGCTGTATCATATGCTTGCAAAATTAAGATTTGAAAATGGAGAAAAATGCATTAAATCTGGTGATAACTAATAAGGCTGACTAGGACATTGTTATGTCATATGATGATTAACATGGAATGTACAGCAAGACTACACAATCTTCTACTTACAAATGAGCAACCTAATGGTATACATAAGTGAAACTAAGAGAGAGTGGACTTCAAATTGTTGAATAAGAATGCTACATGTACCATGAAATTGTAGTAGAGTGCACAAAGTGAAATAATTTGTGGAAGTGGACCATGATGAGTAGACCTGTTGACAATGAGTGGGTATTATTACGAAGAGAAGGAAGAAGAGAAGGAAAAAAGGTAAAGTAGTCACCACCTTTTGAAAATGAGGTAAGGAAAGTGATTAGGGAATTAAAAAGAACATGTAAAAAGATAGGTATGGGTTCATAGGTGTTTACTAGGCTAACGACCACAAGGACCTTTTTAAGCCTAGCCATGCATCTCAAATCTCTGATGAGTTCTGATACCCTTAATAAGAGTAAGCATGGGCCTGGAAGAGAAACCATTTACAGGTTACCTGTTTGCATCAGAGACATAGGTGCCAAACCAAGGATGAATTTCCGGTTTCCCATCCAATTGTCCAGGTTGCACTTGAACTGGATAAGGGAGGAACTCTGTTCACATGGATGGGGAGCCTGTTCCATAGACAGGGTAGTCTCTGGGATATATAACTATTTCTCGAGCAGGTCCTATTTATATCACAGGCAAGGTTTAAGTTTTTAGAGCAGGTAATTTTGGTACTGTTTATTTTGTGGATATGCAGGAAGTCCATCAGAGTGGGGTCTGACAATGCCCTGTATGCCAGGCATAGATCTCCCCTCAAAAGTCTGTAGGAGACAGAATACAGGGATAGGGCCTTGCGGAGTTCTGCATAGGACATATTACTTATACCCTGTATTCTTTTAGTGAGGAACCATTGTGAACATCCAGTTGTTGGATATGCCTGGTTAGGTACATACCAAAGGGGGCATTGTACTCAATGATAGGTCTGATGAATGCCGAATACAGTGGAACAATGCCTTCTTTGGGCTTAGATGCCATATCTTTGTTTATAAGTTGTTCAATGTATAGTATGTGTGGTATGTGTTTATATGTGTGTGTGTGTGTGTGTGTGTGTGTGTGTGTGTGTGTGAGGGGGTGAGATTTACAGGGAAATGATGAGATACAGATAGACTATTAGAAAGAATGCATTTCATGTGGCAAATAAGTTTTCAGATGATGGGAGAATTAGTGCACAAGATTTTACCAAAAAGGATAGTTTAGAAGTTTGTTAAAAGGTGTTGGAAGACAGGACGCTCACTGATTTAGGCTAAAATACTTAATTCATCACTTCATCCTCTACAGACAAGAGAATTCTTAAAGAGTTGTACATACTGACTGCAAAGGATACAAGTATGACAACAGCTGAGGAAAAAAATGCACTCTTTTTACATACGTCACTGATGGGGAAATCACCTTTTCTAAATGTGCAGCATGTTTGGAGGTAATTAAATTAAGTAATATAGTATGGGGTAAAGTCCCCTGCATGAGCTATCTGTGGACATTGTCCTCATGTGACTGAACGATTTCTACTTCACTTTTAAATTCACTTCTTTCAGTTTTTTCCCATTTTATTTATTTATTTATTTACTTGCTTACTTACATATTCATATGTTCTTGTTTAAAACAACCAAATGTTAATTAAAAAAATAATAAATGTATGTATATATATATATATATATATATATATATATATATATATATATGTTACAATTTGAAATGTCAGTACCATCTAGACTGAGTCCCAAAATGTGCATACTGAATGCTCAAAAGAACAGTTACATATACTAAGTTGAGATGCCATTTCTCAGAATACTCCCTTTTCTCCAAATATATATATATATATATATATATATAGGTATACACAAATGTTTGGGGGTTGTGGGTGGCTTGCCCACCACATAGTGAGTGCAGGGTGGCTGGCCCTCCTGCAAAAAGAAGTTTTAAGGAGAAGAGTGATTTTCAAAATTCACTCTTCTATGGGTTTTTGGTCTTTTTTTCATCTTTTTGGCACTCAGCATTTTGAGTGTTGGCATTTTGACAGGAAGCCAAACATATATCAACACCTGATTCTGAAACCATAATTACTGTCTATATAATAGATTTATGCAGCTTTCCTTTTTCAGTAGTTAAACCAGAAATGAAAAACTCATTGTAGGTCTTATATTTTTATTATTGTAACATTTTAACAGTTTTGCCATGTCTGAAGGAAACAAATCCCAATACAATTTGAAAAGAAATAAGTCCTCTTTTCAAGTTATTGTAGCAGGTGCATTTTACCACATCTGTCACAGAAAATCTACTGACAGATAATATCATAATTAGCATTATACATAAAACTCAGAACAAAAATATAAACCATTATCAACTCTCCAGATAAAGGTAGGGTACATCTGAAAAAAGAAAAAAATATAGTCAGTAACACATATCCACAATCTTTTTTTTCATTTTTTTTCAACAACACATTATCAGAGAATATAGTATTGGTAACTTCCTATAAATATTCTTAGACCTCCAATGTAATGTGAAAAGAAAAGAAATAGTCTCAGCTCATAAGTACAATTTCATGTTAACCCTTTAGTGTCTAAATATGAGCTTTATGCACATTTTTTAATTGGGGTGGTCTGAAAAAATATATTTAAAACATTCTGTTTTACTTAAAATGTCTCAAAAACTTCAGAGAAAGGGATACTAGAGAGGTGTGAGACTTTAATCCACAGGGCAAAAGGGGTCACACTCTGGCACAGATCTTCCACATCTAGATGCAGCAGCTACAATGTTTTTAAATAGTGAGCTGTAGACAACAAATAAATGCTTCAGGCTTGGTGCCCAAAGGTCCACATAACTGTTGAGAAAGGTCTCTGCTGCTAAGCACTCCATTCCCTCAAAATTTGACGACTCCTTAACTGATGAAAGTTAGGGTAATAAAGCACACTGGTTTAATACCAGGTCTAGATTTAAAGATCAGCTCTTCTTATGAAGCATGCATAATGGTAATGCAGTGGAAAAACATCATACGTTAACACATTGCTTTACTTATGCTCATTGCGTCTGATGGCAGCCAATCCCATTGCAAAGATTCGGGCTTAGTCTGAGGATGAGGATGACATTATTCTACCTGTATGCAACCAGCAGTGCAGCAGTAGATTAGGTGTTACAGAGAAAGCAGTGTAATGGCTGCAGTGTTAATTCTGGCATTCAACATTTAGCATACCATGTATGCCCCTATATGTGTTGTGATCCATAACCCATTATCCAGAACTATTACTGTAACTTCAGCCCTTGTGTAAGAAGGTCTGGCATTATGATAGAGAACATTGTACATGCCTGCAGGAGGTCAAGGGGAAATTAGTATGCATGTTTTCCAGTGCTGAATGCTCTCACTTTATGTCAATAATGGTACTACAGGCCTATGGGCATCACACCTATTACACTGCTGACATACAGGAGAGCTCTTCTCTAAGCTGGAAAGGTCCACTGGTCCATTGACTTCAATACGTTACACGTTTGCATTGAAAGTACACATTGGCATACTGCAACAAAGACAAATACAAACTTTACTGAGAGGGATATGGGTAATGGAAAATGGAATAGACCTCTATGAGCAAACATTAGCTTAGCAGCTTAAGGAATTTTGGAAGATATTTACATAATCAGATAAGGTATAATTACTTGGTTAGAGCATTCCATCCATCCAGACTCACAAGTTGTGTCTAACACCTAGACTGACTTCGTGAATAACCTTCACCTTCGATGGAGTTTACAAGACAAAGTGAGAATTGAAGTAGATTGCCAAGCTTTTCTTCTGCATCATCATCACAGTCATGCCCAGAGGTAATTTTGAGTCACCTATTAACCTAATGCATATATTCTGAGTATCTGTAAAAAAAACACACAAATGCAGGGAGGATGTACAGACTCCCCACAGAAGGAATTCCAGCCAGAAAATGAACTGGAGAACCTATTGGTGTGAGGCAACTGTACTAACTATGGTGCTACCCTGTTAGACCATCACCTAACATAATTATTTTGGAAACCAGACTATGCTAGGTGTGTGAAATCCATAGAGCAAACCCAAATCAATGAATTGAAAAACATTTGAATGGTTCATCATAAGGGAATAACTATTTAACCTTGACCATAAGTTCATAGGTTCATAGGTAGGTACTAGGATATCTGCCCGAAGGCATTTATAAGCCTAGTCAGAATGTGTTGGCCTTCACCACCCCCTTAGACTAGTTCCCTGTGCCAGGATGTTGGCTATATTGTTCGGTTCAGTGTATTGTGTGCCATTCTGCACTAACTCCGAGCAAATCTGAGAATTGCCACTTAGATTCTTGACATAGCCAAAGAATGCCTTGTGGTTATCTTTGGAGTCCATGGCAATTTTTCTTTTGAAGCTAGCCTTGGATGATTTTATGAGGGGACGTAGTTTCTTGCTGATACTGATAAGGGATGTCTTCCCTTCTTGGAATTTTCCTCTTTTCTGTACTAGTTTCCTCCTTCTATTGTATAGCTTGTTTATGGCAGGGGTCCACCAGACTGGTTTCCTTTTCTTGGAGGAGGGAGTCTTGGTTTTGTTTGGGATAGCACAATCCATGCATTCTTGTAGGTACCCGTAGAGTGCATTAGTAAAGTATTTTGCAGCTTGGACAGCGTTATCCTTTAGCATGGGGGCTTTGAAACTTCCCACTTCGGTCTTAAGTAATGTGAAGTTTGCTTTTGAAAAGTTTTTCATGGTGGTTTCTTTGACCAGGGGTGGTGGTGAAATGTGGATATCCACAGTGATTAGTTTATGGTCAGATCTAACCAGCGAGGGGTTGACCGCCGGTGTGCAACACCGATCGCCCATGTTGGTGATGACCAGGTCCAATATGTTGTCACCTCTGGTGGGGTGTTGACCAGTTGATCCAGGGCATTTGAGTTTATAAATTCTAGGAAATCTTAAGCAAGGGAGTTTGTATTTGAGTAGTTCTCCCAGTTAATATTTGGGTAATTGAAATCACCCAATATCAGGGTGCTTGTTAGGACCTTTATGTTTCCCTGTGTTTCCAGGAATGCGAAGTGGGGGTCCTGGGACATGGTGGGTGATCTGTAGCAAGCTATAATTTGAATAGCAGTTATTAGTTGCATGTGGATGATCTCTGAAGCATTGTGCTGTGCCACTAACCTGGAGGTGTGGGTATCCTTGATGAATATAGATACTCCCCCACCTTTTGTATTTTGGTCCAGGTTTTGTGGCTGAAATGTATGATATGAGTTGTAGCCTGGTAGTGCTGGGGTACTCTCTGGAGCCTTAAACCAAGTTTCTGTTACTGCACATATATCAATTTTCTCCATACTGAGGAATGCCTTGAGTGCGTGGATTTTGAGGTTTAGACTTCTGGCATTGAGTAGCATTACCCTCAGTTTTGTTACTTGTGCTATTTACAGTGGTGGGTTTGTCTTTTGAGCCTTGCCTAAAAAATGCACTGTGGGAGTGGCAAGAGCCTTGGCCAGTATTCAAAAGCCTAAGGGTGACAGGTGCAAGTCGTCTCTAGTGAAGCAGCGTGGCTTGTCGAGCATGTCATCCCAGGCTGACAGACACTGGATCCCCTTTGAATGACACCAGAAGCTTAGCCAGTTGTTGAAAGTGATAATTTTTTCTCTATACTGTGGTATCCTTCTTGGTGAGGGTGGGATGCTACTCAGGGTCAGTGTCATACTGGCCTGGGCTACATGATCAGAGAGCTCCTCCATGTCTCTTTTCATGTAGTCCAGGGAGGTACGGCTCAGGTCATTCACAACAACATGGACAATGACAGAATCATATTTGTACTTGTTCTGGAGTGACCTGAGTACTTGTGTTATGTGGCGGATCCTGGCACCCGACAGGCAGCTAACAGTAACCTTCTCCTTGTTCAGCCTAGTGGGACATCAGTGTGCCTGACTATAGAGTCACCTATTACTAGTGTGTTGGGTATGTTATTTTGCCTTAAGGGCTGTGATTGCATGGCACACTGGTTTTGTGAAGAATGTGTTTTATGGTTTGTGTTGGGGGGTGGAGGTTGCTTGGATGTTTGCTTTGGAGGTCTATTTTGCTTTTGCAGTTTTTTATTTAGAGCCTTCGAGTATGTTTTCATGTATTTATGCGTGTTTTTTGCCTGTGCTGGTTTCATAGATCTATGTGAGACTGGTGGTGTGATGCAAGCAATTCCCTTCTCCTCTTGACTGCCTGGTCCATTATTGGGTTGAGAGAGCTTAGCCTCCAGTTTGGCTGCATAATTGCATCTCTTGCATGTATTAGTGTTTGGTGGAAGGAGGAGAGGGTTGTCTGTGTACATGTGGCAATTGTAACATTGCCTTAAAATGCCCAGATTTACCAATTGGACCAGAGAGTACACCTGAAACTGCCCTTTGGACATGCCTGGAGAGGTACAGTGAACTGTTTTACTGATTAGACTAGGCTAATGGCCCTGGGCCCTTACAAGCCTAGCCAAGAATTTATTGCCAAAAATGAACCTCAGTCATCACCTGTCATCCCTTTCAATGAGGGACACAGGTGGAAGCCTTGGTACAAATCTGTGGTTTCCCATCCACTCATCAAGGCTGCACTTGAAGAGGATCAGCAAGGTACTCTGTTTGACATGTATGGGAAGTCAATTCCAGAGATAGAGCAGCCTCTGGAAGACAAACCTGTCTCTCCAGCAAGTTTTGTTGATGTTGCATATTAGATTCAGGCATTTCAAGCAGGTAATGTGTGAGGAGTTAGACTTACAGATATGGGGCATTTCTAGTAGAACAGGGTCTGAGATTGCCCTGTAGGTGCCACACAGATCACCTTTGGGCAATCTGTATCATACCGAGTAGAGTGATAGTGATTTGAGCCTGTCCACATAGGACAGGTGTTGAAGTTAATAGATTCTCTTTGTGAGGTATTTCTGTAGCCTTTCCAGTTGGTGCATATGTTTCCAGGGTCAGTAGTGGGACCACCATTGTGCAAGAGGACGACAATGACAGTTCTCCACTCTGCTGGAATGAAGCTTGTACTTAGGCTGTGGTTGAAAAGGGTGCTCAATGGCGAAGCCAGTTCTTGCTGGAGATGGTGCAGAATACAGCCTGGGATATTATCAGGTCCAGTGGAAGCCATGTTCTTTGCCATGGATAGGGCCTTTAACACTTGATCTACAGAGATGTCAGGTGCAGGACAAGTATTGAGGATATTGAAAGGGCCTTTGTGGGGGGGGGGGGGCAGGAGGTGACGTTTGCACTGATCCTATCTGCCAGCAAGTTGACTAAGTCAACAGGATCAGTGTATGTGATACTGTTAAGTATGAATTCTGAACACACAAAGGCTTTGGCATGGAGGTTCCTGACTTAACTGAAGAAGGCTTTTTTGTTTCCCTTTGTTTGTGAGGCTAGTTTGTATTCATAATGGGCTTTGGAGGCTTTCACTAGTGATCTAATTTGCTTATTGAGGCTAAGGATGGAGTTTTTCCAATTTGGAATTTATTCCGTTTTACCCTTGGACAACAGTTTCTTCCTTTTGTTGTAAAGCCAGTTGATAGAGGATGTCCATCAAACAGGTGTGTGTTTCCTTGAGGAGCAGGTTTTAGTTCTGTTGGGTATGGCTCAGTCTATGCAGTTGTACAGGTGCATGCATACTACACTGGCTTGCTGTTCAGCATAGTTGTCTACATCCTCTGAGGGGGATGGTGGTGTGAAGCTACAGATACCCCCCCCCCCGTAGGAGGTTGTAGTCAGCTTTTGAGAAGGTTTTTAGCTTGATTATGGCTGGGGTGATTGGGGGGGGGGGAGAAACTTCGAACAAGACAGTCTGATGATCTGATCTCACCCAGGAAGAACATATTATGGGAGTGCAGTAATTGGGTTATTGCATATAGGCTGAAGTATGCTAAAAGATGGAAAGAGCAGATGGTCAGCACATTGATCACTGCTGCAGTAGTCTTAGTTATATGGGCTATATCATCCCAAGGATAAAATAGCTGAACAGCTTCCGATGCTTAAGCACACATTCCATATGCTCAAACTGTCAGGCAGCTGAAGCTGAGCTTACGAAAAGATACTTTTGGGTGCCAAGTCTTTCAGAGCTTTACTACTCACAAAGGTTTTGCTCCTCTGAGGCTTTTGAGGATCAATGCACAGCTTGTGTTTTTCATTTGCCAGACAGATAAGTTCCCTTTGGAGGAAAAAAAACTTTCATTCATTTATTTTGGTTGATTATTAATACTTTCCTCTTAATAAAAGTTATTTTAAAGCTAGGACACTGTGATTTAATGGACAGTCTTGAGTCTGTATTGTACTTTTAAATGAGCTCACTTTTTCCCGTCAGTTTAAAATTTGTTTAAACAATTTAAAAAAAAAATGTCTTGTAGTGAAATTGTGTTTGTTCTACTTTTGGGGGCTGGCAGATATTTTAATGTGTTTTTGTTGTGTTTTTGCATAGTGTAGTGGTAGTATTATCACCTCACAGAAGAGTTCTCTGGTTCAGTTCTTGGCTGGGGTGCCTTCTATGTGGAGTCTGCATGTCCTCCCTACATTTGTGTGGGTTTCCTCTGGGTTCTCTGGTTTTCTCTCACATTACAAAGATGTGTCTGGAGCATTTCTCCCTGGGCCACTGCTGAAAATTGGCTGTGTTCCAAGTTGGAATTTTCCATTAAACAAATGTTAAAAAAAATAAATACATTTTGTGTGAAAAAGTGGCTTTTAAAGATTTCAGTTTTTTACAATTTTTGCTGCTTTTTACTCCCTGAGAAAGCATCACAATTTTCAGCTTGACCATGGAACAAACTATCAGTCCTAAAGTCAACCCTTCTCCCAGCCACAAAAAAAAAAAAAAAAAAAGAAAAAGTTAAGCAAACATCCTATTCCACCACAGCAGTCTAGCAATTTGCCTCAGCCACAGGTGGGTCACTCTGCTGTAGCCATTTGTTGAACATCAGACCTCTGATCTTTTACCCCAAATTCCACTGGTGTAGAATCTACAGCCATTAAGGGCCAAGGGTTAGCTATTTCTGCTGCAACTGTTGGGGTCCACTCAATGAACAAGGGGTAGGCACTCTTGTCAGTCTTGGGAGAGGCAACATTAAAGGCTTCCCTGTTTTGTCCGAATGTTGTACCCATACGTAGGGATGCTGCTGTTACTGCCATTGATAACACTGCTGCCCACGTTTGTTTTCTATAAAAAAAAGAAATAGAAGACTGAACGTGTATCTACTCCTCCTAAATTTTCTTAGACAGGATAGTTTACTGGGTCTGGATCATGTTTTATTTGGGCTTTAGATCCTTTTTATTTATTGCTTTCTGGTAAAAGAAAGAAGGATACCTTCTTTCCTGAAGAGATTCAAGACTCTGAAGCTGGACAGGAAGATGAAGGGACAGATATAGGTTTTCTCCTCAGTTTTCTGATTCAGACTTAGTGGAGAGCTCAGTTTATGATTCTTCCTTTGGGGTTCCTCTCACTATGAGACAATTTACAGAATGTGCCATTGGTTTCAGTGGGAGTACACTGAGGTTTCTCAGTCCTTCAGAAAATTTTTTGGGCTGTTAAATTGCCTCTAGAGCTGTCATTTTTGGGGGGATGTGTGTGTTTCTGTCTGTATTTTTCCTGATAGCCAGCCTCCTGCCCCTAAAAAGGCAAATAGAATTTATAAAGTTCCTCAGTCCATTTAAGTTTTTATACACTCATTCCATACCTAACCCAGCAGCTTTAGCTTTATTTATTCCTGCTGCTGACAAACAGTTATTTAATTAATTCACTACAATGTAGCTCCGGAAGTTTGCACTGTAACTTCCAATGGGTGGAGCCTAAACCTTTTGACAGAATCAAATTATGTCCTCACATTTCAAACAAATGTTCATATCTATGGAACCATAGGGATTATGAAAAACGTATAAATGGCAAACTTCACAGTACAAACTACTTTTATAGTAGTAGTAATCTTTAGGTTCCAGGTCTTAAACCAAATTTTATAAGTCAACGTATACACAGTAACTATTACATATGTAATATTTTATAAACAACTTACAATATCTCAGAAACCACTCAAGTTACACACATACTGTCAGCAGTGTTTTATTCATCTAGCTGAGAGCTTTCATTTGAGGCTAAGGAGTTCTGTCTATGTTGCCTGTTGTTGAGATATTTAGAAAAAATGTAAAAATGATCTCTATATAAATTAATATCATAAAATCAACAGTATCTATTTACTTGCACTAGACATAGGTCAAATATTAATGCAGTTTATTTTGCTGTTGTGCAAGCTTTAATATGACATGTTTTAAAACCTTATACATAGCATGGTTTTTGAATTATTGATGCAAATCTGAACAAGCAATATTTGACGCCTAGAGGCATCAGTAAGAACTGCAGATGCACCTAGAGGCATCACTCGGCTGTAATGAGTTAATTCCTATGAGAAGATTATTGATGGGTATTTATTTATTTATTTACTTATTGACATTTGTTAACCAGGTTAGTCCATCTGAGCCAGGGGCCCATTTTCGGTGGAGACCCGAGGAGAAAAGCTCCAGAAAAAATACAAGTAATTATGATATTTACAAAGTATTAAAGTAGGATATCAGAAATATGGTGCAAGCAAATAATGTGTGCATAACAGTACAATGCATAGATAAAATAACAGTTAACAAGTCTTGTGTCTTTCGGCTTTTCCTGGTTAGGGGTCGCCACAGCGTTACTCCGGTCCGCTAATGATTGGCAGTAGAGTTTTACATGCTGGCTTACCGGGCCTAACGCACAACCTTCAAAGAAGGAACGCCCATTCACACATGTCACCACACAGAAGACGCTCTAACTGAGAATCGAATGGGCAATGTCTAACTGTGAGGCGACAACGCTACCGCAGCACCACCACCGCAACAGTACAATTTCCAAAATTTGAGAACAGCAGTATATATCATAAGCCAAACAATTAAAAGGTTTAGAGAATATTACACTGAGCACAGTATAAATATAGTTTGGTAGAGCAAATACAAGGAGGGAAAAGAGTTGATAGGGAAAAGCAGATACGATGAGAAGAGAGGAGACTAGTAGTTCAAGTGGGGGGGTTGACAAGGGCATGACCAAGTCTTCAGGAGAAAAAGTTTAAGTTTTTTCTTAAACAGGTATTTATGCTGAAGGCTTCTTATGTTGAGAGGGAGTGAATTCCAAACATGGGCTACAGAGTATTTGTAAAGGGTCTTACCAATGTTTTTGTTGGGTTTGTATAACTGAAGTTGGTGTTTACTGGCAGGATGGAGATGACATGGGGGTTATAGAACGAGACTAAATTGGAGATGGAGGTACAGGATGAGGGTTCATATTGCATCAAGTGTGCGATATGTAGTTGGGTTATAAGTAGGTGTTGAGAGAATTCTGGCCATTAGAGTGACTTGAGGGCAAGACAGTGGTGAGATTTGTAAGGAAGGTTGGCGACAAATCTGGCAATTTTGTTATAAGTTTGCTCTAGTTTAGTGATAAGAGATGTTTGAACATGAGTAAGGACAAAGGCAGTGTAAAGAATATGGGGTAGGATTAGGGCCTGAGCAAGGGATGGTTTATAGGAGGATGACAGAAATGTTTGATTACGAAACAGAAGTCCAGGTTTCTGGTGGGTCTTTTCTATACTTTGTTGAATAAGAATATCAAATTTTAATTCATCATCAGTGTTAACTCCAAGTAGTTTAGTATGGGGTTCAGGTTTAATAATGGTGTTGTTGAGAGAGGATATAGAGAAAGAGGCTTTGTGCTGAACAAGTGTTTTAGGGAGGAAGAGAAGGACTTTGTTTTTTTGGAATTAATATGAGATGGTTATCAGAGAGCCAGGTTTTGACAGAGGAAATGTTTGCTGAGTGAGAGTTAGGAGATCAGGGATGTTGCGGGCAGAGGTAATGAGGGTGGAGTCATCAGCATACTGTAGAAGTGTAGAGAGGTTGGTAGCAGAGTGAAGTTTATTAGTGAATATATTAAACAGGAGGGGGTCCAGAATTGATCCTTGGGTAACTCCAGTATTAACACGACAGGAATGGAGAGAGGACACTTTTCCAGCAGGCAGATTGCTGCTTGCTGGAGAGATATCTAGAGAACCAGTTGATGGAGGAGTTAGAGAGATGTAGGCCTGACAGTTTAGTTAGAAGTTCAGAATGAGAGACAGTATCAAAGGTCTTTGAAAGATCGAGAAAAAGACTGGAGACAAGGAGGTTATTGTCACAGGCTTCAGCTATTATTTGGGTAAATGACAGTAATGTAGGAGAAGTGCTATGGTGGGGCCTAAAGCCAGGTTGGGTGAGTGCTATTGAGAAGGTGTTTGACTAGCTGAACATTGATGCACTTTTCCAAGATTTTGGATAGGGGGACAAGATAGCAATTGGTCTAAAGTTAGAGGGATCTGTAGAGTTGCCACCTTTTTGAAGAGGGATCATATAGAAGGATTTCCAAATGTCAGGAACCAGGGCTTCTGAAATGGAATGGTTAATAAAAATAGTGACAGGGTAGGCAATGGATTGTGCAGCTATTTTTTGGAAATGAGGGGTAGTGGGTCTGCCGAGGGAGAGCAGGGTTTAAGTTTGTTAAGGAGAGATTTAACTGCAGTAATTGGGACTAGTTGAAAAGAAAAAGCATTGGGGAGAGTTTTATTATGGGGTATGAGTGAGACATACTGTTATGTGTATTAAGTGTGAGATTTTGAATAGTTTCTGTGAAATAGGTATTAAGAAGGGAGGCAGTATCAGAAGCAGTGTTGTTTGAAAAGGGGGTTGGGAATAGTGAGGTTACCTGTGTGGAGTAGGTTGTTAATGGTGGTCCAGAATTTTTGTGGATTTTTGTGTGGGCTACTTTGGTTAGAGGAAAAAAAAAGCTCTCTTGTCTTTGTTGACAAGTTTTGTAGCCACATTTCTGAGCTCTCTGTATGTCTGCAGTAAGAGAGGGGACTTGCTTTTAACCCAGGCTTTCCAGGAAGAATCTCTATTGTGCATGATTGAGCAGGTTTGTATTGTTAGCCAGGGAAGTAGCTGGATTTGATTCTGATTTTTTTGGATGGAGCAACAGAATCAAATGTCTCAAGGAAAATCTTATTGAAGGAATTTACTGCCTCATTGAGATGGAGGTGATAGAGGACGGACCAATTAATGCCAAATAGTTTGGAGTTAAAAGTGTCTGGGTTGAAGTGGATAAGGTTTCGGCATACCCTGTAAGTAGGGTCTTTAGGTGAGTGTTGGGTGAATCTGCGTATGAAGGGTGAACAGTGGTCACTCAATGAGTTGGGAAGTATACCAGGATTATGATAGAGGTAAGAAACTGAAGTAAGGATCCAGTCAAAGACAAGTCTGGATGAGGAGTTTTTTTTATTCTAGTAGGGGTGGAGATGTGTTGATGAAAACTATGAAGGTTAGGATTATGTGCAGGAGATGAGGGAGACAGTTTAGTCCAGTCTATATTAGTGTCTACAGGTATGATAGTTTCATATCATACAGAGTATGGAAAAATAGTATATGTTTCTAAACTTTGATTTTCAGAATTCTGATTTTCCAAGCTCACATGCTGATGTTTGCTCAAACTATTTGTGAAAGTATGAGAAAGTTTGGTGCAGTTTCTTCTTTTAAGGAAACATCTGCTTTAAATTATTTAATTTCTTCTATTGCAATAGCCGCTGCTCTCTATTTCTAGTGTGTATGACTCAGTTGATAATTCTTCTAGGTCTATGGCCACTTGTACTGTTTTGAGGAGGTTTCCCAATCTGCATGATCAGAAAATCACAAGTGGATGAGAAAAATGAGATTTTATTTTGTCTTTTGGACAGAGTTTCACTTTTTGGTTCCTTTGTTGTAGAGGTGAACAAAAGTGTGATGAAATGGATAAGTTACATCAGGGAATCTCTAAGATTTTCTGTCCTCTGTTTTCTAATTTTCTAGGGATTCTCTAACCCCTCATCCAATTTTGATATAATAGCTAGAGTGTTCCAAAAAATTCAAGAATCCCCAAACCCAATGACAGTAGTTGCTCAGTGTGTTCCCCCTTCCGTCCCTGGCAGTTCCTTTTTCCTTCCAGAAAGTCTAAATCTCCATTTTATTTTTTTGGCAACAGATAGTTTCAGACAAATGGGTTCTAAAGATCATTCATATAGATTATAGATGGCAATGAAAAGATATTACTCCTTGCCAGGAGGTTATTCCTCATCCACCATACCAAACTCTTTTATTTTCACCTGTCTTTCATTACATGTTGCACCAGGGAGTGATAGAATCAGTTCCTCCTTTCCAAGTTGGGAAAAGATTTTTGTTCAAGAATGTTTTTAGTATGAAAGAAAGAAGATGCTTGGAGACTAGTTGTACATCTTTTGTGTTAGGCCTCTTTGTGATGTCATGTCACAATATGGTTTCTTTTCTTCCTCATTCTAGTTTCCTGGTAGCTCGACATTTAAAAGGTGCTTATCAGCTCATTCCTTTTCATCCAGACTTCAGGTGTTTCTTAAGGTTTGTGTATCTGGATCCCTTTATCAGTTCTGCACTTTACCCTTTGGATTATCCATTGCTCCAAGTGAACATAACAGGTTGCCTGGTTATCAGTGCCAAATATGTCCTTTCTTAACCCATACTTAATCTAAGCCTGTCCACTGGTTACATTCCTGAAGTCTGGAAAAAAAGTTATTGCAATGCCATTACACAAAGGTGGCCCACCCATGGACCCTGGTATCTATAGACCCATTAGTCTCATTAGCCTCATATGTAAAGCTATGGGGTGCATTATCTCTGACTTCATTAGTCTGGACCTTGAACATCTTTTAACTCTGGACCTCAATCATGAATCCTTTACCTAATTAATTTATTTGAAAAAAGTAGCTGAAGTAGTGGATAATGGTTATGTAGTACATATAGAATATGTAAACCTGGCCAAAGCCTTAGACACTCTTCCCCATGCAAGCATTATTGACAGGCTAGTAAATATAAATATAAATCCTTATATTGTGTGATGGATAGCTAACTGTGGTAAGAGTAGCAGGTGTCACTTTTGAAAGCAAAATATTTACCAGTGGTGTACCACAAGCGTCAGTATTGTGCCCCTCCTATTTGGCATATAGTTCTCAGACCTTCATACCAGCATTTCAGGCCTATGGTTAACTAAGTTTACAGATGACAGTAAATAAAGTGTTGTTATTCAATATTCAACTAACTCACATTTGCTCCAACATGGCTTAGACTACATTAACAATCGGTGCAAGGACAACTGTCTCAAATGTAAAAAAATGTAACATAGTTCATTTTGGTAAACAAAACAATTTCACTTACAATACAAGAGATGCACCTCTCCAATCAGGTACTGTTGTATTGGATCAGGGTTGTCTTGTTGATAATTCCTTACCATTTGACTATTATGTCTCCATAATAGTTTGGAAAGCCTTTTACCTTACTCATCTGATTTCTAAAGTCATAGGTTAATAGGTTCATAGGCAAATACTAGGCTATCTGTCTGCAGACAATTACAAGCCTATCCAACAATCAGAGGTCAGAATCAAACCTTATCCTTTGTGTATCTCAAATGAAGACCTTAAGCATTATACCAACCTCTCCCTCCCCCTGCCAAACTCTCCCTTGCCCATCTTTCCTAGATCCAAAGAAGTCTTAAGTCCACTTTACACATATTTAATAAGACCCATTATTGAATGTAATGCACCTTTTAGCATGTAGTTACCAAATATGTTGCATAACTTGAGAGACCTCAGAGATTCATAACTAAAAAGATCAGTAGCTTTAAAAATCTTAGTTAGCAGGAGACACTGGCCGCCTTTTCTCTGCACTCAGCCTTCTTGCAGACTCCTCTCTGTAGATCTATGTTTGCCTTTCATGCCATGAAAGTTCCAACCCTATTTGATCTCCTATTCCTCTGCAGAACTAATGGTACATCAAATACTCAGTTAAAGGCACTAAGCCTTCATCAGCATATAAATAAGACAAATTGACTTGATAGATTTATACCCCAGTGTATCCCCCACTTCTGGAACAAACTTCCGCAACATGTCAAACTGAGTAGCATCCTTGCATCTTCAAGGTAAACCTATATAATTGAATGGGCAGCCTGAAAGTCTCTCATCGTCTATCTTGTCTTGCCCTCCTTGAGGCTGCAGGGGAAAATTTGAACAGGGTTTTTGGCTAGGCTTTAAAAGGCCTGCAGACCAACTGCATTATAGTTACTTATAAGAAGAGGCAACCTGTATCAATGTAGACTATTTCCAAATGGTTGTCTTAGGCTATTAACTTTTTGTATACTCACCACAATGCAATTTTTCCAGGCAAGGTCAAAGTCCACTGTACCAGGGTGTGGCTTCATCTATGGCTTTTTTTCAAAGGGTTGGATTCTAAAAGAATTCTAGAAGCTGCAGCGTAGTCCTTTGTTGTATGTGAGGTTGGTATAATGGTTAAGGTGTGTGTCTTACCAGATACAAGGTGCAGCATTTGATTCTCACATGGGGTAATTGGCTAGGCTTAAAAACATATGTACATAGTTTCACAAAGCACTATAAGCTTAATTCCTTTTGTAGGTCTATATCAGGCTTTGCAAGGACCATTTTCCAGGGGCTCCTGGACACTTCTCCTTCCACTTCCCAAATGCAGTAAGCTAGGGTAATATACCCATATAACTAAGGCTACTGCAGCAGTGATTAATATGATGAACATAGTAAAGCTGTGTAGCTAAACCTAACATAACAGTAGATGTTTGAATGTGCACTACTGCAGTAGTCACACTCTCCCTCCACCCCCTTTATTTTTTGGTGTCTTGTTCATGCCAGGGTGTTTTTTATTTATATTACTCCTTGCACTTTCATTTCAAATCTCAGACTCATGATCTCTGTTGGCAGAAAAGTTCCAAAGGGCTCGGTGCCCAAACTTGTCTTTTAGTCATCTCAGCTCAAACGGCTTGCATAGTGTGGGGATATGGATAGCATCCTGGAACTTTGGAACCTGGCTGGTTGTTATATCCTTGGCAGGGTAAAACCCTTATTCCTTAACTAAGGCTACTGCAGCAGTGATCATTCGAAAATCTGCTGTTATGGTACGTTTACTTACACAACTGTACTATGTTCAATTACAGAAAAAGTAATTCAGTAATAATAAAAAAAAAAACATTTATATTGTGGCTATGCAACAACACTGATAAAGGTGCAGAATATTCAATTAAGTGAAACTATAGCTAAAGAATGCCACCATCTATCACTATGCTTCAGTGATTTAATTTAAACAATAAGTGAAGTACTTCCCATTTACTAAACTCAAAATGCAAACTCAAGCAGTATTGCTGATGCTAATAAAACAGCATGCTTAGTTAATCCAAGCATGTTCTTGAAATAGGAGAATAATAATATGACCAAGATACAGAAACATTATCTGATATGCCCATGCACATGAAGCAGCTGTGTGAACAAGACAGCTCGGTTTCAGTATGAGGTCTCTATAATAGCACACATACTCATGCATGCCATAACTGCGGCAGATGATGATTCTGGACAGTTGCAAGCTAGATGTACAATAAGTAAATGCCACCAAGAAACAATACAGTATAGAATGTATTACACATTTTTTTAGGCAAACTGAAGAAGGACCCTGAATGGCACAATTTTGTAGGCAAGCAGTAAAGAAGGACCGTAAATGACACAATCCAGTTGCTATTTAATATAGCAATACCAACAAAATAAATGTTAGCACAGCTTAAATTAATCTGTGTGTGGGTCAAAAGTTAAAACAAGGATGCAAACAGAATTGTGTGACAGTATCATATTTCTGCCAGTAATGTTGGGCTGTCACAGATGGGCTTGAATCCCATTATTGCAAACCAATGTAACTCCTGTGGTCACATAGGAGGAGGCATACAATACCTACTAATGGGCATCCAAATATGTAAGGGACAGGAGTTACAGTGCCTGGGTTTGCTCTACTTTTATAAAACAAGTCTAATAGCCACCAGATGGATAGTTTGTCAAATCGCACTGGCAACCAACAGATCAAAGTAAAGAAAGATGCACACTAATCAGATTCACTATGTTTGTGTTTTAAGATAGTCAGCATTTAATAAAGTGTTTCCAGTGTATATAAAAATATATTTAGTGCTCTCCTATACTAACATGCATGCAAGCATGTTTACTCAGAGCAGAAAGGAAGATATTCAAGATCTGAGACAGTAAAGAAAAGAAAAAAAAAACATTTACCAACAGTTATACATAGCTGTGACAGTCACAGAAGAAAAGTGAAGCTACTGATCCTTAAAGTCCATATGAGATTCATAAGCATGGAGTAAATAAGGGTACATGCCACATAATAAATAGATTTGTTTAAAAAGGCTTCATAATGCAGAGTTTTACTTCTCATCATTATTATCAGCATATGTCTTCATGAACCTTAAAATGGTTAGTCCTAAGATGGAAATGCTTTATAGTTTCCTGGACTGATTATATTTTGTGTGGACTAAACAAAAAAAAAACATGCCTTATAGTAATTAATTTAAGCCGTCAGCATCAACTTCATCCTTATGGCATTCTAAATGCTGAGAATGAGAAAGTTTTCAGCGCCTATGATGTAGCTGTATGTGCATCTTTTATAAAAGGCATGTGATATGTTCTGTTCTGGAGTTCATATCACATTATTTGAATACCCAATCCATTTTAGTGAAGAACTATAGAGCAATTGTTCTGTCCACCTTTGGGTGAGGTCTGTGAAGTAGAGGAAGGGGACAAAGTCAGGCCTCTAACAGATATCAAATATCACATATTTCAATTTAATCAATAAAAATGTTAAGCTAAACAGTGTGGCTGTGGTGCAGCAGTTAGTATTGTCACTTCACAGCAAGAGGTTCTTTGGTTCAATTTTCACCTGGGGTGCCTTCTGTGTGGAGTCTGCATGTCCTCCCTGCAGTCTTGTGGGTACCCTCCAGGTGTTCTGATTTCTTCCCACATTGCAAAGACATGCAGTAGGTGGACTGGACACTCTAAATTGGCTGTAGGTGTAAGTGGTTTGGATGAATTACAGTGGCAGGGCTAGCCACCTGGCAGTGCAAACCTTGGCTTGAGATGACTGTCACTGTTGAAGTGACACCCTGACCTCATGTACAAAAGGTGTTGAGAATGGATGTTCAGTTTAAAATGCATATCTAAAAAACAAAATTTTGTACTTGCTAATTTTCAGATGTCTACCTGTTACTAAATTAATTTTTACTGCATATAAAATGTTACTTTGTGATGCATATTGTCATGAATGTAGTTGTTCTCACTTGTTTTTTGGGAATCATTGTACTGTTTTAATTCTACTTGATATAGCAAATGCTGTGATTTGATCAGTACTCTTCTGTTAGTAAGGAAAGGAGTGGACACATTCTTCCATATAAAATAAACGCTTCATCTTTTTAATTCAGTCAGAAAATAAATCAGCCTTATAGTGCCTTCATGGATACTTACATTTTCATACATTTGCAGTCGATTTTCAGATGTTCACAACATTTCACTTGAACTGTTTTTAAACAGCTGAACTCCTGTCCTGCCATTTAATGTTTAGTGTGTGACAAGATTAAATGATTTTGCAAATGAGAAAAAAGTTCGATAGTTCACATTTTTGCTGTTGTTTTGTAATTAGTCAACATGCAGATAATCTGATGCTTTGTTTTTAAATGAACAAGGTTCAACAAGCCAGCCTGACCCATTTAAGTCAGTTCAGCTTCATTACAAAATATTTTCATCAGTTTCAACAGGAAGCACTTTTGTTTGCCAAGAAAAGGGAATGCCTCAATATGCAGCATATCCCATTAGAACTGCATCTATGTGTCAGTCATCTGAGTCATCAACTACAATCATTGGAAATTAGCTGAGGTACACAGCAGTGGCAGTGTCTCTGCCTAGCACCATTAAAAGCTGACTCGGAGAATGAATTAATCAGATGTAAATCTTAAGGAAAACTTGAAAACCTATACCTGCAAGTCACAGCTGGAGAATACATTCCCCAGAGTTGAATCCGAAAAGCACTCAGGAAATAATACAGTCCCAACAAGCTTTTCTCTCAAAATTTCTGTTCTAACATTTTCTCTCAGTTGCATTTTTTTCGTTGTTTCAACTGGAAAATGTAAATTTATCACTTATGCCATATACTGCCTCTGTTTCTCAGGGGTTAGCCTTTTCAAACTATTTTTGAATTTGTTCTAAAATAAATAATAACTCTGTCTGTTTTCCTAGAATTTGTGTTTCAATATGGTAGCTTACTTATACATTGTTGATTATGAGCAGATTAAGTAATATGGTATTCAGATCCCCCTCCATCAAAAACGGAAACAGAATTATAGTGCCTGCATATTTGAACTGTTTCTTACTGTGAGAGATGCAACCATATAGCCAAACTGGAGGCTAAGCTCTCTCAAATCAGTACTGGCATAACCAGTCAGGAGGAAAAGGAAACCACACTCACTACTGAAATTGGTACACCTTGTTTGCTGTAGCATAGATTAGATCCAGGCCTGCTGAATCTAGCTTTGTTTGTATGCTTGTTGTTATTTGCTTGTTATTTCCCTGAAATGCTAATTCCACCTAAAACGCAGCTTTTCAGCGCTTCTGTGGATCCCTAGTGATATCTGCATTGCTTACTGTACTTATTTCCTTGTTTCACTTGAATGAAAGTTACTGTTTGTCATTTTTGCATTTAAGTTACCTGTAGCACATTGCATTTAAGTTACCTGTAACTTGCTCACTAAAGCAATTATATAAGTCAGCACTAAAAAAATTAAAAGCACTACACCCTCACAAACTCCCTTTGAGTACCTTGTTCCCCATTGGCCCTTTTTTTTCAATTATAAAGGAATTCCTAATACTATTCTAGCATGTCCAAATGTCAGTTGTCAATCTCCTCTCCGGTCCAGCTGGTGAATCTGGGAATCTTGAGGCAATGTTACAACTGCCTCATGTACACAGACAACCATCTCCTCCTCCCAACAAATTCCAATACATGTGAGAGATGCAACCATATAGCCAAACTGGAGGCTAAGCTCTCTCAAATCAGTACTGGCATAACCAGTCAGGAGGAAAAGGAAACCACACTCACTACAATTCCAGTCTCACACAGATTTACCACGACAGCAAATCAAACACATAAACACACAAAAACATACTTGGAGGCTCTAAATAAAAATCTGCCTAAGCAGCAGAGACCTCCAAAGCAGACACCCAAGCAACCGCACACCCAAAACAAAACACGTGCAACACATAGCTCACAAAGCCAGTGTGCCGAACAGTCACAGCCCTTAAGGCTAAACAACACACCTGATACACTTGTAATAGGTGACTGATGTCCCACTCACCAGGCTGAACAAGGAGAAGGTCACGGTGAGCTGCCTGTCGGGCGCTAGGATCCGCCACATAACACAAGCGCTCAGGTCACTCCAAGGCAAGTACAAATATGACTCAGTCATTGTCCATGCTTGTGTGAATGACCTGAGATGTACCTCCCTGGACTACATGAAAAGAGACACAGAGGAGCTCTCTGAGCATGTAGCCCAGGCCGGTATGACCCTGACCTTGAGTAGCATCTTACCCTCACCAAAAATGATGCCACAATATGAAGACAAGATGATCAATTTCAACAACTGGCTTAAGTATTGGTGTCATTCAAAGGGGATCCAATGCCTGTCAGCCTGGGATGACATGCTCGACAAGCCACGATGCTTCGCTAGGGACGGCCTGCACCTATCACCCCCTGGGCTTTCAGATATTGGCAAAGGCTCTTGCTACCCCCATAGTGCCTTTTTTAGGCAAGGCTCAAAAGACAAACCCACCTCCATAGGTATCACAAGGGATAAGAAACTAAGAGTAGTGCTACTCAATGCCAGAAGTCTAAACCTCAATATCCATGCACTCAAAACTTTCCTTAGCATGGAGAACATCGATATCTGTGCAGTAACAGAAACCTGGTTCAAGGTTCCCGAGAGCACCCCAGCACTACCAGGTTAAACCTCATACCATGCTTTTCAGCCCCAAAACTTGGACCGAACCACAAAAGGAGGGGGAGTATCAATATTCGTCAAAGATACCCACACCTCCAGGTTGGTGGCACAGCACGAAGCATCAGAGACTATCCATGTGCAACTAACAGTGGGTAAAACTGCCTTCCAGTTTATAGCCTGTTACAGACCACCCTCCCAAACCCAGGAACACCACTCGGCCTTCCTGAGAACACTGGAAAATATGAAGGTCTCTCCAAACACCATTATATTGGGTGACTTCAACTACCCAAACATAGACTGGGAGCATTACTCTAGCTCCAGCACGCTAGCCCAAAGGTTCCTAGAATTTATAAACTCAAATGCTATGGAACAACTTGTTACTACTCCCACAAGAGGGGAAAACATACTGGACCTTATCATCACCAACATGGGGACTCTATGCTCCAGACCAGAAGTGTATCCCTCACTGGTAAGATCAGACCATAAACTAATCTCACTGGATATTCACATCCCGACCCCACCCCCTGTCTAGAAAACCACAGTGAAAAACTTCTCTAAAGCAAATTTCACACTCTTCAAAACCGAGGTGGAACCCTTCAAAGCCCCTGGGCTTGTGGAAAATACGGCCCAGACCGCAGAACCCTTTATAAACGCATTCTATGAACACCTTCAGGAATGAATGGATCATGCAATCCCAAATAAAACCAAGACCCGATCCTCCAAAGGCAGACGTCCTGTCTGGTGGGCCCCAGCCATAAACAAACTATACAATAGAAGGAGGAAGCTACTACATGATAGAGCAAAATCCCAAAAAGGGAAGGCATCTCTGATCAGTATTAGCAAAAAACTACGGGCACTCATAAAATCGTCTAAGGCCAGCTTTGAGAGAAAAATTGCACAGGACACTAAGAATAATCACAAGGCTTTCTTTAGTTATGTTAGGAACCTGGGTGGGAATTCCCAGATATGCTCAGAATTAGTCCAAAATGACAAAAAATACACCAAACCCACAGACATTGCCAACATACTAGCTGACAGGTTCAGCACAAACTTCTCCCCCCCCTCCCCACCAAAAGGGCAAATATCTATCCCAGCAGAGTGCTGCCCCCCTGACATCTCAGATGCTCAGGTAAGAGCCGCCCTCTCCAAAGCAAAAACACAGCATCAATGGGACCAGACGGTGTCCTGGGCTGCTTCCTACATAAACTTCAAGAAGAGCTAAACCCAAACATAAAACTACTGTTCAATCTCAGCCTTAGTACAGGATATGTACCCAAAGAGTGGCGTACAGCAACGGTGGTCCCTCTCCACAAAGGTGGTGCCTCAACGGATCCTGGAAACTATCGCCTCATAAGCCTGACTAGCTTGGTCTGCAAAGCTATGGAAAGGATCATCATGGACCTTATAAAAAAAGATATGGGGGACCTACAGACACTGGATCCTACCCAGTTCGGCTTTGTTAAGGGCAGATCCTGCCTCTTAAACCTGGTCGATTTCTTTGAAACAGTCAACAAGGCCATTGACGAAGGGAAGGTGGTCCATACAGCCTACCTGGACCTCACAAAAGCCTTCGATACAATACCCCACTCGGGCATTATAGATAAACTCACCAGCTTAAATATAAACCCCTATGTCACTAGATGGGTTGCAAACTGGCTCAAGGACAGAACCCACATGGTTAGAATTGCTGGAGCCATGTCAGACTCCAAACAAGTTACAAGTGGCATCTCACAAAGCTCAGTCCTGGGACCTCTCTTGTTCGGTATATATTTCTCGGAGGTACAGGCCAACACGTTAGGACTGTGGCTGACCAAGTTCGCAGATGACTGCAAACTGGGCACCATAATCGACTCTCCAGCCGACACAAGCATCCTCCAAAAGGGCCTCATAGAAACAGACAACTGGTGCCAGAGCCATGGTCTCAAGCTAAACGCCAAAAAGTGTATAGTCATCCCCTTTGGCAAAAACAAAGTGCCCACAAATTACCACATAAGTGGTAATCCATTAAGTACAGAAGAAGTAATTAGGGACCTGGGGACCCAAGTTGATAGTAATCTCTCATTTGACAACCATGTGGCCAAAGTGGTTGGAAAAACATTTTATATAGCCCACCTAATCATGAAGGGATTCACATCTAGATCAGGGGAGGTCATCGTGCCTCTTTACTCATCCCTCATCAGGCCCATAATTGAGTACAATGCCCCTTTTGAGATGTACCTTACCAGACATCTGCAGCAACTGGAAAGACCCCAAACGAACCTCACCAAGAGGATCAAAGGGCTCAAACAGATGCCATATGCTGCCCGGTTAAAGAAACTCCAGCTCTACTCAGTGGCATACCGCCTGCTCAGAGGTGATCTGTGCCTGACGTATAAAGCCATGTCCAACCCGGAATTAATGGACATGCTGCACTTCAGAAAATCCAAATCCCATCGAGCTACGCGATCGAGAGACTTGAACCTCAGCACTGAAATAAATAGGACATGCTGGAGGGACAGATTCATAACCCAGAGGCTCCCTTCACTCTGGAATAAAATCCCAGTCCAGGTTAGGCAGAGTCCCTCATTGACTCTCTTCAAGAGGAATTTTGATGAGTGGATGGGGGATCGTAGGTTTACCCCGGGTATCACTTCTGTGTCACTGTTAGACAGAGGCACAGTATACTAACCTCGAAAAAGGGCATAGCAAAATTAATTTAAAATGGGTGGCAAAAGCCAAACACACTCTGGCTAGGCTTATAAATGCCCTAGGGCAGATAGCCTAGTATGAACCTATGAACCTATAAGAATGTGGCCAGTAATTATTACTAACTACTGCTAATATGATTTTCATCTACCATGTGGTCTTTCTGTTACAAATAAGATCAGCACAAAAACAAGTGTATACTGAAAACTAGATTGTTGCACTTCTGATAGGGTATGCCTAATAACTGTATTACATCTCTTCTTACTATGCAAAAGCACAAGTCATATTGTTGTACTCTCAAGTGATATTTTGCATTATGTGTGCTTAATTATAGAATGATGCAATAAACAGCCAACTTCTGCAGCTCCAAAGAGGACTCCAACAATGAAAATAATAGTATTAAAAGCTTCAGTTAAAAGGTGAGGTAAATAAAACATGTAACATATGTAAAAGTCATACATAGACTTTTAACATATGACTTTAGGCACATACTGTCATGAATCTGGATAATCTATGTATCCCACCTGTACATTATGTATAGTCTGGATTTGTCACACCTATTACACAGATTAAAATAGTGATGAAAACAGATATACTTGCACTGCTTAAAAGTTTTCTAAATTCTGCATTTTACTCTTCATAATTAGCTCAATACAGCCCTTCATGAATCCTAAAATAGTTGGTCATAAGCATGCTTATTGTACAAACTTGAAGGTGCTTTTTACACGACCTAGAGCTATCATACTTTGTGTGAATTATATATAAAATAGACCTCACAGTAATTCATTTAAGCCAGCAGTGTTTGTCTTTTCGGCTTTTCCAGGTTAGGGGTCATCTCAGCGGAAATCCGGTCTGCTAATGATGGGCATTAGATTTTTTATGGTGCCGAGTTGCCAGCCCAATGCCCAACCTTCAGCGAAGGCACGCCCATTCACGCATGTCTTTTGGAGGCCACTTGACCATGGGGAGGACATGCAGACTCCACACAGAAGGCACTCCAGCAGTGAATCAAACAGGAGGACCTCTTGCTGTGAGGCAACAACGCTACCGCTGTACCACCACGGCTATAAGCCAGCAGTACCAACTTGATTTAAATGGCACCAATGATGTCAAGAATTGGAAGTTTTTCAGCACATATATGATGCAGCTACCTATCTGCACATCATTGATGTAAAGCTTTAGATATGCTCTGATGACCTATGTAGAACTATGCGGAAAAGAAGAAAAACATGCAATGGGTGCAGTAAGATGCCTCCACTTGTAGCTTGCAAACACATCAACTTCTACTCCTTGGCAAAGCATACAGATTATTTTTAACTCTAATCAAATAACTGTAATGCCCTTTGTCTTCACATTCAGCCTACTCCTCTCCCTCCAAAGATAGCCACTTGTTGAGCATATTTATGTTGTTTGAGCATGGCAATCTGAAAAAAACAATGGCCATATTAATGTGTTTCAATATGTTACCCTTAAACATAATCACTTTGTTTCTATATCAAGCCATATTGATGGATGTTTAACTCAGAAATGTCACTGTACTTCATACACAGACTGCTTTTAACCCCAAAGGCAGTGTTTTCTGGTGTATACCTCAGATGTTTTGCTGTGGCCAAGAGAAAGAATAATAACCACTGTAATACATTTAAGCTTGTTTATATTAGACCCCCACAATGTCCTCAGTGTGTGAAGATATACCAGAGGTAGCTTAAGTCTGAACAGGCAACTGCAATGTCCCTTGTTTACACATGCAGCCCATCGAATCTATGCCTCCCCATAAAAACAATTTCGGACTAAAGTTTAATTGGCTAATGTTACACACCAGCTATATTAATGATTCTTTATTGCAGTCAATTAAAGGTAATGCCCCTAGCATTCAAGAACAAAGTGATTACCATGATAAAATGATTTTGGATTGTATGTACCCCTGATATTTGACTGTGACCCACAGAAAGTAATAATAGCAACAATAATGTTTAAGCATGTAAGTCTAAGATGTACTGTCTCTTACCGAAAAGTAACAGAGAAATGTGATATAAATCATCTTGAGTAAGAAAAAGTATATACCTATCTTGGAATATGTGAAGGATCAGCAATACAGTGTGAGGAAATTAGAAACAAGCTTAGTAGACGTATCTTAGAAGAGGGTTATTGTTATGCTCTTTCAGATATGAAAAATGGCACCTATAACCCAAAAGTGCTCATCTGTTTTATTTGCTTTATTAAAATATTATTTTATATATATATATATATATACATATATATATATATATATATATATATATATATATATATATATATATATATATATATATCTAGGTTTACTGTGACAATGTTGAAACTACCTCGGTTGACTGGCACATGGTTGAAAGGCATATATATATATATATATATACACACACACACACACACACACACACACACACACACACACACATTTACGTAGATCTGACGTTATTGAACTGTGTATATATTTGCTGACATCAACTTCTGACCCATGAAGAAAATGAGTCTAATGACATATTTGCTTAGACTATTGAAGTTAGTGTGGAAAGGGATAGGTTTGAAAATGAAACTAGAAGTTAACAAAAAAACAGAAACCGACAAACTAAAGAAAGATTGAAAAAAAAGAAGAGAAAGATCACAACCACAAGAAAAGGAATGAAAACTGGAAAGCACACAAATATTGTGAAATTTAGAACAGCTGGAATACCCACATGTTGATCAAGACTTAATGCATGAATAGCTAAGCTGAAGTGAATTTAAAATAAAATGAGAAATGTTAATTATATCAGCTCAGGGCAGAGGGCAATGTACATACTGGTTTGCAAAGTCTATATCAAAATAAGAGACACGGATAAATAAAAGTTCTGTAGCACAGACCTAGAAACAGGTGGACATCTTGTTATGGCTGAGTGTCTATTCAGTGAAAGAAACAGTAATATGGCAAGACTGATACACTGCGGATTGTGCAAATACTACAACAGCTATATGCGATCATCAAATACCATAAGTCAAGAAAGTGGAAGCAAGGAGAACAAAAATACAATGAAGCATTAATCAATGAAACGGCTGTACTAGCAATTATTGTATCCTGTGTACTGTAAACATAAATTGTTTCTTAAGTGATACTTAAAAACAGTGAATTTGTGGGTCTTTGTCTTTTTCTGAAAAGATTTCAAGCCTGCATAAACTAAAGCACTGCTGGTAATTCCCTGCTGACTTGTATTACATTTCAGAGGATCAGGGGTGTGGCTATGCCTTTAAAAATGCTTCATGAGCTTCTTTCTCCATTAAAAAAAAAAAATAAGAACCGATTAACAACAACACTTTTAATGTGGATAGGCGGTATACATACACCACACTTAGTTATGTTAGCATTTAGTGCACATTTTTAGGTTAACAAGGATATTTATTGACGTAGGTTTTTCCAGCAGGCTTATTATAAGGCAGCAAAGGGGATTTTGGAGCTTTCAGATTTAGCTGCCAGAGTTTGTACAAGGCTGTATGGAGGCTGGCGAGGATGGTGAACATTTGTACCCATCACGATTTTTATCAAGAGGTTGTCTTGTGTTTACTTATGTTTTAATTTTTCCCAATAAAGGGAAAAGGTGTTGATTTTTTATAAATAATTAAAAGAAAAAACAGTTGCTATTTTTGGTAAGATATGTTTGCTGTAATTACCGAAAGCACCAAAACTGATTCAATACCCTCCCCCAACCCCCATCCTTGCATGAATATTCCAGAGAGGTGTTTTGATTAGGGGCACTATTGTTCTTTGCCAGGTTTTAAACTTTTTAAACAGCCCCCTTTGTTTTAATTCTTGCCACATTAAGCACTTTTTCTTCTGCCTTGATTGCCTTGTGACTGTTCTGTGTATATAATTCAGATGGCTACCTCTTTAGCTATGTTACTAGATTGGGACACTTTTTAACTTCTAGAGCATCTTTTCACATTATTTCTTGTTTCATTATTTACGGGAGATCTACAACAGTTAACTGGAGCCACCTTGTATCATTTATTAGCAACTTTCCACCAAATTGGACCTTTTTGTCTGCTTGGATTTTGGCCTTGGACTATCCTTATGGGAACTAATTAAATACAGATGGTTTATGAAACAAGGAGCATTTTTATTCAGATTTTTACATTAATTGGGCACCAATAAGGGAAGTTTAACTGCAAGAAACCTAAGAATGAGACAATAGTTTAACCTTTCCATTCCTGTATGAAGACAGCAACAACCCTTGCTCATATTGGCTGATGCCCTTTTTCCCCCCTCCAATTAGGAACGTGTTTACAATTGTCCAATCACACTCCAGGCTCATACCTTTGTACCCAATGAAAATTAATTAATTTTAATGCGGAATTACAGTTTCTTGAAGGTTTTGCATAAATACATGTGTTTCAACTGCTTTGTTAATAAATGCGCTCACCTACCAAGAAATTAAGTGAAGGAAATAAAGCTGTTTTTTTTAGATCATGAAGTATTTATTGCAGCATTTGCTTCAGAAATTAAGTAAAGGTCTGACTTTGGATTATTTCTACTTGTTGCTACCTCCGTGCTGCTGTGGATCCAGATTTTAGATCATACAGCTCTTTAATGTTTAATTTTTGAGTGTAAGAACTTTTTATTCTGTTGTATTTTAATACTGGGACTTTAGTATTACAGCATTTTGGTATGATGTCATGCTGCTGTTTATATTTAAATAAAACTTAATATTTTTGGGTTCACCTCCCACACTGGTGGCATTGCAGTAACCCTTATTCATTATGTATCCTTCACTATTTTAATAATACTATAATAGTAAGACAGTTCTTAAATGGTGCATATTAAAGAAAGCACAGCCGATACTGACATATCTTATTATTTTTTACTGATATCATACAGGGTGAAATGTGTTAAATTTCTTACTATTATAATTTTTATTTCAGGTGCATAGTCATTAACTTATTATCACCGATCAAGTAATTCTTTCCATCTGAAGAGGTCACAGAAATCCTTTGTGTCCACAGAAATCCTTTGTGTCCACTTAAATGTCCATTTAAATGTGGTAAATGATGACCACATGCAGATGTTAACTTACAGATGTATACACTTTTATGCAGTATGACCTCAATGTGATACTGCCTGCCAATCTAGCACTATCCCAGGAGGTAAACAGTTCTTCAGAAAGATGGAAAAAGGCTTACCACTTTAACAGATAGTGAGGTGCAGAATTCTTCTCTAACGCTATGTATATTCTGTTGTGATTTGAGTGAATGCTTAACCTGTGATTGCTCCCTTCCCACCTGGTTATGAAACAGAAGGAAATGTAGAAAAATGTAAAAAAAAAAAAAAAAAAAAAAAAGAAAGAAAAAGGACAGTGAGGCTACTTTTATTCTACATACATATAAAGCAAACAGAATTATCTGAAAATAAGCGTCTCCTTTTATGTCATAATCAGTTAGTACTAAATGTAGAAGTAACAATATTGAAAATAGGGTCTATATTAGAACACCGAACTTTCAAAATTTCGAGTGTTCTAATATCGAACCCTATTAATCGAAAATTTAAAACATCGAACATACAGAACAGCAAATTTTTTCCTAGAGAAAAATGTCACTGTTCCAAAACACATACACACAACACAAGCACACCAAACAAACAGCAATCCACACACATACACCCGAACTCTTATACCTAACCCTACACTAAACTATACATACACCACTAACTATCCACTTACCTTAACCCAAACCCTAACCCTAAGGTCTGTCACTATCGCAAAGTCACCTCACTCGCGCTCTAACCCTTACTCACCTACCCCGCCCTAACCCTCATGTCCAGACAATCGCACACTTACCTGACTCGCGCCCTAACCCTAACTCATCTAACCCGCCCTAACCCTCACATCCACACAATCACACATTTACCTGAACCTGACCCGTAACTTTCCACCACAGCGCTGAAAATACCAAAGCAACAGAAATGGACAACCAAATTCTTTCCCTAGGAAAAAAATTGCTTTACTGTTTCTTCGATATTTTCAGCGTTCCTGAAAATGGGTCAATATTAGGACACTCGAAATTTTGAACATTTGGTGTTCTAACATAGACCTTGAAAATATCAGAAAATGAGAACTGAAGCTATACATGAATAAGCAGTATTGTCCAAATATTTGAATAAAAAAGTAACTGCAGCCAAACTTACATGAACCAACAAAGTTTATTAAAGGACTAAAAATGTAAGCACTTTCACGATAATTAATATCGCTTCATCAGACACTGTATACAACTGCATTTCAACTTATATAGCAAGTCAGCTGATGGAGACAATAAGAATCAATTAAGCATTTAAAAATACATATACAAAAATAAAATCAGATAAAAACTGTCATTAAATCTGTATAGAATGCAAGCTGCAGAGAAAAATAAAAAATCTGAAGACACAGACTACTAAAAACTAACTGCTAAAAAGTGACTTTACGAGTGTGTAAATACATATGCATTTTAATGTTTGAGGGGACGTCAATTACCAGAGTATTTAAAACATTACCGTGAACTTGAGAATAAGCTTTATAAATACAAGAGACTGCAATGGCAGCATCTTCACTTACAAACCTCTCTTTAACATAAACCCGAGGCATAAGAGTCCTGAACATGCCTAGCTATGGGGAGGTATATCCAGACCTACTTAAGAGATGGCAAGAATTAAACTTGCAATTCACTTTTCAGTATATACAACTGCTTATGGATTTCTTTACACCTATGGAATATGACTTTAAAGATGACATTGTTGTATTAGAACAGAAAATTTCAACTACTTTTTCCATTGATATCACTAATGATAGAATGGATCGGCTGCAAGAAAATATTTCTTCCTATGACAACAGGTTAATGAATATTAAGTTGAAAAAGTTGCAAACAGACAAGAGAGACTTTGAAAATAATCATATATTCTCGTGGCCCAGAGAAAGCATGATCAATGGGGGTGTTGGCCCAATTATAGATCAATCGGATGTTAATCCTATCACTTTGACTAGTACGCTGACATCAGCGCAACAACAGGAAGTAGCCGCTATGCGTCTTAAGCAAGCTGAGGTAAATCCAAAAGATTGCTTAGAGCAAGCCTCTACCAGTAATAGTTCTTCATTCATTGTGATTGACTCCAGTTCTAATGACAAGAATGTTATATCTAAAGAACAACAACCAGGGAATGCTATCGTTCATTAACAATGACGCTTTTTTAGTGAACAACAGCTGAACAGCTACAAGAGTTACATTGAAACATCCACTGCCCATCAAGAGCTGTTCCAGAAGCCTAACCAGATCAGGGAAAGTCCAGAGACATTGGAGCACAGAATGGAACCTCTAACACAACAAATGGAGGAGATTCTAAATTCAGGTTTAGTATTTAACATTTCTTCGATTACACTTACTGAAGAACAGATTAAACTCTTGAATAAAGGGCTTTCTTTTATCCCTGCCAGAAAGGCAGATCAAGCCGACATGCTTAAAGACTTGAGATTATTAGGCAGGAGTTTATCCTTGAAAGACATTTTTTCAAATACTGAGGCTCACAATGAGACTGCAGCCCAGTATAAAAGACCTAGTACCTTTATACCCAATATGCATCCTGCTATTCAAACTTTTGTAAATATATGTGAAACTTAATTCAGGCAGTTGTTTACGCAAGGAACAAAATCCAATTTCCATAATATGTCCCTTGATGACGTTAGAGCATTGAATGAGTTAAAATCCATGTGCTCTGTGGAAAGTAAACAAGCAGACAAGGGAGGGGACATTGTTTTATTAGATTGATACCTGTATTTGAGGCAGATGTATGTGTTGCTGCAGGATTCTAAGACGTACCAGTGTGTTTCTAAAACTATTATGAATGGAATTATGGAAAGAGTGTCTTTTCAAATATTTGATTTGTTGATGACACCCCTGATAGATGAAAATTCATTTAGATTTTTTAATCTTGAGTCTCCATTAATCCCTAGGATATACGGTCTACCTAAGATTCGTAAAAACGATAAGTTACCACCAATGAGACCTATAGTCTCTGGTGCAGGCAGGTGCACTGAACTATTATCTATTTTTGTTGAAGGTGAATTGCACAAATTGCTTGATGATTTCCATACCATTCTCAAGGACACTAAGACCTTTCTTGAAACACTACACAATAGAATGACAACTGTTGCTTGTGATTACATGTTTGTAACTATGGATATTGAATCTCTGTTTACTTCTATTCCAAACACATGGGGTATAGAGGCAGTGAGAGATTTTCTAACCCTAAACAAATGTTTTTTTTTTTTCAAAACAGGTTTATTGTTTTAACATATAAGAGAAATATCATAACAATTTTATACAAGTAATTAAAAATAGGTATTATTATAATATTCAACAAAACAACTAAAGTATTTACAAAGACATCCACTACAATCAGATCAATTAATTAAACTAAAATACCATGCTACTGAAATTAAAATTTTTTTAACAAATTTTGTAAATTATCCCATACAATAAAATAAGATGTTTTTTAAATTCATTGAACGAAGGAGGTGTATCTGAAATCCAATTTCTAGTTATTATTTTCCTAGCCACTACTAGAATAGACCATAACAAGGGAAGCTTAACCTTTTTAACACTTTGAGGTACAGGTGTGTTGAATAATATAAGAGATTTAGAAATAATGAAATTATCTGTAAAAAGAGCCTGCAAAAATTCATTAATTGACTTCCAGTATTCTTTCAATTTTATACAGTCATAAAACATATGAGCCCAGTCAGCATTAATTTCTACATTACATCTCTTACATAGATTATCTTTATTATTTATTTTATTCATCATCAAAGGTGTATAAAAAGATCTATGTAAAATTTCCATGTATAAAGTCTCCAGACAATGGAAGACGTAGTTCTATAAGCAGATTCCAATATATATTGTTTATCTTGTTGATTTGGTGGGTCCCCATTAATAGAAGTGAAATAATTCCAGTATGAATCTACACTGTAAAAGTTTATTGTCTGATAACTTTATGTATGTATGAAAGTTTACCTTTATCAGAAACTTTATGTTGTAAATTTAATATCAAGTAATCAATCAGTGTTGGAATAGATTCTTTAACAGTTATAGACATTAAATCTATTTTATTAATGAGATGTTGTCTAAAGGTCTGAACCTCTAACCAGCAAGTTTCTCTTAGATCAAATTCTTGTTTTAAGAAATCTAGATTTTTAACTTTATTATCAGATATCAACTGATACCAGTACTTTAGATCATTATCTATAGCTAAATGAGTTCCTTCAGAAGTAGATGACAAAAGCATACCCTGAGTATACATTATAGGAAATACAATAAAATTCCATTCCCTATACTTAGGGTGCATGAATATAAAGTTACGATAACTAATAATAATATTTAATGGGTAACAAACCATATGTTTAGGTGTAATAGGTGAAGTACAAAATTCCTTTAGTAACCATAACATGGAGTTATTTACAATCATATTTTTATGTGTTAAGGAGATTTTCATGAAGTGTATACTAATTAGCTCCCAATAATCTTTCCATTTTGTGACATATGACTGATCTATTAATAAAGTAATAACTTTTACAATAGAAGAGATAGTATATAAATTAAAGTCTGGAAAAGAAATACCCCTTGAGACCAGCTATTAGTATGTTTCTTTAATGCAATCCTAGGTCTATTAGGTGCCCATAAGAAATTTAACATTAGTGTGTTCAGTTTCTTGATAATTATTTTGTAGGTGGAAGTATTATTGATTGTATTAAGTATAAAATCTTGGGGAATATTATCATTTTAATAATTGTAAGTCTCTCCTCCATAGTAAAAACATATTATTCCAGGTATTAAAAAGATTTTGTATATTAAGAAAACAGGTATTATAATTATTATATATAATAGATTTAATATCTTTAGATAGTATTATATCTAAATAAGTTATCTGACCTGAACTGGGTACATATTTAGTAAAATCACTAATGAGAATATTTTTTCGTGTATATATAGGTAGTATTTTAGTTTTTTCTTCATTGAATATTAAACCAGAAATACTTTTAAAATTCATCATGTTATCAAATAGAGACTGTATAGAAGAATTAGATCCTGCTGATGTAATTAGAACATCATCTGCAAAAAGTTGAATTTTGGATGTTGTATTTTCATCTATTTCAAAGCCCTCTATGTCAGTACTGTTTCTGATCAAATTAGCCCAAGGCTCCATTACTAAAGTGAATAATAGTGGAGAAAGTGGACATCCTTGTTTTGTACCTTTAAGAATGGGTATTTTTTGTGAAACATATGTTCCTACCTTAATATAAGCCAACGTTCCTTTGTATAAATGTTCAATTAGATTTACAAATGCATCCGAGAAGTTTGTGCACTTCATTAAGGTAAACAGATAGTCCCAACTTACTGAATCAAATGCTGAACTTATACCAAGACTAATAAGTGTTAAATCTTTCTTTTTCCTATTTGCAAAATCTATTAATGTTAAAGTTCTTCTTATATTATCAAAAGTATTTCTATTTACAATGAAGCCTGTCTGATCTATATCTATAATGCCGGGAATGATTGTCTTCAATCTATCAGCAAAGATATTCATAAACATTTTATAATCAACATTAAGTAATGAGATGGGCGATATGAAGAACATCTAGTTGGATCTTTATTAGGTTTTAAAATTGGTGAAATAAATGTATATTGCCAAGATGGGGGGGGTTATTAACTCAGTTTGGGCCAAAATAAAAACCTTATGTATTAATGAATATGTATTTTTAGAAAGGATTTTATATATCTCTGGTATAATACCATCATTACCCGGTGCTTTGTTTGATTTAAGCTTATTTATTTGTGTAATAACTTCTGTATATGAAATACTCTTGTCCAATAGTTTAATCTGTTGTTTATTAAGCTTTTTATTCATATTTGTGGTTATAAACTCCTTTATTTTATCTTTAGGTTCCATGTTAATATTATTATGGTTAATTTTGTGAAAGTGATTTCTAAATTCATCTAGTATTTCTGGTATACTAGAAACATTCTTCTTTTCCTTAGAGAAAAGATTTTTTGATATGGTTTTGTTTATTCAACCTTTTTGTTTTATTTTTAAGTCTATGTAAGTATTTGGGGCTTATTGAATAAGACAAAACTTGTATTTCTCTAAAGTTATTTTAACTTTATGAGTTAAAATTTCTTTGTATTTCTCATTTAGTTTATTTATTTCTTCAATAACTTTCTTGTCCATAATATTTTCTTTATTATTATGTTTATAAGAGTCTAATTTACTTTGAATATCTAACAATTCCTTATCCCAAGATTTCCTTTTATTATTATACCATCTGATACTTTGTCCATATAGATATGATTTTAAGGCATCCCAAACATAAACAATGGAGACTTCAAGAGTGTTATTTATGTCTAAAAAATGTTTTACTTCTGAAAGTATATATTCTTTATAGTCTTTTAGTTGAGTTAAGTATGCTGGTATCCTTTTGATCTGAACATTATGAGTATTTTTTATCATGAATTCAAAAACAATTGAATTATGATCAGATATAGGACATGAAATGATTTTGGAATTAATTAAATCTGTTACCATCTGGTTAGAAATAAAGACCCTATCTATTTTTAAATAAGTTTTGTATCTGTTAGAAAAAAAGGTGTATGGTAATGATTTTGAATCTATCTGATTATTAATATCATTCAAATGATAAGAATTAGCAAAATCCTTTAAATGTTTTGCATTAGATGTAATTTTTCTCTTTTCTATAGTGGTAGTATCACTTTCATGTAGTATACAATTAAAGTCACCAGCTAAAATAATATCTCCTATAGAGAATGATATGATCTTATGAAGATGATGTTTCACTGTATTAATACCAATTCCAGGTATCCAATATACATTAATTAAAGTGTAAGTCTTCCCATTAATTTGTATTGTAACCATACAAAGCATTCATTTGTCATCCTGATAAGACTTAATGGTTTTAGGAATGGGCATACTTTTATTCCATAAAATAGCCACTCCTCTTTTTTTCTGAGTGTGCTCTAAACTAACCAATACTGTATATTTGTTTGTGGCTAGTTTATCAATATCTTTTTTCAAGAGATGGGTTTCTTGTAGGAAGACTAAGTTGGCCTTATGTAAATTAATGTATCTTATTAGGCTTGCCCTTTTACATGGATTATTCAATCCATTAATGTTTAAAGAAATTCCTTTTAAAGATGTCATTTGGCATTTAAAACTTAAGAATCTTATGATCAAAATAACAAATAACAAGATAAGTAATGTTACATCTCCTCCTTTAGGTGTACCTTTAAATATAGCTGTATTTATTGAATCTCTTATGGGATTTCGTATAGGATTCAATTTTGTTTGTAGTGACAATGAATGTACAAAATATATTGTGGATGTCAAAACTATATACAAATAACAATGAACAAGTGAAAATAATGTAAGGATTAAACCTTGCATCCAGCCTGGAGTTGTAAACTCCAACTTAGAGTAGTATTTACCACTCAAGTTAACCCCCTACCCTAAGCAGCAGTACGTCAGCTACCACCTTATCAATTTAATACTAGTTATATTTAACTGAAGTTAACAGTTTTCAATTCAATTATCTAGCAAGACAAGACTACACATTTGGTAAAACAGCATCATATAAACTAAAATAAACCTTTTTTTTTTTTTTTTTTTTTTTTTTTTTTTTTTTAAAACTGTTCATACTACTATATACATCCATGTAATATAAAACACTTGTATGTAAATAGCATTCAAATAATCTTGATGTTAGAAATCAAGAGGAGAGAAAAATAAGTTCTAACATTCATTTAAATCAAAAACTTTGGCTAATATGATTCAGACATTACATATATTAGGATGCATCTATTTTCTGTCATGTAAATACAGTTAACAGCTTCCAAAAAAAACCTTGAATTGCTTGTATATGAGCATTTACTCAAACTCATTATTGCCAATAGAATAAAATATTGTATTCATAGAAATTGTTATAAATCATACTTCATAGTTAAGCAGATTCTCAGAAACATTTATATACATATCTACATACACACACATACACACACACATATATATATATATATATATATATATATATATATATATATATATATATATACACATGCATACACACACACACACACACACACACACACACACACACATACACATGCACATACACACACACACACACACACACACACACACACACACACACACACACACACACATACACACAAACACACACACACACACACACACACACACACACACACACACACACACACACACACACACATACATATATATATATATATATATGATCTCACTGAGTTGTATCTTTACTGAGCACCATCTTACATTGCTGTCCCTTCAATAAATCTGTCTGCTTTATACAAAATAATGCACAGCAAACACATTTTAGTAACCAGATTTTACAAACATGCTATACTACTGCTTTAAAATATATCACATGACAATTTCTTCCAGTATAGAGTTATAAAATTATTTATGCTTGTCAATCAGATGAATTAAATGAGTTATAGTAATGTATATGTTTGGGACATAGGTTTTTAACACATATTATTAGTCTGCTATTCCTGTATCTGTGATGTGTCAGTGTGATATCTAGGTCAAAGGTGAGACCAGCTGCTTTCAGCTTCTCTGTGAGAATTCTGAGAGTTGAAGCTTTTGAAGTAGCTCATGGACACTGTGCATGAGACAGCCCACATCACAGATTGTCTCTCTTAACATTTTGGCAGGAAACTTATTAAAAACTAGTGACAAACATTCATTTAGCAGTGTAAATGCATCTAAACATGACAAAACCTTCACAATGCATTCTACAGGTTATTACAGACTCCATGTAAGTAAAATCAAGCCCAAAATTATTAATAATTAACAAAACTCAACATTTTTGTCCCAACTCAACTCCTATGCGAATCTTATTATTTACTGTGTCTATATGATCAAAAGTATTTCTATATATTAATAAAGAAAAGAAAAAGAGAGTAGAAAGTAAAAGGGTGTAAGGCAGAAATAAAAAAAATGTAAGAGAAAGCTATAAGAAGTATATACAATAGAATATTACTTACTGTTTATATTAATAGAGTTAAAATAAAACATATTATTTACTATTATTTAGTTCTAATTATTATTAGTTAAAGCATGACAGATTATTTACAAACAAGCATAAGCAGTGTAATCAAGAAAGTATAATTAGGTAGTGTCATTCCTGTATCTGTGATGTGTCAGTGTGATATCTAGGTCAAAGGTGAGACTAGCTGCTTTCAGCTTCTCTGTGAGAATTCTGAGAGTTGAAGCTTTTGAAGTAGCTCATGGACACTGTGCATGAGACAGCCCACATCCCAGATTGTCTCTCTCAACATTTTGGCGGGAAACTTATTAAAAACTAGTGACAAACATTCATTTAGCAGTGTAAATGCATCTAAACATGACAAAACCTTCACAATGAATTCTACAGGTTATTACAGACTCTATGTAAGTGAAATCAAGCCCAAAATTATTAATAAGTAACAAAACTCAACATTTTTGTCCCAACTCAACTCCTATGCAAATCTTATTATTTACTGTGTCTATATGATCAAAAGCATTTCTATATATTAATAAAGAAAAGAAAAGAGAGTAGAAAGTAAAAGGGTGTAAGGCAGAAATAAAAAAAATGTAAGAGAAAGCTATAAGAAGTATATACAATAGAATGTTACTTACTGTTTATATTAATAGAGTTAAAAATAAAACATATTATTTTCTATTATTTAGTTCTAATTATTATTGGTTAAAGCATGACAGATTATTTACAAACAAGCATAAGCAGTGTAATCAAGAAAGTATAATTAGGAATAGCATTTGAAGAACATATAAACTTTTAAAGGAAAAAAAAATGTATCAAATTACTGACCTTATTTTTCCTCTTCAGAAAGAGAAACAAGTTAAATCACAGCTTGCCATTAAATCTCCAGATATTTTGACTAGTTATGAAACAAAACATTTCTTTGCACACAGAGAATAACTTTGATTAAATCTTTTTCAAAATATTTGTTGCTTCTTGGAAATGCAGGAACTATATTTAAGATTAATAATAAAATAAAATGATGAGAGAGAAAAAAAACATAGTACAAATCATTTGTTTTTAGTCTCTTCTTCTTCTCTGAAGTCTTCCACGAAGTTTCAGTTGCCAGTCTCTTTAACGAAGGACTAGCCCATTCCATTTCTTCTATTTTTTCCAAAATCTTATTTTTTTTGATAAACAGTAAAGCAGAGTCTAAGTCATCGAAAATTTTAGGACCATCAGGAAGGAAGATTTTAAGCTTGGCAGGAAACAGAAGGTATGTTTTAAACTGTGCTTTTTAAGCTCCCTTATTAGTGGCAGAAAAACTTTTCTTTTAGCTAATACCATGGAAGAATAGTCATTGTCAAAACGCACAGTTGTTTCATTAATCTTAACAGGAGCTTTAGCCCAAGCAGATTTAAGAACCATCTCTTTATCAAAAGATGATAGAAATCTAACTATAACTGATCTAGGATAGTTTTTGTTAGAGTTAGTATTAGCTATAGATCTATGTGCTCTTTCGATACCAAAAGAGAATGCTTCTGGTAAATCTAAAGTTTTAGGGAGCCATGTTGTTAAAAAGAAGTAATATTGTTACCCTCAATATTTTCTGGCAGTCCAAAATCCTAATGTTATTGCCTCGATCTATTTTCCAGGTCATCCAGCTTTGTTTGTAAATGTGTATTTTGTTTCAGCAGAAACTCAATGTTGATTTCCTCTTCTTGTATTCTATTTTCCATGTCATTCACAGCTTCTTCTATGCCTGTCATCTGGATCTTCTGTTGTTGCAGGTCCATATGTAACAAGTCTATTTGTTTTGTAGTTTTTTCTATGAAAGTGTCTATTTTAGTATCCATTTTATCCATCTTAGCAGTAAGTTGCTGGACTATAATTATCAGAGACTGAAGTTCTTTCTTGATGCTGGAGTCTTGAGAATTTGTCTTACTGGAACTCATTTCAGACTGATAAACTGACAGGAAAATTTCCAAAGTAATTTCTGACAGGAATATTATTAAGATTTCCTTTCTTTTTTAGATATAGTTCAAGAACTATATAAACAAACATATTTAGAAAGAAAATTACTTCAAAAATTAATTTTTTAAGTAATTAATTCCTGTCAATGTAATGAAATTGGTGGAGCTGAAGAAATCTGCTGCTATCCTGTGTTCATCCTTGGTCACGCCCCAAAAACAAATGTTTTGAGAGTAATAAGATTTCACTTATTTGTATTCTATTAGAAATCATACTAGAGAATAATGTATTTGTATTTGATGATCAGTTTTACCTCCAAAAGACTGGTGTAGCTATGGGCACGGCTTGTGCCAATAGCTACGCCAATCTAGCATTAGTGTCTTGGGAACAAAGTTGCCTTCTATCTGATAAGAATGAGTTTTTTGACAAGATTTTGTAGTACGTCCATTTAGTGGACAATATATTTTTCCTTTGGAAGGGAGACACCTATGAATTAGAAAGGCTAGTCAGCTACATGCACACTACCACTAGTTTCTTAAAGTTCACTTATCAATACTCTACTACTGATTTGAACTATTTAGATGTGTCAGTTAAGAGATCTACTTCGCACCAGCTGCAGAGCAGTATTTTTAGGAAACCTACTAGAAAGAATGCTCTATTACACAAAAATAGCATGCACCCCAGACATATACCTAAGAATGTCTTGAAGGGACAAGTATATAGGGTGCTTAGGTTGCATAATGATGACACAGAAGCACACCAGGCCCTTGATGAGGTCCAAAAAGAGTTTTTAGCTAGGGAATACTCTAAAAAAGAAATCATTGCTACCACTGATGAAGCATGGTCACAGAGAAGTGATAGATGTAAGTCTTATTTTGGCAATTGAGCCTATACATCTGAGTCCATCCCTGTTACAAATGATTTTAGAGTTGTCCTTCAATACTCTAGTGATATCAATGAATATATTTCTGTCATCAAAAAGCACTGGAATATTTTGCATGTAGTACCAGGACTACTTGACAAGATTGGAGATGCACCTGCTTTCTCATTTAGGAACAAAAAGTGCTTGAAACAACACTTATGCAACAGAACGACCATTAATAGAACATTTCTTTCTTCACGCATTGGCACGTTTCCATGAAGACATTGCTCTGCGTGCTCATACATTCATACTGACACTATGTATACACAGCCTACACAATACTTTACTATTAGTGGTACTTGCTATGCTGACTGCCGCACCACTAATGTGGTTTATTTCTCGTTTTGCCAGATCTGTCATTCTTATTATGTGGGCAAAACCAATAGAATGCTCAAGGACAGGATTCTTGAGCACAGAAGGGATATTATTAACCAGAAATATAGAAGTGCTCTAGCTCAGCATGTGAGACAGACTGATCATTCACATATATTTAAATTTCTGGTTATTCAAGTCATACATCCTAATATACGGGGAGTCGATATTGAGAATTACACAGAAAGTGAAGAGCAGAAATGGATTCTCACTTTAAATGCTGAGAAACCTCCGGGTTTAAATGGGACTACATCTTTGAAACCCTTTTTAAAGTTATGTCCCCTCAAACATTAAAATGCATATGTATTTACATACTCGTAAAGTCACTTTTTAGCAGTTATTTGTTAGTAGTCTGTGCCTCAGATTTTTTTATTTTCTCTGCAGCTTGCTTTCTATACAGATTTAGTGATAGTTTTTATGATTTTATTTTTGTGTATGTATTTTTAACTGCTAAATTGATGCTTATTGTCTCTGTCAGCTGACTTGCTATATAAGTTGAAATACAATTGTATTCAGTGTCTGATGAAGCAATATTAATTATCGTGAAAGCGCTTACGTTTTTAGTCTTTTAATAAACTTTGTTGGTTCGTGTAATTTCGGCTGCAGTTACTTTTTTATTCATTTACATATTTTTTCTGCACCTTACTGTACCCTAAGCCTTTTCTGTTTTTTTTTTTTTTTTGTCCAAACGTTTGAATTGTAGTTGTGATGGCACAGATATTTTCATTTTATTGTTTTAAAGAGGGGCTTGCATAGTTTAGAATGCATTTGCTTACATATGCACATTGTTAAATATTAAAGATATTCATGTGCATACTTGAATAGCTTTTCAGAAAACATATGGTGTAAACTTTTTCCAGTTGAACAGGCTTGATACTACTAACATTATACTTATTCTAATGATAAAATAAGTCTTTACTGTTGTGACTGAAAATATTTGCTTTTCCCAATGTTATATGCAGAATGTATCACCTTATAACCTTATATATTGAGTGCATTAATTATAATGCTGGTAAACAAGGCTTCCTGAATTACTGACATCCAATTGCCAAAATACAAATACATGGTATGGCTGTTCACCGAAAAGTGCAAAGGTTTCTGTATGTGAAAACAACTCTGTTTCCATTATATTAATCCAACCAGCTTAGTGGAGGTTAATGCAAGTTAATGTTATTTTTTAAATAACCTGAGTTAAACATATAGCCTAAAGAGTGCAAATGGAAAATAATACACTTCACACCATATGAATTAGTACTGAAGACTTTAAAAATCATGTTCTTGTAGTATTTAAAACTCTTACAGCTTATTTCCACTGCCAAGAATCACATAATTTTCAAATGGTCTATGTTAATTAAATTACATTATTCTTTCATTCTTTAAATCTAAACCTTTTACCAAATTTAATGTTGTAGATTAAATTTTCTATTCTTGAAAGACTACAACCAACACAGGACTGTAAGACAAATGATTTTTGCCTAGTCCAAAAGTGCTTTTCTACTGCACCTTAGAAAAGAGTTGTAAGTGATGAAAAAGGGGAGTTCTACAGGTATTGAAGTCCCAATAACACAAATAGCACTGTCCCAAAGCTAGGGAGTCAAGCATCTTGAAGTCTGGGAAAGCATCTCAAATATGAGTTTGGACAACCAGCCATGAGAAGGGAAAGAGGGAGCAGCAAGGGATTGTTGCCTTAGGAACAGAAAGCAAGGTTAAAGGTTATGGAGCAGGAAAGGGCTTTTAGGTTTTGGTGACAGGAAAGAGAGTTAAGGTTTAGAGAGTGTGAGGGGAGTTTTAGGCTTAGGGAACAATTCAGGAATTCATCTTTATGGAGGGTGGCTGGAGTTTTAGGCTTAGGAAGTAATCAGAGATTATAGGATTAAGGAGGTGGAGTGGAGGTTTAGGGTAATAGAGCAAAGACAAAGGCCTGAAAATGGTTGGGAGTTTTAGGGTTAGAGTTTAGGCACTGCTAGGGATATACCATTGTATTGGGTTTTATGTTAGAATTGTTACATACAAGCAGGAGTTAGTGGTATTGGGTGTAGGTGTGTCATGGGCTACTAGCACATGAGCACTTGTAGTAGATCCCTGGAAATGACTTAAAAAAGGTGCCATCTTATTCTTTCTTCTTCATCATCATTGTCATCATTAGAGGATTAAGTGTATCAGTTAATGAACTGCCTCCTGGTTTGATTCCCTCAGCCTTCATGTGCCTACAGTATGATCTTGAACAAGTTACTTAATCAGACAGTGTTCTGGGACAATTGAGAAATTAGGCTAGGCTCCTGAATGACCTCTTGGACTGGATGTCTATGAACCTAGTATCATCCTTCTTATACTAACTGTGAACGTCTTTAGAGAATATTAGATTTCTAATGGATTGAAATTCCTATTTATTAATCAGAATGCTTGTCTCTTCATTTATTGATTAAATACCTGGTCAAGTGAACAAACTAAGGTTTACTTCTCTCTGATTAATAAATCTTTGCATGTAGTGAATATTTAGAATGTTGACTGACTAGTTAATGGCCCAAGTGAATAGTCAATAACAGTTAAATAGACAAATGCAGTCTTTTTGGGATCACCATTTTGCCATGATTTTATTGACAAATCAAACAGGTGATTTTTTTTATTCCCAGTCATATAGTGCCCATTACCCCTTATCAGTCTAAGCCAGAAGGAAATATGTATGATTTCCTAGGTATAGGCTGGAACCAAACAGCCAACAGAAAGGTCTTTAATTCTACATTATTTATAAAATGTGCCATATTATTTCTTGGCAGAAATTATAGACTGCCTAAAGCTCAAATATTTCAGACAAAATACATCACCTGCATGTTTCCTAGTATTATCGTGTCTGAGTAATAATTAACAAAGTCTAGATGTATAATTAAATAATGGAACATCAGAGTACAATTTCTTTAGCTGCATTCAGCTGCAGATAACAGGCAGTAAAGGCCAGAACCTACTAATTGCTTCATGACTAATGCGTTATATCCCTGAAACTTTGTTTCATGGCTTCATTTAGCACTTATGCTATGGCTAAAATTAGGAAAAGTAAGAAGCAGTAAGCTGGAATTGTAGAAAAGGCAGTGACTGGGGTCACTCAAGTGTAATAGATGGAGGGTGGATGTGGAAGGGATACAACTGTTGTGAATAATATTTAGAATAGATTGTGTTAACCCTGTGAAGAAAAACAAATTGAATCCATCTTCCAACACATGGGGTGAATTTAATAAAGCCTACATGTGTTTTTCTGTGTAGGCATTGTGCCATGCTGCTTAAATGGGTGCAAACTTTTTTAGATTCAGTAAACACTGCTGAGTGGCGCGCATGCACATGCCAACACAAAAACTTCTGTGGCATGCAAATCACATCATAAACAGGTGACTCTCATGCAAATAAGGCAGGTAAAGTGATCCAGCAAGCTGGTAGGCATCTCTTCAGACCCTGTGTCAGTGTCTGTAGTGTTCACAGAAAAATTCCATGTACAGGTATGTAGACAGACAAGAGGGGATGTAAAAAGGTAGATATATGGACAGAAAGGTCATACCACATAAACATATGAGTAAAACTATCATCCTGTATGTCTGAAAAATTAAAGGAAATAAATTATTTTCTTTAATAATCTGGGCATGATTGCATGGTGGGCTACAGTATGCAAACATGCTTTATAGAAAAAAAATGTAATAATATATGACAGAAATGTATTACAGGATCTTGCGTGAAGTCCCTATAATGGTGCACTGGTGCTGTTGCTAAAGTAGTAGGGCTATGAAGCATGGAGTTTCCAGCTGTGAGCATGAATACCTATGCAAATGAGGTGGAGTTAAGGAATAGCAGAAAGTAGTAATCGTGTCTGCATATCCCCTTCGTGTAGGTTTGGACCCATGTTGCTGTTTACACAGGATGTAGCTGACAGCAGGGGGATGTGTTTCCAATGACTTCTAAGAAGAGTTCAGCTTAGCTGCACCTGTTTGCACAGCGAGCTGCCCAGCTGACCGTGGGCTTTCAGGGGGGTGTGTCCAGTAACTTCTAAGTTCTGTTTGCCTTTGGTGCATGTGTTTGCCTGGCATGCTACCGCGCTGAGCATCGCTGAAAATAAAAATGTATTCAATTACTTCTGACCCTTGTTTAAGCTAAAATATGACCATTAAATGATGTTAATTATATTGTAGGCAGGTGGAATGCATCATGTTTGGCCAGTCTCACATTCTTCACCTACAACAGAGTTCTGTAAACTATGCATACACCCTACATTCTGATTTTTTTCCAATACTCTGGACCATTGGAGTAGAAACTTGGGAATTTTAATTGAGATAATGCTAGGGGCTGCTGCAAGTCTGCTACATCTGTATGTGCTAGATGCTGAAGTCAGTGTTGCTGGTACTGCTGACAATAGGCCCAGGTTGAGAAGGAGAAGAGTGTTCAGGCCCAGGGCAACTTTCCAGGAGCTACATGAGCTGGAGATTTTAGAGAGCTATTGGATGGGCAGGGACATACTAGAAGAAATCACTGAGGTCTGCCACCTGTAACTCCGACCCAGAGCCAACAGAGGGGAAACCATTCCAATAGAAAGAAAGGTATGTGTAGCCTTTAGGATACTAGCTACAGGTACTTTCCAAAGACCAGCTGGGGACATGATGGGTATCTCACAGGCATCAGCATCCAGGGTACTTCATCAGTTCCTGGATACCATGCTACCTCATGCCAGTGAGCACATTTCTTTTCCTCTCAGTGCTGAGGTGAGGGCCAGCAATATGCAACATAGCTAACGTGTAGCACACTACCCTGAAGTACTGGGTGCCATAGATTGCACTCATGTATACATCAAAGCATCAACCAGTGAGGAGGGTAGAATCTACATCAACCACATGGGGTACCACTCCATCAACTGCCAAGTCATGTGCAATGCCCAGAGGATTATTATGAATGTGTGTGCTGGCAGCCCTGGCAGTTATCATGACTCCCATATTTGTCATGCATCACAGCTGTACCAGATATTTGCTGGTGGGACATCCCACATGTCCATTTACTGGAGAATGTTGGCTATGCCCTGGAAGTGTGGATGATGACACTCATCAGAAATGCAGACATATCCATGGAAGAAAACCATAATGAGGCACATGCACTAACTAGGAACATTACAGAGTCTATGCTTGGGCTTTTGAGGTCACTGTTTTGGTACCTCAATATATCTGGTGGAGCCCTGCAGTACTGTCTAACTACATGTGCATGTATGTTCAAAGCATGTGCCATGCTACACAATATGATCCTGCAGAAACAGCTCCCCAGGATCCGCACAGAGAATGGATACACAGCCCCCACCAGTGCCAAGGTCACCACAGCCACACACACAGGAGGACTAGGAGGAGGTACCCCCTGATAATATCCCTGTAAGCAGATGTAGGCATGCCCAGTATGCCCTGGCTTTGGCTAAGAAACACATAGCACATTCACTGACAACCTAGGGACCTAGGGACTGACATGGTGATCTCAGGCACATTAGGTGTAAACCTGTGGCCAGTTCTTTCACAGATGAGTATGTACATCACATGTTACAATCAATGTGCTATTTAGCAGGTACATAGGCCTTAGTGATGGAAATGATACTACATATATATTTTTATGGCGTTTATGGCCATCAGTATGTCAAGATGCATTTGTTCATCAAGTATGCAAACATGCTTTATAAGAAAAAAAATATAATAATATATGACAGAAATGTATTACGGGACCTTGTGTGAATTCCCTATAAAGGTGCACTGGTGCTGTTGCTAAAGTAGTAGGGCTATGAAGCGTGGAGTTTCCAGCTGTGAGCATGAATACCTATGCAAATGAGGTGGAGTTAAGGAATAACAGAAAGGAGTAATCATGTTTGCATTTCCCCTTCGTGTAGGTTTAGACCCATGTTGCTGTTTACACAGGATGTAGCTGACAGCAAGGGTGTGTGTGTGTCCACTGACTTCTAAGAAGAGTTCAGCTTAGCTACACCTGTTTGCACAGCGAGCTGCCCAGCTGAGCATGGGCTTTCAGGGGGGTGTCCACTAACTTCTAAATTCTGTTTACCTTTGGTGCATGTGTTTACATGGCATGCTACCGTGCTGAGCATCACTGAAAACAAAAATGTATTCAATTACTTCTGACCCTCGTTTAAGCTAAAATATGACCATTAAATAATGTAAATTATATTGTAGGCAGGTGGAATGCATCATGGTTGGCCAATCACACATTATTCACCTACAACAGAGGTCTATAAACTATGTATACACCCAACATTCTGATTTTTCTCCAATATACTGGACCATTGGAGCAGAAACTTGGGAATTTTAAATGAAATAAAGCTAGGGGCTGCTGCAGGTCTGCTACATCTGTATGTGCTAGATGCTGAAGTCAATGCTGCTGCTGCTGAAAATAGACCTAAGCAGAGAAGGAGAAGAGTGTTCAGACCCAGGGCAACCTTCCAGCAGCTACATGAGCTGGAGATTTTAGAGTGCTACATGGTGGACAGGGACATACTTCAAGAACTCACTGAGGTTTGCCACCTGTAACGCAGACCCAGAGCCAACAGAGGGGAACCCATTCCAATGAAAACAAAGGTATGTGTAGCCATTAGGATACTAGCTACAGGTACTTTCCAAAAACCAACTGGGGACATGATGGGAGTCTCATAGGCATCAGCATCCAGGGTACTCCACCAGTTACTGGATACCATGCTACCTCATGCCAGTGAGCACATTTCTTTTCCCCTCACTGCTGAGGTGAGGGCCAGCAATATGCAACACTTCTAATGTGTAGCACACTACCCTGAAGTACTAGGTGCCATAGATTGCACTCATGTACACATCAAAGCATCACCCAGTGAGGAGGGTAGAATCTACATCAGCCAAATGGGGTACCACTCCATCAACTGCCAAGTCATGTGCAATGCCCAGGGGATTATCATGAATGTGTGTGCTGGCAGCCCTGGCAATTATCATGACTCCCATGTATGTCATGCATCACAGCTGTACCAGATGTTTGCTGGTGGGACATTCCACATGTCCATTTACTGGGAAATGCTGGCTATTCACTGGAGCTGTGGATGATGACACCCATCAGAAATGCAGACACACCTATGGATGAATGCCATAATGAGGCACACATACTAACTAGGAACATTATAGAGTCTATTCGTGGGCTTCTGAAGTCACGGTTCTGGTACCTCAATATATCTGGTGGAGCTCTGCAGTACTATCCAGCTACATGTGCACATATGTTCAAAGCATGTGCCATGCTACACAATATGATCCTGCAGAAACAGCTGTCCCAGGATCCACACAGGGAAGGGATACACAGCCCCCACCAGTGCCAAGGTCACCACAGCCACACACACAGAAGGACTCAGAGGAAGAGCCCCCTGATAATATCCCTGTAAGCAGACATAGGCATGCCCAGTATGCCCTGACTTTGGCTAAGAGATGCATAGCACATTCACTGACAGCTTAGGGACCTAGGGACTGACATGGTTATCTCAAGCACATTAGGTGTAAACCTGTGTGGCCAGTTCTTTCACCCATGAATATGTACATCACATGTTACGACTGATGTGCTATTTACCAGGTACATAGGTCTTACTGATGGAAATGATACTACATACATATTTTTATGGAGTTTATGGCCATCAGTATGTCAAGATGCATTTGTTCATCAAGACCCTCTTGCAGGATATTGACATAACTCACAGACTATATGGCTGCTCACAATTTGCAGGTGTCAGCCAGCACCATTAGCCACAGACATTCACTACTCATTTGTATCGTGGTAAATGGATTACAAGCAGTAGAGAACCCAGGACTGAGCCTTGTTGAACACTGCTACTTACAGATCAGCTATTGGAGGCGGAAGTCCCTATGTTGAGTATGTGTTCCATCGATGGGCCATTTAGTGACCCCCTACAGTAACAGTACTGTGGATTCCTAAGTGGGCACTTTGCAAATGATGCCTGAGTAGGGGATATAGTCAGACAGCTTGGCTCAGTCCAGGGAGTTGTATGCCCTGATGTCCCCTTCCAAGGTTGTTGGTGACTGCCCTGGAAATGTCCACCATGTGTAACAGTCATGCTCCCCCTGCACACATCCAAACTGTGTACAGTCAACTGTGTGTAGATCACATATATGTGTGTTGATCAGCTCCATGATGATTGCCTCAATGGGCATACAGATATGGATACTCACACAAAGAGATGTATAGTTATGTTAGTCAGTGGATGCAACAACTCTGTGCAAGGGTATAGCAGTTGCCGTTGTCCACTCAGTGGTTTCAGTATGATTGCAAGGTGTTCCCAATGGTGTGAGTAATCCTTGTCAGATCCCATGTAGGATGCAGCCTGGGATGTTACCATGTCCAATAGGTACTGTATATCCTCCACAGAGAGGCCAGTTACAACCTACTCTGTAGATATGGAAGTTATGGCATAGGTTGTAGGAATGTCATGTGTCACATGTGGTGGGGGCAGGGGATTGACACTGACACAGAACCTGTGGGACTCCAAGTTAGTTATGAGTACAGACCCATTATATGTGGCATCATTATGTATGAGTTCATGGACAATCTGGGCCTTTTCTTGGAGGTTACAGATGTAACTACACTGTGCATTGTGGTTCTGTTTTGTGTGGCTGGCTAAGTTTGTCATTTACTGTGTCTACACAACATCACAGCAATACTATGTGCTTCTTTTAGCTGAGGAGGTTGTATCTCCATGTTAGGGAGGGACCCTCACCCCAACTGTCTCACAGCAATGTCCACCTCTTATTGTACAGCGTGCTATTGGCACATGTCTACCAGTCAGGTTTGCTCTACCATTAAGAACCTGTGTCCCTTCTGTCACATACAGCTGAGTTCATCCAGTTGTAATGCTGCTGGCATAATGCATGGGTGTACTGCATACTTGCCTGTCCCATCTGAGGGGGGAGGTGCAGTCAAGCTATGTCAACCATCCAACAGGAGGTGATAAATGTCGCTGTTGAAATATATGTCTGCATTGTCTGTAAGGATGAGTTAGTGCTGGTAGTTGTAATGAGACTGATTTGTGGTCATATCCCACCAGGGAGGACCTCACATTGTGGGGATGCAGTGGTCACCCATATTGGTAAACACATGATGCAATACATTGGTTCCCCCTGTGGGGATGTCACAGCACTGCTCCAAGGCATTGTAGTTAAGGACCTGGACTAACCTTTGGGCAAGTGAGCTGCAGCATGACTAAGCAACACAGTTGGTGGTCACTTAATGCCACCCCAAACCATGGTGAAATTATATATCTTGAAAGAAACACATACATACAAATATGCACAATGGGTGTCTGGATTCATGTAACTGCTCTGGTAGCCAGCTATTGCTTGATTATGTGCCCATCCAGTAGTGAATGGCACCTGCAGTTTCTCTGGGAAATTATTGTGTTTCACAAAGTCTGGATGTGTATCTATCTTTAATGAGTATGTATACACCATCTGCATTACCTAGAACACTGTCATTTTGAGGTATGAAAATGTGGATGGACATGTAGTATGGCTGTGGTGCTGTCCACAGTCTTGAACCAGATGTCCTTGACTGCACACATGTCTGCATCATCCAGGGTGGGGACACCTTCCACAGAGTTCAGTGTTGCCATTCCCATCATGTAGCACCATAACCATGATGTTGTACAAAGATGGTGTTCTCATTGCCAGCTTTACCCTTAACAGTGCATCTAATATGCATTGTGGGGGTGTCAGCAGCCTTGGTCAGTACGCCAAATCCCAGGGCTAAGAGATGAAGACCATTAGTGATGAAGCATTGATGTCTGTTGAGCATGGCATCCCAAGTAGACATGTAGTAGATCCCTTTACAATGACACCACACGCTAAGTCAATTATTGACTTCAATCAATATCTGTGTGTATGGAGCCATCATCCTAGGTGAGGGTCAGCTGCAGCTAAAAGCTATGTGCATACCTGCAAGAGACACAGACTGGCTAAGCTCAGTCATGTGTCTGCATACAGGCCAATGATGTATGTCCCTAGTCATACACACCTGCACTAACTCTGATGTCAACATTATGTTAACTGATATTCCATGATTTTGGCAATCTGTGGTAAGGCCTATTGTGCCAATCCACAGACAACTATCTGTGATCTTTCCCATATGTAGCCCTTCATACAGAAATAAATGTGTCTCACGATGTAATCACTTATGACTAAGAGGTGTGATGTTGTGTTTTGCCTTGGGTGTTTAACCAGTGAGAGAGTGGTCCATGCAGTATTATGTGTACTGTGCAGTCCAGAGGCAGGATTTTACGAGGTGTCTGTTGTTTTGCAATATGCCTGGTAAGGAGCTGCACACTGGCAGGTGTGTGTGATGTGGGTGTAGGTGGTGCAGAATGTGAGCTGCGCATGTTGGCATAATGTTTTTTGCCATATGTAATGCCTGCTGTTGGAGACACCATGGCAGCAAGGTTCGAAATGCAGTCACATCTGTCACACTTTATGTTTGTGTGTGTCATAGGAGTAAAGGGATGGGGACACTCCCAACATCACAGCAACAGGTCCTGCAAAGTTAGGGTTATGCTGCCACAACTTTGATATTGAAAGCCTAATATACAGTGTTTGTAGATACACATTGCTGTGAAGATGTGGATGCTCATCCATACACAGAAGACTTGTTCAACTTTGCTGACATTATGTTGGCCTCGCAAGCATATGATGCCTGTTAAGCAACCAGACAGCACACTGGATGCTGTGTCACATGATGTGGGAACACAGACATGTACTTCGGGTACATAACTGTACTGTATGACATTCCTAGGGCATGTGGTAGGTGGATACACATTGGCCAAAGGTGGCCAGTTCATTGCAGTAGTCCTCACAGTCATGTTATACAGATGTTCATCACTAATCTGTTGAAGGGCAGGATGCAAGACTAGCTGTGAAATTGTCACATATGATGGCTCACTGCCAGTGTGCTAATTGTTTCAGCAAGACTTGACATCTTTGTCACTGGACATTGTACATCATATTGTGGTGCTACAGCACTGCTCCTAATCCTCCTGTTGTCAGTTCCCTAGTGACATACCACCAACCCTGGAACAGAAGGCATAAGACATGCAAATCCAACTTAGTGCCCAGGTTGCTAACCAAGGTATCTACCTGGAGAAAGGCATGTGAAGCCTACAGAGCCTTTCATGATGTGGGACAACTATGTGGATGAACAAACAGGCTGAGTCCTGCTTGTCATCATTGACTTTGTAGTAACGTTTTGCGTGTGATGACAGAAACATATTGGAGCATAGCATGGTGTCGGTGAGACCAGCAGTAGTAGTTGCCAGGCACCAGCAATTCTTTCTGTCGACTCCCATGGCTAACACTGTCTTCACAAAGTAATTGTGTCCTTACATTACACACTGCTTGGGAAGTGTCCAACTTCAGAATGCTTGTGTAAAACCCGAGTCTATATTATATTCTTGAAAGCCAACAATATCGAAGCTGATATTGTCGATGCGAGAATAGTAAAAGTGCACAACATTGAACGTGTAAATGGAAATCTTTGTAAGGAGAGATTTCCATTTACTGCAATGTAGTGCAGTCTCTGTGTTCGTATATTTAAGTAGCGAGGGGTGTGGGGGTGTAGGGGGGCTTGCCCCCTGCTTAAACCCGTTAGGTAACTTTTTTCTTTTTTTTTTTGTTGTTTTTATAAGTTTGATGTTTGAGGACATCGACCATATGGTGTCGACTATATGGTGTTCAATGTTTTCAACTGTCGATCTTATAATATAGACCCATAAAACCCACATCTTACCTTCACAGGATATACATATTACACTTCCCTAATATGTTTGTCTGTGCTCTGTACAGACACCTTGAATGATTCTCTTCTTAGAATATGCTGGAAGTAACTGCAATACTTATTTGCACAAAGGACAACTAGCATGTACTGCCAAGCAGTGTCCCCAGATCTCTGAGTCATGTGACATGGGATGCCATGAAAAGAGTTAGCATAGATAGGAGCAGTATTACTATTGTACACCTACTGACACTGGACCAAACACTGTTTATTTTGCTCAAGGCCAAATCACGCCTACCAATTCTAACCAGTGGACCCCTTTGAGTGTTACACTATGCAACGGATGACAGAAATATGACTCATTCTACCTACTATAGCCTGACAAGGTGTTTGGCAATATTAGGCCACCATGCCTTGCTGGAAACTGTGCTGGTTATCTACAGAGTGTTAAGTCAGTGGGTGGATAGGCAAGTGTCTGACAGTCATAATCTGGGAAGACAGCATTGGAAGTCCAATGCTGCAATGATACCAGTCAACAGTGGATTTCTCCTCTCATCCTTAATGGCATACCCCTTCTAGCCATTCCCTCTCTGCAGTCACAGCCACTGTCAGTGACCTTTGACTGACTACATTAGCAGGTGATTGCATATTAGGAGCTGTCAATGAATCTCAGATAGAACCGACAGTTATGCAGGATGGCCTGAGACATACATTCAGTTGTTGTCTGAGCCACTGACAAATACTAAATGCCAATGACTGCACAATACTATCCTTTCGAAGTCATCCACAACTGGAAGATATTGTAGTGTCCGCACACAGCACACAGTTGAGCCATTATTCATGGAGTTATGAACACAGAGAGTAATGTAGCCTTTGACTTTAACTGGTCAGTAAGATGTGGGGTTGCATTAAATTTTGTACAATCTATACAGAAAGGTATGGGATGTAAATCCCAGACTGTCATTGTTATACTGAATGTGGCATTCATCACACCTATCATTGTGTGCAAGGATACCCTTGCTATGTCACTACACAGGCATATCTTACAACTGTAGCAGCCACAGAGGTTCCATGGTATACCAATACACAGTGTAGATAACATGTCCTATGGAGCCTGTGTCAACACCGTACATGTATAGTCTGTCTCCTAAATGCTTTGGAGGGGATGTCTATGGTTGCCATACAAGGAGGTATCAGAACCCACTATGTACCTCCTGCATATCCATGACAAGAATAACACATGTCCTACCTGTTCTACACACCTACAATGTCACTGTGATATAAATAGTAAATGCTGGTATGTAACACAGACAGTACACCCTATAAAAAACAGACCTCTCATGCATGTGAAGCACACATCTGCTGTGACACATCATGTTCAGGTTACACAATGGGATGCAGAACAAGACAATCATAAATGGTGTTGGCCAAATGTCTGTACTGGACACAGGAAATTGGTAGATGGGTCATCTACATCACCACGGCTTGTAGATGTGTTAGCTCCGAAAACCCTGGTGACACTTACAGGTTCATAGGTTCATAAGTAGGTACTAGGCTATCAGCCCAAGGGCCTACGTAAGCCTAGCCAACAAGGTTCCCTGGCTTACACCACCCAAGAAAGTTATTTTCCTGTGCCACTGTCGAGCAGAGACACAGAAGTGATCCCCGGGGTGTATTTCCTATTTCCCATCCACTCATCAAGATTTTTCTTGAAGAGTGCTAATGAAGAACTTTGTTTGACATAGATGGATAGCCTGTTCCAGAGTATGGGAAGTCTCTGGGATAAGAATCTATCCCTCCAGCATGTCCTGTTTATTGTGGTGACAAGGTTTAGGTTCCTAGAGCGTGGGATTGGGATTTCTTTAGGTGTAGCATGTCCAACAGCTCTGGGTTTGACATAGCTTTATATGTTAGGCAGAGATCACCTCTGAGTAGGCGATATGCTATGGAGTAAAGCTGGAGTTTTTTGAGGCGGTCAGTGTAGGGCATTTGTTTGAGTCCAGTAATACTCTTTGTGAGGTACTTCTGTGGCCTTTCCAGCTGCTGCAGATGTCTTGTGAGGTACATTCCAAAAGGGGCGTTGTACTCTATAGTGGGTCTAATGAGTGTCGAGTAGAGGGGAATGATGACCTCTTTTTTCCTGGATGAGAACCCTTTTATGATGAGGTGTGCCACGTAGAAGGATTTCCTGAATACTGTGGTGATGTGACTATCAAAGGAGAGACTACTGTCCACCTGGGTCCCAAGGTCTCTTATCACGCATTCAGTGTTAAGTAGATTGCTGCCTATGTGGTAGTTCATGGACACAGAGTTTTTACCAAAGGGGATGACACTGCAATTTTTGGCATTGAGCTTGAGGCCATGGCTCTGACACCAGGCATCTGTCTCAGAGAGGCCCTTCTGAGGATGTTCACATCATTTGGGGACTTGACTATGGCTCCTAGTTTGCAGTCATCTGTGAACTTCATTAGCCAGAGGCCTTCTGTGTTAGCCTGTACTTCAGAGAAATAGATACTAAACAGAAGCGGTCCCAGGACGGAACCCGTCAGATTTGGAGTCTGCAACTTTTACAGTGTGGGTTCTGTCAATGAGCCAGTTGGCAATCCATCTTGTGACGTAGGGATTTATACCTAGTTTATTGAGTTTAGCTATAATTCCAGAATGGGGGATGGTGTCAAAAGCCTTGGTGAGGTTAAGATAGGCTGTGTGAACCACCTTACCCTCATCTACGGCTTTGTTGACTGCCTCAAAGAAGTTGATCAGGTTCAGGAGGCATGATCTGCCTTTCACAAACCCGAACTGGGTGGGATCCAGAGTTTGGAGGTTACCAATGTCTTTGTTTATGAGTTCCATGATGATACGTTCCATGGCTTTGCAGACCAGGCTCGTCAGGCTAATAGGTCTGTAGTTCCTGGGATCAGTGGTGGCTCCCCCTTTGTGGAGTGGGATAACTGTTGCTGTGCGCCATTCAGTGGGCACAAAGCCTGATGCAAAGCTATTATTGAACATGGTGCTTAAGTGGGGAGCCAGTTCATTCTGAAGTTCATCTAAAACGCAGCCTGGGATGTTGTCCGGTCCCATGGATGCTGTGTTTTTGGCTTTAGAGAGTGCAGCTTTCACCTGTATAGTTGTGATTACAGGGACTCTGCATTCTTCCTGTATAGATATGAGCCCTTTAGGGGGTGGGGGGGGTAAAGTTAGCACTGAACCTATCTGCCAGGATGATGGCAATATCAGTTGGTTCTGTAATTTTCGTGCCATTATGCTGTAACTCAGAGCAGATCTGGGTGTTGCCATTGAGATTCTTGACATAGCTATAGAATGCTTTGTGGTTGTCCTTGGAATTAGTGGTTATTTTATTTTCATAGCTAGCTATGGAGGATCTTATAAGGGATCTCAGCTTCTTACTGAGGCTGACCAGGGAGCTCCTCCACTCATGGGATTTTACTCTCTTTTGCAACAGTTTCTTCCTTCTGTTGTACAGTTTGTTTATGGCAGGGGACCACCAGATCGGCTTCCTTTTTTTGTAGGATAGTGTCTTGGTTCTGTTTGGGATAGCACGATCCATGCACTCATGTAAGTGCTTATAGAGTGCATTTGTGTAGGATTCAGCAGTTGTAACTGTATTGTCCATCTGCATGGGTGTCATGAAGTTCACTACTTCTGTCTTAAGAAGCATGAAGTTGGCTTTGGAGAAATTTGTTACTGTGGTTTCCTTAATGGGGGTGGGAGTGGGATGTGGATATCAAGGGTGATTAGCTTATGGTCGGATCGGACCAATGAGGAGTTGACTTCAGGTGTGGAACACCGGTCACTCATGTTGGTAATGACTAGGTCTAAGATATTGTTGCCCCTGGTGGGGGTGTGGATAAGTTGATCGAGGGCATTGGACTTTATGAATTCCAGAAAGCGTTGCACTAAGGAGTTGGTACATGAGTAGTTTTCCCAGTTAATGGTGGGGTAGTTGAAGTCACCCATTATTAGGGTGTTTGGTTGAACCCTAATATTTTCCAGTACATCAAGAAAAGAGGAGTGGGAATCCTGCGGCATGGTGGGGGATCTGTAGCAAGCTACAATTTGGATTGCAGTTTTGCCAGGAGTTAGTTGCACTTGGATAACCTCAGATGCATTATGCTGAGCAACTAGCCTGGAGGTGTGGATATCCTTAAAGAATATGGACACACCCCCACCTTTGGTGTTTCGGTCCAGGTTACATGGTCGAAAAGTGTGGTATGAATTATAGCCTGGTAGTGCAGGGGTGCTCTCTGGAGCCTTGGACCAGGTCTCAGTCACTGCACAGATATCGATGTTCTCCATTTTAAGGAGTGCCTCGAGTGAGTGCATTTTGAAGTTTAGACTTCTAGCATTGAGTAGCATTACCTTCAGTTTTTGCTTGCCTGTTCCTGTTGTGGTGGTGAATTTGTTACTTGAACCCTGCCTAAAAAAGACACTATAGGGGCAGCAAGAGCCTTAGCCAGTATCCAGAATCCCAGGGGTGACAGGTGCAGGCCATCTGTGGCAAAGCATCGTGGTCTGTCGACCATGTCATCCCAAGCAGACAGATACTGGATCCCCTTAAAATGACACCAGAAGCTTAGCCAATTGTTGAAGTCAATCATTTTGTCCTTGTACTGCGGTATCATTCTGGGCGATGGCAGAATGCTACTCAGGACTAGGGTCATACCTGACTGGGCTACAAGATCGCAGAGCTCTTCCATGTTTCTTTTCATGTAGTCCAAGGAGGTATGTCTCAGGTCATTCACGCCAACATGGACAATGGCAGAGTCATATTTGTACTTGTTGTGGAGTGACCTGAGTGCTTGCGTTATGTGGCGGATCCTGGCATCCGACAGGTAGCTGACAGTAACCTTCTCCTTGTTTAGCCTGGTGAGTGGGACATCAGTGTGCCTGACTATAGAGTCACCTATGACTAGTGTGTTGGGTGTGTTGTTTTGCCTTATTGGCTGTGTTTGAGTGGCACACTGAGTCTGTGGGCTATGTGTCATTTGGGTTGTGTTGGGAATGGAGGTTGCTTGTGTTTCTGCTTTGGAGGTCTCTGTTGCTTAGGCAGATTATTATTGAGAGCCTCTGTGAATGTTTTTGAGTTTCTATGTGTAGATTTTGGTGGTGTAGATGTAGTGAGACTATGTGATGAGTGTGGTGTGGTGCAAGTGTTTACCTTCTCCTTATTACTATCAGGTTCAGTCTTGGTTGGAGAGAGCTTTACCTCCAGTTTGGCTAGATAAGTGCATCTCTCACAGGTTGTAGTGTTGGGTGGTAGGAGGAGAGGGTTGTCTGTGTACATGAGGCAATTTCTACATTGCCTCAAGATGCCCAGATTCATCAGATAGACAGGGGAGAACACTGTGAGCTGACCCTTGGACATGCCTGAATAAAAAACTATTTTCCTCTAGATAAGTGAGGAAAGTGAGTACAAGAGCTGTTTTTCTCCATGCCAGTGAGAAAAGTAAGTACAAAAACTGTTTTCCTCTAGGTAATGAGGAAGATTGAGTGCTATAGTAATTAGTAGCTTATTTAGTGCTTACAAGTTCTGAACAAATGCTGAGTATGAATAAGCAAATTTAAGTGCTAAAACTAAGAATCTTACCAAGTGAATCTGACCTTTCAACAGATTAAGAATGCATGAGTACACTAATTACGCCATTGTCCTTGTTAACCTGTTATACACATATGAACCTATGGAGTCATGCACCAATAGTGCTGTACCTTGCTGAAGACATATTTCTTCTGTGCTGACATTCCATCTTGTGCTGTGATGTCTATGGGTTTATTGCTACTGTGTATCTATAGGTGTCCCCAAAAGAATACTGAAACAGAAACATAAACAGGTCCATGACACACCTTTCATTGTGTAAGTATATAACCATTACAACATCATACAACATAAGGTATACAAAATTATGTGACTTATTCATTACAAATGTCAGCATACAGTACCTGTCAGCAACCACTAAAAGTGGCATGGCAAAACAACGATGTATTACACAAGTACATGTTAATTTATATAATCACTCTGTGCATCAGACATGTAGCTTCATTTGTGTGCATCAATGGCAAGGATGACAGGGATGTGGCTCAAGTATCATCACTTGCACTGGGTGTTATGTAGGAATGCAGGAGGCTTAGGCTGACCCAAAAGGTTGATAGCATGTGTGTGAGTCAGGAAGGGAAGCAGGTAAGATGGACCATGGAAATGTGTCGTGTGTGTCTGTAGGTGATAGGTGACCTACATTTGTCAGTGGTGTGTGTGTGCTTGTACACAGTCAAGCTCAGTGCTAGCCCTAGATGTCTGTATGTTGGACAGCTTTGAACCATGCATGGTAGAGCTGACAGTTCACAATTTCTGGCTGAAAACTGGCTCTGCCAAGAGTTGCACTGGCACCTCCATGCCCAAGATCAGATGCCGTGTTAGTAGCTAATGGTGACTGCTGTCTGCTGGGATCGTGTCCTCCATGGGAACACCCAGGACCACAAGCCCATGGCCTGTCATGTCTTGGTATGGACAGCCCTCTCCTCTCTATAATGCTGGATGTACTGCCACTATAGGAGTGTGATTGTGCATGGCCACATGGACTCTCAGCAGATTGGGTTGCTGACCTACATCCACGAGTCCAACACTCAACTCCAACCAGACATTCCAGCACAGACACTGTGCTTTCCAAAACAGACACTGTCTCAGGCCACCTTCTTTCTACTGCATCAGTGAACTGATCCAGGGTGTCATCAATGTGGTGGAGGCAGTCACAGATGTCATACTGTGTGGCATCCATAACCCTAAGCATATGTCTGGAGTTCCATTCAGAATATGCCTACTCCTCCATGATGGCCCAAAACATGTGCCGAGTGATGCACGATGTGACACCTGCAACATTTGGTGGATGGACAGCAGGCCTCCTACAAGCACCCCAATCGATACGCCTTTGTGGAACCTTGCCAGCTTTTGGCTATGACCAGTATGTACATTCACTGGAGCCATAGTTGCCACACTTTCCTGTTCAATGTTCCCACCCTCTGATTGTCCAGTATCTGTGGCCTACAGGGACTGGGTATATGTGGGCATACTGACTGTGTGCAGTCACAATGAGGGAAGAAGAGGGATGTCAACTTGTGGGACAGATTCAGCCCCCAAAACTCCCACTGTTTCTCATTGTTGCTACCATCATCATCGGAGTCTGAAGAGACACTGACATCAGGTTGTGTAGGGGACAGACACCAACTCCCCTGGTCACCCATGAAAAGAAAGGAAACAGTAATACATTAATACTTGCACTAGCATGCTCTGCAGTATTATGTTGCAATATATGTAAAGCTCTGTACACTGTTGTCACTATTACAGGCCTGTTAAATATCCAACTTCATATAGCAGGACAAGAGGACATTACTCTTCCCACTAACAGCTGTAGTTACTTGTAAATAAAAGCTCTTTACACAGCAATCTCATCAGCAATAATGAGGTACACTGCTGACATTTTTGAAGACTATGTACAGTTGACACATATGACAATCTGTAATGTTCTGACAATACTGTCACCTCTATCATTGTGTTCACACTTACAAGGCATAGGTATGTGTCTAACATGTGTACAGTCAGACAGTATGTGTGCAGTTGGCAATCATGGTGACAGTATAGCAATCCAGGCAGCAGGCCTGGGATGGCACTTTAGGGATTACATTGCTGTAAACTCACAGCTATAACAAAAATGTGTTGTGCTTACCAGGAACATGACTACAGCCTTGTGCGATACCTGACAGACCTGTGAAAAGCTGAGGGAGAGGTAATGTCAGTACTACCACATGTTGCGCAACAATAAGGTAAAAATGTCCATATATCTCACATTTACAGTAGCTACTGTGTTAATTGTTATATTGATCAAAATCTGAGCATGACAGTCAAACTGCAGTTAAACCATTCCCTCCCCAAAGAACAAAGACCTGACACCCATGTAGGACATGCACACCGTGACACACTGAATGCTATAGTATTACAATGCTGATCAAACTAACCTTACCTGCAAGCTCCTGTGCCATGGAAACTGTGGTACCCACATCCATGATGTACGGTGTGATGGATGCATGGGGAGCTATCATATGTGCCTATATTTGCCAGTAATTCCTCAGTGGCTGAAAGTGGTTGTTCCACTGCAGGCTCTCCACCATTGATACCACAGTCCTTGGCTACATCTGCTGCTCTTCTGTGTGCAGTATTGATCATGTCCATTAAGGGTTTTGAACCTTCTCATATGTCCTGCTCTGATGACCTGTGGCATTCACATCATGGACAAGATCAGCCCACAAAGCTGCCTGCTGTTCCCTGCTGTGCATCCCCTGTACAGTAGTAGTTCATTATGTTGATGGAGGCCTTCCAGTTTTATCTCATTCTCTGCATCCATGAAAGGTGCACAGCACCTTGGATACATGCTTCCTGAAAGACAACAACATGGGAACACATACCAGGTTCACATACAAGGAAGTGCACTATGTAGAGATACAGCAAGTACAGAATGGCTGGCAGCATCCACTGCTTGATCACACAAGTCATATTCTACAGTGTGCAAAAATACTAAGCATGTAGCTACAACTAAGATATTAGCAATAGTCAGGTATTCCTTTCTGTGCCATGACAGATACTGCTGTATGATTATACAGCCGACACTAGAGTCTATTGCAGTGTGTCTGCTCGGGGCAATTCCCCTGATAATATGCCAAAACAACTGTGCCAAACAAATAGCAGTGTGCTATTACAACCACTATAAAAGGACTGTCCCACAAGACCAGTGTGTCACATTGACAGTAGACATTCCACTTTGATGTTTTGCACATCGTCTGTATGTGTAACAAATCTGAAGATCATTGACATGCCATTATCACAGTTGTAAGAAAGGCTTAATGATGTAATCCCTATTCAATGTAACTATATTCACACATCTGCATCCTGTTGTAAACAAAAAGATTACATACCTGATGGAGTGCAATACTCCTCTGTTGATATTTGGTGATATTTAAGATTTTGAAAATGTGTGTAATGTGTGAGGAAAGCTTCATACAGAATGGTTCCCCATAGCCAGCTGCTTGCTTTTTTAACATACTTCTCATTAGCAGGTGATTGCCTCTTAACCAATCTGTGGTTCTGATCAGGACATGCAACCACTGTACAAGATATAAGGCCTTCATGTAGATCAGATGGCCTTTCTGATATGTTGTGCTGGACATTACTGGGGTGAGGAGACTATGCCATTGCAGAGAGTAGGTCTGTAGCAGCAACTTTTACATAGAGATGTGTGTGCTACAGGCTGCAGCTGCTGCTGCAGGTAATAGGCACAGGCAGAGAGTGTGAACACTTTAGAGGACAACAAGCTGTAGAAGTAACTGTGTGAGCTGTGTCAGCCTTGTTGTAGAAACAGAGTCAGAGTGAGGGTACCCATTCCACTCCAATTAAGGCATGTGTTTAAGTTAAGTATGTTAGGCAATGGTATCACTAACAGAGTTCTAGGCAACAAGTTTGTTGTGTCCTTTAGCAACATAGGGGATTAATATAAGAATATGTCCACCATTTTAGCAACTGTCAGGCCATGTGCTACAGTCTGGCACTCGTTTGCAACATGTATGCTGGCAGTCCTTGTTACAAGCAGGGACTTCAAATGTGTACGTTAGTTGTGCAGCTGCGCTAATCTGCACTCTGAGTCTGAAAGGATTGTATGCTGCATTCTGATACCAGTGGCCCTCATTTGCATTACCTGAGTTAAAATCCTCTGTGAATGCATACAAAGCATAATGTGACACTTTTTTCACTTATAGTTTTGCCACTGGTACATGTGAAGTGTGTTCCCATCTGCAGGCCTGTGACTTCCATCATTGAAAAGCAGACATTTCATTTGAAATGCATTGTGTGGATAAAGAGTACATGACTCAGCAATTAATTCCTTGCTTCACTATAATGTAATTTAAATGCTACACACCACTGGATTTGAACCCAGGACTGTGTGTGGCAAAATGTACTGCTTACAAGGCATTTAACAGACTGACCACTGAGTCTCTGCTATAATAGGTTCATTTGCAAGATGTAAGTGCACACATACAGGCTATGACACTTTTTTTCATCCATCATTATGTGCATGCTTTTATATGAATGTATTTCTGCACCAGGGTCCCAGCTGAACATGTATTTTGTCATTAATGCCTTAGCAGGTGTATTTCTAAATGTTGCTGATAAAAGGTCACTTGTACCTGCTATCACAGACCTCACTGACATCCATTATTATGCGTTTGGCATTCTAGTGGTGTAGTCTTGCACCAGAGATCAAGGTACACTCTCATTTTTTCCAATAGTTTTTAATCAAGTTTGCATGATGCGGCAGAAAGCTCAACTCCACTGAAACATGCGTAATGTCTGCAACTTGTAATTATTATGTTTTGCTTAAACCACCTGCTTTAATTAACAGCTGTGTGGCATGGCAGGTTAATGCAGTGGTCTGTAGGTGTGATGGTCTTGGGTTCAAAGTAGGGGACAGGTGTTTATTATGGTTTAAAAACGCATATATCAATACAGCTCCAATTAGCTGACCTTAGTGAAGCTGCATGATGCAACGAGTGTCGAGCTAAAAATATATAAAGAAAAATTGGGAGATAGGAAACTGCTGAAATCGGGTGCAAACCGGGGGAAAAACATAGTGAAAAGTGGGTAGGTATGTGCAGGAAGGCTGTTGGAAAGAACCATAACTACCCATTTCTTGTGCACTTTGACAGAATTTGTAGATAACTTTGGACCCCCCAGAGAGAGACGGGGGTGACAACAACATAATTGTGTTGTTAAGCCAGTTGGACTAAGTTTTGTGTGTCCAGTGGACACATGTGCAAAAAGGAGAGCTGTGTATGGGACAATATTTTTCTTTTTTTTTCTTTTGGGATAGGTGCCCATTTTTTTTAAGGTGAGAATGGAATGTTGGCAAGGGACATAGGTACATGTGGGGGAAGTAAGTTGGGTAGGTGAGAAAGCTTTTGCAGACAGACAAGATAGACAAGACAGCAGACAGGGTGGTGTGTGACACAAGATGGGGATGAATACCTTGGATAAGGAGGGTGTTGTGGAATCTCAGTCCAATGCGCATCCACAAGGTAGCAGCATGACTCAAGTCCCCACCCATGGGACTGTCAGCACTACTCTATCACTGCCCCTGGGTTGGCAGTGGTGGGGGATGGACTCCCTGGTGAGCCTGCCCCTTCAAGGTGGCCAGTATGCTCTCTATCCAATGTGTGGGTTGTCCAAACCTACTGAAAATAATCCAGCACACCAAACCTGGCAATTCATCATGGGTGACAACTCCCCCTCCATCACAGCTCCCAGAGGGGAGGGGTTCATCCCCCTGCCATAAAGCAGTACTACCCAATGATGCAGGTAGTGCAGGGGAAGCAGAGGGGGCACCACTAGGATGGGTTCCAGATGTGGTGGAACCTGGTACTACAGCAGGAGGAGGCAAGGATTGAGGATCACGAGGAACCAGCCAACCTTGAAGCGCTGTAGTAAAGTAGTTAGAACAATAAGATAAAGTTAGTAATAACCAAATCAATATTAGTATTAATAGAAATTAACATAATATTTATTATTCCAACTACATATTAGGGTATATTATGTGTAACACAACATTAAGTAACGTAACAGTAAGTATGTTAACAGCAAGTATGAATTAAACCATAAGGCCAACAAAACAGTTAGTTTAACAAATTATGTTAATATTAAATCATAATAATAACTCACAATAATGAATTAAATTTTAACAACATATAGTTTAACAAAATATATTAATACGAAATCATAATAATAAATAATAACAAATTAAAGTTTAACAAAATATAAACAACGTATGTTAATATTAATTAATAATAATAAATAATAATAAATTAAAGAAAATAAGGGGTGGGGAGAGAGAGAAAAATGTAGCATTAGTGACATCGCAGATGATATCCCTGAAAACATTAGTAATACATACTTCTACAGGTGTGTAGTGTCAGTTGTGAGTACAGTGACTACAATTCTTCTATAGCTGATATAGCACATACATACCTCTCAAGCTGTTAGCATGGGACAGTATGAGCCAAGCACTAACAAATGCAGGTACACAACTACACAAAACAGTTTCACATAATGTGGACTTTTATCACAACCAATGTGTTCTGAAAACAGATTTCATAATGCATTGCATTCCATGTAATCATTTATATGGTAATCATGTGACAGACAGATTAGGCAGTTTTAATTACATTACAAAAAATTATGACACTTGAGAGGCATGTTTGTGTACATTAAGTAAACTAGACAGTGGGTCTATATCAGAACATAGAAGTTTTAAAACTTTGAATGTTCTAATATCGACTCGTTTTGAGCGAACGCTGAAAATAGCGAAGCTGCAAAACACCGATTTCTTTCCTAGGGAGAGAATTAGGTTGGCCGGTCCTGTGGCTTTGCTATTTTCAGCGCTGTGATGGAAATTTACGGGTCGGGTTCAGGTAAGTGTGCGATTGTGTGGTTGTTAGGATTAGGGCGTGGGTTAGGTGAGTTAGGGTTAGGGGTGGGTTAAGTGAGTTAGGGTTAGGGTGCCGGTTAGGTGAGTGTGTGATAGTGACGGACCTTAGGGTTAGGGTTTGGGTTAAGGTAAGTGGATAGATAGTAGTGTATATATAGTTTAGTGTAGGGTTAGTTGTAGGATTAAGTGTATGTGTGTGTATTGATGTTTTTTAGGTGTGTTTGTGTTGGGTGTATGTGTTTCGGAATAGCGAATTTTTTCCCATGGAAAAAATTTGCTGTTCTGAATGTTTGATATTATGTGGTTTAGATATTTTAGGTTCGATGAAATAGCGTTCACTATTTTCATCTTTTGATAACATGATATAAACACTAGACAGCCACTTACGTAGGCCCTTGGGCTGATAGCCTAGTACCTACCTATGAACCTATTATGCCTTAGTTGGCAGGCATGTGATTAGAATCCAATAGTTCTGACTGCAGGGGGCATCTGCAAATCATGTAACAATTGACTGTAGCAATGTAGAACAGACATGAAATGAGTACAGCAGTACTGCAAATATTAAGACAGATTTATGCAAGAATCCACAATGCTGCTTAACACTTTATTGGTATTGGTAATAATTCTCTGTGACATCCACATACAATATCTGCTCATAAAGTGGGCAGCCTCACCCATATACCTTTTGTTCGTGGAGTGGGAGGAACAGAGAGCATTATATGACTGAAAATGGCTTGGAGACAACCTTGAACCATACTATGAGTTGAGCAATACATTTTTCAGGCCATTAGTTTTGCATTCTACAGTTATTACAGTTTTACACTTGACTGCAGCAACCTTATCATAGACATGCAATGCATACAGGTCTACTGTAATTATGTTATGACACCACAATCCTGCCTTACACCTTTTTGCTCACTGCTATTGGTATTGTTTATTGTTTATTGCAATACAATTGTTACTGTTCATTTATTGCACTACAGTTATAATTGCCCATTTATTGTACTATAGTTTTTTATTGTTTATTCTTTATTGCAGTACATTTTTTATTCTTTATTGCTTATTGCATGATAGTTAGCATAATATATCTGTACTTACTACACTCACAGTGCAACCTGGCCAGACACCTGGCATGGGAATGGAATGTTGCAAGTCCTCTCAGCTGCAGCTGTTGGGAGAGAAGCACACTGTTATGCATACCAGTTTTGCACACATTCAGCTTGTATTTTAGTAAAGTAGTTGCAGAAATACTTACATATCTGTGGGTCATGCCCACTCCTAGCCTCTTGGACCCAGGTGTCCAATGTTCCCCTCTTTCTATGCTTCAGGTCATCATAGTGGTGATGACACTGCTCACCAGTGCAGGAGATACCAGTAGCACTGGTAGGTTCCTTGGTCAACCAATTCCAGGCCTCAACCTTACATTTTGAGCCCTGATAACTGCCTTTCAACAGCCTAGGTTCATAATTGCATATCAGGAGCCCAACAAAAACCCTGACTCCTGCACACCCCATCTCTGTAACTGAAAGTGTGCCTCCTCTGCAACACCTCCTGGCATGCAAACAGAAAGACACAAATAAATGGTGCAGAATTCCTGCCTATTGGCCTTAATATAGGCTGTTTTCCTGCCCTTACATGTCACATTCAAAAAAGCGCTGCATTGCTTAGCATGGTGCAAACAAGTTAAGCAGAGCTGAGCAGCGCAAAAACTCACCCAACCTTGGCATAACTGTGGTTTTAGTGAAGCTTAGCAATGCGCAAACAATAGAAGACATTCATCATGTTTAAGCAGTGCTTAGCACCCCACAGCTCACCTAAATATAGAAATATTGATTTTAATTTAAAAGACATTTTACATTGCATTAAGCAAATAATATGTGTGCTAGGGACTTGAACCCAGTATCTATGAAGCTTTAGACTGTCACTCTACCCATTTAGCTACTTGGACAACCTGTAAAGTAGTACACCTTCACATATACTTCTAAGCAACCATGGCTCACCACACAAATGGGTATAAATGGGCTTAAATATAAGCAGACACACTTAATTAATTACATTCGGTTTCTATTTTTAGATGTCTGGCAGGTGTCAGTTGTCTATGTGTAAGCACAGCTTGGCATTGCTGTGCTCCACCCATGTCATGCAAACGGACATTAAAAAAAAAGAAAATTAAAAAAAAAATGTACAAATTTAAAATGCAAATTATTAATATACAGCACATTTCAACAGTAGCAGGGAACATTACAGAGAGCCTCACCATGTACATAACATCTGACCAGCCTCTACACGTCTGCCTACATGGATTCAATATCCCTGTTACTATGCTGTCCCTTGGCAGAGCACCATGATTAATATGCATGGTGCACTGCCAAGGGGCAACCATGGCAGTGTACATGGGTACATTCTGTGTAGGCTCTACATGGAGCCTACACAGATTTTATTGAATCCTGGGGATGATTTATACAGTAACACATATTATAAAAGATAAACCTGATAAAGACAGAAAGATTTATATATAAAGATTATATATAAAGACTAAAGTGCAATTGTTTGCAACTATTTCTATTCTAATAATTTTAACTGCATATATGTGTGTATAGTGAATCCACACAGTCATTAAAATTTATTTTCCTTTATAGTTCTAATTAATGTATTCTGTTTTTGTGGTTGTTCCAAGCGATTAGGGGTTTTGACTCAATGACATAAATGCCCAATTCCTAAGTTTGGGTATAGCTAAAGATTATGAAATCAGAATTGCTTAAATCTTTGATGTTTGCCAATAGCGGTCTTCTTGGCATCCAAAAAAGTACCATGACTTACATCTTCTGAGTTCATCTGGATATTAATTGTGTTGGTAACATATTTATGTATGCAGAGAAAGTATTTCTAATTTGTCCATTTATTGCTATTACTACTGAAAATATCTGGATGTCCTTGTTCCACACTGCACTATATGAAAGAGAATTCATGATTATTTATCTGAAGTATTTTCTTCAATGAACAAATCAATGAAAAAAATACTGAAACCAACTTTCAACAAATATGATCTTAAGCATTTTTTGTAGGGGGGGCATCCCTCATGTGGGGGAAGACTTCATCCCCAACTTACATATATGTGTGTGTGTGTGTGTGTGTGTGTGTGTGTGTGTGTGTGTGTGTGTGTGTGTGTGTGTGTGTGTGTGTGTGTGTGTGTGTACATTTATGTATACACACACACACACACACACACACACACACACACACACACACACACACACACACACACACACACACACACACACACACACACACACATACACACACAAGCCAGACATTAACTCCATGGTTACACAACAATGGAGAAAGGGCAGCACCAACTGTGTGGTTGCACAACAATGGAGAAAGGGCAACACCATACTTTCACTGACACTTTAGATATCAATTCTGATCCCAACAGCACTGACTCTGTAACTTTTATCAGTCATGCTTAATGATAAAGAAAACACATTCACTATTGTTTGCTTCATCCCAAGAATATAAATGATTTAACATACTGACATGGGAAGGGGTGCTTATTGCAAGAGTAAGATCTAATAATACAGGTTTTGAAACTTTTTACATTAAATTCCAGTTAATCAATAATAAATTGGGAGCTTGTTGTAGTTTGTTTAATTATTTCTGTGGGTTGTGTCTTGCACATACATCTCTGATGTAGGGACTGCACCATATACCACTGCTTCTTATATAAACAAACTTTGAGATCACTGCACCACACACCACAGGACAAGGATGAATAATGTCATATACTGCAATCTCAAAATTAGTATACATTCCACTGTCTTTGCATTTAAGTTTTGGCTGCTATGATCACTGAACATCAATGGATACCCCAGAGAAAACAGGTAAGATCAGAGTCTGCCCTCCTATCCTAATGCTATAGGTCATATATTCCAATACTTTTGTTCAACTGTATATTAATCTTATTGGGATGTCATTTTCTAACTGCACCGAACCATCTCCACACACTCCTTAGGATATTATTGAAGTGTCTAATATACTATCCCATGTAAATGCTGTGCACAAAGTTATTTTCACTAGTTATGAACATTCATCTATTTCACTTTTTTCAACACATATTATTTTATTTGTAGTCATTTTTTGTATCTGTATATTTAGGCAGTAATCCATGACTGTGCATGTGTATATCAGGATTTACCCCATAGTCAGTGTGGTTTGACCAAAAGGATGAAGTCCGAGTGACTAAACCAAGCCAGCTAATGGTAAATTCTAAAATACCCACAAACAGTAGTAGATTACTGATATTACACAATGGCATTATTTAAGAAGGAAATTGCTTACCTTTGTTAAAGAATGTCTTTGTATAACAGCAATTCAGTTTTCTTCCACTTTGTCTTCTGTGCACTGATGTACTGCACATTTATATGTGACTTACATTCTCACACTTGCACAGTATATCACTACAGTAAAGGAGGTGCAACAGAGAAAATAGAATCTCTGTTGCTGTGTTTTTGTTTTTTTTATGTTTAACAAAATCAGGATTTTGTAAGAGATAACACAGAAATGGAAAATCAGGCATGTTTCTACTTGCTTAGTTTTGTAGAACATAACAAATTTAACTCATATTTTGCTAGTCCCCCAGCATATACCAATAGAAAGACTGGCTCCTGAATGGTACTTCAGTGGCCACACTGTTTTCTATTTGTATGTGCTTGATTTACAATGGGCATGCTGGTTGGGCTGTCTACTTACCATGCTCATTTTTGAAAAGCAATGAGCAATTATTGTATAATACTGTATATAGTTATATTTTTGTATATTGTGTGAATAATTTAATTTTCGTGTTGCAACTCTCTAATTTAATTATATTATTACAGCTGTGTCTGGGTTTGGATGATAACGCACAAAGGTTTTCATGCCAGTTCATTCCCCTGGTTAACAAACTTTAACAAACTAATTAACTAAGTAACATAAATTGTAGAAGTAGGGTATCTGGCAGTCTGTTGTGACCACAATTGCCTCCATTACTGGGCCAGGGCTGTGACACATAAACAGGGACACATGAAGACCTCTTACTTCAAAGAGTTCACATAAGTACAATTCTACCAAATTGTAGGTAAAGTAGTTCATGAATGCGTGAAACAAAAATGTGTCCACTGACATTCAGGTTGTTCTTGTAAGATAGAAAAAATGGTATACCAGATAAACTGCAAAATAAATCACTCAAAAGAAAAAATCATTGATTAATATAATAGTTCAGTTTGTATCTGTATGCTTGTATTTTTGTTCTATTTCTCAAAAATCCCATTATAAACCTCTTCCTTATTCATTACTGTTCCTCAACTGTTACTGATGACATGGTAAACCCATCCCAGCAATGGTCAAGAAATGACATGACAAAAGAAGACTTAAAAGCTCATTTGAACCATTTCCATCATGTTAACAGGATATCTGTTTGAACATGTAATCTGCAAGTGGTCAGTAACTGAACAAACTGCTTAGTGGTTGAAACCACATACTCACAATCTATATCCAACAACGTGTCAAGTCTTTCCTGTTTACAATATGATATTACACAGTCAAGCTTTAACCTCATGAGGGGGATAAACTTTCTATATTCTTATCTGATGATCCTTTCATATTCTGAGAGACCTCAAACTGTTTTCTGTTACTTTATAGAAATGACCTGAGAAAAAAAGCCACAGTGGTTGTTAAAATGATAGCTAATAATTTTAGCATGCAGGCAGACATGCACCTTTCCATATTACTTGCTGTAGTGCTGCCAGCTAAATTTATCTGACTTCTTTCACTGCATGACTGATACAGGTTTTCTTTCAGCCATTTCCCACAGCATAAGGGAGTTAACACTACGCAGACAAAATGAATGAGTTTTGTTATAATCAATAAGGTAAGTCAGGATGAAAGTCACAGATGTCTAAAGTTACATCCTGATATAGTATAAGTATATGCACTTTTTTATCCAGTACATTATCTCTTATTAGCTTCATCAATGGAAAATTGTCAAATAACTCCAGTGCTCAGCTAAATAAAACCACAAGGCCACAGCAACCTTGGAAAAACAGCAGGGAACCAAAAGTACTTAACGCAACTTTTTATTTTTAAAATAATCCAGCGTTTTCGCCACAAGTCTCTTGTAGCTTCATCAGAATACAATAAAACCCTAATACCTGCCTTTATATAACAGGAAGGCAGGAAATGACATAATGAACCATGTTTACATTACTAACACATCAATTAACTGATTAATACTAGTTAGTGAAATAAAATCAAATAAAATTGTTTCCCTAATTTAAAATATACAAGTATAAATATACCTGCATTAATTTACACAAATGACATGCATAAATGGAATCTAGACTGGTAAACCCTGCTAGAAAACATTCTAAATCTGCTAAACTCCAATGGACACCTAATATAAAACTTGTATAAAAAGTAAAAAAGTGGAAATATATGTATATATTACGTGAGTATAGAAAAAAACTATAACTAAAGTACAAAAACGTAATAAAATGAAAATAAATGAACAAGAAAAAGGGTGATTATAAATAAAAATACCTCGGCTATCTCAAATAACTTCTTAGCTTAAGGACGGCTGAAATATTACAGCTCTCATTCAGACCTGGTGCTCTAAAAGCATCAAGTCTCAATTGCCATTCTAACTCTAAGTATTCCAGTAATAAGGAAGAAGGCTCTCCCCTGATTGAAAAAGGGATATGGTCTATAGCCATGAATTCAAAACTGTGGCCAGGAAAAGACGCCACATGTTTTGCTAAGGCATTTAAACAATTGCCCTTCTAATAGCATAATCGTGTTCAGAATTCGATCACGAAGTCTTCGATCGGTTTTCCCTATGTAAAAACTACTGCAGCATTTGCAAAAGGCAATATAAATCACTGATTTGGTTTCACAATTCAATTTGTAGAAAATATTGTATATAATATTATTAATAGAAAACCTATTTCCTGTTTTTATCAGTTTACACCAGTTGCAAAAGCCACAAATGGTCATTCCTTTTTGTCTATTGAAACTATCCCTATTAAAGTTCCTTTGTGTTAGTTCCTTCAAGTTGTTTCCTCCTATATGTAATACCAGGTATCGACACAAACCTATTAGTTAAGGAGCTATCGTTGGCTATAAAATGCCAATTTTTAGATATTATGGCCCAAATGGCCCGTGAATCAAGTGTAAAAGTTGTAATAAAATTCAAATTAAAATGCCTTTCATCATCAAGAAGTTGAACTGGAATTTGTAAATTGATGGTCTGATTATTACTATTTACCATACCATCCTCTATTCCCCCTTGCTCAATTGCTTTTTTACCTAAAAGGGGTTGATAAAAACCAGAAATTCTTTTATTGGATACCTCATCTATAAGTTCCTCTAGAAGAGTAATAGGGTAGCCTCTACTTGAAAACATTTCCTTAAGGAGATTGCATTCTGAATTAAAATCACTTAAAGTGCTGCACATCCTTCCTGCACGCACCAATTGTCCCTTTACAATGGAACGTTTTTGTTTAAAGGGATGTGCGCTGGAAAAGTGCAGGAAGGAGTTGCAGTATGTCGGCTTTCTATAGATACTGGCCAAATACTCTTCCCTAACATTATCTTTTATAAGTCTGACATCTAAATAGTCAATCTCTAAATAGGAAAAATTGTAAGTGAAGTTGAGGAAGGAAGTAGTTGCATTAAGTTCCAGCACAAATGTGTTTGCTTCAGAGGAATCACCATGGAACAAGATGAAGACATCGTCAAGAAACCTGGTGTAGAAACGGACATGATGCATCAAATCAGTCCTGTTTCTTAGATAATGTTTTTCCAATATCCCACGAAGAAGTTAGCGACGCCGCCCCACAGGGCGAGCCCATCGCTACTCCTCGCTTTGTAGGAAAAAGTCATTGCAAAAAGGAAAAAATTCGATGTCAAGACGATGTCTAACAATTCTGTCACTAATTGAATCTCATTTTTAGTTGCTCCAAGTTCCTCTAAAAGCAGGCCAGTCCACTCGACACCTTCCAAATGGGGGATCGAGGTGTATAAATCAACCACATCAATGGTAAGGAAATTATCCATACCATTGAAGGGAATGTCATTGATCTGATGTAAAACGACCAGGAATCTTTACATAATCCTGGAATACGCCCTAAGTATTTTGATAGAATAGAGTCAATAAGGCGTGAGCAAGGATGGGTCATCGAGGACCTACCATCAACAAGTGCCCTCATTGGAGGGTCTACAAGATTTTTATGAATCTTGGGCACTCCGAACATCACAGGGATTTTCGGGAAAGAGATGTCCAGGAATCGATATATATCGATGTCTATTTTGCCGCCAAGTATAGATCCCTCAGAAGGCCCCTAATTCTTTGGTAGGTTCCATTAATCTCATTTAAGGATACTGGTGCATAAGCTTCAGTTTCAAGAATCAATGACATTCTATCTTTATACTGTTCCTCGCTGAGAATCACTAAACCCCCACCTTTATCAGGTTTTATAACTCTAACAGCCTGTCGGCAAAGGAGGTCTAAAGCTGCACTTTGTTCTTTAGTAGTGTTATGCTTGTAAGGCTTTTCAATCACCGATTTGCTGCCCACAGACAGATGAGACCTAATATCTGCTTCACATACTGTTTCAAATAACTGGAGTTTAGAGTGTAGTGGTGGATTAAACACACTGGATAATTTAAGGGAATAATCACCAACTCGTTGTTCATTATGAAACAATAGTTGTAAATTTAACTTACGTACAAAACTTTTGAGGTCAATAATGACCTCAGCTAGCTTGCTCTTTCGAGTGGGTACAAAAGAGTTCCCTAAGGCTAGTAATTCAATAAGCTCATCATCAGGGACAAATTCTGAAAAGTTGTAGATCTTAAAATCGCGCTTTTATTTTTTAGAATGGTAGGGCCAATAGGTGTAGAAGCCAGGAGAAGTGGCTGGCTAGACTCCATATCTATCACTGGCGGTTCCTGTTCTTGTTCCGCCAGTTCTGATTGTTGCGTGACCCTAAAAAATTATTACTCTTATTAGTATTATGGTTGTTATGTGGGGTTGAATCGGAGGCATGAGTGCTTTTAAACTTATTATTAGCTTTATCTTTTAACCTATTACTCCGTCTAGGACCAGTAACAACCTCCCATTCTCCTTCATCATCACCCCCCTCCTCATTACCATGACCCCATGTGTCACCAGGTAGAGTATCGTTGATATTATCATTCCCATTAATACCATCACTTCTGACTGGGATTGTTAAATTAGGGTACGCTACCTTCTTGGAGTAAGCTGTTCTATCCCTTACTAGCTTTTTAGTTTTATTAAACTTCAATTTCACCATTAGGGCGTCGATGCTATTTAAAACACGCTGGTAGTCATATTTGTACCTGACAAAATCTAAGTCAGCTTTAATTTCTTGATCAAGATTGTTAATATCAGTAGTAAGTAAAGCTATATGTTTTACATAATGTTTAACAATGAGCTGCAATAGTAATGCTCCTTGGTCTTGAAAAAGGGCTTGTAACTCACTAAAAATCTCCATCAACTAGAAGACCAGATGGTGAGAAATTGTTACGTAGCCCTTTAGGTACAATTCTTTCAGCTAAACATTGTTCAAAGTATGCTGATTCGAGTTGCATCTTTTTCAATTTTAGAAGTTTAATATCTAAAATTTTTAGTTTGTCCGCTATAACTACTTCATTATGAGAAATTCTATGATCAGAAACAGTACCTGTATTTCCGCTATTAAAAGCGAAAAGATCAACGTTTTTAATCCAATCTGTCAGTGCAGGTAAACCATCAGCCGTTGAGTTATTAATAGCTGGAAGAAGATTGCTCAGCCCAGAAACTTGACCGCTAATGTTTGTGTTATCTGTTCCACCAGTATTACGCATTCGCGTTGGATTAGCGGTAGAAGAAGGGCGTTCTGCCAGCCAGGGTCCCGTTGTATTATTCGACCGTTGAGGAAGTTGAGATGTAGTAGGAACTACATTGCCGGAAGGACCGCCACCACGCTGGCCTGCCGGTATCGCTGATTCGATGGGAGAATCAGATGAAAAAGAGCCCAAAAGTGATTGTGACACCCGAGTAGTGTCACCGTGGGAGTCAAGGATACGACTGTTAGATGGTAGTAAGTCATTACTACAAGGAACTGTATCAATACGCTGCTCAAGGGGAAGCCGTCCTGTGAAGCCTGATCCATGCGCACCGGGAGCAGGAGGTGCATTACCCGTGATGTCATTTGTAACTTGGGATAACCTGCTGCTGAAATTAGAGTCCATGGCATCCATACATGCATTTAGTAGGTCTAGTTTCAAATTGAGGGAAACAAAAAGAGCTGGTAAATCGCTGAAGCTATCCTTAGCTTCTGGGATGTCCGTTCCCATTACAATAGAGCTGTTTGAACCATCAGGACTGCCCGTGGCCATAGTACAAAACCAAAACGAAAACCAAACTGAATGAAGACAAATAAAACCACAAGGCCACAGCAACCTTGGAAAAACAGCAGGGAACCAAAAGTACTTAACGCAACTTTTTATTTTTAAAATAATCCAGCGTTTTCGCCACAAGTCTCTTGTAGCTTCATCAGAATACAATAAAACCCTAATACCTGCCTTTATATAACAGAAAGGCAGGAAATGACATAATGAACCATGTTACATTACTAACACATCAATTAACTGATTAATACTAGTTAGTGAAATAAAATCAAATAAAATTGTTTCCCTAATTTAAAATATACAAGTATAAATATACCTGCATTAATTTACACAAATGACATGCATAAATGGAATCTAGACTGGTAAACCCTGCTAGAAAACATTCTAAATCTGCTAAACTCCAATGGACACCTAATATAAAACTTGTATAAAAAGTAAAAAAGTGGAAATATATGTATATATTACGTGAGTATAGAAAAAAACTATAGAAAAAAACTATAACTAAAGTACAAAAACGTAATAGACGTAATATAAACGTAATATAAAGTTGCGTTAAGTACTTTTGGTTCCCTGCTGTTTTTCCAAGGTTGCTGTGGCCTTGTGGTTTTATTTGTCTTCATTCAGTTTGGTTTTCGTTTTGGTTTTGTACTATGGCCACGGGCAGTCCTGATGGTTCAAACAGCTCTATTGTAATGGGAACGGACATCCCAGAAGCTAAGGATAGCTTCAGCGATTTACCAGCTCTTTTTGTTTCCCTCAATTTGAAACTAGACCTACTAAATGCACGTATGGATGCCATGGACTCTAATTTCAGCAGCAGGTTATCCCAAGTTACAAATGACATCACGGGTAATGCACCTCCTGCTCCCGGTGCACATGGATCAGGCTTCACAGGACGGCTTCCCCTTGAGCAGCGTATTGATACAGTTCCTTGTAGTAATGACTTACTACCATCTAACAGTCGTATCCTTGACTCCCACGGTGACACTACTCGGGTGTCACAATCACTTTTGGGCTCTTTTTCATCTGATTCTCCCATCGAATCAGCGATACCGGCAGGCCAGCATGGTGGCGGTCCTTCCCGCAATGTAGTTCCTACTACATCTCAACTTCCTCAACGGTCGAATAATACAACGGGACCCTGGCTGGCAGAACGCCCTTCTTCTACCGCTAATCCAACGCGAATGCGTAATACTGGTGGAACAGATAACACAAACATTAGCGGTCAAGTTTCTGGGCTGAGCAATCTTCTTCCAGCTATTAATAACTCAACGGCTGATGGTTTACCTGCACTGACAGATTGGATTAAAAACGTTGATCTTTTCGCTTTTAATAGCGGAAATACAGGTACTGTTTCTGATCATAGAATTTCTCATAATGAAGTAGTTATAGCGGACAAACTAAAAATTTTAGATATTAAACTTCTAAAATTGAAAAAGATGCAACTCGAATCAGCATACTTTGAACAATGTTTAGCTGAAAGAATTGTACCTAAAGGGCTACGTAACAATTTCTCACCATCTGGTCTTCTAGTTGATGGAGATTTTTTTAGTGAGTTACAAGCCCTTTTTCAAGACCAAGGAGCATTACTATTGCAGCTCATTGTTAAACATTATGTAAAACATATAGCTTTACTTACTACTGATATTAACAATCTTGATCAAGAAATTAAAGCTGACTTAGATTTTGTCAGGTACAAATATGACTACCAGCGTGTTTTAAATAGCATCAACGCCCTAATGGTGAAATTGAAGTTTAATAAAACTAAAAAGCTAGTAAGGGATAGAACAGCTTACTCCAAGAAGGTAGCGTACCCTAACTTAACAATCCCAGTGAGAAGTGATGGTATTAATGGGAATGATAATATCAACGATACTCTACCTGGTGACACATGGGGTCATGGTAATGAGGAGGGGGGTGATGACGAAGGAGAATGGGAGGTTGTTACTGGTCCTAGACGGAGTAATAGGTTAAAAGATAAAGCTAATAATAAGTTTAAAAGCACTCATGCCTCCGATTCAACCCCACATAACAACCATAATACTAATAAGAGTAATAATTTTTTAGGGTCACGCAACAATCAGAACTGGCGGAACAAGAACAGGAACCGCCAGTGATAGATATGGAGTCTAGCCAGCCACTTCTCCTGGCTTCTACACCTATTGGCCCTACCATTCTAAAAAATAAAAAGGGCGATTTTAAGATCTACAACTTTTCAGAATTTGTCCCTGATGATGAGCTTATTGAATTACTAGCCTTAGGGAACTCTTTTGTACCCACTCGAAAGAGCAAGCTAGCTGAGGTCATTATTGACCTCAAAAGTTTTGTACGTAAGTTAAATTTACAACTATTGTTTCATAATGAACAACGAGTTGGTGATTATTCCCTTAAATTATCCAGTGTGTTTAATCCACCACTACACTCTAAACTCCAGTTATTTGAAACAGTATGTGAAGCAGATATTAGGTCTCATCTGTCTGTGGGCAGCAAATCGGTGATTGAAAAGCCTTACAAGCATAACACTACTAAAGAACAAAGTGCAGCTTTAGACCTCCTTTGCCGACAGGCTGTTAGAGTTATAAAACCTGATAAAGGTGGGGGTTTAGTGATTCTCAGCGAGGAACAGTATAAAGATAGAATGTCATTGATTCTTGAAACTGAAGCTTATGCACCAGTATCCTTAAATGAGATTAATGGAACCTACCAAAGAATTAGGGGCCTTCTGAGGGATCTATACTTGGCGGCAAAAATAGACATCGATATATATCGATTCCTGGACATCTCTTTCCCGAAAATCCCTGTGATGTTCGGAGTGCCCAAGATTCATAAAAATCTTGTAGACCCTCCAATGAGGGCACTTGTTGATGGTAGGTCCTCGATGACCCATCCTTGCTCACGCCTTATTGACTCTATTCTATCAAAATACTTAGGGCGTATTCCAGGATTATGTAAAGATTCCTGGTCGTTTTTACATCAGATCAATGACATTCCCTTCAATGGTATGGATAATTTCCTTACCATTGATGTGGTTGATTTATACACCTCGATCCCCCATTTGGAAGGTGTCGAGTGGACTGGCCTGCTTTTAGAGGAACTTGGAGCAACTAAAAATGAGATTCAATTAGTGACAGAATTGTTAGACATCGTCTTGACATCGAATTTTTTCCTTTTTTGCAATGACTTTTTCCTACAAAAGCGAGGAGTAGCGATGGGCTCGCCCTGTGGGGCGAGCGTCGCTAACTTCTTCGTAGGATATTGGGAAAAACATTATCTAAGAAACAGGACTGATTTGATGCATCATGTCCGTTTCTACACCAGGTTTCTTGACGATGTCTTCATCTTGTTCCATGGTGATTCCTCTGAAGCAAACACATTTGTGCTGGAACTTAATGCAACTACTTCCTTCCTCAACTTCACTTACAATTTTTCCTATTTAGAGATTGACTATTTAGATGTCAGACTTATAAAAGATAATGTTAGGGAAGAGTATTTGGCCAGTATCTATAGAAAGCCGACATACTGCAACTCCTTCCTGCACTTTTCCAGCGCACATCCCTTTAAACAAAACGCGTTCCATTGTAAAGGGACAATTGGTGCGTGCAGGAAGGATGTGCAGCACTTTAAGTGATTTTAATTCAGAATGCAATCTCCTTAAGGAAATGTTTTCAAGTAGAGGCTACCCTATTACTCTTCTAGAGGAACTTATAGATGAGGTATCCAATAAAAGAATTTCTGGTTTTATCAACCCCTTTTAGGTAAAAAAGCAATTGAGCAAGGGGGAATAGAGGATGGTATGGTAAATAGTAATAATCAGACCATCAATTTACAAATTCCAGTTCAACTTCTTGATGATGAAAGGCATTTTAATTTGAATTTTATTACAACTTTTACACTTGATTCACGGGCCATTTGGGCCATAATATCTAAAAATTGGCATTTTATAGCCAACGATAGCTCCTTAACTAATAGGTTGGGGACGATACCTGGTATTACATATAGGAGGGGAAACAACTTGAAGGAACTAACACAAAGGAACTTTAATAGGGATAGTTTCAATAGACAAAAAGGAATGACCATTTGTGGCTTTTGCAACTGGTGTAAACTGATAAAACAGGAAATAGGTTTTCTATTAATAATATTATATACAATATTTTCTACAAATTGAATTGTGAAACCAAATCAGTGATTTATATTGCCTTTTGCAAATGCTGCAGTAGTTTTTACATAGGGAAAACCGATCGAAGACTTCGTGATCGAATTTACGAACACGATTATGCTATTAGAAGGGGCAATTGTTTAAATGCCTTAGCAAAACATGTGGCGTCTTTTCCTGGCCACAGTTTTGAATTCATGGCTATAGACCATATCCCTTTTTCAATCAGGGGAGAGCCTTCTTCCTTATTACTGGAATACTTAGAGTTAGAATGGCAATTGAGACTTGATGCTTTTAGAGCACCAGGTCTGAATGAGAGCTGTAATATTTCAGCCATCCTTAAGCTAAGAAGTTATTTGAGATAGCCGAGGGTATTTTTATTTATAATCACCCTTTTTCTTGTTCATTTATTTTCATTTTATTACGTTTTTGTACTTTAGTTATAGTTTTTTTCTATACTCACGTAATATATACATATATTTCCACTTTTTTACTTTTTATACAAGTTTTATATTAGGTGTCCATTGGAGTTTAGCAGATTTAGAATGTTTTCTAGCAGGGTTTACCAGTCTAGATTCCATTTATGCATGTCATTTGTGTAAATTAATGCAGGTATATTTATACTTGTATATTTTAAATTAGGGAAACAATTTTATTTGATTTTATTTCACTAACTAGTATTAATCAGTTAATTGATGTGTTAGTAATGTAAACATGGTTCATTATGTCATTTCCTGCCTTCCTGTTATATAAAGGCAGGTATTAGGGTTTTATTGTATTCTGATGAAGCTACAAGAGACTTGTGGCGAAAACGCTGGATAATTTTAAAAATAAAAAGTTGCGTTAAGTACTTTTGGTTCCCTGCTGTTTTTCCAAGGTTGCTGTGGCTTTGTGGTTTTATTTGTCTTCATTCAGTTTGGTTTTCGTTCCAGTGCTCAGCTATTTTATTCCTACTCGAATGAGGGTCAAAGAACATTTTTTTTTTTTTGTGGCTGTTCATTCTTTTGAATCTGTAGTGATTTTTTTTTACCAGGCTCAAAATAAAATCCCATATACACTTAAAAACAATTTAGAGTTTTTAGTTTATACACCCCTGGCTGAAATACTCTGTCTTTCAGCCATCACTGCCTCTGCTGCAAACTTGCCAAATGAGTGTCTTTTATCTTCCTAGGTTCATATTGCTACTTACTGTACTTTTTCTGTTTTCTTAATACCAGCCCCTTTCTTCACTCTCAAACACCATTTACCAATTTGATAACTGTTCATCTTATTTTAAAGGGCTTACAGTTTTGCAGTAATATCACATTTTACTCTCATTTTGATTTTGTTCTGTTGTAGATTTAACATGTATTCTGTTTTCCTGCAGATTTTACTCTTACACCTGAAGAAGCATTATTGTAAAAGCACTTGTGTTCATTCTTTTATTGAACAGTTGGGAAACCTGGAACTTTGCCTTTGTCTCTTTTCTGCAATTGGACTTTTCTACTTATACAAAGGCACCTGGATATCTTGGGGTTACATTTTATGTCATGTTTATTGACTTAATAGATGAACACATACTAAACAAAATAAATATGGGTGATTTATTTATATGGGACACTGATATACAAAGTAATTACAGTATAACAGTGAAGCCTTGATTTTCAGATTATAGTAGCAGCATGTCACCTATTCTAGTAAACACTGTTTACTAGTGGTTACATTATAGGTTACATAGGACTGAATCTTAGACTCTTAGATGTTATTCCAGAATTCACAGCATACTACACAAGCTCCAAGTTTGTAAAATGCAAAAACATAAATATAAAGGAATAAGTGTCAGGATCACAGCCTCTACTATTACCCCCCCCCCCAAAAAAAAAAAACCCTCCTTACTGTATGTAATAATATATTTACCATGAAGTGTGTACAATGTATATATAAACATATGTGTATAATATGTAAAAAGAATAGATCTCTGGTCTATCACTGGAAAAGAGTTCACTGACTAGTTATCTTAATTACCGAATAATTATATGCACAGTGGAACAAACAAAAAGTTTCTAAGTCATTTACAGTGATGGCCCATTTCAGTAAAATTGCAGATACAGTCTAGTTTGTAATTCTCTACATTGCTCTGGCTTATTTAGATTTTTTTAAAACTAGTCTATAGCACACCTGTCCATTTCATGATGGATGGTTCAAGACTGAAGAACATTACCAAGAAAGTAGACTTACCTTTGGAAAGAAACACTATCAGTATTTGCAGTGGGGTTAGGGAAATACACTTTTATTTCCATTCATACCTCTTAACCTCTTGCAGCAAGAAATATGTTCAAAGTCATAAATAAAATGGGACAAAGGACAAAAAATGGGGACACTTTTTAAATATTGCTCGTATAAACTTAGAAAGTTCATAGACAAGCACGTTTTGTATTAGCATGAAAGGTCTGAAGGGTGTGATGTCTGAAACACAGATGTCAGTCATTATTTTCTAACTTCATTCCTTAACGATTTGTCAGTAATTTGAAGTACAACTTTGTTTTTTGGAAGGGCAGTATTTCATGTAAAAGAAAGGGGTTGCTATGGGGGCGTCATGCGCACCCATATTTGCAAACATTGTGTTATTACAATGAGAAAGGCATTTTCTTTTTAGACATTTAGAAGTGAAACCATGGAAGCTATATCTCCATTTCTTGGATGATATTTTTATTACTTGGGATAGACCTATGGGGTAGATTGATGGTTTCATGGAATTCATTGAATTCTTCTACATATTTTCTCAGCTTTACCCATTGTGCCTATCATGAACGTATGAACTACTTAGACGTTACCATTTCTAAAGACCACCAAGGGGAGCGGTAGGTTAGTACTATTTATAGGAAACCCATCTATAGTAATAGTTTACTACACTTTGAGAGCAATCATCCCCTGCATCAGAAAATGGGAATTATCAAAGGCCAATATGTTAGAGTGGCTAGAATGTTTTCCACCCATGACTAACTGATTGATAAATGTGAGAGATTGAGGGATATGTTTCTCAAGAGGGCGTACCCTGAGAGTATAGTAGTCCCCATCTGAAATGATATTGTGGAAAAAAGGCTTAGAGGGATATAGTCCCTTTAATTTACTCTACATATTCTTCTATAGCTCAAGTAGTTACAAGGGGGGCAATTGATGCATTAAAAATTAAACAGGCATTCATTACAGAGTTTTGCAATGAAGCCACCCCGATTAGAGGTATTTTGGCCAAAAATTGGCAGATTTTTTCTCTTTTCAAAGAAATGGAGGAAAAAATTGGAAAATGTCCCACGGTGGTCTAAAGAGGAGTTAAGACCATACAAATTTCTTGGAACATGCCTCTATTCATTGTGAATATGGATGTAGCAATAGGAAGGTTGGTGCTTATAAATGTGGCTTTTGCAAATACTGCAATGACATTTTGGAGGGTGACCACATTACTATCTACTATATGCCCATTAGGTCAAGTTGTTTTAGCAACTGTAATAATGTTGGGGAGGTGTATGCAGCCATATGCCAAATTTGTTAGTGTTATTACGTGGACAAGACCAAAGGAAAATTTAAGGAGTGTATATACGAGCATAGAGCAGATATGAGGAAACAGGACCATAAAAATGCTTTGGCTAAGCATACTATGGAGTATCCAGAACACTTTTTTCATTTTTTTGTGTTGGAGCAAGTGTTACAAGACCTTAGGGGGGACCATGGGATCATATCTTGGAGAAAAGGGAGTTGCGTTGGGAGTTCAGGTTGAATGCCACTACCCACTTTGTCTGAATGAAGGGGTGTCAATATCTAGTGTCTCAAAACTTAAATTTTATATAGTTTAACAGTATAAAAATTTACTGAATGAGTTATGACATTTTAAACATACACCAAAAAGATTTTTTTAAGACTATTTTATATTTTTATATAGCTTTTAGACAATGGTTTGTCTTGAATGTATCAATGGTTTTGCATTAATGGGCTCAGTGTTGGTTTTAATTGTTTAATAGTGTGGGAATTGTGTAATGAGGCAAGAAGAAAAAACTGCAACAAGCCACGTTCAAGTTCAAGTACAACCAAAGGAATAGCACAAACAACAGGAACATTCAAACTTTTAATAAAACAAGGCAGAACTTTCAGGTTTCCCCTTCTTCAGTGCATATAAAACCATTCTCAATTGACATATTTAAATAGTTGAAACTGAACAACATGTGACACAACCAATCAATCAGTTTCAAACAATATAATCGAACATTTAAAATTAACTAATACTAATTAATGTAGCATAATTTGTTTCTTGTGCAACACTGGTTTCAAATCAGTATTGATTTCACAGTATTGTTCAAACCAGGAAATACATCTGCATTTAGTCTTAAAATCCATGTTAGTTCTATATTCTCTAACTTATTATTTGCATCACCACCTCTACTATTTTTTGTAGTATATTAATAACCGTAAACTAAAAGCAATGATTTACACCTTTCTCTAATACATGCTTAGCCAAAGCATTGTTCTCAACACTTCTCTTTATCTCTGATTTATGTTCTATAATACGGTCATTCAACCTTCTATTACATTTTCCAATGTAGAACATGAACATTGAGTGCAGTTGGCTAAATATATTATTTGAGTGGTGTTGCAGCAGGCATAGCAGTCAAATGTATATTTTATTTAAATCACTTAAAATGTCCCTATAGCAACTACAACTTAGGCAAGGGTATGTACCCTTCTTTAAATTAACTTAATTTCTACCCTCATATAAATCTTTGTAACATAGCCTTCTTTTAAGATTCTTTTGGTTCTTGTATACAAACATAGGTTGTTCACTAAATATTTGTTTTATCTCTGGCATAGTTAACAAAATATTCCAATTTTTCCTAATTTGTCTTTCTACATCTCTAGTTCTATTATTAAAAGTGAACACATATCTTAACTTATTCTCTTGTCTTCCTATTATATTCGAGCTTGGTACATTCCCTCCCTTAGAACTAAAAAACAGAACCATATTAGCTTGCCTGTTAACTAAAACTTCATTCATATTTTTGTATACAGTACCTGTCTCATATCCCCGATCAATAAATTCCATTGCTATTTCTTCCATATGTTCTTTATTTTTTACATCATCAGTGTTCAACCTATTTACTCTTATAAACTGGCTTTTTACAATGCCCCTAAATACATGCGGGGCATGTAGTATTATTCCTTTGTGTGTACCTATTTTTTTGTACAGATTTCTTATATACACAGATTTCTATACCCTTCCCTCTCTTTTCTAGCCTTATGTCCAAATAGTTAATGGCTGTTGTTGAATATTGCATCTTAAACCTTAGGAATTCGGTACTACTTTCCAGATGTTCAACAAGTTGTTTCAGGCTACTTTCATTGCCGTTCCAAATAAAAAAGCAGTCATCTACAAATCTCTTATAGAATAAAAGCTCATTACTAACATAGCTGTCATCCTTATATATTTTTCTCCCATTGCTTAAGCACTAAATTGGCATAGGTGTTATCCATGGACATACCCATGGCAACACCTGATACCTGCAGTTAGGGTTTTTCATTAAACAAAAGATATTATTACTTAAAATAATATCTATTAGCAAACAAATATTGTCAATTCTCTTATGTGTCATATTAGTCTCCATATTTAGAAATTCTCTTATCATATTAATGCCATAATTATTAGGGATGACTGTGAATAGAGAATTTATTCCTAAGCATACAAATAGGAAGTCATTATAGTCGCTCTTACAATGCCATTGATATAATTTCTGCAGAAAATCAGCCGAATCTTTTATACAGCTCATACACATTGGCAAATATTCACACAGTAGTTTTTGCACATACATTGACAATGGCTCTGTTATCCATCCCCTCCCTGAGACTATAGCTCTCAAAGGAGGAGATGTCACAGATTTATGTATTTTAGGAAAGCCATAGATGCATGGTATAACAGGACCCGGGCACTATAAAGAAATGAAATACTTCCAAAGAAATATCATCTTGTAGCTGCATATCACATATCAGCATATTTACAGTTGAAATACATTTTTTTACATAACTATATTCAACTTCTTTAAAAGTCCTTTCGTCCTTTAAAAAATCATGCATAAGTTGTACATAATGGTTCTTATCAAACAAAACTACTGGGCCCCCTTTGTCTGTTTTATAATTAAATCTTTTGCATTTTCCAGTTTCTTCAGAGCTAGATTCTCACTATACAACATATAAAACTTCTGTTTTTTTTATTCTCATAAAGATATCTATTTTCAATCTTACACAATTCATAAAATGCTGTCATAACAGGAGCACTGCATGGAATAAAAGTGCTACTTCTCTTACATCGTTTTTTTATGATCCCCAGTAGTATCTTTAAATATCATTTTTTTAATTTAAATTTCTAGTGAACAACAAACATCAAGTCTATCAATGCTTGTGAAATACCATCACTTCCACTGGATATAAATTGAAGCCCTTTATCAAAAACCTTCATGTCCTCTTCTGTTAGCACATAACTAGAGAGGTTAACAATATTAGATTTTACAGTACCTATTTTGGATGTGTTGCTTTGTTTTGGACCTGAGGGCTGCTGCTTTTTTGTTTCAGCGATTATGAATGCTGCTCCAGTCTCCTTCTGGAAGCTGACCTTGATTTTACCTCGATTTTATGTCATAACTTCACTATTACTGGTTTGAAGAGTTTGGTAAAATCCTCCATTTTTGTATTCACACTTGCCATAGTACTTCTCCCATCATTCTTATCAGTTGTAACCATGCTACTCACACTAGGATGCTCTAAACTTAATGATTTCTGGTCCATCTATTGCTGGGTCTGATTGGTCAAGCCCTCACAAGTAGATGCCCTCAATTTCGATGTTAGTGATTCCATCTGTCCTCACAGTTGCTCTTTCGCTATTGGTTATTCCCATCTCGACCACTTCTTCATCAAATGTATCTAACTGATTGAGAGCCCTTGTTTTATTACTATTGGTTTTATTTATCTGATTCTTAGGCCATGAAAAAATATGGCCAGATCTAAAATCATTTAAGTCTCTGATTAGTTTCAGTTTTTTGCAGCTTCCAAATTCATATCAAAAACTGCCAGTCTATCAATCATCTGCTGTTATACAGGAAGCATAACATTAAACGCAGCATTATTAGTAATAGAGATCTCCAGATGCATAATTTCTTCTATTAAAGTTGTCTTAATGTCTTGGAAGAAATTATTCATTAGTTTCATGTAGTCAGTGCTTAATTTTCAATTCTATTGCTGCCACTTTATGAGGAGTTCAGGATACAAATTAGTGTAACTTGGCATTTTGAGGACCCTCAGTCCTCTAGGTGCTATTTCTAGTTCTAAATATGCCAAGAAACTTAGTTGCTGTCATTGCAGCTATTTAAAAGTTTATACCTTATTTTCTAAGATATTTAATGATTTAGTCAGTTCCTCTGATTCCACTACAGCTGTTCCCACAATACGTTTTTGTATAAAATTCATAAAGGTCAGTAGTGGGATATCAGTCTTATGTGGTAGATTCTTTAGCATGTAGCCAACCCCAGCTACCACTGAAGCATAAGTACTCTCTCCACAAGGTGTAGGCTGTGTCATAACTTTCCAAGAATGTCTGCAGCCTTTATCCAAAGTCCAAAATCCAAGGCAAGAAGAAAAAACTGCAACAAACCACGTTCGAGTTCAGGTACAACCAAAAGAATAACCCAAACAATAGGAACGTTCAAACTTTTCTGCACTGTCAACTCCTAATGGTTATGCATCAAAATAAAAATCCTTAGGTGTGGCGGCCAATAAGATGTGTGGGAGTTCACTGTGGCAAAAGTGATACACTTGAGTAAATCATCCCAGGAAGATGTGTTGGGAGGTACATACAAAGGGGTGCATTCATACCTCTCAACCTCTTAGCACAAGAAATCTGGACAAAGCCTGACATAATGTGGTTCTTACAAACTTAGAAAGTTGCTATAATATTAGCATTTGTGTTAGAATGCATTTTCTGAAGGATATGGAGTCTGAAATTCAAATGCATGTCATTATTTAGTTACTTTAATCCTTAGACCATCCCAGTGAGTTGTCAAAAAAATTTATTTTTATTTTTATTTATTTTACATTTGTTAACCGGGCTGGTCTAACTGGATACATATCCGTTTTCAGCAGAGGCCCGAGGAGAAAAGCTCCAATACACAATAGAAGTACATATTTAAATTGCAAGATTCAAAGTATTGTTACAACAAGAGAATACAGCTTACATATGCAGGAATGAAAATTTACATAGATGTTATATAAGACTAAAGGACAGACAGGAAATTATACACAGAACATTGATTTCGTTAAAGATACTGAAAAATAGACTGAAATCAGAGATTTTCCTTATTACTAAAAGGAAAGAGAAATTTTAGAGATCTGCAATTAGGGAAATGGGCTAGAGAAGTGGACCTAGAAGTAAAGAGATATGTAGTTAGTCAGGTTCTCGACATGGGCATGTCCATTGTGTGGAGAGATATTCTTTAAGGTTAGCTTTGAAATGATAGAGCGAAGAAGTAAGTCTAAGGTTGTTTGGCAGGGAGTTCCACTGCTTGCCAATGGAATTTGCATAAAGGGCATCCTCACCTGAGTTTTTTGCTTTAATGGTTAGGATCTGGATGCTGTTTGATGATCGGAGACTATTGAGGTTAGTATATGGAGTTAGAATTTTGCACAGTGAGGGAGTTCTATCAGGATGGTTGATAATTTTATAAGCTTCGGTGAGTTGGCTAAGTTTGAGGAGATTTGGCAGTTCCAACCAGCCAAGTCTTCGCAGATTAAGGCAATGATGGATTCGATAAGGGGAACCTGTAATAAATCTGACAATGTGGTTATAGGCAAGAGAGAGCATGTTAAGTTCACGTTTATTGAGAAAAGAGAGGATCGGGGAAGCATAGAGGAGGGAAGAGAGGAGATGGGTACGAGCAATAGTTAATTTGGTAGTGGGAGTTAGGAAGTTTTTAATTCTGTACATAGATCCTAGTTTTTTGTTAACAGACTTTACTGTTTGGGTAATGTGTATGTCAAATTTGAGCTTATGATCAATAGTGACACCTAGCAGTTTGGTACTGGTGACAGGGGTTATGAGGGTCCCATTAGTGGATTTAATATGAAAGGTTGTGTTGTTAGTGTTTGGGAGTTCTTTACCTAGAGGTGAGAAGACGTTGGGGAAGAAAAGTAATAGTTTGGTTTTAGATGGGTTAAGTAGAAGTTTTAAGTCAGTGAACCATTTTTCAACTAGTACAAAACAATGTTGTGTGGTCATTTGGAGATTCGAGAGGGAGACGTCGGAGCAGATTAAGGTGGAGTCATCGGCGTATTGTATACAGGTGGATTTAGGGATGATTGATTGAAGGTCATTTATGAAGATGGAAAACAGAAGTGGGCCCAGTATTGAGCCCTGAGGAACGCCTATGGTATTCGGGAGCAGTCCCGATATTCTGTTTTGCCATAGGACAGCTTAAAAAAAACTATTTTTATGAGGAACAGAGCAAAAATATGAGGCAAAAATCTGGACATTCTGTGAAAATCTGTACAGCTGAGCATTATGAGTGCATTGTACTCAATTACTGGTGTGATGAAGGTTGAGAATAATAGGACTCTAATGTCCTTTGATGTGGCTGTCCTGCACATACTCAGGAGTTGCACTACAAACAAGGGGTTAGTCATCACTGTGGGTACATGCTGGTGGAAGACCTGCATACTATCTACCTGAGTACACAGGTCACATACCACTTGGTCTGCTCATAGGGGGTGTACTGCCTATATTGTAAATAGCTTGTGCATTTGCTTGCATAAAGGAATTAATACCCCTGTGTTTTTTGTTCATCCACAGTGTCTCCTTGGCTCTGGCAAGAAATCCTTCGTGTATGTTAATACTGTCTGCATTATACCAGTACAAATCTTGGATTCAGTGATTGTCCACAATTTGCAGTCCTCCACAAAGTTGGTTATACAAAGGATGTGTAAGTTAGTCTTGATTTCTGAGACTAAAATAATGAACAAGAAAGGGCCTAGTACAGAATCCTGAGGTACTGACCTGGTGCAGATTATTTTGGAATACTTAGCATTTTTAATATGTGAATGTGTGTGTAGTTTTTTTTTGGTTATTGCTACAAAATCAGTAACATTCTGCAGTTGTCTGTAACCTTACTATACAGATTTTGTTATCTTTCTAAGTGACTATCAGGATTGTTCATTTGTGATCATCTTTCCATTTGTTTTGTACTGTACAATGTTATGTGACAACCATTACTTATAACTAGACTTGGACATTTCCATAGTGTATCATTGGAGCTGCGGAACTCTGTTGTACAGGGAGCTATTCTGAGTTGTTTCTTGCTATAGATTAGCATATTACAATCTTATCTGCAGGTTTTGTGCTGATATCAGTATAATGCACTGGATTCTGCAAGCTTATGGGATTCAGCCCATTGTTTTATATTTTTTTCTGCTTTTCTTACATCTGTCATTCAAAATAAATAAATAAATAAATAAAACACTTTTTTTATTTTTCTATCAAAGCTAGCCACCACTCAGACCAGTTTTTCTAACACACTGTAGTGGAAATGTAATCTTTCCACAAACACATATTTTTTCCAGTTTTAATCCCATAATTTCCCACGTCTTTTTTATTAATTTTCACAGTCTAATATACTTCTTATTTCTAGTATTTCTATCAATATGGCTGTTGTAAATATATTTCCCTTAGTTATAGTTCAACTTTGTGATGTAATAAAATAATCAATTTCTGTTTTAAGTCCTCATTCTGACAAACTAATGTGTTGTTTTCATATTTATGCTTGAATGTTATGAGTTTATGTTTGTCTAGTTTTTTATTCTGTTAACCATATGTATCTGAAGCTTTTCTCCCTGGGTCTCTGCTGAAAATGGGTACTTCATGACCCAGACAGACTTTCCCCATAAACAAATGCCAAATAAATAAATACATTTATATATACACCTTATCTATATGTCTACAAATTATTATTCCAAATCTTTAAATTGCCACATTTTGTAACTTCAAAAATTTGCTTAGCATCATTTCTTCTCTTATTTTTTCCTCTCAAATCATAATTAAAATCTCACATTAATATTATATTCATATTAATTACTACATAATCCAAAAGTTTATGAAATAAAATGTTCCTGTCTCATGCAATGCTGTAATTCTATATACATAATTATGCCATTTGAGATCTGCAGTAGCTAATCTTCCCATCCTTGCAATGTTATGTTCAGTATTTTCACTGATTTTCTACAAAGTACAACTATGCCAAAACATAGCTCCTTTCCTAGGCTACATATTGTATATCCTCCCCAATGTTTCTCTGTTGACAATCTCTCTTTTGTCAAAAATCTTACATCTTCCAATATTATACATTAACATCACACTTCCTACAACAATTTAGAATGCCTATTATTCTACTTACAGTTTTGATGCTGTTTACATTTACTGAAAGCATTCAAAAGTTGTCATTATATCTATATTGTAGTTTACCAGAAATGTTGAAAATCTGAAGTATTTATCTCATTTGCATTTCCCATTTCTTTTTCCTCTTTTACACTTATCCCTTTAAACGTTCTTTCTTTTCCTGCCTCTTACTCTTTTGCCAGTAGAATTATTTTTATCTTTCACTGTTTTCCGGTTTATATCTTCCTCATCACTAATTTCAGAACGTTCTTCATATTATCTTGTTTCATGTTTCTCTTTATTTTACCCTGATCTTGCTCTCCTCATTTATGTTTACCTCTTCTTGGTCCTTTTTACCTAGATTACAATCCATCCATAAATGCATAATTTTGTTACATTTATAACATTTAAATTCACATTTTTTTGTATCATGAATTGCTTTCCTACAAATATAACATTTCCTCTTATAACAGTTACTTATCACATGATCATATTTTTCACAGGAAAAAAAAAAACATGGTTTCAGTTGACCCCAATATTTTACAACACCTCTTTTGCCCTCTACTTTTATCATACTAAGGATATGAACATTTTTTTTGCTTGTCCATAACCACTTTACAAAGTTTGCCTAGCTGTCTTTTTAAAGTCTCTTTTTCAACTTCAGTTCAAAATTGAACACGTATTTTCTTTTTGTTTCTCTGTGAAATGCTGTAACCACATAAGAATTAATTGGATTACAGGTCTTTTTCCTTCTCATACTCACCTAAAAAAACTTGCCAAATCAGAACCAGTCTCAAAACTAATGTCAGAAAATGTCTCTTTAGGAATAAAAACAAAAGCTCTTACCTGCTGAGCCTTCAATCCCAACGAGACCATTAAATTATCACAAGTATCATACCTGTCCATTTCTTTTCCTTTTTTGTTCTGAATTCTCACCACCAATTTCCTTTGATTGTTGTCATTTCCTTTCCACTGTTCATGTCTCATCACTTTTCCTGCTGTTTCTCTGATAGTCTCAGCAGATGATTTCTTTCTTTGGTAATGTTTGTTCAAAATAACTTCCAATTCCTCTGATTGAATTTTGTCTGTAATTTCACTCCATGAAACATCTTTTCCACTGTCTGTCTCACTCTTCAACAACAGTGCACCCAAAATATCATCCCATAACCCTCCTGACTGGAGGGTTATAATAACACATCCATCATTGATTTCAATGCTTGCTTCTAATGAAACAAACAAATTCTGCTGAAACAGCTACTCAGAATTTTGTAGAGCTTCAAACACTGCACCAGCATTCATGTATGTGTTATCTGCCATCTTGGCTATCCTTGAGTTCTGTTCTCCCAGTTGCCACTGCACTAAGAATGGAACAAGAACTCCCCTAATGAGAAAAGGAAGTTCCCTGGTGCCTTGGCTAAATGACCCCTAGTAGTATAAATACTACCTCTGGTCTCCCCTGAAAAGAGGCTACTAGCTTAGTGGAACTCATTTAATCAAAAAAGTATAAATAACGAAATAAATATGATATTTTGTGAGCGGTATATTGGGTATATAATTTTGATAATATTTAACAGGCAGTACAGAATGACACGAAGCAAATTTGAAAGTTCTGTTTTCAGACACAATCAGGAATTAAATTATAAACATAGCACCAACATAGCTAAAGCAACAGCTCAAAGGTTAATATTTATCTCATGCATGATGGTGATTTATGTGTGTGTGTGTGTGTGTGTGTGTGTGTGTGTGTGTGTGTGTGTGTGTGTGTGTGCATGTGTGCGTGCGCACGCGCGCGCGTGTGTGTGTGTGTGTGTGTGTGTGTGTGTGTGTGTGTGTGTGTGTGTGTGTGTCTGTGCATCTGTGTCTGTGCTTGTGTGTCACCATTCAGCTGTGAAAGAAGGGAGGACAGCTGACTTCAAAAACAAGATATTATAACTCTCACCAAACCACTACTAGTTACAACCTCATTGATGTGTTTTTTAGTTCTAATCTGGTTAGCAAGGAGGCTGTCTGTTATTATATGTCATCTGCCTACAGCTTGATGCACAGTTACTCCAATCACATTACTTTTACACATACTGTATAAGGTTTTTGCAGCTTAATCATCTAAATGCGGTGCTTTGTGCAGTCAACATGCATACTTTCTAGTATTCATTAATCTCACATTACTTCTTTTTTCCTAGGTATTTTCAAAGTTGCAATTCTTTGTTAACAGTGTTGCTCAGTATATCTGATCTGCATACATTTTGTTATGCCACAATGCATACTTATGAATATAGTTTCATGCTCTGTGATTTTTTTCACAAGTATCTTATCTTTTATTCAGGTCATGTTTGAAAAATTTCATAACACATCTATATATCAAGATAACAAATAAATAAATAATATGGAAGGTCTTTCTTCCTCATCAGATCTTCCTCATTGACAAGCAGTATTCTGATGAGGAAAAGGAACAGTAATGTGGCTGGTGCATATTCACAAGAATAAAACTGTGTTAGCAATTGTACAAACACTGGGAGTCACCACAGTTGTAGCATAGGAATGGTCTGGATAATGAATCATTAAACTGTAGGCCAGGGCCCTCCTACTATAACATTATGTTTGTGAAGCCCTTTGTGCTTCACATAGCTTAATAAGCATTTTCTTGTTTGCAGAATTTGCTCTTCAGAATGTGATAACTGGGTGGTGTTCGATAACATCAAGCCCCAGAATGGAAACATAGCAATGCTTGACCAAATCATTCAGCATGATCACCCATGTGTAATTTATAATATTTAGAAACAGTTCTGCTTTTTTCATGGTGACTCTAATGTGTTATTCTGTTATTTTAGAAATGCAAAAAGTTACTGTTATCCAGCTGTGCAAGCCTCACATGTATGAAGGTCATTTTTCTAATTTTATTTCAGTGATAAAATAAGATTTTGTATTGCAGAGTGCAGAGTTCAGTAAATGTGGGAGGAATGACAGTTAACAGAAGTTAATGCAATTTTCCACTATAATTACAGACCATAACTAAAATAAAAGGGTATGACTGAGTTCTAAATCACATGTTCTGCAGTGTTTCACCTTTATAAGCAGCATGCAATTATTTAATAAGAAATAGACAGCCACAGAGTCTATATGCAGTGGTATATTGGTTCCAAGAAAGATTAATTATTTACCATATAACATGCATACTACTTTCTATTAGAATGTTGCTGTTTATAACTACAGGTATGTGATGCTGCCATACTGTTATCCTGCAATGATGGGTAAACCTAGCAATGTAGCAATGGAACTTATTACTATCCAGCGGTTTAAGGTATTATAGAAGAGCCTGAGAGAATAAGCATACATTCTGATGGGTGCACTGCATATAACAGTCAGATAAGGGTACATAATGAGTGACAGAGACACAGATAAGAACATGAGAAAGCTTAGTGACACATCTGTATTTTCAGGCCCCTTCCATCTTCCACTTTCATATACACCTGTTTTTTTTTTCTAAATGTTACTGATCTTTATCACAAATACATATTACACATCCAAAGTCTGAATGTAAAGCATGCATTGCAACTAAACATTACCACGTTAATGCACAGTTACATAGCAACAACCATTTAAATAAAGTTTCGTTATAAAGAGAAGAAAAAACAAGGACTGATAGAAATGCTTACTGTTTAAATTGCATTTGGAAATGGTGACACATAGTGAAAAAATATGGCAGTAGATGATATAACTTGGATCTAAGAAATATTGATAGACTGTTTTGAGCAGGACTCTACCATGGAACATAAGCCTGATGACTGAATGCATGCCTTCAAATTTACCATAGGACTAACGATCCTAGTTCTCCTTGAGAAAAGGGGTACAGAGTGAGGGTCAATATTGGCAAGACATTAATAGTCACCCAAAAAACTGCCTTAAAACTTCTATGGATCATTCTGATGTTACAATGACTATATAATATGCAAATATGTAAATGAGTGAACAGAGCTGTATATATTTCTGCTTTTGAAATAAGTAGTTAGTTAATCATCTACAACACTCGGTTTTCACTCTAGAAAAATCGCTGTCAGCATCTGGCCTTGTGCTCATCATTAGCACAATACAAGAAGAAGACTGTGACTCACAGTTAACATAGTTTATCTGCATCCTATAATCTCAGGCTCATGACTGTGACATCCACTGAAATGCCTGGTTTCATTCTGAGCTCATAGTTAAAACTCAGAGGTCACACAATCACATAAAAAACTGTCATAACTAAAACAAGTAAAAAATCAGGTTAAGCCATTCATAACAATGAGATGATTTTGCTCCTTAGCCTCAAGTAATCTCTCAATATCCTAACAATCCTTTGACTAACACAATTATGCAAGCTGAAAATTGTAGTAAAACAACAGTAAATCAGATAAGTGTTTGAGACTAAAATCAATTGACTGGCTAGAATTAACTAAACACATTAAACACATTCACCTGCAGAATATCCTGCATTGTCCATATTACCTGAAGAATATATTAAATCATGTCAAATTACATCAGAAAGATCACTGAATCCTTGACTCAAACATCTATCAACTTCTTTGATTAAGAATTCCGGACAAAATCAAAAATAATGTATGACAAAGGCATGCCCCTAAAATTAGGGAATTTTTAAAAATATTATTCTAGTTAACATTTCAAAGGAAAGCAGTTTCTGAACAATAAGTATGAAACTCTATCATCTGGCATTATTAGATGATTGCGGTCCTCCAGAATTTACCAGAAAAATCAAAAACATTATGAGGGACAAGGCAACAATATGAGTCAAGATCAGGGACAGTTGGGACTCTATTCGAACAGCTATCATAACGGCTGCTGCCTGCCTTTACTGGTAGCTCATCTACCTTGCTGTCCAACCAAGAAAGATGTGTCTGTTTGACAGGTTAAATAGGATCTTCTATTTCTTCAGTGCAAACATAAAATAAAATAAAAAATAAAAATGGAAAATCTTTTCCAAGACTATAAACAGTGACAGTTATTTAAAAAAACACAATCGAAACGGCAGAAAGAAACTGGAAAAATCACTTGAGGAGATGAAACAATTGGACGTAACGGTGGATTTGTGACATCTTTATGTGTTTTGGGAATCCCAAAAATAACACCAATTTTTGGGTTTTCAACCACACAGAAATTATATAAATCAAAGCTGATTTCACCACACATTAAAGCGTCATAAACATGTGAGTGCACGTCCCTAAAACGTTTCAAGATGTCAAAAAAAGCAATAATTTCATACTCAAGAGGGTTTTCTAAAATATTTAACATTTTCTGATGATAATTTTCATGTTTCATTACTACTATGTTTGAGCCCTTGTCACTCTTCATAAATCTAAAAGTTGCCGTAAGCTCTTTTAAATGTCTCAATGCTTTCCTTTCTAAATAATCTAAATTACCATAATAACAATTTTTACTTTTGAATAACAAATTTACATCCTTGACACAAAGCTCTTCGTATGCTTTGATAGTGTAATGTAAGTTTGGAACATAACAGGAAGGTTTGTTCACCACTTTTTTCTTTTCTTGTAAATCATACATTAAAAAAGACAAATTTAATTGTCTAGTAAATTTCTTAATGTCTATAATAGTCCTGCCAAGATCAGCCTTTCGAGTCGGAATAAAGTTAAACCCGTATTTTAGTACAGTCATTTCAGTAGTAGTAAAAGTAAAATCAGTCAGATTAATGATACCAAAATCATCAGTAACTTCACTTAAGCCTCGTCCCCCGACGAACTCGACCCCAAAAAAGTCCTGCTTCTAGTAAGCACGGTACTTCTGCCAAAATTATTGGAACAGTTTTTCTTGAGCAAGCTGTCAGATGATAAAGGAATAGTTTTACCAGTGTTGTTTGCACTTGTAACCTCAAGATCAGTCAAATCACTGCCACTGATATCAGTATGTTCACTCACAGTGACAGTGGTATGGTTGTCTGGTATTTTATCCGGTTTGGTACCAGTGTTAGAATCAGACCTTACAGAACCACGTACCAAAGGTGGAAAAGATACATCGTAGTTGGGACTACTATTAGAAAAATTTGAAACTTTCTCACTTTTGTCAGGAAAACGTTTGAATGGTTGAGAAAAAGTACCCTTAGACTGGTTGACAAAATTGGATCTGGGTTGCTGGCCCGTAGAGTTACGAAAACTCGGTACAAAATGATTGTAAGCTGTCTTGTTGTCGTAAACTAAAATGTCCCGGTCAAGTTTTGACCTTTTTCTACTAGTAACATCATTAACGTGTAGCTCAAGCTCCTTGGTTAAATAAGTGAAGACAGACTTAAATTGGTTGTCAGAAAGCCGTTTCTTAATGAAATATTCGGCTTCTTTGATGTCCTTAGTTAACAAAGACATTTTATTAGCATTGTTCTCAATTAACAGTTTTAAAAAACTTATACCTGCCTCGTTAAAGAAATCTACCAAAGAACTGAACATTGGATGTCCAACGTTGATGCCGTTGGGACATTTAAAAAAACGGAGACCCTTGGGAACAACTCCCAGTTCAATGCATCTTAAAAAATAAAAATTTTCAATTTCTAAGGACTTGTACCTTTTTAGCAGTTTAAGTAACATATTCTTTTGTGCATTAATTTCTCCGCTGTTGTAGTCAGAGATTCCCCGACTAAAGTTGAAGAAAGGGTTACTTTCCCGGTTAAGTAACTGAAAGCAGCAAGTGTTCTCAGCCGTATGTCCGTTAAACTGCTTGCTGAGTTTCCTGCTTTCACTCTCTAAGGCTCCGTGTGGGGACCTACTGAGGTCAATCACCGTATCCAGCTCGTCGATGGTTCCGGTAGGGCTGGAAGCGTGCAAAATGTTATCAGAAGCTTTCGCTTTAGTCACTAAATACTTTAGTGATAGTTGTATGTCCATTAATGTAGCAGCAAGCAAATCACCGGCTTTATCAGCCCCGCTGTTCGGCGTAGGATACACCGACATGTTCAACAGAGTGTCATCAGTAGTTTCTGCCATACAAAGGCTAAATAACACAACATGAACAGAATAGCCAAATAGAACCCAAAAAAACACAATCGAAACGGCAGAAAGAAACTGGAAAAATCACTTGAGGAGATGAAACAATTGGACGTAACGGTGGATTTGTGACATCTTTATGTGTTTTGGGAATCCCAAAAATAACACCAATTTTTGGGTTTTCAACCACACAGAAAATATATAAATCAAAGCTAATTTCACCACACATTAAAGCGTCATAAACATGTGAGTGCACGTCCCTAAAACGTTTCAAGATGTCAAAAAAAGCAATAATTTCATACTCAAGAGGGTTTTCTAAAATATTTAACATTTTCTGATGATAATTTTCATGTTTCATTACTACTATGTTTGAGCCCTTGTCACTCTTCATAAATCTAAAAGTTGCCGTAAGCTCTTTTAAATGTCTCAATGCTTTCCTTTCTAAATAATCTAAATTATCATAATAACAATTTTTACTTTTGAATAACAAATTTACATCCTTGACACAAAGCTCTTCGTATGCTTTGATAGTGTAATGTAAGTTTGGAACATAACAGGAAGGTTTGTTCACCACTTTTTTCTTTTCTTGTAAATCATACATTAAAAAAGACAAATTTAATTGTCTAGTAAATTTCTTAATGTCTATAATAGTCCTGCCAAGATCAGCCTTTCGAGTCGGAATAAAGTTAAACCCGTATTTTAGTACAGTCATTTCAGTAGTAGTAAAAGTAAAATCAGTCAGATTAATGATACCAAAATCATCAGTAACTTCACTTAAGCCTCGTCCCCCGACGAACTCGACCCCAAAAAAGTCCTGCTTCTAGTAAGCACGGTACTTCTGCCAAAATTATTGGAACAGTTTTTCTTGAGCAAGCTGTCAGATGATAAAGGAATAGTTTTACCAGTGTTGTTTGCACTTGTAACCTCAAGATCAGTCAAATCACTGCCACTGATATCAGTATGTTCACTCACAGTGACAGTGGTATGGTTGTCTGGTATTTTATCCGGTTTGGTACCAGTGTTAGAATCAGACCTTACAGAACCACGTACCAAAGGTGGAAAAGATACATCGTAGTTGGGACTACTATTAGAAAAATTTGAAACTTTCTCACTTTTGTCAGGAAAACGTTTGAATGGTTGAGAAAAAGTACCCTTAGACTGGTTGACAAAATTGGATCTGGGTTGCTGGCCCGTAGAGTTACGAAAACTCGGTACAAAATGATTGTAAGCTGTCTTGTTGTCGTAAACTAAAATGTCCCGGTCAAGTTTTGACCTTTTTCTACTAGTAACATCATTAACGTGTAGCTCAAGCTCCTTGGTTAAATAAGTGAAGACAGACTTAAATTGGTTGTCAGAAAGCCTTTTCTTAATGAAATCTTCGGCTTCTTTGATGTCCTTAGTTAACAAAGACATTTTATTAGCATTGTTCTCAATTAACAGTTTTAAAAAACTTATACCTGCCTCGTTAAAGAAATCTACCAAAGAACTGAACATTGGATGTCCAACGTTGATGCCGTTGGGACATTTAAAAAAACGGAGACCCTTGGGAACAACTCCCAGTTCAATGCATCTTAAAAAATAAAAATTTTCAATTTCTAAGGACTTGTACCTTTTTAGCAGTTTAAGTAACATATCGTTTTGTGCATTAATTTCTCCGCTGTTGTAGTCAGAGATTCCCCGACTAAAGTTGAAGAAAGGGTTACTTTCCCGGTTAAGTAACTGAAAGCAGCAAGCGTTCTCAGCCGTATGTCCGTTAAACTGCTTGCTGAGTTTCCTGCTTTCACTCTCTAAGGCTCCGTGTGGGGACCTACTGAGGTCAATCACCGTATCCAGCTCGTCGATGGTTCCGGTAGGGCTGGAAGCGTGCAAAATGTTATCAGAAGCTTTCGCTTTAGTCACTAAATACTTTAGTGATAGTTGTATGTCCATTAATGTAGCAACAAGCAAATCACCGGCTTTATCAGCCCCGCTGTTCGGTGTAGGATACACCGACATGTTCAACAGAGTGTCATCAGTAGTTTCTGCCATACAAAGGCTAAATAACACAACACGAACAGAATAGCCAAATAGAACCCAAAAAAACACAATCGAAACGGCAGAAAGAAACTGGAAAAATCACTTGAGGAGATGAAACAATTGGACGTAACGGTGGATAAAACTTAAACTTCAACTAAAACTTCTCCGTTTTTTTAAATGTCCCAACGGCATCAACGTTGGACATCCAATGTTCAGTTCTTTGGTAGATTTCTTTAACGAGGCAGGTATAAGTTTTTTAAAACTGTTAATTGAGAACAATGCTAATAAAATGTCTTTGTTAACTAAGGACATCAAAGAAGCCGAAGATTTCATTAAGAAATGGCTTTCTGACAACCAATTTAAGTCTGTCTTCACTTATTTAACCAAGGAGCTTGAGCTACACGTTAATGATGTTACTAGTAGAAAAAGGTCAAAACTTGACCGGGACATTTTAGTTTACGACAACAAGACAGCTTACAATCATTTTGTACCGAGTTTTCGTAACTCTATGGGCCAGCAACCCAGATCCAATTTTGTCAACCAGTCAAAGGGTACTTTTTCTCAACCATTCAAACGTTTTCCTGACAAAAGTGAGAAAGTTTCAAATTTTTCTAATAGTAGTCCCAACTACGATGTATCTTTTCCACCTTTGGTACGTGGTTCTGTAAGGTCCGATTCTAACACTGGTACCAAACCGGATAAAATACCAGACAACCATACCACTGTCACTGTGAGTGAACATACTGATATCAGTGGCAGTGATTTGACTGATCTTGAGGTTACAAGTGCAAACAACACTGGTAAAACTATTCCTTTATCATCTGACAGCTTGCTCAAGAAAAACTGTTCCAATAATTTTGGCAGAAGTACCGTGCTTACTAGAAGCAGGACTTTTTTGGGGTCGAGTTCGTCGGGGGACGAGGCTTAAGTGAAGTTACTGATGATTTTGGTATCATTAATCTGACTGATTTTACTTTTACTACTACTGAAATGACTGTACTAAAATACGGGTTTAACTTTATTCCGACTCGAAAGGCTGATCTTGGCAGGACTATTATAGACATTAAGAAATTTACTAGACAATTAAATTTGTCTTTTTTAATGTATGATTTACAAGAAAAGAAAAAAGTGGTGAACAAACCTTCCTGTTATGTTCCAAACTTATATTACACTATCAAAGCATATGAAGAGCTTTGTGTCAAGGATCTAAATTTGTTATTCAAAAGTAAAAATTGTTATTATGATAATTTAGATTATTTAGAAAGGAAAGCATTGAGACATTTAAAAGAGCTTACGGCAACTTTTAGATTTATGAAGAGTGACAAGGGCTCAAACATAGTAGTAATGAAACATGAAAATTATCATCAGAAAATGTTAAATATTTTAGAAAACCCTCTTGAGTATGAAATTATTGCTTTTTTTGACATCTTGAAACGTTTTAGGGACGTGCACTCACATGTTTATGACGCTTTAATGTGTGGTGAAATCAGCTTTGATTTATATAATTTCTGTGTGGTTGAAAACTCAAAAATTGGTGTTATTTTTGGGATTCCCAAAACACATAAAGATGTCACAAATCCACCGTTACGTCCAATTGTTTCATCTCCTCAAGTGATTTTTCCAGTTTCTTTCTGCCGTTTCGATTGTGTTTTTTTGGGTTCTATTTGGCTATTCTGTTTGTGTTGTGTTATTTAGCCTTTGTATGGCAGAAACTACTGATGACACTCTGTTGAACATGTCGGTGTATCCTACGCCGAACAGCAGGCTGATAAAGCCGATGATTTGCTTGTTGCTACATTAATGGACATACAACTATCACTAAAGTATTTAGTGACTAAAGCGAAAGCTTCTGATAACATTTTGCACGCTTCCAGCCCTACCGGAACCATCGACGAGCTGGATACGGTGATTGACCTCAGTAGGTCCCCACACGGAGCCTTAGAGAGTGAAAGCAGGAAACTCAGCAAGCAGTTTAACGGACATACGGCTGAGAACGCTTGCTGCTTTCAGTTACTTAACCGGGAAAGTAACCCTTTCTTCAACTTTAGTCGGGGAATCTCTGACTACAACAGCGGAGAAATTAATGCACAAAAGGATATGTTACTTAAACTGCTAAAAAGGTACAAGTCCTTAGAAATTGAAAATTTTTATTTTTTAAGATGCATTGAACTGGGTTCCCAAGGGTCTCCGTTTTTTTAAATGTCCCAACGGCATCAACGTTGGACATCCAATGTTCAGTTCTTTGGTAGATTTCTTTAACGAGGCAGGTATAAGTTTTTTAAAACTGTTAATTGAGAACAATGCTAATAAAATGTCTTTGTTAACTAAGGACATCAAAGAAGCCGAAGATTTCATTAAGAAACGGCTTTCTGACAACCAATTTAAGTCTGTCTTCACTTATTTAACCAAGGAGCTTGAGCTACACGTTAATGATGTTACTAGTAGAAAAAGGTCAAAACTTGACCAGGACATTTTAGTTTACGACAACAAGACAGCTTACAATCATTTTGTACCGAAGTTTTCGTAACTCTACGGGCCAGCAACCCAGATCCAATTTTGTCAACCAGTCTAAGGGTACTTTTTCTCAACCATTCAAACGTTTTCCTGACAAAAGTGAGAAAGTTTCAAATTTTTCTAATAGTAGTCCCAACTACGATGTATCTTTTCCACCTTAGGTACGTGGTTCTGTAAGGTCTGATTCTAACACTGGTACCAAACCGGATAAAATACCAGACAACCATACCACTGTCACTGTGAGTGAACATACTGATATCAGTGGCAGTGATTTGACTGATCTTGAGGTTACAAGTGCAAACAACACTGGTAAAACTATTCCTTTATCATCTGACAGCTTGCTCAAGAAAAACTGTTCCAATAATTTTGGCAGAAGTACCGTGCTTACTAGAAGCAGGACTTTTTTGGGGTCGAGTTCGTCGGGGGACGAGGCTTAAGTGAAGTTACTGATGATTTTGGTATCATTAATCTGACTGATTTTACTTTTACTACTACTGAAATGACTGTACTAAAATATGGGTTTAACTTTATTCCGACTCGAAAGGCTGATCTTGGCAGGACTATTATAGACATTAAGAAATTTACTAGACAATTAAATTTGTCTTTTTTAATGTATGATTTACAAGAAAAGAAAAAAGTGGTGAACAAACCTTCCTGTTATGTTCCAAACTTACATTACACTATCAAAGCATACGAAGAACTTTGTGTCAAGGATGTAAATTTGCTATTCAAAAGTAAAAATTGTTATTATGATAATTTAGATTATTTAGAAAGGAAAGCATTGAGACATTTAAAAGAGCTTACGGCAACTTTTAGATTTATGAAGAGTGACAAGGGCTCAAACATAGTAGTAATGAAACATGAAAATTATCATCAGAAAATGTTAAATATTTTAGAAAACCCTCTTGAGTATGAAATTATTGCTTTTTTTGACATCTTGAAACGTTTTAGGGACGTGCACTCACATGTTTATGACGCTTTAATGTGTGGTGAAATCAGCTTTGATTTATATAATTTCTGTGTGGTTGAAAACCCAAAAATTGGTGTTATTTTTGGGATTCCCAAAACACATAAAGATGTCACAAATCCACCGTTACGTCCAATTGTTTCATCTCCTCAAGTGATTTTTCCAGTTTCTTTCTGCCGTTTCGATTGTGTTTTTTTGGGTTCTATTTGGCTATTCTGTTTGTGTTGTGTTATTTAGCCTTTGTATGGCAGAAACTACTGATGACACTCTGTTGAACATGTCGGTGTATCCTACGCCGAACAGCAGGCTGATAAAGCCGATGATTTGCTTGTTGCTACATTAATGGACATACAACTATCACTAAAGTATTTAGTGACTAAAGCGAAAGCTTCTGATAACAATTTGCACGCTTCCAGCCCTACCGGAACCATCGACGAGCTGGATACGGTGATTGACCTCAGTAGGTCCCCACACGGAGCCTTAGAGAGTGAAAGCAGGAAACTCAGCAAGCAGTTTAACGGACATACGGCTGAGAACGCTTGCTGCTTTCAGTTACTTAACCGGGAAAGTAACCCTTTCTTCAACTTTAGTCGGGGAATCTCTGACTACAACAGCGGAGAAATTAATGCACAAAAGGATATGTTACTTAAACTGCTAAAAAGGTACAAGTCCTTAGAAATTGAAAATTTTTATTTTTTAAGATGCATTGAACTGGGAGTTGTTCCCAAGGGTCTCCGTTTTTTTAAATGTCCCAACGGCATCAACGTTGGACATCCAATGTTCAGTTCTTTGGTAGATTTCTTTAACGAGGCAGGTATAAGTTTTTTAAAACTGTTAATTGAGAACAATGCTAATAAAATGTCTTTGTTAACTAAGGACATCAAAGAAGCCGAAGATTTCATTAAGAAACGGCTTTCTGACAACCAATTTAAGTCTGTCTTCACTTATTTAACCAAGGAGCTTGAGCTACACGTTAATGATGTTACTAGTAGAAAAAGGTCAAAACTTGACCAGGACATTTTAGTTTACGACAACAAGACAGCTTACAATCATTTTGTACCGAGTTTTCGTAACTCTACGGGCCAGCAACCCAGATCCAATTTTGTCAACCAGTCTAAGGGTACTTTTTCTCAACCATTCAAACGTTTTCCTGACAAAAGTGAGAAAGTTTCAAATTTTTCTAATAGTAGTCCCAACTACGATGTATCTTTTCCACCTTAGGTACGTGGTTCTGTAAGGTCTGATTCTAACACTGGTACCAAACCGGATAAAATACCAGACAACCATACCACTGTCACTGTGAGTGAACATACTGATATCAGTGGCAGTGATTTGACTGATCTTGAGGTTACAAGTGCAAACAACACTGGTAAAACTATTCCTTTATCATCTGACAGCTTGCTCAAGAAAAACTGTTCCAATAATTTTGGCAGAAGTACCGTGCTTACTAGAAGCAGGACTTTTGGGGTCGAGTTCGTCGGGGGACGAGGCTTAAGTGAAGTTACTGATGATTTTGGTATCATTAATCTGACTGATTTTACTTTTACTACTACTGAAATGACTGTACTAAAATACGGGTTTAACTTTATTCCGACTCGAAAGGCTGATCTTGGCAGGACTATTATAGACATTAAGAAATTTACTAGACAATTAAATTTGTCTTTTTAATGTATGATTTACAAGAAAAGAAAAAAGTGGTGAACAAACCTTCCTGTTATGTTCCAAACTTACATTACACTATCAAAGCATACGAAGAGCTTTGTGTCAAGGATGTAAATTTGCTATTCAAAAGTAAAATTGTTATTATGATAATTTAGATTATTTAGAAAGGAAAGCATTGAGACATTTAAAAGAGCTTACGGCAACTTTTAGATTTATGAAGAGTGACAAGGGCTCAAACATAGTAGTAATGAAACATGAAAATTATCATCAGAAAATGTTAAATATTTTAGAAAACCCTCTTGAGTATGAAATTATTGCTTTTTTTGACATCTTGAAACGTTTTAGGGACGTGCACTCACATGTTTATGACGCTTTAATGTGTGGTGAAATCAGCTTTGATTTATATAATTTCTGTGTGGTTGAAAACCCAAAAATTGGTGTTATTTTTGGGATTCCCAAAACACATAAAGATGTCACAAATCCACCGTTACGTCCAATTGTTTCATCTCCTCAAGTGATTTTTCCAGTTTCTTTCTGCCGTTTCGATTGTGTTTTTTTTGGGTTCTATTTGGCTATTCTGTTTGTGTTGTGTTATTTAGCCTTTGTATGGCAGAAACTACTGATGACACTCTGTTGAACATGTCGGTGTATCCTACGCCGAACAGCAGGCTGATAAAGCCGATGATTTGCTTGTTGCTACATTAATGGACATACAACTATCACTAAAGTATTTAGTGACTAAAGCGAAAGCTTCTGATAACATTTTGCACGCTTCCAGCCCTACCGGAACCATCGACGAGCTGGATACGGTGATTGACCTCAGTAGGTCCCCACACGGAGCCTTAGAGAGTGAAAGCAGGAAACTCAGCAAGCAGTTTAACGGACATACGGCTGAGAACGCTTGCTGCTTTCAGTTACTTAACCGGGAAAGTAACCCTTTCTTCAACTTTAGTCGGGGAATCTCTGACTACAACAGCGGAGAAATTAATGCACAAAAGGATATGTTACTTAAACTGCTAAAAAGGTACAAGTCCTTAGAAATTGAAAATTTTTATATTTTAAGATGCATTGAACTGGGAGTTGTTCCCAAGGGTCTCCGTTTTTTTAAATGTCCCAACGGCATCAACGTTGGACATCCAATGTTCAGTTCTTTGGTAGATTTCTTTAACGAGGCAGGTATTCATTTTTTAAAACTGTTAATTGAGAACAATACTAATAAAATGTCTTTGTTAACTAAGGACATCAAAGAAGCCGAAGATTTTATTAAGAAACGGCTTTCTGACAACCAATTTAAGTCTGTCTTCACTTATTTAACCAAGGAGCTTGAGCTACACGTTAATGATGTTACTAGTAGAAAAAGGTCAAAACTTGACCGGGACATTTTAGTTTACGACAACAAGACAGCTTACAATCATTTTGTACCGAGTTTTCGTAACTCTACGGGCCAGCAACCCAGATCCAATTTTGTCAACCAGTCTAAGGGTACTTTTTCTCAACCATTCAAACGTTTTCCTGACAAAAGTGCGAAAGTTTCAAATTTTTCTAATAGTAGTCCCAACTACGATGTATCTTTTCCACCTTAGGTACGTGGTTCTGTAAGGTCTGATTCTAACACTGGTACCAAACCGGATAAAATACCAGACAACCATACCACTGTCACTGTGAGTGAACATACTGATATCAGTGGCAGTGATTTGACTGATCTTGAGGTTACAAGTGCAAACAACACTGGTAAAACTATTCCTTTATCATCTGACAGCTTGCTCAAGAAAAACTGTTCCAATAATTTTGGCAGAAGTACCGTGCTTACTAGAAGCAGGACTTTTTTGGGGTCGAGTTCGTCGGGGGACGAGGCTTAAGTGAAGTTACTGATGATTTTGGTATCATTAATCTGACTGATTTTACTTTTACTACTACTGAAATGACTGTACTAAAATACGGGTTTAACTTTATTCCGACTCGAAAGGCTGATCTTGGCAGGACTATTATAGACATTAAGAAATTTACTAGACAATTAAATTTGTCTTTTTTAATGTATGATTTACAAGAAAAGAAAAAAGTGGTGAACAAACCTTCCTGCTATGTTCCAAACTTACATTACACTATCAAAGCATACGAAGAGCTTTGTGTCAAGGATGTAAATTTGTTATTCAAAAGTAAAAATTGTTATTATGATAATTTAGATTATTTAGAAAGGAAAGCATTGAGACATTTAAAAGAGCTTACGGCAACTTTTAGATTTATGAAGAGTGACAAGGGCTCAAACATAGTAGTAATGAAACATGAAAATTATCATCAGAAAATGTTAAATATTTTAGAAAACCCTCTTGAGTATGAAATTATTGCTTTTTTTGACATCTTGAAACGTTTTAGGGACGTGCACTCACATGTTTATGACGCTTTAATGTGTGGTGAAATCAGCTTTGATTTATATAATTTCTGTGTGGTTGAAAACCCAAAAATTGGTGTTATTTTTGGGATTCCCAAAACACATAAAGATGTCACAAATCCACCGTTACGTCCAATTGTTTCATCTCCTCAAGTGATTTTTCCAGTTTCTTTCTGCCGTTTCGATTGTGTTTTTTTGGGTTCTATTTGGCTATTCTGTTAGTGACAGTTATTTGTTGCACAGATCTCTAGCTATTAGTTACTAGTTACTAAACTAGTTCACATCTAATGCTGGGTGCTGGCATCAAATATAAAATAAACACAATGCAATACTGGAATTTAGTATCCCACCCACTCCACTCAGTGCTGCATTCAGAAGGCTGCCTCTGTTGTATTATGCCCCATGATTCAGCAAGCTCTGCATGGCGTGCAGAAATAGTGCAAAAGCTGCTGCAGGCAATATGGCTGCCGTGCGATCCAGGAATAAGCTCCCAGGACGTGCACACGTGCTCCTGCACTATTCCTGCATGGACACAGCCCCTGTATGCTAATTACCTCATTTGCTGGTGAAAACCATGCAAATGAGGTGAATTAGCGATCCAGGAAGCAGGCAGATGTCCGTGCAGGAATAGTGTAGATTGCAGAAATGTATTCGGCCAGTAGCTGAATACATTTCTGCAAACTACAAAACGGAGGCACGACACTCATAAAAAATGCATGCATTCTAACAATTATGTTAAATCACTTAATTTCAACCCCTTAGCTCTTCCTTTCTTAAATAAAGAAAATCTGTGCAAAATCAAGATGCATAGCGGCATAAAAAACAAAATAGGGACACTACAAAAACTATTTCCCTCCCTAAAGCTGACCCCTGCCTTTAATACTTTACAACCACTCCATCTTAATCCTAACCTAAAATTGAATGGGGATTATGTTAGACTTAGCTCAATTCCCCTTCTGAAGGATAAAAATATTATAGACCTCCTCCCCTTTAAGCACCACTCCATCTCAGATATAAGAACCAAGATGAATCTCCCAAAAAAGTATACAATTATACTAAGACAATTCATGGAGTTATCTCATAAATTCTTAACCACCCTCTGCTAACAGATAAAGATATCTCTTCCTGCAAAGTAATTTGGAACCTTCTCCTCCTCAAAAAGAGAATGATTTCAGACACCTACAAAATCATTATGTCCTTTAAAACACAAAAGGAGCCTATATACTCTAACTACTAGCTGAAACATAATCCCTCTATCTCCCACAATCAAATATCGAATGCCATGAAGACTGGCTCCAATCTCATACCCCTAAAAAAGTTCAATTATACCCAACGTATGTTACTGAACAATGCATATCTTACCCCAAACATAATTAATAAAATTTACCCTAACTCTTCTCTTCAGTGCCAATTCTTCCAAAATCAAACAGATGATCTCTTACATATATTCTGGAGCTGTAAATGCTCATACAAACTTTGGAGTGCCCTAAGAGTTCAGTTGGAAAAAATAGGCTACGAAAAATCAACTTTGTCTTGGAAATTTACCCTTTTACATATTCCCCCTCCTGGACTATCAAAGGTACTACTCAGAATTTTAATTTCCATATTCATGTTAATAAAGTATTACATCACACAACTGGAAAAACAGGCGCTCATTATCCTGGGAAGAGTTTAAGATCCTAGCAATTAAACACCTTAAGGCTCATAGGTATCTATTTCACAATCTAAATCAGAAAGCTTATCTCAAAGAATATTGGAGGACGTTTTTTGAACATATTCTGAAATGAATGTAACCTTACTAAGACTCACTTGTGTTATTTTTGGGCATTGTATAAGTGTACATAGTTAGGCTTGTATGTAGTTCATGTCGATTTGTTTTACTGTCATTGGTTGTTTGCTACTATTATAAAAAAATAAAAAGAATTTAAAAAAGAGCATGCATTCGAAGGGTTAGGCATGCCAAAAGCCAAGTATATGGCCAAAGACATGAAAAATAATTTCAAAATTATAAAAATTAACTTTTTTTTTTTGCTGGCAATTTCGTCTGTTTAAGCCCAGGGCAAACTGGATCGGCCCGAAAATTTAAAAAAAGCTGAAAATAAGCTTTTAAACCAAAATCACAATTCTGCCATAATAGTCAATGGCATGCATAACACAACAAGACTATGGAATAGTGGTCGCTAAGGGGGAAGGCTGAGTGCCACATTTGTAACCATGCATTAGCAGTCAATCTTATGCAAATGAGGGCAATGATACTGAATCACAGATTTCCCCTCAGTGCTAGCTTGCACCCAGCTGTGTAGGTGCAGTAAGACCACAGTGTAAGCCTAAGAGCTAGATGACTTCATAAGGTGGCGTGCCATGCATGCTGTAAGCTTACTGAAGCTCTGTGGCCTGTGTTTGGCCTTAGCTAAGCACAGCTAAGGAAGTGGGTGTGTCTGAAGCTGCCTAGCAGTATTTACATTGCCTAAATGGGTGTGCAGGTCATGTACCGGGTTTTAAAGGAAAAAAAAACAGGAAATAGCAGCTCTGTTCACATCTGAGCATTGGGTTTGTGTGGCACACCTCATGGCTTAAACAGGCAATGGGAAGGGAAAATAGCAGTAGGACGGCAATCAAGGAGAAGTAGCATAGCTGGCAGATGAAATGTATCACAACCAGCCAATTACACAGGCAGCAGCCCAGCTCAGCACACTACTATAAAGTATGCAAACACCTTTCCCTCTGGTATTTCCCACAAACTCTACACCACTGGTGTATACAAATGGGGAAAGTTTACCTAACAAAAGCAACAAAATGATAGGTGCTGCTTTCAGTCTCATAAATCAACATGTGGAATAGGCTGAGAGTGGTGTGGATGACAATGCAGACAACCAACCCACAGTGAGGAGAAGGAGAAGAGTGTACAGACCCAGGGTAACCTACCAGGGGCTGCATGTGCTAAAGATAGTGGAGCGCTATAAGGTGGACAGGTACCTCCTACAGCAAATAGTTGAGCTGTGCCAGCCATGCCTCACACATAGAACCAGCAGAGGGGAACCCATTCCAGTGGATACCAAGGTATGTATAGGCTTAAGAATACTAGCAACAGGTATTTTCCAAAGGCCAACTGGGGATATCATGGGGATCTCACAGGCATCAGCATTCAGAGTACTCCATCAGTTCCTGGATGCCATGTCATCACATGCCAGTGAGCACATATATTTCCTCAAAACCTGTGAGGCATTGACCAGCAATATGCATCTCTTCCACCAAATAGCAGAATACCCTGAGGTAGTGGGTGCTATAGACTGCACGCACATATACATCAAAGCACCACCCAGTAAGCAGGGCAGAGTCTACATAAACCACAAGGGCTTCCCCTCCATCAATTGCCAGGTCATGCATGATGCCCAGGTCATTATAATGAATGTGTGTGCTGGCAGTCCTGGAAGCTATCATGACTCCCACATCTGGCATATGACGCATCTGTACCAGAGATTTGCCAGTGGAGACATCCCATATGGCCACCTACTGGGGGATGCTGGTTATGCACTGGAGCCGTGGCTGATGACACCCACCAGAAATGCACACACACCTGAACAAGAACTCCATAATGAGGCACACGCACAGACCAGAATCACAATAGAGCCTGTGTTTGGGATGCTCAAGTCACAGTTCCGGTGCCTGGACATATCCAGTGGAGCCTTGCAGTACTCACCAGCTACATGTACCCAAATTGTTATTGTATGTGCCATGCTACACAATATGATCCTGCAGAAACAGCTGCAACAGGAACAGCATGGGGCAGGGCCACACAGCCCCCCACTATTGCCAAGGCAAGCACTGGCACAGAGTGACTTGGAGGAGAAACAACCTGAGCCTGCCCCTGTAAGCAGAAGGAGGCATGCCCAGTATGCCCAGGCCTTGGCCAAGAGGCAACGTATAGCACATACACTGACATGGTAGGAACCCAGGGAATGACACCTCTCTATGACTCATACATACAGTGAAAGGGATGCCAAACATGACATTATCTGTGCTTAACCACGTATAGGGAGTATACTATGTGCATCTGACATAGTCAGCCCTCCAGCACCATCCTCAATACTGGCACAGCCACAAGGTAAGTCAATCTCACTATCAACTGCTGACTGGAGTAGTATGTTCTGCTACTTGTATCTATGGTAAGGATGTGAGCATGCAAGGGAATTGGGTGCTGAATGGGATGGCAGCAAATAGTAGACAGCTATATCAGCAGCATGAAATCCATAACAAAGACTGGTGTCAACATAGTAGGCAGTACTAAACAAAGTGAGAAAACCCACTGCAGGACATGTGATGGGCCAAATGTGTATCCATAGGACACACACATGCATGTCATTGAGGCTCACATACCCAACAACAGTCTCAACCAGCAGGACAGGTGTAGACAAACACAAAGAAAGGCTATGCTAAGGCCTCCAATTGATGGCAATGGAGAACAGCTCCCCTCCAGACCTACACAGACAGACTACAACAGGTCAGGCAGTGGGTTGTTAGTTCTGAAGGGTAAGAAGTCTGAAACTGAAATGTAGTCAATAAAACCTAAGAATTGTACTACACTGATATGCCTCTAGTCTGCATGATAGGTCAGAATACAGAATGAAATGGAAGCCAACAGAGTACCTGAAATACCAGTACAGTCATAGCAAATGTTTACAGTTGTCAGGTGTGCCCCCCCCTCCCTACAATCTTATGTAGAAATGTAGTAACATGTATATGTGGGTATAATAACAGTGAAGCACAGATTACCTGAGCTGGCCAAAGTAACAGGTTAGATTGTTGTACCTGTACAATATGCAGGGCTCTGTGTGTTAGGTTGTTGTGTGTTGTATATTGTGTGAAAGTGGTCAGCACATAGGCATGGAGGGTTGTGTCCCAGTGGCCAATGGCTAGTACTGTTGATGACAGGGCCAAGTTCTCACAACTGCAGTGCCAAACACAATACATCCCAGCAAGACACAATCCAGCAGTAATCCATACTAATTGTTCGAATGTAATATCTGTCACCATCTGAAAGACGGACATGGCATGAATGTGGGCCCAGACATACACATGGTACACAGGTGGAAGTACCCTAGACAGAGAGTGTATAAAATGTTACTGTCAAATGGACACACCTTTGGATTTGTACATACAGGTTGTCAGCACATTAGTTGGCTGTGTAGTATGGAATACTGCTGTAGTCTGGGGAAACACTGGCAAACCACAAAAGGCACAGGTATGAAGTACTGAGAAACTGCTGATGTCCCCGCACAAGCCAGCATAAGTGGAATGCCCACGTATATCTGTGAGTCAGCTGCAATTAGCTTCCCTAGCACACATGCACTCAGCTCACCCTACCATCAGCCACATGTACCTCACAAGTCATATCCCTGCTGTTGGGAATGAGTACAATATGACCCCCCACCTCTGTATGGGAATACCCACAGAATGCAGCATGCTGAAGAGGTGTCTCATGCAGGTGTATCCCTAGCTGTAAGCAGCACCCTGCCAACATCCACGCCAATGGATTAATAAGGACAGAAACTATTTCCATTAACACCCTGTACACCTACCATGTCACCCCAAGGGGAATATAATGGCTTTCAGCCTAGGACTGTAGGATTGACCCAATTCACTGGCCTGCTACAGATGGCCTGCGTCACTACCAAATGCCCTACAGTCCTCTGTCAAAGGCCTGTGTCTCACCCATACTGCCAATGTATGTTATCTCATGGACTCCCAAATAATGGCATAACACAGTCCAGAGAACACAAATGCAAGGCCATGTTGACAAATCCCAGTAACATGCCCACCATGCCCTACTGCATGAACTGTGGACCAACCCCTAAATACCATTGGGATGAAGTGATAACTATAGGGATACTTATCAGATATTGTTTGCATAATGTTAGGAAGAGGATAGAATAACAGGGGGGGCATAGAAGCATGGACACCATGGAGTGTGTGAAGTCTGAAACTGATGCATGTGCATACTATCCCTGCCTGCAAACACAGGAATGGGTGGCTAGAAACCTGCTCGTAAACAAGTATGTGAAGGGGTAATGACCAGAAATATGAGCTCTGCCTCTGAGTAACCTGTGTGAATCTGTACAGCTGTGAGGTATGGCTACAGCAGGATATGGCCATTCTGTCACATCGATAGATGTACAAGCATGGAATGCTCAGCAACCACAGTACTAAGATGCTGAACCATTTACACAGACCCATCAGCAAGTGTCTGCTGCTCCCCCCTCCAGAATGGCATGATTGTGCAAGAATATGTAGGCTGCAGACCACAATACTGGACACATCTTCAGTCATCTTTTATTCCCCAGGAAATTACTGCAAACAAATACATATACCTGTCAATAGTTGATGACATAAAACATCACAGTGTAAAATAGTACATATGTCTGAATATCTCTGCTAACACCAAAACCATGTAGCAGAAGCAGCACAGACACAATTATTTACAGTAACCCACTATCCTTTGCCCATTGTGACCCCATATTGTCAACCTATCTACAGATATCCTGCAGAAACAGGTTGCTAGCTAGGTGTAGAACACAAATTCCTGCACTGGAATGGATTCACATATTCAATACAGTAGGTCATACTGGGCATGCTCCCACACTCAGGAGAAATGAAGCCCATGTCTGACAACAAAATACAGAAGGGTCATACTGGGCATGCTAACACACTTACAGAAATGAAGCCTGTGTCTGGCAACAACAGTGGACAATACATATCTGTTAGTCACAGATGTCTGTGCACACACTCCACATTGCACACCAGTCATGCTTTGCACACACATTGGATAGGAATACATACATATATCCAAGGACAACACACCATAATAGGTCAAACATACACATACATAGATGTGGGGAAGAGAGTGACAGAAAGTGACAAAGAACTTCCCATCATGAAGCCAGTCCCACTCGGCAGACATCCAATTGGCCAATACCACACGATGTGCAAATGTCTGTCACTGTAGATATTTGCTTCTGGTAGCTGTCAGCGCTATAGTGTCTGTGGTGCTTGTGATAACTGTGTAACATGACAGTGCAAGTCAGTATTCATCTAGCAGTTGTATACACAATCCTGTCAAATGTAAAGCTGTGTGTGTGCTTCCAGAGGAATGGTTCATGGCCCATTCACACACACTGCACACCAAAATGCCCTACTTCAGCTAGCCTGCTGCTGTCATTCACCTTGAAATACAACATTGGAGTAGGGCTAGCCCTATAAGGTCGATGGCATGTGCTATACCTACTTAATGCTATAGTGTGATGTACTAGTTAGGTAGGAGTTTTAATTCCAGACATGGCAACTGTGAAACTCTATCCCCCAGATTCTGCAAGCCTTGTACAGCATGAAGGATTAGTGCAGGAGCTCCAGCAGGCAATATGTCTGCCGTGCAATCCAGGAATAGCCTGCAGGGGCATGCACGAGTGCTCCTGTACTAGTCCTGGATGTACTAAGGCCCTGTATGCAAATTACCCCGTTTGCAGGAGAAATCCATGCAAATGAGGTGAATTTGTGATCCAGGAAGCTGGAAACTGACCGTGCAGGACTAGTGTAATCTGCAGAAATGTACTCGGTTAGTAACCGAGTACATTTCTGCAATTTCAAAATGGAGCCATGACAGCTCCAAATAAAGGGTGCATATCAGTCAGGAAGCATGCCAGTGGCCAAGTATAAGGCCATTGGCATTGAAAACATCTTAAAAATAAAAAAAAAATCAACTTTAATTTTTTTTTTAGCTGATCTCGGCTGTTTGAGCGTAGGGCAGCGGTGCACAAACAGGATCAGGGGAAAATAAGAAAATAAACCGAAAATAAGCATTTTAACTAAAATCACTATTCTGCCATTAAAGTCAATGGCAGGCGGAAGACAACATGGTCAGTGAGTGGTGGTTGCTAAGGGGGGGGGGGGGGCTCAGTGTGAGACATGTAACTATGCATTAGCAGGCAATCCTATGCAAATGAGGGGAATGATAGTGAATCCCAGTTCCCCCCAGAACATTAGTCAGTTCCCAACAGTGTAAGACCAGGAATAGCTTTGTGCAAGCCTAGGAGTTAGCTGACATCATAGGGAGGTGTTTCAGGCATACTGTAAGTGGATTGGAGCTCTGTAACTTAGGTTTGCTCCTAGCTAAGCACAGCTAAGCAAGGGGGTGTGTCTGAGTATGCTTAGCACTTTTTACATTGCCTAAGAGGGTTTGAGCACCACGCACCAGGTTTTAAAGGAAAGAAAAAGTTAAACCAGGAAATAGCAGCTCTGTGCACATATGAGCACTCTGTTTGCGCAACACTCCCCCAGGCTTAAACAGGAAGGCAATGGGAAGGAAAAACAGCAGTAGGAAGGTAATCTAGGAGAACTAGCATAGCTGGCAGGTGAAATGTATCAGAATCAGTCAATTACACAGGCAGCAGACCAGCCCAACCCAGAACACTAGTTTAAACTATGCAAACACCTTCCCCTCTCATTTTTTCCCACACTCTACACCACCAGTGTATACAAGCGGGGAACTTTTAACAAACAAATCAACAAAATGATAGGGGCTGCAATAGCTATCATAGAACAACTTGTGGAAGAGGCTGAAGGTAGTGAGGATGTGAATGCTGTCAACCAACCCACAGTAAGGAGACGGAGAAGAGTGTACAGACCCAGGGTAACTTACCAGAGGCTACATGAACTGGAGATAGTGAAGCACTATAGGGTGGACAGGGACCTCCTGCAGCAAATCGTTGAGCTGTGCTGGCCACGCCTGACACACAGAACTAACAGAGGGGAACCCATCCCAGTGGATACCAAGGTATATGTAGGCCTAAGAATACTAGCTACAGGTACCTTCCAAAGGCTAACTGGGGATATGATGGGGATCTCACAAGTATCAGCATCCAGGGTACTCCATCAGTTCCTGGATGCCATGTCAGCACATGTTGGAGAGCACGTATATTTCCCCAACACCTGTGAGGCGTTGGTCAGCAATATGCAACTGTTCCACCAAATAGCAGAATACCCTGAGGTATTGGGTGCTATAGATTGCATGGAAATACACATCAAAGCACCACCTAGTGAGCAGGGTAGGCACTACATCAACTGCAAGGGCTTTGCCTCCATCAACTGCCAGGTTGTGTGAGGTGCCCAGGCATAATAATGAATGTGTGTGCTGGCTACCCTGGAAACTATCACGATTCCCACATCTGGCATCTGATGCAGCTGTACCAGAGATCTGCCAATGGGGACATCCCTCACGGTCACCTAGTGGGGGATGCTGGATACGCACTGGAGCAGTGGTTGATGACATCCATCAGAAATGTACACACACCCGAACAAGAACACCATAACGAGGCACATGCACAGACCAGAATTATAGTAGAGCATATGTTTGGGATGCTCAAGTCATGGTTCTGGTGCCAGGAAACATCCGGTGGAGCCTTGCAGTTCTCACCAACTACATGTACCCAAATTGTCATTGTATGTGCCATGCTACACAATATGATCCTGCGGAAACAGCTGAGCAGGAACAGCATGGGGCAGGGCCACACAGCACCACACCATTGCCAAGGCCTGCACAGGCATAGAGTGACTCAGAGGAGGAACAACCTGAGCCTGCCCCAGTAGGCAGAAGGAGGTGTGCCCAGTATGCCCTGGCCTTGACAAAGAGGCAACGCATAGCACATAAACTGACACAGGAGGGGCCCAGGGAATAACATCTCTCTCTGACTCTCACATACAGTAAAAGGGATGCCAAACATGACACTACCTGTGCTCAACCATGTGTAGGGAGTGTACTATGTGCATCCGACATAGGCAGCCCTGCAGCACCACCCTCAATACTGGGACACCCACAAGGTAAGTGACTCACACATGCCAGTCAGGGGGGTTCACATACCCAACAAGATTCACAGCCAGCAGGACAGGTGTAGACAAACACAAACAAAGGCTGTGCTATGGCCTCTGAATGATGCCTATGGGTAACCTCCCCCCAGGCCTACACAGAGAGACTACAGCAGGTCAGGCAGTGGGACATTAGTTCTGAAGGGTAGGAAGTCAGAAACTAACATGCAGGTCAATCAAAGCTAAGATCTATAGTACACTGATATGTCTCTAGTCAGCATAATAGGTTAGAATACAGAATGAAATGGAGTACCTGACATATCAGTACAGTCATAGCAAATGTGTACAAGTGTCAGGTGTACCACCCCTATCCTACGTAGTAATGTAATAACAGTCAGGTGTGCCCCCCATCCTGTATAGAAATGTAGAAATAGTCAGGTGTGCACCCCCATCCTACACAGAAATGTAGTAACAGTCAGGTGTGCCCCCAATCCTGTGTAGAAATGTAGAAATAACTCCACGAAATGGCTTAATGCACAAGGAAAAGCACAGTACCAAAACGATATTTCCAACAGCTTTATTACGTGATCCACTCCACAAGCACAATGCTGTGCTAAGTACTGCAAACAGAACACAAATCACACAAGGTTGAGCGCTTTCATCTGCAAAGGCAGATCAGGTTCTGATGAAATCTGCCTTTGCAGATGAAAGCGCTCAACCTTGTGTGATTTGTGTTCTGTTTGCAGTACTTAGCACAGCATTGTGCTTGTGGAGTGGATCACGTAATAAAGCTGTTGGAAATATCGTTTTGGTACTGTGCTTTTCCTTGTGCATTAAGCCATTTCGTGGAGTTACAAGTCTGTTTTCACTTTTTTTGTTCTTGGAAATGTAGAAATAGTCAGACGTGCCCCCCAATCCTGTGTAGAAATGTAGAAATAGTCAGGTGTACCCCCCCAATCCTGTGTAGGGATGCAGAAACAGTCAGGTGTGCTCCTCCCAACCCTACATAATTATGTAGTAATGGGCTGGTATGACCCCCCCCCCAATCTGATGTACACACTTCGTAACAGTCAGGTGTGCCCCCCACAACCCTATGTAGAAATGTAGTAACATGCATGTGTAGGTATAATACCAGTGGAGCACAGATGCACAGAGGTGGCCAAGGTAGCAGGATAGGTTGTAGCATCTGCCCAATATGCAGGTATGTGTGTGTTAGGTTGGTGTGTGTCTCATATCATGTGAGAGTGGTCAGCATGTATGCATGTTGAGGTAAGCCTGGTGGCCATTGCCCACTACCGCTGATGACAGGGACAAGTCCTCACAACTGCAGTGCCATACACAATACCCATCAGTATAACACAAACTAGCAGTAAGCCATTGCAAATGTATGGTGGTAATATGTGTCACCATCTGAAAGACTGACATTGCATGGCTGTTGAGCTAGATATACAAGCAGTACACAGGGCAAAGTACCCCAGACATACAGTATATATTGTGTCACTGTGAAATGGACACACCCTTGGAAAAGTACATACAGGTATGCACCACATTATCTGGTCCTGTAGTAGGGGATACTGGTGTTGTCTGCCCAAATACTTGTAGATCACAAAGGAGGTAGGACTAATGTATTGAGAAACAGCTGATGTACCTGCACATGCAAGCATAATTGGAATGCCCAATGCATATCTGTGTGTCAGATGCAAGTAATGTCCATAGCACACATGCACCCAGCTCATGCAAACACCACCCACAGGCACCTCTCTGGTCATATCCCTGCTGTGGGGAATGGGTACAGTAAGACCCCACCTGTATATGGCAATAGTGGAAGACTGCAGCATGCAGTGCATGTGTCCCATGCAGGTGTGTCTCTAGCTGTAGGTAGCACCCTGCCAGCATCCACACCACCTGAGCAAGACTGTTAGGAGGTATTGGCATGAACACCTATCACACCTACCCTGTCACCCCAGGGGAATATGCTGTATGGTGGTCTGGGACTGTAGGACTGACAGAATGCAATGACCTGCCACATCTGGCATGCAGCAACACCTAATGCCCCACAGGCATCTGCCAAAGGCCTGTGTCTCACACGTACTGCCAATGCATGTTATGTCATGGACACCCAAATAACAACATAACACACTCCACATAAGCCATATGCAAGGCCATGTGGACAAACTACAGTAACATGTCCACCATGTCCCACTGCATGAACTGTGGACCACCACTAACACACACCTGTGATGAGGTGATACCCATAGGGGAAGTATCAGAGAATGTATGCATAATGAATAGAAGAGGTTAGAATAACAGGGGGGATGGGAGCATGGGCACCCTGGAATGTGCAGGGTCCAACACCAAGCTGTGTGCACACACTATCCTTGGCTGCAAGTACATACATGGGTGGCTACACACCTGCCCGTACACCACAATAGGGTAATTGTCCTGACCCATGGCCCCTGCCCCTGGCTAACCTGTGCAAATCTGTACAGCTGTGAGGCATTGCCACAGCAAGATAAGCCCCATACTGTCATGTTGATGGACATACAAGTATGGGATTCTCTGCCAGCACTGTACCAGGGTGCTGAACCGGATACAAAAACCCAGCACCAAGTGTCTGCAGCTCCCTCTCCAGAATGGCATAACTTAACATGAATACGTAGGTATCTGCCCACAATAGTGGACACAGTTGCAGTCATCCTTGTCCTCCAAAACATCACTGTGAGCAAGAATGTCCACCTGACAGTACATGAGGACAGAAAACATCACTGTGTATAACAGTACACATCTGAATATCTCTGCTAACAGCGGTACCATGCTGCTGAAGCAGCACAGACACAATCACCTATAGTACACACTACCCTGCACAGTTTGTCCTCATATTGCCAAATGATCAACGAATACCCTGCAGAAACAGTATGCTATCTGTAGGTGTAAAACACAAAGGTCTATACTGCAGTACAAACTACCTGGACTCGATCCACACATTCAATACAGATGGGCATACTGGGCATGCCCACACACTTAGAGAAATGAAGGCAATGTCAGTCAATATACTGAAAGGTCATACTGGGCATGCTCACACACTTAAACAAATGAACGCCAAATCTGCAAACATCAGTGGACCAGACATATCTGGCAGTCATAGATGTCAATGCAGACACTCCTCAGTATGCACCACTCATGCTTTGCACACACAGTGGATAGGAGTTCAGACATATATCTAAGGACAACACACTATAATAAGCCAAACGTAGACTTACATAGATGAGTGGAAGAGGGTGACTTTGACAAGGAGCCATCCAGGCCTGTCCCACCCAGCACACAGCCAAAGGGCTACAACCATATGAGGTTCAGAGATCACTCACTGTAGATACTAACCACCGGTATCTGTCAGCATTGCAGACTATGTGGTGCAAGTGCTAGCTGTGCACCATGACTGTACAAAGAAGTAGTCATCTAGCAGCTGTATATATGTACCTGTGGAATATGACCCTGCGTGTGCCCTCATGTGGTGTGTCAACCTCTAGATGAAAGGGTTATGGCCCATGCACACACACTGCCCAACCCATAGCCTTACTATGATAAGCCTGCCGAGGTCATCCACTGTGAAATACACCTTTGGGAAAGTTGCAGCCCAGTAATCTCTGTGGCGCAACCTATAACTACATACTGCTGTAGTGTGATAAACTAGTTAGGTAGAAGTTCCAATCCCAGACATGGCAAGTGTGTGTGTGTGTGTGTGTGTGTGTGTGTGTGTGTGTGTGTGTGTGTGTGTGTGTGTGTGTGTGTGTGTGTGTGTGTGTGTGTGTGTGTGTGTGTGTGCCTGTGTGTGCCTGTGTGTGTGTGTGTGTGTGTGTGTGTGTGTGTGTGTGTGTGTGTGTGTGTGTGTGTGTGTGTGTCTGTCCCTGTCTGTGTAGAGAGTGATGCTTTTTAGGCTAGTCACATGCACTACAATTCAAATGCCCTACTTTGGCACGGCTGCTGATGTCATCCACCATGAAATACACTTCTGGGAAGGTTGTAGCCCAGTAATGTTGGTAGCACTTCCCATAACTGCGTGATGCTGTAGTGTGATGAAATAGTTAGGTAGGAGTTCTAATATCAGCCTTGGCAACTGTGTCTGTCCCTGTCTGTGTAGAGAGCAATGCTTTTTAGGCTAGTCACATGCCCTACAATTCAAATGGCCTACTTTGGCAAGGCTGCTGATCTCATCCACCTTGAAATACACCTTTGGGAAAGGTGTAGCCCAGTAATCTCCATGGTATGTACTATAACTGTGTACTGTTGTTTTGTGATAAAATAGCTAAATAAGAGTTCCAATCCCAGGCATGGCAACTGTGTGTGTGTGTGTGTGTGTGTGTGTGTGTGTGTGTGTGTGTGTGTGTGTGTGTGTGTGTGTGTGTGTGTGTGTGTGTGTGTCTATGTGTGTGTGTGTGTGTGTGTGTGTGTCTATGTGTGTGTGTGTGTGTGTGTGTGTGTGTGTGTGTGTGTGTGTGTCTGTCTGTCTGTGTAGAGTAGGCTAGTCGCACTCAGTACAATTCAAATGCCCTACATTGGCAATCCTGCTGATGTCATTTACTGTGAAATACACCTGTGGGGAGGGGCACTCTAGCAATCCCCGTGATGTGTCCTATAACAGCATCATGCTGTAGTGTGATATAAAACCCTGGTAGAGGTTCTATTCCCACACATGGCAGTTGTGGATGTTTTGTGTGTGTTTCTATGTCTGTGTAGGGATCAATGCATTTTAGGCTAGTCACACTCAGTACAATTTAAATGCCCTACTTTGGCAAGCCTGCTGTCAGTCACTGTGAAATACACCTTTGAGGAAGGGGCATTCCAGCAGTCCCCATGGTGCATCCTATAACAGCATTATGCAGTCATGCGATATAGAGTGATATATGGTAGGGTTTCTATTCCCACACATGGCAGTGGTGGATGTTTTGTGTCTGTTTCTATGTCTGTGTAGGGATCAATGCATTTTAGGCTAGTCACACTCAGTACAATTCAAATGCCCTATTTTGGCAATCCTGCTGATGTCTTTCGGTGTGAATACACCTTTGGGGAAGGGGCATTCCAGCAATCCCCGTGGTGCATCCTATAACAGCTTCTGCAGTGGTGTGATATGGAACTCTGGTAGGGGTTATATTCCCACACGTAGCAGTTGTGGGTGTTTTGTGTGTGTTTTTATGTCTGTGTAGGGAGCAATGCATTTTAGGCTAGTCACACTCAATACAATTCAAATGCTCTACTTTGGCAATCCTGCTGATGTCATTCATTGTGAAATACACCTTTGGGGAATTTATATTCCAGAAATCCCCATGGTGCATCCTATAACGTCATCATGCAGTGGTGTGATATAGAACTCTGGTAGGGGTTCTATTCCCACACATGGCAGTTGTGCATGTTTTGTGTGTGTTTCTATGTCTGTGTCGGGATCAATGCATTTTATGCTAGTCACACTCAGTACAATTCAAATGCTCTACTGTGGCAATCCTGCTGATGTCATTCACTGTGAAATACACCTTTAGGAAAGGAGTACTCCAGTAATCTCCATGGTGCTTCCTATAACTGCATAGTGCTGTAGTGTAATATACTAGTTAAGACAGGTGTGTGTGTGTGTGTGTGTGTGTGTGTGTGTGTGTGTGTGTGTGTGTGTGTGTGTGTGTGTGTGTGTGTGTGTGTGTGTGTGTGTGTGTGTGTGTGTGTGTGTGTGTGTGTGTGCGTGTTTGTCATTCGTATCCTGTGTGGAGATAGTTGGGAGTGTGTAAAAACTGGACTCAATGTGGAGTGGGTTTTGCAAATCCCCACCGTACAGGGATAACAGACATGAAATAGCCGAGAAGCTGTGGTACAGATGCATACCACTAAATGTGACATCAATGCCAGCTGAACAATGTTAGCAATCCTTGTATTACCCAGGGAACACTCTCAACCCATGTCTCATACACACACACACTTGCCTAGGCAACAGCCGCTATGTTGGTCGTACCCTGCATATTGCCCAATGATAGTAACCATGGTGTGATTGCAGTGGGCTACAGAGGGCATGGCACCCTGTCCATCAGTCCAATAGGCATGTACATGCTGACAGTGCACCTCCCTCATGTTCCCCACTGGACACCTGAAACACCTGTGGTGCCATCAAATGTGACCCACAAATGACATACCATGCCTGAAACACAAGCCCTGTATGGGCAGATGCCACTGGCACCAGGTAATACCGGTATTATGCTGTCAATGTAGGTGCAGGGTCAACCTGCTTTGCATTAACAGTACCCGCCACATGAGGCCAGGACTGGCACATCTGATGATAACAATCTGTGTATACAGCATGGGCTAGACACCCCAGGTACAGTTCCACATGTCACTGTACATGCATGTTGGAGGTGTGCACATCCCAGACACTGTCCATATCATGGACTAAGGAACACTTACATGGCAAGCAATGCACAGCACTGGCCACACACAATCATCACCCAGGTGACTGGGTGGTGAATACAATACCCACCTGTGTGGGCAACTCCAGACACTACACCCCTGAGCCACAATGCAGACCATTGTCATGTGGCCTGATGCCAAGTTATACCCATCACCTAGCCTTGTATAGCCATCCTGCACCATCGACCACAACACACCCGTGAAGCAGTGCACCCATGCATGTCAGTACTGGCACCTGTGTCTGTGTCTGTGTTGTATGATGCGTATGACCACATTTACACTCGCTACAACCTACATCGGCATACTGAAGCATGCTGTCTGATGTCAGACAGCTCCACATACCCTTTGCACATATAACTTCCGTATGACCCCTGTGGTGCATGTGATACCTGCACAGTACTGTCTTGTGGCAATCCCACTAGTGATGAGTTGTATTCCTGGCCCTGTCAAGTGTGTCAATGTATGGGCATCCCTGTGAGAGTGTGGCTGTATTGACGCTGACACCTGTTCATGCAGAGAGGCACGTGTACTACACCTACCACATAGCTATCATATCCCTGTTGCAGATGTCACTCACCATCAAATATACATTCTGAGAGCTCCTCGATATCTAACATGTGGTGCATCCAATAACTGCATGGACATGTGATAGCACTATATAGTCGTCAGGGGGTTGATACTCTGTACTGGTAGATGTGTGACATAAACATGTGTAAGTATTAATCTCCCACCCCTCCCTGGCTTTTCTTTGTCTCTGCCTTTCCCACTCCCTCTCTGGTGGATGTTGAGACTTACACCTGCTTTGTTTAGGCAGCAGCATGTGTATTTTAAGTGATACTCATGATCAGCTGATGGCCTCTGCTCGAATTTCAGCCCTACTCTAGCTGATTGCATGTGGAACTACTGTGGTAACATTCCCATAGCCAATTGCATGGAAGTACACTCTAATATCTAGGAGCATCATGTTGGTGTTGGGCCTTTCATTCACTGTGAGCAGGAACTCGATCTGTTGTTTGGCAAACAGCATCTCAAATGGATTGAGGATTTACCTCTAACAATTTACATTGTGGAAACCGGCCAACACATAGGAGGTGAATGTGCCTGACCTGACTACAGACTGTAAGTGCTGCTATGCTGCATTTGGAGTAATTTTGGTTTAACAAGGTGTGTGTGGATATGGCTGTCCTACATGTTTTAATACCTGCCATGTCAGTGTTATGTTTATGAGGAAATACCCATCTGTAGGGTCATCTGCAGACTGGCCAGTGTGTGGTGCCTTTTGTTGCAGGTGTTACCCACAGAGCACCTGTCTGTGAACTGCAGAAGGTAGTGTGAGGATTGCAGTCTGTAGATGGTGATAGCCGTGAGAGTTACTGACTTCATATCCCTCATAGGACATATGTTGCAACAAACCCTGTTACAACAGTAATTGTATGAGGTTATCACAGCAATGTGTCAATATTGGCCCTATGTATGTACCTCCAGCCACAACCCTGTCAAACTTTGTACATATGTCATGCAGTAAAGGGTGCATATGTGCTGTACACCATAATTAGTGACATCATATCTGATAAAAAGCCAGTGAGATATAAGACTGCTACACATGTTATGTATAGTAGAGGTTATATTTGATGATATAACCTGGACATTCTGTGGTTGTGTTTACAGAACTGAGGTCTGTGTACTTATGTTGATTGTCGGCAGTGTGTGTATTGTTAATATGTAGCTTGGCCTGTGTACAGACTGTGGTAGATGTCATGTTCTTGGTCCTGTTCTATCTGATGTTACATGCTGCTCCACTGTATGTTACCCTATAGGCTTGCATGTTTGTAGGGCCATACACGCACATGTCCCATACTACAGACAGGCATTGGACCACACTGTGTGGTGGCCAAGTATATGTAGGGTTAGTGTGTGAGTGGCACATATGAGGTTGGTGTTGAACAGATAATCCATATACTGTAATACTACTATAGCATACCATATGTGGCTGTGGCTGTCTTCACATCGGTTGTGGTTATGCACTTTGACACAGGTGTATGTTACTCTGTGCTGTGGCATGCCTATAGAGCTTGCTATTTATGCAGGTACATGTGCATTCCCCCATAGGAAATGTAGGCCATTGTTGAACCGATCTGCCTGTAGCCTGCACAGTGCTTTGTTACATGTCTAGCAGCTTAGTGTACTTACCCAGTGAGATGTAATGTCCAGATACTTGCCAGATGTACAGATGTCGGGCCACCATAACAGTCATAACAGTCATACATCTGTACAGCATCCCACTGCTCTGTCTAACAAGCATGACAGTTATGGTGGCCTGGCATCAGTACAGTTATGTATTGACATACATCTGTACAGCATCCCACTGCTCTGTCCGACAAACATGACTGTACTGATGTCAGGCCACTATAACAGTCATGTTTGTCAGACAGAGCAGTGGGATGCTGTACAGATGTATGCCAATATCTAGTGGGTAGTATGTGTCCATGGAACCTCTGTACCAGCTGTTATTATGTGGCAGGACAGACAGGGATGAGGGAATGCATAACCTATGGGGACACATGTATACCAGTAGTTAAGTGTTATACCCATCTACATGGCTTTTAACATCCACATTGTCAGGATTGCTCCACATGTCTTGCACTAAGGGGTTATGTGCATACCTCTGGACTGTCCAGAGTGTGTCAGACTGTCCACATATATTTGCCATTATCTCTGCTGTAGTCCACAGGAGCTTTACGTGCTAGCAGTGGTACTGTACTATGATGTCCTTAGGATGTCTGTCAGTAGCCAATGGCGCACATGTTAAATGCAGATGTGACCTCCCACACACATCATGTCTGTGAAGACACTCCCTATTACAGTAGCAATAGTCTAAAATATACCTGCTATACATACCTGACATCCCCTTGCACTATGAATTTGGGACTATAGGGGCTGAGGAAGGGCTACATTCCATGTTCAGGACATATGGTGAAGATATATGTACATATAATTATCCAGATATCTATACAGACATACACATATACATATCGACATACATAGATTGATATGTATATGTACATTGATATACATATAAACACCGAGATATATACATATACAGAGCAATATATATCTACACATATACAGATAGAGATACATATGCACATATATGTATGGATATCTACATATATATATTGCCTTAGTAGGTATATCAGAATAGATATGTATGCACATATAGTTATTGATATCTACATATATACCAACATAACTAGACATATCTGTACACATAGGATGTGCATACATATATAGCTATATATACATATATCTATATATACATATACGTATATCTATATATACATATATCTATATATACATATATGTATATGGGAGCACTACAGAGTCCTGAAAGCCCAAAATTCTGAAGACCATCGGGGTGAGCTGCCTTAAGTTATATGGATGTGCATTACCATACAATCCACTTTGGGTAAATGCAGGCCTACTGCCACCTGCCATACAGACTGTTCTGTTTGTCAGTGTGCTTGTGATGGTGTCAGTTATGCCTTGTTATGTAACAGTTACATTCCATTGTGTCAGCTGAGGTCTTTACCCCCTAGGGCTTGTCTACAGAGTGTAGATAGGGGCTGCTGAATTATACATCTGCATTACTTACTGTTGATTGTTTGGTATCTTGTGGCCCAGTCTGTCCTTACTATTGTACTACTTGATGGCCTTGGCCTGGACAGCAACATCTGTTAACATTTCCAGACTACTGCATTAGTATAACTGTTTCACAGTTGCTTTACTCAGTTTATATGGATGTCCGTGTCTAAACAGCTATATGACATTGCATATACAACTGTAATAGTACACAAATACAGCTTTCCCATTTATGCAAACCTGTGTGTGGTGTTATATTCTTTGATCTCTCTGTGGGTATATGTTGCAGGCAATGATTGTCATTTGTATGGGTGGCTCATACAGTCTCCAGTTGGTAAGGTGGTAACTGTAGGAATGGTGGTTGTTCCATATTGTGTGCACCTTCTACATATGTTTCTTACTATACATATCTGTGTGTGTGTATGTGTAGTTACATATATATCTATATATATGTATATGTATATGTATATGTATATGTATATATATATATATATATATATGTGTGTGTGTGTGTGTGTGTGTATCTGTATCTGCATATATGTGTATGTGTATATGTATCCTAGGGATGTTGATTGCTACCACATTGTACATTCCCTATGGGAGTCAGACTGTACTGCATGTTACTGATATCAGTCTGACATCATACAGGTGGGATGGAGTACTGTTAACATCTTGTGCCCATGTTGCGTCAGGTCCTGGGTATCGAGGCTGCAACAGTTGGCAGTGGATTGCAGGGTAGGTGTGTTTGATTGTGGGGGGGATACTTAATCGAATGAGATATGTGTTGTTTGGGGCCTCTCAACCCCAGTAACGGTGCATGTGGACATATATGTTTATGTTATGTTCCCATCGTCATCTACAGATGTATGTCCATATATACCTATGTAGATACATCATATATCTGCTTACATATATATATATATATAACTTGCTGTATATACGTAGACATATAGATGTAAACATATATATCTATAGATGTATGCATTTGTATGTATATATGTTTACATTTATATACATATATATATATATATATATATATATATATATATATATATATATATATATATATATATATATATGTGTGTGTGTGTGTGTATGTGTGTGTGTGTGTATATATCTATATTATATCTATATCTACATATATAGATATGTTATATCTATTTAGATAATAATATCTATATGCACACACACACACACACACACACACACACACACACACACACACACACACACACACAAACACATACATGTTGGAATACATTCCCTGTACTGTTGAATGAGTGGGCTGTATGATATGTTTGTGAAAACATCAGGCTTATGTATATCTAACATGGCTTAGTGGTAAATCACTTTGGCTATGGTGTGCAGGGTCCTGGGCATGAGCCTTGTAGGGGCTATTTATTTTGTTGCTGGGCAGAACAAGGGCCATTAGATACAGAGTGATTAAGGCACTTTTGATCAGTTTTAAGCGGGTTTGCGAAGGTTTGTGCGGAGGTAAGCACTGCTACCTTTTGGTAACAGTTTCTTATACTCAGTTAGCTTCTAAATTGCTTAACCTGTGTAGGCATTGCTTACCCCATGCAAACAGGCTTAAACCCACTTACTGATGCTTAAAAGTGCTTACTCCCGCTTACCCCCACGCTAATTTCTTTAAAAGAATAGAAAAAAGGATTGATAGGAAAGTGGTGAAAAAGGGGCACAATAAGGGAAAGACAGTAGGAAAAATAGCTAGGGATGTGCAGGAAGGGTGTAACGAAGGTCCATATCTGCCCATTTCTTCTACAGCAACAGCTGTGCATATGCACTGCATTTGGAGGTAGATTTGGAGACTCAAACCCCTGAGAGAGGGGTGAGAACAATAATAATATGTTGTGATGCCAATTAGACCTGATTACATATGTCCAGTAGACACGTGTGCGAAATGGACAGCTATGTATGGGGCGTGATTTTTTTTTTTGGAACAGATTACCCTTTTGTTTTTAAGGTAAGAGTGGGATGTTGGGGAGGGGTATTAGGTATATGTGGGGAGGTAGGTTAGGTAGGTAAACAGACAAGACAAACAAAATGCATACAGGTGTGGTATATGACACATTTGGGGGGAAACACCTTGATGGGGAGGGGTGTTGGGAAATTAGAAGCCCATAAGCCCCCTAGTAGAAACAGTGGGACTGAGGTCCCCACCCATGAGCAGTCACCACTGCACCTTCACAGCCCCAATGGTGGCTGTGCTGGGGGCTGAGTTGCAGAGTCAACCCTAGTCATGCCATGCGGCCCTCGATCTGGTGTAAAAGATCACAAAGCTGCTGGTTGAGCTCTCTACGCACCATGACCTGGACGTGGTGATGGGTGAAAGGGACCTGTCCATCCCAGCTCCCAGGGTAGGGTCGAGCCCCATCCCTTGAGGCGGTTCCACCCAAAGGTGGTGCAGGACCAATTTACAAGGAGGTCCTGGGTTGGGCCCCAGACATGCTGGTGCCTGATGTCACAGCCAGCTGAGGTGGGACAGGTGGGTCCGCTGGGACCGACCTTCCCAAACGTGTTATAGTGTTTAGATTTTATCATCATATGTGGGTTAGTAATAGTCAACACATTCCAGGCTTAGGTATAACAGCATGCATAGATATTCCCATTAAGCCAGACACCAGATATGGAACGGCTGCATAGCAAATGGAACACATGCATATATGGGACCACAGTGGTAATAACAACAGCATGCAGGTACATTGATGGCACCATTCCACCAATGGTGGAATAATTCAATATAGCACATGCATGGAATTAAATATAAATATTTATTAATCAATATGGCATAATCAGAACATTGGAGACATTACATACTGTTTGGGGTGGGTATGTAGTTTATAGTTGGAGATATGATGGGGGGGGGAGAAAGATGTCAATTAACAACTAGTACATTCCTGTAGTCCACATTACTTTCCTGGTCAGTGTTGTTATCTGTACCTTACAAGTATTACTACACTACCCTATAGCCTTAGTTTGGACAGTGATATGGCTGTTGTCATCGTTACACATGAACTGGTTTTGCCTGCAGTATACACCTCTTACTTTGTATACATGTGGAGTTAACACTAACTGTTTCTAGACATACTCCCAAATTCCAGGTTAATGTTGTACACATAGCTATCCAACTCTTTCTGCACAGACTCTGGCCATGTCTTGACCACCAGGTGCACCGGGACATATCTAGACTATTGCCTTCTTCAACCATTATTGACTCGACACACACATGTACAAGCTTTCCTACACAGTCAGGAGCAGCTTTAGGTCAACTGGTGCCCTAGGCAAAAGGGCTCCATGGCCCCCCCCACCACACCACCCGGTGCCCTCATCCTGGTCTGCCTACACCAAACAAATACTGGAAAAGCTCCCCTGCTAAATTGGCACCCTATGCAGGCACCTAGTTGGCCTATGCCTAAGGCCGGCTATGTACACAGTTATATTGTGTAGCACAGTGTGGGTGACAGAGATCAGTGATACTTTATTATTCAGAGAAACTGCAACACTCACTATTCCCTGTGATACCAGAATAAACAGTACCAGTACAGGGTATGAAGGGTTTTATTTCTTGGCACAGTGTTCGTATCTGATGTACCTGTTGGAGCAATGATTGTTAGCACTACCTGATTGTTGCCACACATACATCTCACTCTGTTACTATACACACTCTGGTCACAGCTTGTCAACATGGGAGTGTAGATAGGACATACTTGACTTATTACTCTCCTTACAGTTCCAGGCATTGCTACAGTGACAGGTTTGTTTTCATAGATGTTTGACAATCACTCTATTCCCTGTTGACTGGCTAAACATCTGGGATCATCCCACAGACTTCCCAGGGGGATAGGGGGACAGGCAGCAGATATGGGCCCATATACTGGACATCCTTGTCTTATCTGAACAGTTGTGGGTATGATTCTGTATGCAGCCTACTTCCACTCCCAGTATTCAGACCATGCCTGTGTATGCTACAACTTAAAGATTGTCCATCATAGTTGTGTGTGCTATATCAATGTTGCTGTATATCTCCTATCTGCTTTCTGTCTTATAATTCTCCTGTGCTTTGGCATTCTGACCTTGTATTACAACACTCTTATACAGATATCCTAGACAGTTATATTTTGTCGGACAGTGTGGGCAACAATGATGATTACTACCTTGTTATTCAGAGCAACTGCATCAGTCACAGTGCCATACAATACCAATGTAAACAGCACCAGTACAAGGTAACATTCTTGTATTTCTGGGCACAGTGTTGCTATCCAACAGACCTGTGGGAGAACTGTTTGTTAGCACTCCCTGAATGTTGCCACACACAGTACCAGATTACATATTACTAATATGGACATACATCTCACACTGTTACTGTACACACTCTGACCACAGCTTGACAACATGGGGGTATAAATGGGACATACGTGGCTTCTTACTCTCATATGGTTTGGGGGAGTTGCTAGTGTGCCAGCTTTGTTCTCATAGATGTGTGTCAATATAGCAATAACCCATGCCTGGATGTGGGTAATGCTGGATTTACCCATGGTTGGTGTGGTTTGGTCACAAGGGCATTACCCACACCCAGAAGTGGGTTATTGCTATTATACAATGACATTATTTAAGAAAAAAAAAAATTACTTTTCTTAAATAATGGCATTGTATAATGCCTCCTTGCTGCCCTTTAGCAGCTGTCTGGTATTCTGTGGCAGTTCTGATTTACTGCACATGCGCATGCCTACGCAGTACATCAGAGCTGTGGGAAAAAGCAACGGAGAAAGCAAGATCTCCGTTGCTTTTTAAAAACTGTTTCGCTATGTTAAATGAGTTTAACATAGTGAGACAGCTTTAAAAAAAGCAACGGAGAATATCCGTTGCTTTTTTAAAGCTGTCTCACTATGTTAAACCCATTTAATATAGCGAGACAGTTTTGAAAAAAGCAGCGGAGAAAGCAAGATCTCTGTTGCTTTTTAAAAACTGTTTCACTATGTTGCTTTTTTAAAGCTGTCTCGCTGTGTTAAACTCGTTTAACATAGTGAGACAGTGTGAAGCAAAAAAAAAAGAGTTATAGTAATGGAAAAAGTCTGGGCGACCGGACCTTTTTCCATTACTATAACTCTGATTTACAACATGCACGCTGACCAATCAGCGTGCACGTTTTTGAATATTTAATGGGGGTTGTTGCATAATCAGTTGTATTTCCTGTTTGCTGCCTATATGTCTGGGATCATCCCACTGATGTCACAGGGGGACAGGTTAACAGGCACCAGATATGGGCCACTTTACTGGACATTCTGGACATATCAGTACAGTTGTGGGGTGTGATTCTGTATGCAAACTACTCCCACTGCCAGGATTCGAACCATGGCTGTGCGAGCTAAAAATATAACAGGTCCCATCTCAGTTGTTGCATGTGCATTCTGGGTTTTGTTGTCTGCCTTTTCCCTGTTTTCTGTCTATGTGTCTCTCAGTTGTACTAAATGGCCTCTGGGGATTACACTAGTCATATACAGGCATTCTTACACATTCTATTTATGCTGCACAGTGTGGGTAATAGTGCTTAATACAACAGTACTATTATGTGATTGCTAATCTACATTACCATATGATACCAGAGTATACACATACAGTCCAGCAGTTAGAACTTTATTGTCAGACTATTATACTTTATTTACATGCAAACTATATAAGACTCTTCCTGCCATATCCTCCGGTGTTCTCGGCCCATTCCATTGCAGCTGTGGGGGACATAAGAGGAATATTTAGCCATATCTATCCACAATATACATGAGCTGACAATTATTACACACATAGTGGGGCAATACTTACACACAGCTGGGACATCCCCTTCCGATCTAGCCTCTTGGATCTACTGGTCCAAGAGGTCCTCCTTATGCTGCTTCAGTGCGGCATAGTGATGCCTGATCTGCTCATCAGTTTGGGGTATGCCAGTGGCACTGGTGAGGTCAGGGGTGAGACAGTCCCAGGCCTCCGCCTTATATTGGGAGCCCTGGTACTGGCCCTGCAGCAGTCTCTGATCATGGTCTTTGACAAGGAGTCCTGCCATGACTCTGGACTCCTGGATGCACCAGTGCTGTGCCTAAAAGTGCACACCTTCTCTCCTTCCTGACATGGTGTCTGCAAGGGGAAGGTACAACCAGTTATGAGATGTATTCCTGCCTCTTAGGTTTAAGTAGGGCTGATTTCACACACTTTTCTGTGATTGGCCAGTATTAAAAAGGCTAAACTATGGGCAAACCTGCTTACCTAGGGTTGGCATTGTTTAAAGGGGTATGCTTCTGGGCACACTGAGTTAGCTAGCCTACACATTGCTTACACCTCCTAAGCTAGCCTGTGAAATGCTTAGTATTGCTTACATTAGACTTTGCATTATATTTCATTTTTGGCATTGATTTATTCTTCATTACACCTTATATGTATGCCTGGTATCCATGATTCATGTGTACGTACACTGTATGGGGTCCTTGTGTTTTACTGGGGACTTCAACACTCTATTACAATTACACCTGACTTCTGGGCTTACTGCTGTACTCCAGTTCACATATTTATGTTATGTAGTGGGTTGAGGCACATATGTCTGTATACTGATTCCTATCACAGGTTCAGTTTGTTTTTACTATGGTGAAGACTTGCTTGCTGATACCTTACTTTTCTGTACTTCTGTGATGGCTTGGTGGTTAGCTGCTGTGTAAATATTATATAGGGTCCTAGGTTCAAGTCCTGCAAGGCTGTTTATTTTGTTGATGGGCAGAACAAGGGCCATTGGATACAGAGTGATTAGGGCACTTTTGAGCATTTGTAAGTGGGTTTGCATGGGTTTGAACAAGGTTAAGCAATGTTAACCTCCAGTTATATATACTTACAGAGAGTTAGCATCAAAATTGCTTAACCTGTGTGCGCATTGCTTATCCTTGCACAAACAGGCTTAAACTCACTTACTAGTGTTTAAATATGCTTTCTACTGCTTATTGGTGCTTAAACCTGCTTACTAGTGTTTTATTCATTATGATATTGACACCTCACATGTGTATTTACTGCAGTACTCCAGTTCATTACTATATGTTATTTAGTGGGTTATGCAACATAAATATTAGTCATAACGTGCTTTGCCATGGAAAATGGAATGAGCTGCAGTGGGACTCGAACCAGAAATGCCTGTTCGTAAGGCAAATGCTCTGCCACTACACTATTGCTATGCTGCTTCACTTGCGTATATCTTCCTTGTTATCATCTTCAGCCATGTAAGCTGGATTAATCGTAGCTAAGCGATGGGCATACCCATGCACCTATGGTTAGCTTTAATCGGATTTAAAAAAAAAGGGTTTGTTCATTTTATTTCTGTATATTTGCTGTTGTACATGACAGGGATATTGGTGGGGATATGCGGGCACCTATGAGCAGTCTCACTCATTTCTTAGCCCTTTTCACTGTTTTTCATTGCGAGGTCACGTATATTCTGAGACCTCTGCTCTGAGACATGCCCCCTGCACTCTTACACGCTCCATGTAAGATGAGGAGCTCAGGCAGCACGCCTCATTAATTTGCATCATGCGCTGCCATCCTGCTCCAAAACGGTCGCCTCCATGCAGGACTAAGCTAGTGCTGCATGGCAGAATAGTAAATCCGGGGATGTGTGTGTGTGTGTGTGTGTGTGTGTGTGTGTGTGTGTGTGTGTGTGTGTGTGTGTGTGTGTGTGTGTGTGCGTGTGTGCGTGTGCGTGTGTGCGTGTGCGTGTGTGTGTGTGTGTGTGTGTGTGTGTGTGTGTGTGTGTGTGTGTGTGTTTGTGCAGGGATCAATGCATTTGAGGGCAGTCACAGTCACTACACTTTCCATTGGTCTACTTTGGCAAGCCTGCTGATGTCATTCACTTTGAAATACACCTTTGGAAAAAGGCTAGCCCTATAAGCTCATTGGCACATGCTATAACTGCTTAATGCTGCAGTGTGATGTACTTATTAGGTAGGAGTTCTAATCCCAGACATGGCAACTGTGAAACTCTGTGTGTGTGTGTGTGTGTGTGTGTGTGTGTGTGTGTGTGTGTGTGTGTATGTTTGTGTGTGTGTGAAGGGATCAATGCTTTTGAGGCCAGTCACAGTCACTACACTTTCCATTGCCCTACTTTGGCAAGCCTGCTGATGTCATTCACCTTGAAATAAACCTTTAGAGAAAGACTAGCCCTGTAAGCTCTGTGGTGCATGCTATAACTGCATAATGCTATAGTGTGATGGACTAGTTAGGCAGGAATTCTAATCCGAGACATGGCACCTGTGAAACTCTGTGCGTGTAGGGATCAATGCTTTTGAGGCCAGTCACAGTCACTACACTTACCATTGTCCTACTTTGGCAAGCCTGCTGATGTCATTCACCTTAAAATGCACATTTGGAAAAGGGCTAGCCCTATAAGCTCTGTGGCACATGCTATAAGTGTATAATGCTATAGTGTGATGTGCTACTTAGGTAGGAGTTCTAATCCCAGACATGGCAATTGTGAAACTTTGTGTGTGTAGGAATCAATGCTTTTGAGGCCAGTTACAGTCACTACACTTTCCATTGCCCTACTTTAGCAAGCATGCTGATGTCATTCACCTTGAAATACATCTTTGGAGAAGGGCTAGCCCTGTAAGTGCAGTGGTGCGTGCTATAACTGTGTAATACTATAGTGTGATATACCAGTTAGGAATGAATTCTATTCCCAGACATGACAACTGTGAATGCTGTGCGTGTGTGTGTGTGTGTGTGTGTGTGTGTGTGTGTGTGTGTGTGTGTGTGTAGGGATCAATGCTTTTGATGCCAGTCACAGTCACTACACTTTCCATTGCCCTACTTTGGCAAGCCTGCTGATGTCATTCACCAGGGATCAATGCTTTTCAGGCCAGTCACAGTCACTACACTTTCCATTGCCCTATTTTGGCAAGCCTGCTGATGTCATTCACCTTGAAATACACCTTTGGAGAAAGGCTAGCCCTCTAAGCTCCATTGCGCATGCTATAACTGCATAATGCTGTAGTGTGATGTACTAGTTAGGTAGGAGTTCTAATCCCAGACATGGCAACTGTGAAACTCTGTGTGTGTTTGTTTGTGTGTATGGATCAATGCTTTTGAGATCAGTCACTGTCACTACACTTTCCATCCCCCTACTTTGGCAGGCCTGCTGATCTCATTCACCTTGAAATACACCTTTGGAGAAGAGCTAGCCCTATAAGCTCCTTGGCACATGCTATAACTGAATAATGCTGTAGTGTGATGTACTAGTTAGGTAGGAGTATTAATCCCATACATTGCAACTGTGAAACTCTGTGCGTGTGTGTGTGTGTGTGTGTGTGTGTGTGTGTGTGTGTGTGTGTGTGTGTGTGTGTGTGTGTGTGTGTTTGTTTGTGTGTGTAGGGATCAATAATTTTGAGGTCAGTCACAGTCACTACATGTTCCTTTGCCCTACTTTTGCAAGCCTGCTTATGTAATTCACCTTGAAATACACCTTTGGAGAAGTGCTATCCCTATAAGCTCTGTGGTGTGTGTGATAAACACGGTACACTGTAGTAGTGATACATAGCTAGGAAGGGGTTTGAAGCTCAGTGTGTGTTTTTTATCAGTATCCTGTGTGGAGGTAGCTGTGATTGTGTAATAACAGTACTCATTGTAGAGTGGGTTTTGCAAATTTCTTATATTGAGGACCTACTATATGTCACAATGTCCACCTTACAAGGATAACAGATATCAAACAGCAGAGAGGCTGTTGTATACAATCCATATCCCTACATGTGACATTATGGATTGGTGAACAATAAAGGCAAGCCTTGTGTTACCCAGAGAACACACTCCACCCATGTTTCATACAGAAACACACTTGGCTAGGCAACAACCACTATATTGGTAGTTCCCTGCATATTACCCACATATTGTAACCATGGTCTGATTGCAGTGGACTACAGAGGACATGGCACCCTGTTCCATCCCTACAATAGGCAAATAATTGCTTACAGTGGTCCTTTGCTATGTTCCCCACTGGACGCCTGCAACAACTGTAGAGTCTGCAGATGTAACCCACAAAGGAAATACCATGCCTTATACTCATCCCCTGTATGGACAGATGCCACTAACACCAGTAAATACCTGCATTAGGTTGTCAATTTAGATGGAGGCACAACCTCAGTTCCATCGCCAGTTCTCACCACATGAGGTCAGGAATGCAACATCAGATGATTACAATCTGTCCACACAACATGCCCCAGAGACCCCAGGTACACTTCCACATGTCACAGAACATGCACATGGGACATGTGCACAATCCAGACACTGTCCATGTTATAGAATATAGAACATATACATGGCAAGCATTGCACAGCACTGGCCACCCACAATAGTAACCTAGATGAATGGATGGTGAATACAATACCATCTTGTGTGGGCCGGTCCAGGGACTACACCTCTGAGCCACACAGAAGACCATTATCATGTGGCCTGATGCCAAGGTATACCCTTTGCCTAGCCTCGTACAGCCTTCTGGCACAGTCAACTACTACACACCTGTGAAGCAATGAACCCGTGTATGTCAGTACTGGCAAATGTGTGTGTGTGTGTGTGTGTGTGTGTGTGTGTGTGTGTGTGTGTGTGTGTGTGTGTGTGTGTGTGTGTGTGTGTGCGTGTGTGTGTGTGTGTGTTGCCCTACTGTAGCATGCCTTCTGATGTCAGTCTCCTTGACATACCCTTTGCCCGTATATCACCCTGATAACCTCTGTGGTTCATGTGATACCTGCATAATACTGTAGTGTAGCAAACTAGTTAGTTAGGAATTTTAATC